>NC_092686.1:14775189-15462689 GCF_964275005.1 Diadema setosum | reverse complement strand
GCTGTTTCTTCTGTTGATTGGTCTCTCTCTCTCCACCCCTCCCCATTCCCCAGTCTGGCACACCTTGGCATCGTGGGATTTTTCTTTTTTCTTGGTGAACTTGGAGTTCACTCTTTACTACTCTATCTGAATATGCGCTGCCTAGCTAGCTAGTACATACTCGCGGCCGCTGCGCTGCGGAGGCAGTCGGGACGGTAAAAGCCGGTCGGGCGTACATACATGTACGTACACGTCGTCTCGTATCTCGGAAAGATACTTTGAGTTTGAATCAGATATATCGGGACGCGAGTGAACTGAAGGTATGATATTTGAGATCAGGAAAGTTGTTCAAGCTTGTTAAAGAGACTTTGAGAAAGGGCATATCATACGTCATAAATATCAACTTTCATTCTAAAAGGGCACCACGGCCCCAAGAAAAAGGGCACATTTTTTTTGGCCGTAACTTTGATCAAAAAACAAAAGGCATTGCGGCCAACGAGAGGGGCACCGACGGCCATGGCCGTCGGTGGCCGTCGGTTAATTCGAGGCCTGTACATTGCATAGTAAAGTGCATTCATACATCTGTTTGTTTGGGTGCTTTTTTTAATGTTAATGTCTGTATCAGCCATATTGTAACTGGGGGGCTTCAGCATGTCTGACAGTAGTTATAGATAATATTATGCACCTGATTCACTGCATAAGCCTGATTCTCATTTTGCAAGTCCCCACCCACATCCCTTCCGATTGCATGGTATCCCAATGCAACTGGGTCTTTAGATTTTGGGTGCATTCGTGCCCTCTTCTGAAGTCTACCGTACCATAGCCATGCTAAAGGCAAATGTGTGGTACAGTATGCTTTAGAAAGGCACTGGAACAAACCCAAAGATCAGTTGTTGAGGGGGACTGTGAAGGATATATACTCTGACACAAAATGTCCAACAGAGGGCGACATACAGAACACTGGTGGAAGTGCCAAGGAGCTCAGCACTTTAACCACTATTGAGTGAAGTCAAAGAGGCAGGTGTATTCTTTTGTTACAAGTAGCTATGTCAGAGCAACCATGCTCATAAATGACAGCCAGTTATCACTGTCACTATTCTCATAAATGAAACAGTCTCCCACCTCCATTCACTATTGAAATTGTGCTAAACTCAGATCTTTTTTTCTTTTTACCTCCGCCAAGGGAGGAGGTTATGTTTTCATTACCATTTGGTTGTTTGTTAGTTTAGTTAGTTTGTTTGTTTGTTTGCTTGCATGTCTATGTGCAAAATAACTCAAAAAGTTGTTAACACATTTGGATAAAACTTTCAGGGAAGGTTGAGAATGACACAAGGAACACATGATTAAATTTTGGTAGTGATACACAATTTTTTTTTTTGATTTTACAAAGGATTTTCGATATTTTGGCAGGTAGGGTAAATGAGCTTGGGAGTTCAAGCTGCGCATTTTTGAGATTTCCACACGCGCACTACAGTCTGTGCTTTAGTTTCTGCTAGGGCACGGCATGCTGCATAGCTGAGGGTTTATGACATAACAGAGGCTTCTATATTGGGAAATCTGGCAATTTTTCAGCATGTATACGTATGGGTGAAGTCACTGATCTCTATGGAAGAGACAAAGAGCTTTTCCCCAGTGGTGGAGAGGAGAAAAATCTCTTTAGGAAGAGCAAGATCATCGGTGGAAAGTAGTTGCTTGGTGGAGGTCTGCACTCTCTCAAAGTGCTTTTCTAGTTTTTTAATGCTGTCACCAATAAATTCATGGTCTGATATAAAATACATGTAGTTTGGAAGTGAGACTGTGTTGTTCCTTTGTTACACATCAATGTAAACTGGCCACAAAATGAGAGGGAATCAATCGATTCATCAATCTATCTACTGTAACACACAATATTTTCGCGACATGAAATTTTCGCGGCATGAAATTTTCGCGAATTGGAGCCAACGGCCTTTTTTGCCACATGAAATTTTCACAAGTTGCCTCTAACATATATATGTAGTGTAGACAAGAACTTTCGCGTGCATTTGAATTTCGCGAATTTTGGCTCTCACAAAATTTGCGAAATTAAAATGCACGCGAACATTCCTCGTTTTACAGTATGTACACATGGGTGTGTGGGTATGAACGAGACAGTCTAAATCTTGATTACCCAGTAACTGCCAACAATAGGACAGTAATGAGAAACAAACACTCATGGTATTTTAACTACAACATCCTTTGTGCAGCATTACCAGTTTTAAGAAAATTCTACTCATTTTACATATTTTTGAAATTAACACTTCATACTTGAGTTTACTTGAGATATAAGACAGTCATAAAACATTTTGTAAACACAGACCACTTAATCTTTTTTTTCCAATTTCAGAAAAAAAAAATACATTGTACATATTTCCATAGTAATGCTGTTAATGCTAAAAGGTTTGTGTCAGTAAAAGCACAGTCAAGTGAGCAATGTCTTTGCTTTGAGGTGTAACAGGATACTAAATATATGATTGTCAATTCAATAACATTGAAATTGTTTTAACTTTCTTTAAATCATTTGACATCTTTCACCTTCCATACCCCTTCGAAAAACAGCAATTTGCTGAAAGGGCTATCCATCTCACAAGTGGTAAATGAATAAATACCAAAAAAAAAAAAATGGTGGGAAAATTTCTTCACAGCAACAACTCATTTTTTCTTGCATTCATCAAATCACATAGTTGTAAACAAATAGAAGAAACAAAAATCTGACAATCAAAATGAAGGTAAAATTCATATTGTAGGTACGGACTCCTTTAAACAGACCTACATGTAAGTTATCTGTTTGTGCTGTGAGGAGTTGCAGGTATCTATCATGCTCCAACATGAAAATACTTACCTCCTTATCACACCCTTTTCACAAGCTGTATACAACATGCTGCCATTTGATGTGTACCTATCCACAGAATAAATGAAGAGAAAAGTGACATCTACTAGCAAAAGGAATTCTATGACATATGATATCAGCACCTAGTAAATGGCATAATATATGCCAATAATATTTGCTAATATAGCGATAAAAGATATTTTACAATTTGTGAAATGCTAAGAACATTTGTCATGTATATGAAACAAAAGCCATCTGATAAAAGCATCTCATAACATTTTACAACCTGTAAAATAGCAAAAACATTTATGAAGTATATGAAAAACCTGAAATGAAAATGGTGAAAATTATTTTTTTTTTTTTTACTGTACCAATGGCTAATAACATGATGTGTATGAGACTACACATTCCATGAACACGTTATGACAACAGTATAAAACAAAGATGAAGCTACACAGTGTATATATCTAAAAAATTGTTTCAAGAAGAATACATGGCAATATGTGAATAAATACAAAACCTTTTGGCAGATGGCAGTAATACAGGTTTCAGATAATGTAAAAGCTGTTAGTTCTGCAAGGGTTTAATTTTCAAGAATTTCAGGAATCACTGTTGGGTCGCAAATTTAATATTTCAATATACTATGAACAAAAAGGCATTAGTTTACAATACATACAATAGCCCAGTTGTCAAATCACGAAAACAAGTTCTCAAGAAAATATCTGTGACCTCATTCATGAAAGTATTTGTACACAAAAATATAAACAGCTTTTACAGTAAAAGAAATTAGAATATTTGAGAGTTTGATTATCAGTTATATCTCTTACTTGCATCATGATACACATCAACACTAAGTGCAAATCTATTTTAGGTGACCAAGCGGCTATGTATTACCATATTTTCAGCTGGGAACATTGTTAAATGTAACCAGAGATGAGAGTCCATCCATATGAGAATCACTCAAGATATGGTAAACAGGAATGGGGACCGTATAATCCCTTTAATATACACAATCCCATTCTGTTTGTGCTGGCAGACCACTACGAGTATGACAGCCATACTCTTGTGATAAACACTGTTGGGAGGATGACATCTTATACGACCACAATTAGACAACACTCTTAAACCTTTGACATCTTAAGTATACTCAAGTATACTCTATGGGAAACGTGTTGTAGCGCAATCAACTCATCCTCAACAGTTTGATAAATATGAGTGGGGAGGATATATTCACAACTTTTTCTTTCATTCTGAAACAACACCTACACACTCTGCAAATATAAATTGTGACAAGCTGAACACAAAACTAGTGTTCAAAATTGACAAAATATCTTAACAAGAATCTTCTGGAGGTCAGTACCTTATTTTCCATATCGATTCATCTCCGTTTTCTCTTAGTGTCTCCTGGACACCGACGTCAGGCAAGTAGGCACATACTTCACTTCCACCCAGCATAATTACACCTGTGGTAATAAGATCATTTTAGATAAGCATTATGTCTACATGCACTGTAAAACACTATACTCGCATTCAGACAGACAAAATAGGTCACAATCCAAATACCCAGATTTTTTGCACCCATTCAGACTGACAGAAATATCCTACTAATTTGTTGAAAAACTTGCACATGCCCAAAATCTACCAAAATGGTGTCCCTTGTCCTTGTGTTAGTGCACTGTTCAATCATGAATGCTTTGAATGACCAAATTAAAAACTCTGATGTTTTGCTCCAGCATTCACACACTCGTCATGGTGCGAATTATCATGCTATTTCTCAAATAATTGTGATAATTCCAAAATCATAGCAAAATTCCTTGGGATTTGGATTGCGATGTCGATTGTGCTAATAAGTGGGATTTTTTTACGTCCACACAGGCCAAAATCTTGAGATCTGGATCACGATGTAAATCTCAATTTTTGTATCCTACTAATCTTCGTTAGTTTAAAATCTCACTATTGACTGAACAATATGACCATTGACCACTGACTAAATTAAAGCTTTATAGTGTAAAGTTTTGAACATTCTAGCAACAGGAGGGATAAACTTCTTCCTTTTCCTCAATAACACTTCTACTCCTGCAGCATCCAAGATATTTGAAGCATTAGCCAATTAAGACAAACAGATTACGCTTCATGGGACTTCAGTTTTCTTGACACATAAGAGCAGTAAACCTTCTAAAACCTGCATGCGCTCACATTTACCCTATTTATTTCAGAGGTCCGTGAATACTTTGAATCATGCACTGAATTCACTGATGATTTTAGTGCAGGTATCAGGGCCTCGCTCGAGAGAAACTGTCTCGAATCTATTCAGTTCCTTATGCTGAAATATGTATTTCTGGGTAATTTTGTGGCACTTGGCGGAATCAAGATTCCATAAAAGTACCAATAAACAGAAGCGTTACTGAAACAGCTCTGTGAGAACTAGGACTTTGAAGGCTTCTACTTATTTAAAAAGTACAAGTAATATATTCACGTATGATGGGGGAGTTTCAATATGTTTAATTAGACAATAAGGAAATCATGATATGTAGACTGCTGACATTCAACCTCCGACTCTTGATAACACAAAAAAATGAATCCTGACACAATTGACTCACTTGAAAAACCATCTTCAGCCATTGCGTTGTAGGGGCCCGGGGTTGGAGATACTGAGTGGAGAGTAGCACCGGCGGGAATGTCTAGAAGGGTGCGGCCATCTATCGTTACAACCTTTGAAAAAGAAGAGAGCATCAGACCAGTAAAAATCACTGTCGGACCAGTAACTTTTTCAGGAAAGGACCAGAAAAAACAAAAATGGAAAAAGCTGGGTACCTACAGGTCAGACAGACAGGTCAGACCAGTAGAAAAAATGGGTCGGTGTGCAGCCTTGCTTAAGCTTTAACCTTTTTTAATGTCCACAGCTTTCCATAAGAATATCAGAAACAGATGTTTCACAACTCACCTTTCCATGGCCATCAACAGATGCAGTGACAAAGGTGGTCTCCCCAGAACACCAGGGCCAACTGTCTGACAGAAAGCTGACGTCACGGATCACATCACAGTGCAACTGCACAGGAAAACATGGCATCCATATTGAAGATGATATTTTCAGCACTTTCAGAATCATTACATGCCATATGTTACACCTAGAAACTACACATGTACATGTAACCATAACCCAAGGACAATGTGGGGCTATCTTTAATAAAGAGAAAACATTTTGATGTGCATTTGTATGCACCTCTGATTCTGATTCTGATTATGTGTAAACTATCAATTTTAGATGAATAAATCTGTTTAAAATGTTCTGCAAGGTAGTGCTTCTATTATGGCTGTGACAGAAAACCAAAGGGAATCATTTATCATACATCATAGTGTATAGTTATACTATCACATAACTTCTTTACAGAGGCACAGTTTCTTTATTCTTGGTGGAATGTTCAGTGCTTGCATTTATACTTTCACACACAAAACACACAATTAGTACTCATCAAGAAATTCAGATGGTTTTTGCTATGTTTAATCAAACTGAAAAAGTCATGAGGATTTGATTTTATTTGTTTGTTTGGAAGCCTTAATTTCCCACTTCCTCTACCACAGGAAACAGGCAGTATTGAAATTGGTTAAAAGTGATAAAACAAAACAATATCTTTTGTGGGGACAAGTGGTATTGTATGGCAAACACCATCTCATGACTTATGCATACCTGCCAACCCTGAGACTTAATGAATCTGAACAAACAAAAATCTGAACTTTCATTTAAATTTCATACACTTTACTATTGACAGATATTTCCAAAAATCATAACACACTGAAATTAAAGCGTTTTCTTTCAGTGAAAAATCTGAATATTCAGATTAAACCTGAACAGTTGGCAGGTATGCTTATGACTTAGCCACATAGGCTAAACAGAGAAAATGCTTAATCATTTCATTACCACTTTCAGCAAGTACTAATGGGTGCTAATTAGGTATCAGATAGACTTTATGTACCATACTTACATCATACACATACAACAAAGGGATGGACATCCTCAGATCAAATACAGCCAGACCCTACATGAATGAAATGACCAATGACACAAATAATCAACAAAATTATCAAAATAAAAGTGAAAAGTAGAAGAGTACAGTGTATTTGCACCAAATTATATTGCATCATACTTACAACATCAAACAAACAAAATGAAAAGAGAAAAAGCTGTTGAGTTCTTGCAAGCAGACTGAAACAAGATTGTTCGGTTTATATACAATGTATATCGTCATTGCAATAAACTTTTCTTCAGCCCTTCAAATTACTCTACCTCCTCCAACTTCAAATAGTGCACGTATACTACAAGCAGTGTTTCTATAACAAACTTCCACACACAATTTCATCAGCAAATTACATTTTGCTGAAGAAACTATTGTAATACAAGATGGCATTCAATATATATATATATATATATATATATATATATATATATATATATATATATATATATCTGTATTATATATATTATATATATATATATATCTTTTTTTTTATTGATTTTTTTTTGCTGATTTGATGAACCCTTACCATCCTATTCATTTGATTTTGCTCTTTCTATTATTCAATTCAAACTTCATGGTGTGAAATTGAATTTGATAGACACCATCCAGCAAAGGCTCTCTCAAACTAAGAAGACATACACGATGCACACAACCACTTACGTTTCTAGAAAATAACCACAACCTAAACCCTGTGAAAGTGAAACAGAGCTATTCAAATTACCCAATTGCTCTTAAACATGGGATCATCTACACATTCCTTTTCTTTAATTACCAGAAAGTATTCTCTTTGAATAAGAGAGCTATGGATACACAATTTGATAGGAAAGAAAGAGAGAACAATTTCCTCCCTGAAATACAGTATAAGCTGCTATTTTTGCATACACATATTTTTGCAAATGAGGAGGTCACGGACATTTTCACAGGACATTGTTTTTGCGGATTGACACCGAGGCTATCATAATTGCACTATAGCCCCAGTGCATAGCAACATTTGTTGTTGAATTGTTGTTAAATTTGCAATCCAAAAGTGGATTCGCGAAATTCGCGAAAATTAAACCCTTGCGAAAATAACAGCTTATACAGTACAATGATGATGAATGTGCTCACATGGCTCACCTTGCCATTTACACATGTACACACAACAGTGTGTGGACACTTTGGGTCCACAGCCAGTCCTGTTCTGTCTCTTCCACTATATGCACCTGGATGATGGAATGAGTTTTGAAGATCCTGTCAATTACAAAAGTTAATCTTGGTCTCGTTGAATAGCACTGTTACAAGTAATAGCATACATCAATATTTTAGGGAACAGCCCAACTTGACAGGTAGAACACCTGATTATATTTAAATGGGTTTGTATTCACAAGGAAACAAAATGGTAACGCAAGGTTTGAATGTTGTTATCTGGACCTGCATGTTAGCTAAATTTAACTCACTCAAAAACTTTTGCTCTATAGTTTCAAGACCCAAACCACCGGAAAACCTAATGGCTTCAGTGCCTTTCAGGTCCGATGCATAATGACTGTAGAACACTGAACTCCTGCTTTTGATCAAGAACATCCACATAATATAAGTCTCTGCATAGGGTACAGTCCCCTATAAGCATCTTCTACTTGTCTTGGGATACAAGGGTCTGGTTTACTGAGGACATAAACTGAATGTAGAATTTTCCTAGCTTCCAAAAGCCTATGTCTGATAAAGATTACAGGGATGATATTGAGGTTTGTTGAAAAAATCGAAAATCAACATTTTCAGGTGATTTTGATACATGGAAAAACCAAAATGTGTGTAGACGTGAGAAAAAAAAATCTGAAATCAGATTTAGGTCTACAGAATATCATGCCTGAGATACAAGTGTAAGTTTTTTTTTTTTTTTGCTTGTTAGTGGCTGTCGATTGGAAGCCAATTGCAACTTGTACCAGAGGGCTTTTTTTTTCCTTTTTTTTTTCCCAGCTGATGAAACCTTGAAGTGGTAGAAGAAGTGTGGGTAAGGCCTTTTATTTTTTAGCTTGTCAGCTGAAGAAACCATCCAAGTTTAGTCACAAACGGACCTATGGATCAAAAGTTATGACCCATAATAGAAACGCACCATAAAAACTTAACATTGGGCTCTAAAAGTTTGTTGACCCATGCTTGTGACCATTGACCTTGTGGTGACCATCCACTCCCCAAGGGACATCTACCATCCAAGTTTAGTCACAAATGGAGCTATGGATCAAAAGTTATGACCCATAATAGAAACGCGCCATAAAAACTTAACATTGGGCTCTAAAAGTTTGTTGACCCCAGCTTGTGACCTTTGACTTTGTGGTGATCATCCACTCCCCAAGGGACATCTACCATCCAAGTTTAGTCACAAATTGACCTATGGATCAAAAGTTATGACCCATAATAGAAACGCACCATAAAAACTTAACATTGGGCTCTAAAAGTTCGTTGACCCATGCTTGTGACCATTGACCTTGTGACGACCATCCACTCCCCAAGGGACATCTACCATCCAAGTTTGGTCACCAATAGAGTTATGGATCAAAAGTTATGACCCATAATAGAAACGCGCCATAAAAACTGAACAGTGGGCCCTAAAGTTCATTGACCCCTGCCTGTGAGCTTTGACCTTGAGGTGACCTTCATATATGGTAAAATGTGAAACTTTGTATGACCCCACTTCCCTCAAAGTTTGATTGCAATTGAAGCCCAGAGTAAAGAGTTATTTAAGTTTTTGTAGCATTACGGACGGACGAAGGAAGGACGACGGACAGACGCCGCAGGCGATCCCTTGGTCTCCCCTCACCTCCGGTGGGCTCAACAAAAATTGCGCTGAAGGCCTTTTTTTTTTTCCTTCTTTTTTTTTTTTTGCTAGTTAGGTGAAGAAACCCAGAAGTGGGAACGGAAAGTTGCTGACGGTAGTTTACTATTTTTTTTTTATTTTGCTTGTTAGCTGATGAAACCCGGAAATGGCACCGGAAATGATAAATTGGGCCCCCCCCCCCCCCCCACACTTTTAAAAACTTGGCGTCAGCGGTGTAGCAATCTGTTGATATATTTTGTTCAAAGTCTACTGCTGTTACAATGAGATAGTAGTTGATACATATTCATTCACATACAGTCATGCTCACTTCCAGCATAATTTTCATTCTATTCCTATTACCCCCTCCCCCATAAAACACATAGCTCTCTGTGTGTATGTGCACATTTGTGTGTGTGTGCATTACTCTCTTCACACACTCTCTCCCCTTTTCTTTTTCTTTCCATCTCTAACAATTTGAATGGACAAGCTGATTTACCCCCTAAAGCCCTGTTAGACTCACAGCTATCATATGTCAGGAGTTGGTTTCCCGTTTCCACGTCCACCACTGCCAGCCGT
This sequence comes from Diadema setosum, assembly GCF_964275005.1. Taxonomy (NCBI): domain Eukaryota; kingdom Metazoa; phylum Echinodermata; class Echinoidea; order Diadematoida; family Diadematidae; genus Diadema; species Diadema setosum. Next base: position 15,452,482 of record NC_092686.1, on the reverse strand, counting down.
CCTGCGGTTGTGGTGGCCAAAATCTGTGGAGTGCAAAGGCGACGACTTCAGATGACTTCCTCACACACGATTATCACGACTTTACCAAAACTGCTTTTAAGCCAAAGTAGGGCACTGGGAAGATATTGCCTCCCTACTTTCGATACAAGTTTAGACCGTAGAGACTTATGTAGAACGACAATGATGATAATGATGGTGATGATGACTGTCAAATACTTTAAATTTGTAAATCTTTGTTAACAACATTTTTTAAGGGCTTTAACAGCCATAACCCAAGTCATAAGAAACAGCTGAAATGCAACAGTGCATGATTTGTGAGTGGCAGTACACGGATAAACACACAAAGGATGGTCAGATTAACCAAGGAGGTTGAAGAGATGGAGTAACATCAGAGTTATTCCCTTTGATCTATGTTCGAAGCCGCCGCCCAAAAATATTTGAATCATGTGCCAAACAGGATCTGCCGCGCCGATACGAAGACAATTGACTCGTGTCTCATTGCATAATCACCAGTCACTTTCAAAAGAAGATATGTCTTTGTGATGGTAAATACTTTTCGCCATCCCTTCTTATAAAAGGTAGGTAGTACAGACACGAGGATGCGCGAACAGAAATTGAGGAAAAAATGCGGAAATGAAGACGAAAATTACTCGATTGGGCATACGCGGGCACTAATCTGATATATCTATCAATAAAGAATTATACTTGAAGATTATTACATATTAGTTTCATTTGGGCTAATTCAGTCGAAAAGTGATAAAACCAGCTTTCCAGGATGGTACAGTTTTAAACATTTTCACATAATACAGCTCTGATTTACACTTTTGCGCAATTTTCTGAACGGAATTGACTTTTGTTTTACATGCTTTATTATTAAGTGAAATTTCATTTCATTTAATAGATAAATAAGCAAAATATGGCCAACATTATGATAATGTTCAAAATGAATCTTCAGATTGCTCAGCAAGATGGCAGCTTGGAACATCGATCTTCAAAGGCACAAGAGCACCTGTGGAATTCTTTTGTACATCAATAGAAATCTGACAACTGTTTGAATAATCACAGCCAGTTGGAACTCCATGTATAAAACCTCCTTGGATTAACACACTTTCAAATGTACTATATAATTTGGGTGTCTAATTTAACAAAAATACATATCAATCACTTCAGAACATTACTGAATAATCTTTTTCCAGAAGTTAATAGAGAGAAAGGAGGAGGTAAAATCAGCTAGATTGTTATGCAGAGACAGGAGGAGGTAGAATATGTGCACTAATACTCACCTTCCTTCCATCACAGGTGAATCTCACAGCATTAATATTTCTGGCTAAACTAAATGTTGTCACCTGTAGACAAAAAAACAAAACAAAAAGAAAAAGACAATGGGCTGATCATGCCATTGAAAAACCTCCAGAGAAAAGATTTCAAATGACCATCCCAGCAATTTTGAGATTGTAGTTCTAACCTGCAACAATATTGTGTGTGTTTGTGTGTGTGTGTGTGTGTGGTTTGTGGTTTTATGTTTTGTTTTTGTTTTTGTTTTTGTTTTTTTTTTGTTCAAGTAAGTGGCTTATTGCTTCCTTAACCCTATTCCCACCGGGAGGGGGGGGCATTTTGCCCCCCCCCCCTTGACGTTTCGCGTGATTATTCCGCAACGCATGATGCTCTTGCCGCAACATTTTATGACTTTTTTCTTTGAAGTATCGCGCAACTTTTGAGACCAAATTTGCCGCTCCCGGGCATACCGTTTTGAAGCTACGCCCCTTTGAAAAAAATTTGTCTACCAAAAAACAAGGAAAAGTAGAAATTACGCGGTGCGTAATATATGTCCCCGCCGGAAGTAGCATTTTGTAACAAAATGTGCAATACAGGTAAAAAATCAAGGTCAAAGGTCAAAGAAGTCAAAGGTCAAAATTCTGTGTAGAAGTTTTGAAGCCCTCACCTAGTGCCATCACATAAAGCAAATGGAATCGAAATTGGGTCAGAAATGGCGAAGGAGTAGCATTTTGTAGCCAATGTACAATATAGGTCAAAAATCAAGGTCAAAGGTCAAAGAAGACAAAGGTCAAAATTCTGTGTAGAAGTTTCGAAGCCCTCACCTAGTGCTATCACATAAAGCAAACGGAATCAAAATCGGGTTAGAAATGGCGAAGGAGTAGCATTTTGTAGCAAAATGCAAAATATAGGTCAAAAATCAAGGTCAAAGGTCAAAGAAGTCAAAGGTCAAAATTCTGTGTAGAAGTTTTGAAGCCCTCAACTAGTGCCATCATATAAAGCAAACGGAATCGAAATCGGGTTAGAAATGGCGAAGGAGTAGCATTTTGTAGCAAAATGTACAATATAGGTCAAAAATCAAGGCCAAAGGTCAAAGAAGTCAAAGGTCAAAATTCTGTGTAGAAGTTTTGAAGCCCTCACCTAGTGCCATCACATAAAGCAAACGGAATCGAAATCGGGTTAGAAATGGCGAAGGAGTAGCATTTTGTAGCAAAATGTACAATATAGGTCAAAGGTCAAGGTCAAAGGTCACAACTGAAATTCTGTGTAGAAGTTCTAAAGCTCCCATGTAGTGTTATCATATAAAGCAAACAGAATCAAAATTGGGTCATAAATGACAGAGAAGTAGCAAATTGAACATTTTGATCACACACGGACGCACACACGGACGGACGCACGGACGGACAGACGGACGGACGGACGCACGGACACACACACGTACGGAGCCCGTTTCATAGTCCCCTGCTCGAACTCGTTCGGCGGGGACAATTACTCAAAAACATGATTTTGTGTACAAATCCAATGTAAATTGTGTTCTTGCAATTAATTCATATAAAAATAAATATTTTGACTTTCAATGGCTGATGTTTTATTTTAGTTTGATTATGCTTTAAAAAGTTTCTGCGACAAATTTTGACGAAAAAACAAAAACAAAAAGAAAAAAACAAAGATATACATTAAAATTCAATAAACAATAAAATACATAAGAAATCATTATGAAGCCGAATTTTTGCTTCAATATTATTGTTGAGGATATTGAAAAGAATATGTTCACCAAAAATTAGAAGTCTTGGAGCTTTATAGGCAAAACATATATTTTTGCATAAATTATCATGAATTAAATATAAAATACATAAATTAGAATTTGAAAAATCTAACTATACAGTCTTGTAGATTACATTGGCCTCTACCTTTGTGCAAATTTTCGCGAGGATCGCGCGATCCACGACCGAGATCTGAAGGGGGGGCCAAAAAGGCCCCCCACCCCCCAGTGGTTTCAAGTCCCTCAAAAAATCCGGTGGGATTAGGGTTAAATGGTTACATGTGAGTTTGACATAATATTTCCCAATTATGGCACCATTATCACACTGAATTATAATGCATTAATGGTGCCTTTAGCACTCAAATAAGAGTGACAATAGAGAATATTCTATAGCTTTACTGCTCAGCACCAGATAGCATGAGACAGAATTCGGGATGTAATATTCTCATACTAACTGCTTTTGTCAGACAAAATTTGGAGGAATTCAGGATCGTATTCAAGATGTAGAAACATGCTGTAACACACACACACACACACACACACACAACCCTCCACAACTTTGGTCTCACACTATTTGTTTGAACCTGTGCACAGCTTTACTACTCTTAAGTGAGACTCTGCACATAACCTCATACCAAACGCAGAAAGACAAATTTTCACTAACTTGGTAATTGTAATGTGCACACAAACTTCATAACAACAATTTTAAATTGAAATAATAAACCATTTGATCATTTTTAATTCTTATAAGAACCGCTGAGTTTCAAGTTATGATTTCACAAGGACAGTTGATATGTTGTACACATATGTCCAGCATTTTAATCTCACTTACTGTCACAAATTATTGTAAACGCAGAAGCTGAAAAATGTGATGCACATTATATGTACTATAACTAGCAGCAATTGAAATAACTGCAATGACAAAATATTCTTACAGAGTAACTTTGGAGCAAGGCACACTTCTGTGCTGTGTAGAGATTCACCCTGCCATCAAATGCTCCTGAGCAGAATAGGTACCGGTCCTAACAAAACAGAAAGATAAAGAAAAAAAAAGATCACACACTACATATAAATACAACACGTGCTCAATCAGTAATACAGTTGAAATGATAATGATACTGGTAATAATAATAATACTTATTATTATTATTATTATTATTATTATTATTATTATTATTATTATTATTATTATTATTATTATTATTATTATTATTATTATTATTATTACCAATACTATTTATTGTCATTATTAACATGATCATCACCATTCATTCATACAAATTACATACAAATATTTTACTACAAATAAAATATCCAAAATCAGAGAGGGGACAAGAAATGGGCATGAAATATTTTCATACCACAGAAGCAACGTCACCAGCTTTTCATTAGAGTTTAGTAGAGTACTTTACACATAATTATCAATTGCCCGGATTATGCACTGCTACATATCCTGTTACTTGAATCATCTCTCAAATTTTCACTATTTCATTATCTTTGCTCTATTTCCTCTTGAAGATAAACAACTTTCCCATTTGTGGTATCCACAGCAAGTCTTGATGATTTAGCTGAACTGTAAAAGTGGATATCTTACACAAGTAATTTTTCTTGCTCAGCTGGGTAAGGTAAATTAATGGTGATTTTAATTCCACAGAATCAAGACATCAATTAGTGGAAATTGTGTAGAGCTAAAATATTTGCATGCCTTTATCTCCACGCTAATTTCTGGCCATGCGAAATGCGCACAAATTTCCACATCACGAAAATTGGGTACAAATGTGAAATATGTTCTAATTCATGTGGACTAGCAAGACATGACAAACATGCACACACACACAAACCAACAGTTACATAAAATATGCAAACTTGCTTAAGAAAGAACCTGTTAGACGAAAATCATGATTGCAATTTCTACTTGTTGAAAAACAATAAAACATTGCATATATCCAAACAGGACTGTTTTTCATAAAATTTGGGGGTCACGGGGGGGGGGGGGGGGGGGGGGGGGTATCTTGTTTGAGACCTACTCACCTTCGGGCAAAAGGCTACACCCCTGACGCTACCCAGGTGATGCTTGAGATAGTGTGGTCTGCCTTCTTCCTGCATCTTTGAGTGAGTGAGCTCGCCTCTCCCTCCTGGATCCTGCTGGTCAACAACAACTGCCCGCCTTCCCTGGGTAGCCCCCCGCCTTGCCTCCTGGACAGACTCTAGCCAAGCAGGGTGACCCAACGGTGGGCTGACGTACTGGCTCCTGCATTCATCCACATTCGGATACCCAGACTCCTTGATCGGGGAAACAATTAAGGCACCTTAAACATTTATATGCTAGTATACAAATGATGCACAGGACAGAGTGGATCGGTGAGAATTGGATGCAAGAGTTTAACTTTGGAACTGTTTAAACCCACGAGCGCAGCAAGTAGATTTTAGACTGTTCCAAAGTTAAATGAGAAATGGGCCCGTAAATTCATGAAATACAAGCATTTTCCCCATCATGCATCCGGTACACCTACTACACTATACAAGACTTGAGCCATGTGTTCGGATTTTACCAGAAGCATGGCTCAGTGTGGATCAGTAACAATCAATGCATGACAATTGTACCAATCAGATTGCAGAGATTCTAAAGCCCATTTCATAATATATTCCTTGCATTTATTCCTACACCAAGCCTTACAGCAACATAGGAGGATTTCATGATTGGTGCAAAGCATTACTTTAGCTCTAGCCTGGCTTTTTCATCAGCATTCAGTAATCACTGAACTGTGACTGTGACTACCGTGAATTGCGTCAGCCAATGCACTGTCATATGAGTTCTCAATAAAAGCAAGTCACCCATAATTCAACCATAATGCAGTTCAAAATTTGACCGCCAGCTACATGTAGAATACTAGAAACCTATGCTTTTGCGTGCAGTCATTTTTATTCTTTTTTGCACTTGTTTTTATTGAAAACTATAACATTTGCCATGAAACAAAGTACATGTACATATCATACCTGTGAAAGTATAATGCTCAATGGAGCATAAATGAACACACAACCAAGACAAGACAATACAATACAATACAACACAACACTGACAACACAAGGAAAATGTCTCCCTACATATGTAGTGGAGTCCCATCATATTACAAGAGCCATGGAACATTCCATAAAATAATAATTACATGTACTGAAATCACACAATAACAGGGAAAAGCATTCACAATAATTTGAGATAATGGCGCAGGTGCCACTTTTGAAAGAAAAAAGAATCAAATACAGATTTGTCCAATCATTCACTCCAAAAACACTTAAATGCCTCTGCCTCGGTGGGGCTCCACTGCATATTACCCATGTCTGCACAAAACTAGAATAAAGTAACATATTCCTTTACTGATTAATCACTGTGGTACATGTAGAGGCATGTAGGGGGAAGAGGAATCAAACTATTATATACATTATAAATGAAAGTGTCCATTTTTTAAAATGAGAGCCCAATTTACCCCTTTTCTCAGCTATTTTATATTCAATTTTTTGTTTCATTCGAACAAAAGCTTGCGGTCAAAATTTGGCATGGCAGAGAGTCGAACCTTGTCCTTAAATGGGGGTGCTGGTTTTTTAGCTCTCAGGTAAATAAAGGTAAAAAAAAAAAGAGAAAAAAAAAGTAGAACTCTAGTGGCAATGCACTAACGTTTACACAAGGGTACAAAACTTAAACTAGAAACCTACCTGCTGCAAAAAAAAAAAAAAAAAGGAAAGAAAAGCAACCATGCACCCTATGTATCGAGTATCACCAACAGGTCCAGGAGTAAGAAGAGAAGGGAATAAATTTAGAGCAAACCCAAAGACAGCTACAGCTCAGTCTCAGACAGTGTCAGTGGAAAGGCCGAGTTAGAATTTTCAAGGTTGAGGAAAGCAGCTAGCAGACTACCACCATCAAGGTGTTGTACTGTCTGTACTGACTGTAGATAGGGAGAAGAACCGTGGATGGAATGGCTGCAACGAGCAGGGCACAAGGAGAACCTCGTCTTGCGAGCTTTCCACAGTATTGCTACGTACGTGTATGAATGGGGATACAGTCAACAGCCAACAGCGGAGCAAAGCAATGCAGACGAGAGCCACTACACCGTACGTGGAGTGCACAAACAGGGTCGAAGGACGAAGTGATATTCTACTGTGAAAATGAATAGCATACTTCTTACGTCTCATGTTGTAATAATACGTATCACATTAGATGGTTTGGATGACTGTTTGGATTTAGGAACGAGAAGCAAAAAAATAACCCTACTGCTATCAAGTTTCAGAAATATTTTTACACTCACCTACTTTCTCTTTCATTCAACTCTCCCCAGCGAGCTAGCAAGAGACGACAGTCACATTACATACACAATACGTACGTACTCGTACAGTATCGAGTATGTATGTGTGTTGCGTTGAGTGTATAATGCACATGAACTTTGTGCTCTGTAAACAGGTAGTGATGAATATTCATATGGGTGGAATGAAAATGTATGAATCGTCGGGACCCGGGCGCCCCCTCCCCCTATTAAAATGGCCCCCTCCCCCTATGCCCCCCCCCCCCCCATGCCCCGGCCCTGGTAGTAGTATAGTACGTAGTTAGTGGTAGTATAGTAATAGTTGTTGTAATAACAATGATGATCATGATAATGACGATAATATTGACACAATAATGATAATACATGTAATAGTAATAACAATATCACCATAATTATAACGATACATAGATCTAATTATGTTTCCTTTTAATGCAAGATCAACTTAAAGGGATGGTACGTACAGTATTGGTGGAGATGAGAATTGGGCTTTTAAATTTTTGCGAGATACTAAGAAAACACTTATGACATAGTGCAGAGCATACCATTTTAAGAGGAATTCAAAGTCTATTTGATGAAAATCGCGTTTGGAATGACTGAAACATCCAAAAACAAAGTAAAACAAAGCAATCGTAATAAAGTGTGGGTCCCACACTTTATTAGAATCGCTCTTCTTTTGGATATCTCAGCCATTTCAAAACCAATTTTCATCAAATAAACGTTAAATTCCTCATAGAATTACATGCTCTTTCATATTTCATAAGAGGTTTCTCACTATCTCACCAAAAAATGTTAGAAACCTGAAATTAAGTCTCAACCAAAACTGTACGATTCCTTTAAGTCTATTCATTTTTTTTTTGAGTATTACTGTTTTTCATTTCTGTTTCGTGCTTTAATGTCTCCTTCTGCAGTTAATGAATTTTATGTAGTATTTTGTTGTAAAATATCAATCACTATATAATTTACTAAAATTGCACAAATATAAAGTTATACGTGAATAAAGGAAGGAAATCAATCAATCTATCTATATCCCGGTCGTCAAGTGCAATTCTCAAGACACTGCCATGACTGCAGGGGGAGCAATATGAATTATTCCATCACAAAGAAACAAGTTCGTCTGTCAGTATGTCTCGCTACATGAAATGTTTTATGACATACAAATGCTTGTTGATTTGTATTGATTCATGTGTGTTAATCCATATATTTTTAGATAATTTTTCTTCTATTTATCTTCAGATTATTTGGATACGCTCACAAAAAAAAAAAAAAAAACCTTCCAAACCAAGATTCTGGTTGTGACCTCATCTGTCAATCAGTCTAGAGTACTAATATGATTAACCAAAAACACTGGAATGCATCCTCCTCGAGACCAAGCATACTTGCATGTTCCCTCGCCATGTCATTAAACTTGTTAGTCACAGTAATATCACAGAAACATGTAAGTTATGCTGAGTCGAGGGAAAAGTGCACTCCAATGTCTTTTCTTAAACATAATTATCAGTACTTTAGCAATGATTGACAGATGAGGTCACAGCTAGAATCTTGGTTTGGAAGGTTGTTGTTGTTGTGTTGTTGTTGTTGTTGTTTTTTTTGAGCGTATCCAAGTAATCTGAACAAGAAAAATAGAAGAAAAATTATTTAAAAATATATGGAATGTTTCTAGATATCCGTTTCACCGCAGAAGTGATGTTGAGGGTACTATGAATCAACACAAATCAACATGCATTTGTATGTCATAAAACCTTCAAGCGAATGAAGAAAGAAAACACACATGCATGTCATGAATACATGTCTTTATCGTAATGACATTAGCAAACAGTAATGCTACATATAGCAGTTTCACTTTCTTTTTCTCTTGGTGACGAGAAAAGGAAGAGAATGCTTGGAAAAGAAAAAAGTAGAGATTAAACCTACAGAATGATCATCTACAATTAGTTTCAAAAGTCATATTGATGCCAAGACTAATGCGTCCCAACCACATCCTTGTCAACAATGAGGTTGCGACATGACAGAAAATAAGATTTTCCTAAACTTGAATTATGTATTGATGTTACTCCTAGATAGGAAAGCAACGGTTAGCAATAACGTAAACCTTCGTTCAGCAATTCCTTTGATGTTCCTTTCAATTATTATTATTTTTTTTTTTGGCTTTAAAAACAAATCAATTAATTTCAAAAGAGCTCAGTTACTTTTATGTGCAATATACTCTCCTCATCATCAAGAGCTTTTACACGACACTTCCACATAACATTCATTCAGCTTTTTGGTGTCATTTTGTGTAAAATAAAATGTTTGATGTGTTGATGGACCCTGTAGATCCGATGTATGTATGATATTTAATTTCACATGAGATAGCTGACAATCATGTACACACAAGAAATATCACTTCAGACAAAAACATATAGTTGGATCAAAGATATTTGTTTGAGTTTCTCTATCATCTGGAAGATTATACACTAAGTTGAACTAACTTTGCACATGTTATGATGGAAACTGGGTCGGTCGGGATTAATATAGTACTGTACTTATCTTTCAATGCACGGCGGATCATTATTTGCAGTGTAAGCTTACTTTACCTCTGGTTTTATGCTCCCATATAATCACTACATTAGTACTCATACTTTGAACTTGCTATGATTTTGGTTCTAGATATGATATGCTCGTATACTTGTGTGTAACCAAAGCGATTATTTCTTTTGCTCAGTTCTTATTCTTTTTCTTTTTTTTTCTTTTTTCCGTTTTCTCTCTCTTTTCTTTTATTTCTTCTGCCCTTTGTACCTTGCTAGTTTAGCTTTCATACAGTTTCGTCATTAGTACTTTGTGTCATATCTCCATTGCAAAACAAATTTACATCAGTATTTTTTCCTGGAAGCCGCGGTTACAAGCTTTGCTTTTGCGGTTTCTTCATATTTCACACGTTATAGAGAATTGTCTTTTATGTACATAATGATTATGCTGACACACTTTCTAAGCCATGACTCGCTCTATATCATATTTTGTATCTTTTTGTTTGTATTTTTTTTTTGCTTATATGAAGATGTCAAGTTAAAGATGAAAATAAATCGAGTGTAAGACCAGTGTAGTTTCAGCAATTCAAATTTAATTCTATTCAAATCAATTTTCATCAGTCTGTGGAGAAACAATTTGACTTTAAAGAATGATTATGAACATGTTATTTTGAGTGGGGGTTGTTGTTGTTGTTGTTGCATTTTTTTTTTGGGGGGGGGGGGTGGTAATCAATGTCCTGTATAGGCCTATCCATTGAGTTACGGTTTGAGTGGTAAACTAAAATGTTTATACAACTGAATATCTTGCTCAGTGTATTGATAGGGCCTACATCAGCTGACTTGACAACATTATTGATTGTAATCAAACCTGGCAGAGCGGTCACTCCCTGAGTATGTGTGCTATGTATAAGAATCCCATGCATAAAATAAAGGAGTTATTTAGTTATTAAACCATATTATTGGTGAAATCATTTAATGCATGTGAATGGAAAACACCCACCTCATATCATGGAATAAAAATCTAGATTTTTTGAAGATAGACTGGATGGGCTTGTGCCGAAAGGGTGGGTTGGGTGGTGGCGCGTCGCGTTAATGGGAACACCACCCTTCGTCCAAAGCCCCCCCCCCCCCCCCCGGTTTCGGCGAAAGGGTGCGTTGGGAGCGTTGGGTCGCGTCGCGTTGACTGGAACCCCACCCTTCGTCCAAAGCCCCCCCCCCCCCCGGTTTTGCCGAAAGGGTGCGTTATTGGTACTTTTTCTCATGTAATATTAAAATACGAGTTTTGAATTTATATTCACCCTTCAAACAACCATTTCAAAGAGGCTATCGTCCGGATCGGTTTACACTCTATTACCACTTGGTCTACAGCCAGTTGGTCTAATAGACTGTTTAATATCAGTTGGTCTAATAACCACTTGGTCTAGTCATCATTTCGTCCAATTACTGTTTGGTCTAATTGTTACTTGGTTTAATTACTATTTGGTCTACAGTCAATTCGTCTAATAATAGCCATTTGGTCTATTTTTTGGTCTAACACCAATTCATATCATCAAATACCGATTTGGTCTATTATGAGTTGGTCTAATTCCATTTCGTCTAATCATCAAATGGTCTAAGATAAATTGTCCAATATAAATTTGGTGTACACATCAGTCCGTTGAGGACGGACTGATTTTGCTACAACACACATTTCCCGTAGACACCTGCCCGAGTATACTCGGGACTCGTCCTCAATGGGTTAAATTTGGTCCATTGCCCAGTTGGTCTAGCCTCTGTCTATCATCATTTAGTCTACAGTCTACACCCATTTAGTCTAATAACCATTGATCTTATTGTCATTTGGTCTAATAGCCAGCCTCCTGGTCTAATCATCGTTTCGTCTGTATGAACAACTGGGCTATTTTTTTTTTTTTTTTTTTTTTTTTTTTTTTTTTTGGCGGGGGCCCTTTTTATTGATGTGTACACTAAATTTAAGGCCCGGTCCCACTGCACTTACGGATGCAAAGAGGATGTAAAGCGTACAAAAAATCTTGCCATCCGTTGGGAAACGCTACGAATGCGCTGTGTACCCATCGCATACGTGTTTCATCCGCTCTATCCATCGAGCATCCGTCCACTGTGATTTCATCCGCGCAAAAAGTTTTAAGCTGCTTAAAACTTTTAGAACGGATGAACTTTCCGCTGTGTACGATGTAAATCCGCGACATACGAGCAACAAACGTTGTATGTCCGTGCGGCATCCCTTAAACGTCCGCTGTATCCTCTCTGCATCCTCTGGGCATCCTCGCAACTCACATCCGCTGCAGCTAAAAACGGAAAGAGGGAGGAAAGATATGGTACGTGGAACGTCTTTACATCGTTAATAGCACGTTAATAGAGAGGATGTAAGCGTATGCATCTCGTATATAAAGCATTTCGAAAGCATCCCCTCTGCATGCGCTCTGCATCCGCTCTGCATCCACTCTGCATCCGCTTTTTCTGCTATGCGTCCGTTTCGCAATTATCTCCGGTAACCCCTTCGGAGCTGTTATCCCCTTCCATCCGCTTTCATCCGCTAGGCTTCCGATGAACATCCGTTTAACATCCCCGCTACATACCTACCCACGTCCGTTCTTTTTCCGTTCTGTTTTCGCAAATTTTCGCCAATTCTGTCAATTTCTGGAGCGGATGAAAGCGGATGGAGCCATCCCCGAAATTTTGCTCGTCCGCTGTGTCCTTTCTGCATACGTTTTGTGTCCATCGGCCAGTGGGACCGGGCCTTTATATTGGACAAATTTGGTTTTATTTTAGACCATTTGATGATTAGCTAGACGAAATGGAATTAGACCAACTCATAATAGACCAAAAATAGACCAAATGGCTATTATTAGACGAATTGACTGTAGACCAAAGTTAATAGTAATTAAACCAAATAATAATTAGACCAAACAGTAATTGGACGAAATGATGACTAGACCAACTGGTTATTAGACCAACTGATAGGTCCTATTAAACAGTCCATTAGACCAACTGGCTGTAGACCAAGTGGTAATAGAGTGTAAACCGATCCGGACGATAGCCTCTTTGAAATGGTTGTTTGAAGGTTGAATATAAATTCAAAACTCGTCTTTGAATATTACATGAGAAAAAGTACCAACGCACCCTTTCGGCAAAACCGGGGGGGGGGGGGGGGCTTTGGACGAAGGGTGGGGTTCCAGTCAACGCGACGCGACCCAATGCTCCTAACGCACCCTTTCGGCAAAACCGGGGGGGGGGGGGGCTTTGGACGAAGGGTGGTGTTCCCATTAACGCGACGCGCCACCACCCAACCCACCCTTTCGGCACAAGCCGACTGGATGAACAGACAACTTCAATGAGAATACTCTTCTTTTTCATGTATGGCTGTATAGATCGAAACATATCAGTTGTTGATTTTTTTTATCCTTTTTTTATCCATTTTGCCTTCCTTCAGGATCGGGGGGGGGGGGACCCATGGGTTTGGGATAGTGCAAGGGGGCTACTTGAAATATTTATGTGACAGGTATACACACATACCCTTTAGTGTAAAATCAGCATGACATAAGCGGTGGTGTGGCCCGGGGGCACCAAAAATAGCTGTCGGGCCACCACATTTTTATGCAAATCTTGTGAGTGTGTAAGCTTTTTGTTGTTTTTATGTGCTTTTATCATCCAGAAAAGGGGAGAATAACTTGTGGGCCACCGTAATTTTGTATGTGTGTGTACATTGGTTTTGTATTTTTCTCGTCCGGGGAAGGGGAGAATGTATAACTGGCGGTTTAGCGCTTTTTAACTGCATAGGCCTATATACATTCAAGCAGTGTTGCCAAAAAAAAATGAATAAAATAGTCTTGACGGTCGAGCTACGTTTCATTCACAAACTTTTTTTTCCTATCTTACTTCTAAAACTTATCTAGGCCCTATATTCAACAATAGAAGTTGGTATACCCCGGGGTGGTCCACGAGCCAGACTGGCTCGTGGACCCCAACTCGAGAGACTCCAACTCTCCCGCTTTCGACGGGAGATCTCCCGCCGAAAGCCCATTTTTGCAGAATCTCCCGTTCTCCCGCTTGAGATTGAATTTCTCCCGCTTGAAATGATTTCTTACTTAATTTCATTGTATGTTGAAAAATAAGCTTTAAATAGCGCGAGAGAGCATCTAGAACCCTAGACCGCAAGGGACTTTGCGCTCGTGATGTGCGCAAGTTAGAGTCTCCCGTTTGCTAGGGGTTTCAGGCGGGAGAATCTCCAGATCAGAAGGTGCTTGGGGTTGGAGTCTCTGGCCAGTGTTCGAGCACGTTAACTTATTCTAACTGAGGGGGGGGGGGGGATCAAATTGACCCCCCCCCCCGACATTTCGCGCCACGATTCCGCAACGCGCAAAGATTTTGCCGCGTCGTTTCATTACTTTTTTCATTAAAGTCTCCCGCATATTTTGAGACCAAATTTGCGACGTCCGGGTACACCGTTCTGAAGTTACGTAATGTTTTGCATATGAATGTCAACCCGAAAACAGCTCAAATGCATGATATCGTGTGCAGATCCAATGCAAATTGTGTTTTGTTAAACTGACATAAAATAGATTATTTCAACTTTGAATCATTGAAATTAATCAATTTTAATGTAGATAAGCTTGAAAGAGTACCTGCAACAAATTTTGGAAAAAAAAAAGCAATAGAAAACAAAAGGCCGAAAAACAATAAAATGCATAAGAAATTAACAAAACAATAAAAAAACAAGAAATTGATTTTGATTGTGCTTTTTTTTTTGCAAGATAATTGTTAAATGTGTCTTGAGGAATTCTGACACAAAAATTTAGCAATCCTTCAGTCTTTTTAATGAAGTTACAGGTGAAAATATGATTTTATGCATAAATTTGAATAATTAATTTACTAAAAATAGAAAATCAATATTTTTGTATCTTATGACTGTGTAATCTTGTAGTTGACATCCAGCTCTATGTTCAGGCAAAATTTTGCGGCAATCACACCATCAGCGGCCGAGATCTGAAGGGGAGTCAAATTGACCCCCTATAAGTAAAGACTTGGTCTCAACATGGAGCTACAGTAGCTCCATGGTCTCAAACAGCCCAGTTAAAATAGGGTTAAAGGGATGATAAATATAGCACTGATTGACGTAAGGACTCAGCATTTAGCTTTTTGCAAGATACTTAAACTACTTTTTGAAATGTTAAAGAGCATACAGTTCTAAGAGGAATTCAAACTTTATTTGATGAAAATCAGTTTTTAAATGGCTGAGATATCCCAAAACAAAGTACATGTAATCATTCAAAAGCAAAGCGATCATAATAAAAGATAATAAAAGATGGGTCCCACCTTTTACAGTGAGTATTAGGATCACTCTGTTTGGGATATCTCAGCCATTTCAAAACCAATTTTCATCAATTAAACTTTGAATTCACTTTAGAATTATCATATGTTCTTTCATACTATTTTCATAATATGAGGTTTCTTATCATCTCAAAAAATCATAAAAAAATGTTGGAAACCTGAAGCCCCATCTCAACCAAAAATACGGCATCCCTTTAAAGGTGGGAGGGGCATCATACTGAGTGTTTTGCATACAAAACGTTTACAAGTACACGTACAGTTTTTATGTACATTCGTACGTACATTGTCCTATTATTTTGAGAAGCGGCTGCCTTGAAAAAGATGTACTACTCGTAATAGGTGTAGTAGGCTTGGATGGTTTCCCCACACTGAAGTCACATGTTTATCAATACGTATCTTCCATTCTAATAGATAGGGAGACAAATACCGGTATCATGACATGGCAGTTATACGCTTAGAATTAATATGATATAACTAAAATGAATGTGAAAGCTTTGTTTGCATATAGTTCAGTAGATATTAGCTCTTCATTTTCATGTTGATACAAAATCATTGGCTCAGTTTTTTGGGTGTTTCTGACAAACACAGAAATTTGGAATACCTTTATTTCATAATGGACTCATCCGATAGAAGCAGTAGCAGCGTGCAAAGTTTTGAAGCTGGTGGAAGAATCTCAGAAGAAGAGCGAAGCGGCGCCACGTCGTCAAGTCTCGGGAAAGCTTGCGTCACCTTGGACTTCTGATCTTGCTCAGCTGAGAGGTGAGCGAATTTTATATTAGTATTACATATTGCTAGATATTATTTTTACATACATAGGGCCACTGAATGAAACGAAGGAATGCCAATTATTTCTGAACGTCAGAAATCGTGCCTTGGGTAGCGTTGGAAAGGTGAATCTTTTTCATCGTCGATCAATGTGTGGATAAGCTCAGTCCCACGTATTATTAATCGAGTTTGTGTAATGAAGATGCCGCGGTAAGTTACGGGTCTGTCATGTTTATAAATATAACGTCACACATGCTGCTCTAAGTTTATGTATGCATGCTGACATATTGTGCCTAAATGAGTTATTTTTATGACGCCTCATGATGGACAATCACAGTCACCACTCCGAGTCCAACTCGTCTACTCGCATGCTCTAACCGGTAAATTTTATTTTTAGTCATGACCTTGACCGACAAGTAAATTTAGGCCTAAAATTATGTCTAAAGCCTAAAGGCAAAAAACTTCTCATTTATAATAATGACATTTACTCGGTCAGTTGCTCGCTTCCTGACCCAGCAAATGTCATTATTATAAATGAGAAGCTTTTCGCCTTAGACATACTTGTCGGTCAAGTCACGACCGAGTCAATCAAGCTAGGTGACGTACTGACGGTTCAAGTCGTGGCAGGGAGGTCGTGGCTAGTCCTGGTAGCCCGACCAGACGCTGTTAGTATGCTGTGCGAATGCTGTCACTACTAATACAGCGACTGGGCTGTGTATAGTTAGGTCGTGGCTAACCGCACCAGCGACCCCAACCCGTACTGAGTAGGGGTCGCATGGCAGCCCTATGGCTATCGTAGAACCGCGTGATATGGCTTAGCATTTTTTTTGGTGATCAGAGACCAAAATACAGGGTTTTACACTGAAATTCGTAGCCATGCTACATTGATTGTTAGATAAGATACTTACAGTCAGAGCCGCCAAAGCCGATTTACAATATAATTTGTTTTAAGAGCCCAGTGAAAGATTTTATCTGAGATTTTCAGTGATACAGTTAGATAAGCGACATCAGAGTCATTTGGCTTTATACCCGACTTTTCATGGTCATACTGCTAGACTCATTTGACTTCAGCATTTTGGAGTGACTTGGCCAACGTGGTGAACTTCTACTACTACTAGCTCATGATTGCCAATGACACGTACATGGAATAAACTTTTTTATACACTTGCTCAGTTTGAATAACTCTGTTTCCTATACTTTGCTTGCATTGCAGTCGTAATTATAAATCTGTCATCATGAAGGCTCTCATCCTAGTAGGTGGATATGGAACACGGTTGCGACCTCTGACCTTGAGTAGACCCAAGCCACTTGTTGAATTTTGCAACAAACCCATGTTGTTGCATCAAGTAGAGGCATTGGCTGAGGTAAGTCATGCAAATAGTAGTAAAAAGGGGAATGAATTTGAATGCAGTCACTAGTCTGAACTTCAAATAAAAAATAAAAATTCAAATAGAATACTGGCTGGCCTGCTTTGAAGTCACTCGCTCTGTCTGGTATCACTCAACAGTAAGCAAATATGCTAGTCAAATACACTTGAATGCAGGCAGCAATCTTTCATTTCGACACTTCCTTAACAAATATGGGGCATTGGAAAGAATTGGCCCAAATCATTTACTTTTTTTTTTTAATGTCAGGGGCCTATGTCATAGACATGTTGGCATACATTGCAATTTGAAGTAATTACAATACCCATAACACAAATGGAATTTGTAAAAAGAAATTACAGTACTTGCTTCCCGAATGCTTCCATTCTAATTCAAATTCAAATTTAGTTTATTTCCACAAGTTCAGTTAAAAAAACATACAGATACGACAATCAGTCAAATCAAACATATAAAACATACAAACCATAATCAATCAAATCAAACATATACATACCATACAAACCTTGGAAACATGTATTTAACATCTTCCAAAGTCCATTGTGAAAAGATATCCAGTTATGGGTAAATTGAAAACAGGACAACATTTTTTTTTTTTTCAATTTTTTAAGGCTTATTCTATTTCCTAATCCCAAGCATCCTCATTATCAGTAATGCATTTACCATTATGTGATCTTATCTGTGTGTGTGTGTGGATGTGTGTGGATGAAAATGCCTATCAAAAGCTCCCATAATCCTTACATTGAAATTGTATAGACCGTGTTGTGATTTTCAGAACAGATAATAATTTATGGTTTTGTCATGTACTGTAGCACTGTAGTTTTGTCATGTACTGTAGCATGTAAAATGTTCTAATTTACAGGTTGGTGTGAAGGAAGTGGTACTTGCAGTCAGTTACAGGGCGGAGATGCTGGAAAATGAACTCAAAGCACAAGAGCAAAGGGTGAGATTTGCTTTCAAGTGTATATAGTGTTG
The DNA here is from genome assembly GCF_964275005.1 of Diadema setosum. NCBI lineage: Eukaryota > Metazoa > Echinodermata > Echinoidea > Diadematoida > Diadematidae > Diadema > Diadema setosum. The sequence continues at coordinate 15,434,151 of NC_092686.1, read as the reverse complement.
TTGTGCATGCATTTTTGTTGTTGCGTGGTGGGTTGCAATATACCTGCCTTCCTATCACATGGATCTACTTTGTGAGAGTTTCAGCTCTCAGAAAAAGAATATAAATGATCCTCATTGTACTTAGTGTCACATTACAATACAATACAGTTGAACCTCTATTATCCGGCTTCCCTTTATCCGGATCTCTCTATTATCCGGACGCAATCTCGCCGTGATTTTTTTTAAAATAATTACGGGAAGAAAGGGGGATTCCCAACTCCTTGAGAACTCCTACCCAAACACACATGAATTACATATTACTTCCAATATGATTAACATACATTGCATCAAATTTCCTTCCAAAGCTTACCTTCAGACATTTCAACATCCTGAAACATCCCCAAATGTAACAATGAAAAGGTTGCAGTATACACATTACTACATGTGGTACTACAATGGGCTACATCAGTACATGTGTATGTATGTGTACATGTATAAAGCATTGAGTCTCCCGTATCCGGCCAAATCCCTTATCCGGATGAGCCCCGGTCCCAACTTGTCCGGATATGAGAGGTTCAACTGTACATGAGATATGAGTATGTCTGTAAGCAAGAAAGCAATTTCAGGTGAAAGTTTTCAGTCATTTGTAATTTTAAACATGTTGTTTTCAAAGTTGGCAGAATGATGTGTAGCCTCTATGTATCCTATTGCTTTGCCATTTGTACATGCAATGTAATTATTTTCTGACACTCAATCAGTGAAGACAATTGAAGCCCATTTGATCTCTTCTGTTTTGATGTGCAGCTTGGAATCAAAATCACAATGTCACATGAGAAGGAGCCACTGGGGACAGGTAAGATTGCTTGTGATTGTCATCTCCGTCCAGCAGTTTACTTACAGATGAATGCATTGACTACAGTTATACATTGCTGCATTTATTACTCACTTTACCATCCATTTTGAATGAACATTCCTTATCTAGTTGCTTGAAGTGATGCTCAGATAAGCACGAAGAATAGCCGTTCACATAAGACCTTTTAATGCACCAGAAAAGCATCCCTGATGTAATGATTATTCATGTAATTTTGTAAATGGTGCTTACTAGCACATCCACCTGACAGCAAGCCTGGTATTTAGCAATGTTGGTAGAAAAAAGTTTGTTTATGCACTCAACACAAAACCATGAAATGAATGCCTGCCGAAGTGTCAATTGACAGACCATTCTTGTCACCTGCTCTGCGTAAGTTCATTCTTTGTTTGAAGTGAATGTGAATTCCATAAATTGTGGGCATGCTTATGCATCATGCTGCTTTGAAAACGAGTGAAGTGCCTAACCAATTGAGAAAAAAGAAAGGTCATTTGTACTAATGTGCCCATGAGCTAACTGTAAACTTGCTTATTGTGTACATCTGTGGACCAGGTGTTTTACCCCAGATGTCCCTCATGACTCAGGTGTAGAATTATGGGTATGTGGCAATGCAAAGATAAAAGAACAAGAAAATGAAATGGCAGAGCCCTCTAGAAAAAAGGTTACCTGACATAGTGGATAATGAAAAAAACATAACACAATGAGTGTGAGCTAAGCATTTAGATCTTTTTATATCTTTTTATTTACTAATCTATTTATTTCCTTTACAAAAAAATAACAACCCCCCCCAAAAAAAAAAAACAAAACAAAACAAAAACCTATGCAGTTAGGTTGTTTGGTAATACGATGATAACTAATCCCTACAACATGAACTTAGTGCACTGGGATGTGTAAACTTCATGTCAGTGCTTGTATGCTCAATAGGTGCATTGGTGTAACTGCTATTGTATTCCTCACAGCTGGACCCCTTGCTCTGGCGCATGACATCCTACGAGAGGACAATGAACCATTCTTTGTTCTAAACAGCGACATTAGTTGTGAGTTTCCCTTCTCTCAGATGCTGGCTTACCATAGAGCACATGGCAAAGAGGGAACCATAGTGGTGAGTATTTGCTAAGTGGGATATTTGTTATATTATTAAAACTTCTCTTGCTTGTTTTACCACCTACATGAATCACAGGTGATAAACTTGCTGCAAAAAATGTTAATATCCAAGTAGCACTATATTCTAATATGCATATACAGTCAACTCAGTGAAGGCTAATGGCACATAGTCATATGTCAAATAATCAGCTGGGTAGGTCAACAAAAAATGAAAAGTTCCGATCCACATTCAATCCCCTTGCGTGTTATTCCTTTGTACACGCAGAAGTTGGACATCACCTAAATTAATGCTTTTCCCTCAGTCCCATTAAGATTGACTTCCGCAGAGTTGACTGTATTTGCTGGGGAAATGAACTTACTAAAAATTATTCCAGATACCCATAACTATGATTACACAGAAACCATTGCAGGAATAAAAGAAGATGAAAGGAGCTAAGTGAGATGACAGCATTATCAAAATGTTACTTTGGTAGCAATTTTGAAGTATTTATGTCATCAGTTTAAAGTAGAGAGCAAAGCTGTAATTTTCTTTCTCCAATAAACCTATACATCTCTTAGCTTGGTCTGTGAGTGATGCATACAGGAGTTAGCTATTTCAATCTTCAGACTCCATTTGTGATTACATGATTCTGAAATGGCGGCTTCTAAAAATCTCCATCTCTGCTTTCTGCAATGTCCACGGCAGGTCACGAAAGTCGAAGAACCGTCCAAATATGGTGTTGTCGTGTACAACTCAACAGGGCAGATCGAGCGTTTTGTGGAGAAGCCACCCGTCTTTGTCTCAAACAAGATCAATGCAGGTCTCTATATATTCAGTGCTGGTGTGTTGGATAGAATACAGGTAAGACAAGATGACATCTATAACCAGGCAAGACTTATTTTCATTGATAGTATTTGCAAGCCGTGTAAAGTGGAAGCACTGTGATGTAATGCATGTGTAGATTCAGTAGTGTTTTATTACCGATTAGTGTGCTATGTAGTTGGAATTGTGAAAGTATCATAAAAAATATTTGTGGAAAGTCATTTTTATGTAAGACATTACTCCCTCATTTTTTTAAAGTAGTATTTAAGTAAAAGTAGTGTTAATATGAGGGATAAAGAGGAGGAAGAGTTTAAGAGGTTAAGGTTGTGATGGTAGCAGAAGTTCATTGTACTAGCAGACTAGTATGAGTAGGCCAATGTTAAATGTAAGAATGTAATACAACAAGACAACCTTACTGACACAGGTCCACATAGAATTCGATATGTTAGTACATTATATAAAACCAGGTTATTAGATGTACAATATACAAGAAAAAGTGAGATATTGCTTGTACTATAACTTTTTTTATTTAATAGTTAAAACCAACCTCCATAGAGAAAGAAGTCTTCCCTCACATGGCAGAAGATGGACAGCTGTATGCCATGGAACTACAAGGTGAGAAATGCATGAAAAAAGAAAGGATGAGTTTGAGATATTTCAAGGTCCACCAGCAAAGACTGCTTTTGTTCAGTTGGTCACTTGAACTGGCTTTAAAAGACGAACAGAAATAGATTATCGTTACAATCCAATTACACAATGAATGTAATTGTTAATATGCATATTAGTATTGCACATCGTTGCCTACTGATATCCTTTGCATGATTTTGACTTCATTTTTCTAGACATTACAATGCGTACTTGTTTTAAATGAGGCACTTTTTTAAAGTGTTTTGTGACCACCATTATAGAATCTTATAATTCTACTTGATTTATGTAATTTGAAATATCTACATGTTATTTTATTCATTTTTTGTGATTGCTCAAAATTGCAAATATATCCTCATTTTCATTTCTTGTGGATTTGATAAATCAAAACTATGTGTTTGATATCAAGGATTTTGGATGGACGTTGGTCAGCCCAAGGACTTCCTGATTGGCATGTGCCTCTACCTTACGTCCATCAAACAGAAACACCCAGAGAGGTTGTACACAGGACCAGGTGTTGTTGGAAATGTTCTTGTGGTGAGTTATGTGTGTTTTATGTCTCCCATGAAACATATTTGTTTTGTTGTGGTAGCATGAACATGTTGTGCTTGATTTTTTTTAATGTCATAAAATAGGAGCTAATTTCTATTGATCTTTAAAACACTTCAGAATTGGTAAGTAAATTATTTTTGTTGTATTACAAGACTGAAGTAATAGAATCCAATCAGAAATTAGTCAATGCAAGCACCAGATACATAAATTCTAATTGGATGTTATTGTGCTTTATTAGTGTCCTGCATTCATGTAGAATGTGTTTTGATGGTTTCCATGACTCGTGTCTTAGTTGTCTCACATTTTTTTTTTCAAATCTTGGGTTTCATTCCATCATTGTTATTTCAGGATTTCTTTATGTTTCCTTGCAAAAACTTTCTTCACATGTTGCCATACTTTTCTTTCGCTTTTGCCTCCTCTCGTCTCTGTTCCTGTGTCTAGATCAGCCCTGTAAGATTCCCTTATTTTCTATTCTCTTATTCTCCTTTTCTAGGTCTCATATTTTCTGTATTTTCGTGTCAATCTTGTTAGGCTTTCATCACTTCAAGGGATGGCATACTTGTCTTAATAACTCTGTATAACTTACCTGAGATTCACTTCTCTCCTATTCTCTCTCTGTACAGGACCCCACAGCTAAGATCGGTGCCAACTGCAGGATAGGTCCCAACGTGGTGGTTGGGCCGGGCGTGACGATTCAGGACGGGGTGTGCATCAAGCGGAGCACCGTCCTGAGGGACACCGTCATCAAGTCGCATGCTTGGATCCAGTCCTCCATCCTGGGATGGAAGTGCTGTATAGGACAGTGGGTGAGTCATGGGACACTTTTTGCCGAGACACCAGCATGAGATTAGCAAGTTTTAGGCTTTCCTGGACTGGAAAAGATTCAGGGACCAATAGCAGTTAGGTGGTGTTATTTATATTTGGTGAAAAGCATTGGGCTGTTTTTATCGCCATTCATTATCATTTCAGTTTATTTGTGTTATACGAAGAGTAATTTTCTTAGTCATATGCACCTGTATTCATACACCTACTAGTGATGATTTTAGATGTACACAATTCAGTGTACTTAGTCTTCATTTTTCCCTCTTTACATTTCATTGTAAGTGTATGTCCACATGATTTCACCAGAAATAAGCAGTGAGGACAGAGCAAAGTTTTGTGTAGAAGTTAATTTTCATTATAAAACCACTCCTGCGTTGTCATAAACAAGCATTTCAGAGAAGACTCACTGAATGATGGATATGAAGGGGGGGGGGGGTTGTCCATCATTAGTAACACAAACAAGAAAGGCAGGTTGTCTCATGTTTAATTTTGTAATTATGGGTAAATATGCGAGATGAAATGGTATACCTGTCATTCAGCAGCTGTGCCTGAGCGAGGTGTGCTCACTGTGCACCTGTTGTAATATACACCATGAAGCATTACAAGCGGTCACCTCCTTACTGATCTATTCATGGTTCCCTCTGCTTTATTGCAAATAATCTGGAGCTGCGATTACACTACCCACACCCTTTTTCACCATGATACTGATTATGTTGTATTTACATTGTGGTGTAAAGTGAACAAAATATGCTGTGTGTATGGGTATGTCTGTCTGTCTGTGGCCCTGCTAGTAGCAAGACAAGAGAAAACCTCCTACACTGTATAATGAACCTGCCAAAAAGTGCTTTACTGCAGTCACTTTGTGTTTGGAACTATTTGAGGAATGCTCGAGCACCAGTTATTTGGGTCTTGTAATAACCTAGCAAAGATGAATTTTATCAGGAAAGAGGTTGCAGTTGCCAATTCAGAAACATGGACTTCAATTATACTTTTGTCTCCAAAATAATGAAAGAGTTGTCTGGTGATTACTGTATACACCATATATTTAGCAAGTCTAATTTTTCTGGAATCAGGACTCCCTAACAATTTCACAAGTGGGTAAATTTATGATTGTGGAGCACAGTACTGAATGAAGAATTGTGTGTATGGTGTTACATTCATATTGGGATCAGAGTTAATGTTTTCGCATGCCTTCAATTTAACGAATAGCACCTAGCTCGCAAAATTTAAGAAAAGACGAAAAAAAAAAAACCTCAAGAAATATTCCTTACAATTATGGAACATAAAAAAAAAAAAATTATGTTCCATAATTGTCGGGATTTTTTGTTACCAGCTTTGATGACACTTTAATCATTCTGTTTATCTTACTTTACTCTTTTCATTTAAGTCCACTTTAACATTATCTGAAATGGCACTCTGAGATGTGTGGAGAAGAATGTGTTTTAATGTGGTGATGTCAATGTGTCAGAATCATATGTGAGATATATTACACTCTTTTCTTTCTCTCTCCCTTTCTCTCTTTTTGGTCCCCTGTCTCTCTTTACCCCCTCCTACCCTTATCCAACTCGTGTCTGTTTCTTTTTCTTTCTTTTTCATCTCTTCCATCTCTCTCTCTCTCTTCTCTTTCTGTTCTTCCACATCTCTTCCTGTCACTGTTCTCTCACGTTCTTTGCTCTTTTCGGCAGGTGCGTATGGAAAACGTGTCCGTGCTTGGAGAGGATGTGACAGTCAAGGACGAACTGTACATCAACGGAGGCCGCATTCTACCGCACAAGTCCATTAGCCAGTCGGTGTCCGATCCTCAGATCATCATGTGATGCGACATCTTCGAGCCCTGCCCTCCTTCCAGTATTCTCTGATATCAATCGTGCAAAAAATATTTAATGGTATCGAATGTTACATCCAAACAAAAAACAACATTCTCACTGAAAATTTATACATGACACGTCAGCATCAGTTTTGTACGTTCATTTTGTAGCATCATTCATATGTGATGTAATTAGCATCTATTGATCTTTTTTCCATATTTTTATTTTTTATTTTTTATATATAATGTGTGTAGTGCCTAATGCATATTCTCGGGGCAAAACACTGAATTGGCATTTCAGTCCGACCATGGTTATCCAGCCATCTCTTATCCGGGCGTGTTCATGCAGTGAAGACGGGAAAAAAAAAAAAAAAAAAAATGGAGGCGATTTAAAACTCAATTAAAACTCTTACAAAACTCACACAATTTACCTATAATATTCCTGGCAGAAACATATTCTGAATTTTACATTGAATGTTTCAATTTCCATTAAAAAAAAAAAGATGAATGTAATTTTAAGTAGGCTAGCAAAGATTACACCTTTGTTGCAGTGTATGCTACCTACCTTGCTAGCACTCGGTTAGTAGCTACATGTAAACGTACATAAACATTGTTAATCTCATATCCGGCCGAGTCGCGTTATCTGTATGGACGCTGGTCGTGATATGGCCGGATAACAGAGGGCAGACTGTACTTATATGAATGGAAGAGATGCATTTCATGTCGGTCATTAGTGGTTGCTTGATAACCAAAAAAACAAAACAAAAACAAAACAGACAGTGTAAAAAGAAAAAAAGATTATAAAGAGCCAATGCCCCAACTTATTGTTGAAGTTACCACATACAGCATTCCACAAAATCCATGGCAACAGTCGAAATTACCAAAAATCTATGCATCTCATTTGATGAGTTGTGCCAGAATGGAATTATTTGGAATGCAATGTTGACACAACCTCCAGACCAGTGCCTTACAATGCATCAAAGAATAGTCTTCATGACTCCCTTGGTCTTGTGGGACCTTTTTATGCAGTCATTTTTACTGCCAAGAAAAAAAAAAAGCTTGAAACCTAGAGAGAAGACCAGATTGAAGCCAGATCAGTCTGAGGCATTTTATAAATGTCAATGTGCAACACATTCAAGCAACAAGAATTATTTCCAAAGACTGTGAGATAACCTCAGATTGATATTTTAAAAAGTATCATTTTTGTGCTACCCCCACAGGGATTGATATCATATATAAAGTGTATGTGACAAGTATGCTGTCCTGACTCACTAGGTATGATGTCATTTTATGTTTGTAGGTAATGAGTTGAATTCCATGTGAAAAACATGTGTGCCTGTACTTTTATGCTGCCCTCGTGTGTCTGTGTGTATGTTGAGAAAGAATCATAAGAATTAAGAAAAGTTTTGCACCATAGCCAGTAGAGTCACAAGTCAATGTGAGCATATGCAGGAAGTTAGGAAGAGCAGAGTGGGCACAGGTCTTCAGTCATATGATTATCGAGCTTTAGATTCGCGACATGAACACTAAGATGACGCTAGTTAGGCAAAAAGACAGTGTGCTGCACATGCAGGAGACAGCTGTTACCGTTGTCCAACCTGGGACGCTGCGTCATCGTAGCATTCGCATTGCAGGTCTAAATCTCACTATTGATGGCTCAGCAAAGAAGTTTGACTGGTTTTTATATAGAATTTACATCATCATTCTTAACTGTGTGACTTGCAGTAATGTTCACTTTTAAATATACACGTAGTTACTTTCAGACTTGCTGAAGGAAGGCTAAGCATGCAGTTACTTGATCATCAGAATGGGAAGACCAGGAGAAAAAAACAGAAAGATATCTTGTAATGATCTTTGAGCTTAGATCCATTTTGTGAATGCTTTTTACCATAATTCACAAGGCCTTACGCATTTGCGATATACAAATATATATGTACGTGTACGTGCAAAAGATGGCGAGGCCAGTGAATCAGAATCATGGTCTTCCAATAGAATCTCATGGTACAGTCATAATGCAATGTTCTTTGTGACCAAAACATGTGGGAAACATGCTACTGATCTGATCAAAGTGTTGCCCACTCAATTGGATATGTGGTCGACAATTATTGTATCCAACAGTGCACTGCATCATTCAGCTAGTTGCTGATTCCTGCCAACATGGTAGCGAGTTGAGACTCCACCGATCAACAAACCATCAACTCTGAAGCAACACAAAGACTTTATATTGAGGTGTTCTTGTTAGTGGATATTTAGTGTGTGTGAAGGCTAGAACAATAGAGGTACAGTAGTTGTGATTGTTTGAAAACATTTAGACTCCAGATGATGATACATTTAGACTCCAGATGATGATCCATTAGGTTAACATGTTTCAACATTCCATTAACAGTCAGAGCTGCATTGTGTTATGAAAGGTATTAGTTGTATCATGAGGTCACTTAGAGATACCCTAACCTTACTTAAGTGTAAGCTAAAAGAAATTGATTCAGTTTTGACCACTGAACCAAACCCAGCTGGAAGTTAATGCTAAATTTGACATGTCTTTCTCTTTTGATTATCTGAAAATAGCAAACTTGACTAGTCGTTGTTGTTATTTTGTTTGTAAACACATCCATCCTACAAGTTATGCAACATGGACAAATGTTGGTCATGAGAGCATAGTCATAACAGAAATTCACTCTTCAATCAGTGCCTAATTTTGTCTTCTTTTTTTTTTTGTGATTCTCTGGTAAGCACCTTCCATTGTCCTTAGTGTCATGTGACAGATAATGACCAATCACAAAGGAAGAGGCCATATGACACATGTTTGCATGTATCAGAAACAGGGTAGTTTGTCATCCTTGATCAGATGCTGTTCACATCCATACTGCTGGTCTTGGATTTAACAGTTCACATTGTTTTGGTACGCACAGTTTACCATCATTGTTTGTTCAGGAAATTGGTTATGGCATTGCTATTTCATTTCTTGGCAAGAAACAGACAAGAAAGCAACCACCACCCATCCCCCCCCCAAAAAAAAAAAAAAAAAAAAAAAAAAAATAATAATAATAATAATAATGAAAAATGAAAAAAAAAAAAGTGTACTGTAATTTGTAAAGTGTAATTTACAATGAGTAACGCTTGGGGAAAATAATATCTATAAAAAAAAAAAAAAAAAGAGAGACAAAAACAAGCAAAAAGGGACATTTACCTGTTCCATACCGATCTTTGTGAATAAATGAATTGTTCTTGTGTATTATCTGAAGTATGTATTGTAGACAACAGTGATGATTGTATATTTCCAGTTGAGATAATATGATTAAAGAGATTAAAATAATTGTGATGAATGTGTACATAGAAATGTGCTTTACAAATTATGAACACACTGTGAGAGTAATTCTTCTTAATTTAAAATTTGGTGTCTTTCATTGCTGTGACTATGTAATGAAGTAAGCACAATTGCTTTATTCTTACAGGAAAAAATAACAAGTTTCTGCTTGACCAAAAGTTACAAGTTGTGTCTCATTGATGCAATATGAGAATGATGTCATTCTATGTCTTGTAGATTATGTGGAAAAAATAACATCATTCCAACATCTAATAATGTGCAGTTTCTGATATGTTGGGCTCATCAAAAGATTTTTCATTTCAATAAATTTGTTCTTTTATTCAGAAGCTTCTGGTCAGTCCAGATTGTCCAATTGTTTTTGGCACAAGTTTAGATCAAAGAAAAAAAAAAATGTTTCACTGAAATAAACCCAAGCATTAACTAAAATGTAAAATCTGTTGAATAGAACAGCTTTCACATTGTGGAGTCATGTAAACTCCTTATAGTGAAATAATCCTTCAATTACAGGCTGAATATAACTAATACTATCTGAATTTTGCTCAGCTTTGTTACCATCAATATTGTTTGTTTTCCATCCAACAAAATCAAGTCCTGTGAATTTGAATTTTGGCATTTGCATACTATTCAGTGTTTGGTTCATATGGAAATGGCAAAATTTTTCTTGGGGAGTATAAAACAGTGTGTGTTAAATGGGAATTGACAATGATGCACCATATTTTCCCTCAGAATTGGATATTCAACATGACAATTTATGTGTCTTTGTTGATAATGGTAGTTTATATATTTATGATAAAGACTTCTATATAATTTTATATTTATAACAGTTTCATACAATTCTAACTGATATGAAGAGAATTTAATCTAAATTAAATGCATTGTATTTCTTTGTATCTATCCTGTACAAAGTAGAGTTAATGCAGAGTAAATATGACAATTACAGCAAAATTCTTCCTTCTTGATCGATTCTCTTCCCTTTACGAGTCCTGACGTTTGGAACAAATGCCGACAGTGCGTTTATTTGACAATTGTAAATGTCAAGTGTGTGCTTTAAATGTAGAATCTCAGCTTAATCAGACAAGAACTACGTACATCATTTTCTATACATTGCAGAAAATTGTTAGTTTTCAGTTTGAAAGTTTAGCGATGATTTCATCCTAGACTGTATACAATATATGCTTGATGAATTTAACTGACATTACATGACAGATTCAGTTAATTTCAAGAAATATTACACTATTTTTTTTTTTTTTACTTTTCATAGTTTCTTTTGAAGAAATTTGTCAGCTATTGTAACAATAAAACAAGTGTCAGTCACTAATCAATGACAGATAAGAAATCAGTATGTGTGTCTGTGTAGTTATTTCGTCACATTGGTCATGAATAAGCCTGCTTTTTTAGTTACAGCTGTAGCTCATGTGTACAAATGACCTTTCTTTCTTCTCAGTTGGTTAGGCACGTCACTTGTATACAAAGTGACATCATGCATAGGCTTGCCCAGAGGAATTTATGGAATTCACCAATCATGCTCAAAGGATGAACTTGCGTAGACCAGGTGACCAGAATGGTCCGTCAGTTAGTGCTGGGGAAAGCATCCATTTCATTATTTTGCAGTGAATGGTTTAACAATGTTGTTGTTGTTGTTGTTGTTGTTGTTGTTGTTGTTGTTGTTGTTGTTGTTGTTGTTGTTGTTGTTGTTGTTGTTGTTGTTGTTGTTGTTGTTGTTGTTGTTGTTGTTGTTGTTGTTGTTGTTGTTGTTGTTGTTGTTGTTGTTGTTGTTGTTGTTGTTGTTGTTGTTGTTGTTGTTGTTGTTGTTGTTGTTGTTGTTGTTGTTGTTGTTGTTGTTGTTGTTGTTGTTGTTGTTGTTGTTGTTGTTGTTGTGCCGCCGCCAAATACCACTCATGCTGTCAGGTGGATGTGCTGGCAAGCACCATTCATAAGGATTATTTATTTGAATAATCAGTACATCTCAGATACTTATCCAAGTGAATTCAAAAACCATGACCAGGGAGGTGTTACAGAGATGGAGTGGAAACACATGTTTTGGTTCAAGACGTTACAATGGGATGTCTAGCATTCCACTACGCTTTGAAGTCATGCTCGGCACCGCTCTAGTTGCAAGACGAAGTTCGGAGACAAAGAACGCATTTCTTCTTTCGTTGAATTACAAGTTTTATTTCACCGTAAAATTTTAAATGAAATATTCGAATTGATTTACAATAGTTTAGGAAAGAATTCAATATTATAAACATGTATTTCTAGTTTCTTCATAATGCGCAAATCGGAATGAAATGAAACTTAGGCCCTCTTAAAAACTTCTATAATGCACACATTTCCGCATATTAGTTTTCTATCTGTTAATCTGGTATATTTTGATTTTTCAAATAAAGTACTCCACTAAAGCGTGTTCCAGCGTGCTTTTAAACTATTTGCTGTTAAAATTGTCAGTCTTACACTGCATTTTGATTCGCTGCTCCAATTCACGGTACACAAATTCATTGTTGCCATCACATTGAAAGAGAGAGAGCGAATTGCAGTCGGGGCATTTCTAGATGTGAGAGCGCTAGTCCCGATTATTGATGCTCTCTTTTGTCAAAGCACATGGGCAACACCTGTAGTTGAACGCATAACTTCTCGGCGGTGCTGCGCATGACTTCAAAGGAGAGCAGTAGTTGTCTCTCCTTCTCTAGCACCTCCCTGAACCAACATGCCCTGTTGGTATAAATGATCTCTTCTGCTCATGCACAAACTGGAACCCCAAACTGTCTTATTGTAAAATAACATCATAAAATATGTAAAATTTATTTGTACAAGTTTCCCAACATGAAGGTACACTTAAGTGCCAAGACTTGCACCTTTTTCTTTTCTTTCTTTTATGATGAAAAGTACGATAAATTCCCTTGAAATGTTGTTGACATAATATTAGGGTAAGAGGCAAGTCAAGTGCAAATAAAACTTAAAAATGTTAAATTCTCTTAACATTTTCTTTATACAGTGTACATTGTATATGGCAACACTGCAACTTCAAAAATTCAGAAAAAATATTGTTTTGTAAGATATTTCTTCTGACATGTTGTAACCTACAGAAATCCTTGCATCTCATTTTGTCCAACAAATTTGTGCGACAAAGTTGTTGGACAAAACGCTTCATGAATTAATGGTGCTATTTTCCTCAAACTTTGCATGTGTGTTCTACTAATATTGCTGGATTTACTCAATCCACGTACACTATATTTTTGGGTAGCATTCCCCCTTCCGTCAAAGTTGCAAAATGAGATTTCAGCCCAGGTGGAATTATTTTGAGATGTCCATCATCAGCATTATATTTAAAGCCAACCCTGTATTCTACATGATACAATGTACAAGTACTAATTACTATAATATCAAATCTATTTGGGAAAATCATATTTGAAGAATCACCGTATGAATCTTGTCTCGCTTGTAGTGACCAAATAGACAAATTTTGCATGACAGGAAGAGTAATTTGGTAATGATACACTGTGCATTCGTTGTGGATCGACTTCTGGCTACGATAGATTTACTTTCGGAGGCCTTCAATATGAAATCTCTATGGCAATACATGTTATGTGAAGCAATCTTCACATAGCATGTATTGCCATGTGTGTTTGAGATATGAGTTACTGTAATTCCACTGTATCGTTATCAAGTAACACTGACAATAAACTACATGTACATGTACATGTACAGTATATCCCATTCAAGACCCCCTGAAGTGTGAAAAGGATGACCCTCTACAAAATTCATCTCTAAACTCATTTTTGTACATCCAACATGTGCACCCTGTACTATACTCGTTGACAGAAAAAAAGAAAAACAAGACTTAGCATCACATCTGTCTGAAAAGTCATTTATTTATTATGTTTGCGCAAACATACTCCTGTATATTTGGAAATGTCTACTGACAGATTTATACATTTGTACATGTGTACATGTATTTACATAGATTTGATACAATGTCACAGACAAAAAGAACAACACCATTCATACAATGCAGTTATTTTGCATTATTATGAATGAGTGACATCTCATGCTGATCGAACTACTAATCTTGCTTGGAATTCCAAAAATATCCCACCTGTGGATGGAATCCATATTCAACTTCCATGACAGTTGTATATAATGCACATCTAGAACCTCATGGAATTGGGTTTGATTTTGTTTTCCTTCTATGCAATGTGATCCGAACGTACAGGACAATCTTACGATATCAGGTCAATTGTGGTAGAGTACAAAAGAACACATTTGGAAATTGCTATTTTTAAACATAACGTACATGTACATCTACACGTATGTGCATGTTATATTTCAGACATGACATGCTCCAGATTAGTGCAGTATATGATGTACTCCTCCAAGAGATGTAAGCTTATTGCCATATGTCTTATTATATCACAGTAAATCTTACTCTTTGTGAGCTTTTAAACTCACTCTCAAACTGAATCAGCAGTTGTGTGCTATATTGTAATGATGGCAAATCCCAATTACTGGCATCCTTGCTAACAATCAGTAGCAGGAAAGGAAAACATGTACCACATTCGCATTTTACATACTGTAATTAGAAAACTGAAGTCATACATATAGTAACTAGTTTTTGCTGCTACAGGTTTTGTGTGAAACAGTCTAGATATCACACTGTATGGGGGGGGGGGGGGGGAGAAAAATGATAAATGATATACGGTGTACTATCATATGTAATCTACAGAGAGCAACCAAAATGCAGTGAGCATCACCATGGTTCATCTTCCAGCAATGACCGATACAATGCAATCGTTTGAAACAAGAATCATTTTCTAAATCATTTTGCAGCTTCTTGATTCTTCTTCAAATGAAATATAGCTACCCTGTAACTGCATGCAGAAGTAAATTACATATTGTCATATAACATATTTCCAACAGGAAAATCAATACAAAATGCATCCTGTGTGAGTATAACTGTTGTGATCCTCTGCAATTTTAGTCCCCCCCCCCCCTCCCCCATCCAATACAGCAGACTCATGTTTTAAATCAAACTCTTTGGGATGAGGATACACTGTATGTGTTTGTTATATTGAGATCTGTTATACCAGGGGATCAAAAGCAATGAAACACAAAGAAATGACAAAATTCAGGACCAAAATCCAACACATCAGACATCTTTTACATCAAACAATGAAAAATGAAGAAATGTATTTGTTAAACTGAAATTCGTTTACATCAGGGTGACAGGAACAATGACATTATAGAGAAAAAGTTTGTTATTGCAATATATTGTCACATCAGAGTTCTATCCAATGAAACTCAACTGAAGTACAGTGTAAATGTGAAACAGGAACTGTCTGATGTGTCTCCTCCCATTCACACTTGAGGTTCAAAAAGTGATGCTGACCGGAGGGATGCAATATGAAGAATTGAGTGCACATCGGATTCATCAAGTTCCTTCCTCTCAGGCACATTATTTGATCTGCAATAAAAAGTATGAAAAATAACAAGAAACATTCAAGTTCCGCGCTTTGGCCACTTCTGCTTCTGGTTTTTGCAATGAAAATTTTAATAGAGCTCCTGTAAGTCGTTACACAATCATTACACAATGCGAGCATTTACATTCACATTGCAACGACATATCATGAGATACAGTGTTTTCCTGTTATAATAAACATGTTTATGATGAAATTCTCGTTACAACAAAGAAAAAATTCAAGTCCCAAATTATCATCTCTATATCTTTATGTACTTTGCTGTCCGGCTATAATGAAATTTGATATAACGAAAGAAAATTGCTGGTCCTGAGGACTTCTTTATAATGGGAGTCGCCTGTGCCATGACATCAAGGA
The DNA here is from genome assembly GCF_964275005.1 of Diadema setosum. NCBI lineage: Eukaryota > Metazoa > Echinodermata > Echinoidea > Diadematoida > Diadematidae > Diadema > Diadema setosum. The sequence continues at coordinate 15,418,419 of NC_092686.1, read as the reverse complement.
AATGTATAATTTGCAAGGCACTGATTTTTATAACAATTTCTAATAACATCTTTGTTCACATCTCTCACTTTTATCACATAATACACTAAACTACACATTACATGAGTATAGTCCAATATTCTGAAATTGGCCTCATCTACATTTAATAGCGCATGGACATACCATAAATGTATGGAAATCCCACTATAACAACGCTGCCCTGACTACTGATTGTACATTGTAAATGTGCTAAAAGAGAGACTAGTGAAATAAAGTAATGGAGGATCGAGACCACCGAAGGATCGAGACCGCCAGATTCAATTTGTTAAAAGTGGTACCTCATTTTAATAGGGTTTCCCCTTATCACTTAAATGCAGTGACGCTGCTGTCAAGAAAGTTTACATGAGCAATCATGATGTCATAGCTTTCTGTAGTACAAATATAAAGCAGAAAAAAAAAAAAACTTGCACAGAACTGGTAAATTATCTTTTATGAGAATCCACGACTTGAGATCCTTCTGTTCAGAAGATGTGAAAAGAAGGTATTGTCTCACACGAATTAAAACCAGAAATTGTAAAGTGTGTTGGTGATGGCTCTTTAATTTGTTTATTTCTCGTATTGCAAAGTTTCAGAGTGGTCAATCAGCTCACAGAAATGGATTTGAAGATGAACTAACTTACCGTATACTTGTCCCACTTCTTCTCTGGATCATAGGGCTCCCATCGACTGGCAGGAAAGATGTGCTTGTTGCGCTCGTACCAGCTCCGCAACACAACTTTACCTGCATGGGACTGAAATAGAAAGCACATTGTGCACACACTGTATCAAGTATTCCATGAGATCAAATGCCTGTGGGCACGCAGGGGCGGATCTAGCTTTTTATGAAGGAGGGGGTTGGGGGCGGTATGCGAGGGAACGGAGCGACCGAGCCCGAGCGAGCGGAGCGAGCGGGGGGGGGGGGGGGGGGGGGGGGGAGAATTTTTGAAAATCTGTGTGTGAAAATGGCGTTTTCTTGCATCTAAAACACCACTATTTTTGTATAGAGGTCATTGCCATAAATAGAAAAAAATAAAATTACAAGTTAAAAAAAAAAAAAAAGATTAGATAAAAAGATAAAAGAAAATGGTCCCCGGATTTTTTTTTTTTTTTGGGGGGGGGGGGGGGGTTGAAACCCCCCAACCCCCCCTCTAGATCCGCTTCTGGCACCTCCCCACTGTAGATAATAACATTTCATAGATTTCTAAGGATCCATATAGGATTATGTTGCATAAAATGATAGGTAAAATGCCTCAGACCAGTATTCTTGTTCATACTAATTTACTAGAGATCTCAAACAGCTAAATTTGTAAAGAATATATTCTGATATCAATCTATTCTTCTTTTTTATTACTGTGACTTACTACAGAGAATACAGGAAGTGGCATTTTTTATCAATATTTACTAAAAAGAATTTGGTATGGCTCATGAACGCATAAAATATCCTCAATCATACATGTTAAATTTCAAGACGGACTCATAACCATTTCATTCAACATCAACCTTTTTTTTTTTTCTCTCCCGTTCTTTCTCTCTCTGAACCTCTGCTTATAATGTACAAGTGTACGTTCAGATTGTCTTTAACTAAATCTCATCACATGGATTTGGATTACCTCATCTTTCTCCACAGTAGCATCATTGATCATCCGAATGTCGTCGTGCACATCAAAGCTGAATAGAGGACCTGAATTTAAGAAAAAGAAGAAAAAAAAAAAGACACAGTGAGTCAACTCATTTATCTTTCTTATGAACACCAAGATAAAAGATGCTATAAAGCCACCAGAACTAAGTGAATGTTCTGTAAACTAGATGTTTCCAAAAAAAAAAGCTCATACTAATCATCCTGACGTAAGATACAGCCACAGATCTTTAATTGGTGTACATTACACATTATTTACTTACCACTTTTTCCTCTCGCCTTTGTGACAATGAAGTCATAGAAACTATAGTGCTACATATAGATACAAAAGATACAAAAGATAAAAAGAAATCAGCATGCACATGAAAAATGTCAACCAGATGTAGTATAATCATTACGGTATCACATCATCATCCTTTGAAAGCTAATGTTGCACATTCAAAGAAATTACAACCACAGTTAGTATTTACTCACATTTTTCAATCTGCAGCCCATACTCATGTATACTGAACTACAAAAAAAAAAAAAAAAAAAAAAAAAAAAATGTACCCTACACCAACATTACTTCTGGCTTCATTGATATTTAGATGACACAGGCTGTGCCACACCATCTGAATATCTTGTCACTATCACTGGCATGTTTAATACAAAGTAATCTTTGACAGGCATTTTGCACAAATCTGAAACACTAACATGAACATCTTACTGAACATCTAACATCGTACTGGGCATAGCTTAAAAAATATCCACTTTTACAGTAAAACTGATTGTTGCATGTCAAAACCCAGCTTAAATCAATCCTCCAGAAAAGTCAACGACTTCCTTTACCAAGGAATGCAAAGAAAAATAAAGAATATGTATATTTTCAACAAAAGTGCTTTCCATTCATCTCTCACTGAGTGTTTTCCAAGGTTATAGATTTGATCAGAGATGACAAATTATTTACAAAATTGACCAACCAATTACATGTTATTGTTGTTTATAATCAGTCTCTTACATGAGGTATGATGAGATCTTCTTTGATGTACATCATCTGTTCAACACTCACAGCTCTGCAAACAAGACATTGACATGGATGAATGATTAGAGTGAGAAAAATACGGAATAATAGAGGGACATCTGCATAAAGAAAAAATATACCATTTTTATTAGTAAGCAATTAGTTTGATATCTGCTTTGATTTGAAATGATAAGATTTCATCCACAGAATGGGGGAATTCTAAATTCATAACAATGGTAGCACTTCATGAATTGCTGTTTCTCTCTGGTTCATAAAGACAAGAGTTTTAATAGGCACTTTCTGAACTGGAAGTACGGCAATGTTGACCATAATCATGATGGCATTCATCACTCGTCACTTTCTTCTTTCCCGCAATCACACAATGAACATAATTAATGACTCAGCAATCCTTGGAGTCCCTCGCCCAACATAAAAACACCTTTTCATGTGATCTAAGAGCAAAACTACTCAGTTTAGTAATATAAAGTATAACCAGGGCTGGAAACTGGTGGTAGCTGGAGACTCACGGCCACTAGAAATTGATGTCCGGCCACCAAATTTCCAAAAAGCTTATCTTTTGGTGGCCTGATCTGGCAACTATATGTATGTTTTAGAATGAATTCTTCTGTTCCCTTTTATTTCAGGCAACCAGAATGTCAAATTTACAGATTTTAATAGTACAAATGAGCCACCAGGGAAAAGAGTTAGTGTCAAGCCCTGGTAAAGCTGACCCAGAAAAAGCATACAGCTTTACAATGCATAAACGCTCAGATGGAACATGCATTGAATAACACATATGGTACCCTGTGAATCATCTCAAATATTCTTTGAGTCTAAAATGGGCTAACTTTTGTCAATTTCTTCTAAAACTATAGTTAAAGGACATATAAAAATGACTATCTCTGAAGAAACAAATTGAATGTTAGTTCTCTGTGAGGCACTGAAGTTCCATCATACAAAATCCCCATTTCAAATTTGTGCAAAAAGAAATCAGTGGTAAGATGAAGTATGTTCACTCACTTGAGTTCATGGAAATCTTTCTTGAGACCCTCAAGGCACCTTTGAAGGAAGCGTTGAATTGTATCACCTTTCTTCATCTACAACAAAAACAAAATAAAACTTCACATCATTCTCATATGTTTCTCATTTCAGTGCAGCACATGGGAGGCAATTTGCACACCAGGGGTAAGTTTCATGAAAGTCTTACGAGAGACTTTTCGCTCATAAGACACACTTATGAGACTTCAAGAAATGGATTTTAAAGTCTCATATAGCTACATATGAGCGACTTTGGCCATTCTGAGATTTATGTAGAGACTTTTGTGTGATGACTTCATGAGACAGTCCCAGGAATATTTAGTTGTTGTAGGATCTAACCACTGAAAGTGCTTCCAGCTGATACATACTGCAATAAACTCCTTTAAAGAAATGTGACCTGCACTAATTCTGTTTTAAAGGAGAAGAGATGACTCTGTTTTCAAACTCACCTTCACATTTTTCCTGTGCCCAGATCCATCCCAGTAGCTGTATGTGATGTCAATCTCTTCATCTGTGGAAGGGAAAACACAGCAGTTTGAAATGACACTAGGTCACTCTAATACAGTTGATTGCCTGTCACATCTTTCTTCTAAAAGCTTGGTGTCTTCATGATGCCATTTTAAAATCCATAAGTTACAGAACCTCGAACTGCACCAATACTGCAACAAAATGCAAAACTTCAACTGAAGTTGATGTAAGGTTATAGCTGATTGCATGTAAGAATGGTAAAAGAAAAACACCACACACACACTGATTCTTAGAATAGAAAAGCACTTGGAGAGTGCAAACCTCTGAAAGCATACTAATATATTACATAGTGAAAATAGCCCTACATGTATTTCAAAATGATATAGAATCCTTCAATTTTTTTTTTTTTTTCAAATTCCTGAATCAAGACGGTGATCTGGATCATTACCGAAATTTCATTGTCTATTCCTTGTGCCATTATCAACTTGTAACTGGATTTCATCCAAATCCCATTCGCAACTTTTTGAACTATTTTGCAAAGAGACAAACAAGCCAATGCCAGCAAAGACATAAACCCATTGGCGAAGGTAACAAAACTTCCAATTCTACACTATCTTTTATATTGCAGCAGGCTTATAATGCTAAAATAAGCAGCGTACAAAATGCTCTTTTCTATGTGAAGATGACTCACAATTATCATAAAACTGTAATCATCATTAACATTATTAACTTACAATTCTTAGGAAGCAATCAATAAACTTGAAGAATAGGCTTACTCTTGATTTTCTCTTGCTTTTCTCTCCATTCTTGCCTCAGAGCTTCTCTCATCTTACTCTCTTCTTCCTGTGAAGAAACAGAGCCACAGTGATCAAAGTCTTGTAGAAGCTTAGCCCGTTGAGGATGGTTTGATTTTGCTACAACACACATTTCCCATAGACACCTGCCCGAGTATACTCTATAAATGAAATCCAAATGGTCAGCCAGTCAATCAATTCATAATTGACCAGCCTAGAAGAACAAAATGCAGAATTTTAAACACAAAGTTATTGCACACCATAATGAGATTACAACACAAATCAATTCTTGCACTCATTCTAAAAACGGTAAGATTCGAGTAGATATCTAAATAGACAACAGCATAAGTGTTCCAACTCTTCACTGGTCTTGAAGACAGATGGCTTGTCAACATGAAACTAAAATGTCATTTAAAAGACAATTTTGTAGCATTTTGGGGGAAATTAGAGAATGCAAAGATAGGTATGCCAGTACATCTGGTTGATATTCATATTCTTTTGAGTTTACAGAGAGCAGTTCTCATTGCAAAACATCATGATCCCTGTCAAACAAAAACAGACTTTTGTCCCTTTAAGTAAATTGCGCAGTTAGCACAAATGATTCTAAATGTTCTAAATGGTAATATTTGTATAAAAGACAATTTTTAAATGTGAAGAAAAAAGTATATATGGATTTTTAATAGGGTGGATAATGACTAAAAATAGGAAGGAAACCCCCCCCCCCAAAAAAAAAAAAAAGAAAAAAAAAAAACATACATGTATCTTCTATCATTTCATGACTAAGTAAAGTTTGACTCAAAATCTGATAGGCAATTTCATGCATTAAGTTTTCTTCAATGCTAAATATGCCTTTCAATGACCATGTGTGCTGCACTGCTCATAGCTTTATACTCGATACAAGTCACAAGAGGGAAATGCAGACATTTCAGAGTCTGATGGAGACAAAAGAGAGCTCTCTAGACTTATCTTTCATTTCTTCTGCAGATTATAACATGAGGCTACAAATATGTGACAAATTTTTTTTTACCTCTCTATCTCTGTCAGGCAGGAAACTTGTGTCTACATCTGGATTCTTGCCGATCCTCTTCTTCTTCTTTGGCACATCTGAAGGAATGAAAAAACAGCCGCATGGTATATCATTACAGCTCGTTTTCAAGTAATCTTTCTCAGTTAAATTACATAGAATATGGGCATGAATCTCAGAAGATCATGTAATCTAAATCGACAGAGGGAGACGCATAGAAATGAGCTGCACTCTGTGTAAATATAAACAAGGAACATAGAAGAGTGGAAATACACTTGAATAGCAAATGTATCTAATGACCCAAGAATTACTATGACACAAACTAGAAATCAGTTCTATATCATCTCGTCTACTTACAGAGGACCAGCCTGATTAGATCATTGCTATTAAGTAACCAGAGCACCTGATTGAGAGGTGAACACTTCTCTTTCATGGACAGGATTTTTTTTTTTTCTTTCAGATCCTACAAGTACCACGGAAACAGGAGTACCTGATTATGAACTGGTACGCCATTGTAAAATGTATAGATTGTGAAACCACAAAGTGAAGACAATATGTGGTGTTGTCTGCTGTTGCTCATGCTATAGTCTTGGAATATGAGGGGCTTTTTAAGGATAAAAGAAAGCCAAAGTGAAGTATGATTAGGCGGCAATTCATCAGTTCAAAAGGTGGTATTTTGTCAGACAATCTGAACACCTTATGGCATGATACATTCATGTTGAGGATTCCTACCTGCAGAAATGATATTCTTAGGGTAATACCTTAGTTTGTAGTTCTGAATTTGTATGAAGAAAACAATAAACAGCTGTGGTAAGAATGAATCAACAACTTTCAATCTGTGTCTTGATCAGTGATCAATGACTGACCTGGAGAAGGAACAACATATGTGACCCGCTACAACCAAAGGATCCTAAAGTCGCTGACGGCTGAGCAGAGAAAATCGAGTTTGAAGTAACATCATCAAAATTGGTCAAATTAATCGGATTTCTGTTTTTGGCACAATTTTGTATTCTAATGTTTTGTCTATCATCTGCCGAAATTTCGAAGCTAAATGATCATACGAAAGGCAAGAAATTAACGTTTTTCCGGGCCATGATTTTCCGTCTTTCAACGTAACAGAAACGTGTCCGGAGATTTGGATTTAGTGCCGCAACTAGACTCCGCCCCTAGCAACGAGGGAGTAATCTTATTGGTCAGTGCGTGGTATCCTTATTACTGATTGGTTGTGCGTAGAACGCTAGTGGTAAGCTTGAATGAACATCGCGGAGGTCGCTAGGAGCATACCTTCTATTGTCAAGCGGTGAAAACTGTCTCGCCTCCCCTTGATCATGTTAGGGTCAGAAGGAAAATTTTCAAGGCGTTTTTTTCGAAACTCTGATTTCCTCAACCACTTGACATGCGCTCATAAAATAATGATATCTCCGCAACCAAGTACTTTAATGAGTTGTGTTATATGTGAAATTAAAGTAGACGAGTAAGGGAATAATGTCGTGTCATTTTCAGAAAATTGTCCTCCCCCGACTTTTGGATCCTTTTGTTGTAGCGGGTCACATATTAACTTCAACTGCTAACCTTCATCATCATCAACAAATCCATTCTCCTCCTTTTCTTCGTTTTCTTCTCCCTCCTCCTCATCTTCGTCCATATTGAAAGACAGCGTGCCGGCATTCTTGTGCTTCTTTCTTCTCTTACCAGACTTGTCCGACCTACAAATGTATAAAGAACATAGACCTGGTAGTGGTGAATCTGGCCAGCATTTCTCTACACAATTAATCAGGAATAGCGAGCTCTTAATCTACAACATGAATGCTAAGACAATGCAGCCTCATGAGTTGGACAATGGAAACACCTGTCTCCACATGTGCAGAACACAATTTCTTGCCTAATTAGCATCATCTTAGTGTTTGCGTCGCAGATCTAAAGCTCGCTACTATTACAAGGAAGAGGCATAGGTAGAATGAGAACCAAGTCTTTCATAGCTTAAACAAACAAAAAACAAACAAAGTACAGCAACTATCTTAGTTGTTTACCTGTCAACAATTAATGACAAAAGTTTAGTAATAAAGTTGTATCACTACTCACTTGCTGTACATACATGCATAGGTACTTCTAAATGTCATTTATTCTCTTTACATATAACACTTACTGTCTATACGATCAATATATATATATATATATATATATATATATATATATATATATATATATATATATATCACCACAAAATAATGAAGAACTTTTGGATTGGCAAAATGAATAGGCAAGTAGGAACCCAGGTAACAGGAAAGGGAAATTAGGAAAGCAAAGTGAGAGACAAATATGCATCATTTTAAAAATAGAAATCAACCATTTCTGGGATGGAATACAATTTTTCATTTCATCAGAACTAAACTTTGTTTGTTCCATTCTCATCAAAAGGCTCTACATTGGTCAAGGGTTTTTCAACAAAATTATGCAGTTCTGCCCTAGTGCAGCGCACGACTTACGATGACTTGCTCGACTGGGCGAGCTCTTTCTCGCGCTCCTTCAGCAAGTTATCTCGCTTTGACCTCATCTGGTCAAGGGTAACAAGACCTATGGAAGCACAAAATAAATGCAATGTATAAAACAAATAACCCCTCATTTCAATGGAGACTACAGAACACAGCTTACATTGTATGCATTGGTCTTGCTAAAACAGGCAGCTCTACCTCTAATATAGCAGTATGTAAACCTGTGTCCACTTGCTGCATGTCATTATTACTGTGATACTTTTGATATGACTATTTCTTTTTTAATGAATTTAAATGCATCAATTAGGGCGAACAATTAGTTTCCTTTTATAAAGAGTTGGATGGTCAGGTGATATCCTAATTGAATTAGATTCTTCATGTATCAGGATTTGTACTGTTCCATCATGTCTCCATCATTTATCTCAGTGGCTACTGCCTACTGGGCACTGGGTCTTGTGTCTATTCAGATCCTGGAAGGATTTACAGTCAGCAGCAGGGGCGGATCTACATGTAGGAATTCCATAACGGGGGGTGGGCGCCTTTACAAAAATAAAGAGGGGGCGCACACACCCCTCCCCATTTTTTTTTTCATTTTATTTCATTTTAACAAATACTTCAGGGGGCACCCCCGCCTGGATCCACCACTGAGCAGGTTCATGTCTACTTTCAACTTTGCTACAACACAAGATTATTCTACAAATGATGAGCTCTTTACCAATGGTGCTGCTCTTGAGTTGCTGCTCCACTGCATCATAATGAGCTGAAAATTTCGCACTGATTGTAGCGACCCTGCTGACATTGTCCTGTGTGAGAAGTGAAAGGAACAAGAAACCAAATGCTTCTTCACTCTACTGGAATACAGATGTACTGGCCGGTGTATTAGCATTGCCAGATTGCATAACACTAACAGTGAAATTAGTTTTTCAAACTGGCAAAAAACAACAAAACTGTTTAGTGAGAAAACCAGTGATTTGGTAAAGTATCTAGCTTTAAAAAAAAAGAGAAAAAAAGTAGTTATTTGAGTTTGTTTGATTGTTTAAAGACATCATATGTTATGCGAAGAATGTGCGCAATAGATTTGACATGCCTTTGTCTCAGCTTTATTTTGTCACTCATACGAGAATTCACTCTTGATTGAGTCAACACTGTAAAACATGATATAAAGTCTATTCGCGGCATGAAATTTTCACATTCACTGGCAATTTAATGCATATGGTGATGGTGTAGACAAGCTTTTGCATGCATTTTAATTTCGCGAATCTTGGCATTCGCGAAATTCACGCGAACATTCCTTGTTTTAATTACAGTACGGTAGTCTAGTCTCACTCTTACTTAGTATAGTAAGGGTACTAGGTCTCGCGCAGGGACCTAATGATCGCGCATAGCGTAACTGCGTATAGCAAGCGATATTACGCGTAGGACTAAGCGCAGAATTTGCCGATACGGCCATGGAATAAACATACCTGACTTACCGCTCAACATGAGAAGGAAGCAGGTAAGAAATTTTGATTTCTAACAAATTTTCCACTAAATTTCCAATTTTTTACCTTGTACAAACCTACCTTCCCTTAAAATCTGTTCTAAGGATGTTGTAGCCTAGACGTGTCGTCTCGCTTGTCTCGTTCGTAGTCGATAGAATTCGTAATTTGTTCCATCGATCGTTTACCACGTGACGTCATCATACACAAGAACAATGTATGCTGCCAGCTACGCTGAAATACTGTTAATAAATGTTGTTTTAAGCCAAATTTTAACACAACGATTATAATATTACAAAGGAATAAATATTTCAGTCTATCGAAGTTGAAGTGTGATTTCAATATGAATTTGCTTGTGATTTCTTGCGCTAACTTGTGATATATTTGTGACAGGGGAGGGCCATAATGATACTGAAGAAAACAAATTAGATGAGAGTGTGACAAATGGGTGACGATTTTTTTTTTTTTTTTTTTTTTTGAGAGGGTGACGAATGGGTAAGCACACACACAAACACACACACACACAAAATATATGTTCATATTTTACTTTTTTTCCATTTTATATTACGTGTATATTATTGGTTAAAGTGATTAGAAATATTGTAAGAAAACTTTATAAATGAAAATCATTAACGATTATGAAAATATCAATGATAAAAATAATGATAATAAGAATGATAAAATGATGATGGTGATGGAAGTGATAATAATAATAATGAAAATGATAATGATGATGATTATGATGATGGTGGTGCGGTGATAATAGTAATAATGATAATAATGATAATAACAATAATAATAGTAATAATAACAATAATAATAATAATAATAATAATAACACATATAATAATAATAACAATAATATACACAAGTTAGGTAAAACTGCTGTTGCTAAACAGGGACAAATTTAATATCAAGTGAAAAAATATTCTACGAAAGCCGGAGCACGTTACAGCCGCAGAGGGGCAGACACTTTCACGCATGAAACTACAGAGGGCAGCTGCGCGATCTTTACATACCCCGAGAAATTGAACGCATAAAAAAAGGTCCGACATACAAACGGCGACAGCGCAATACTCCGTCATCGTATCATCAGGAGATTCTGGGAGGTGATTTTTCTGCATTTTCGTGATATTCATTGAGAAATTTCAGGTACGATTATGGAATAACTTCTATTATAAGAGCATTTCAAATTTTCGTGCGCGATATCTAGACCCCTCAACCATACAGCATAACTATACACAGCCCTGTCAGCTGTCGCTGTACACAAGTGTCGCGTGCTGGCGCACGGGGACACCATGCAAAACACGACATCTGGACCTGGTCGGGCTACGTATACCCAGTCATTGGGTGTCCGGACAGGTTGTGGGACCGGACGCCTACTGTAAATGTGTGTCTGGTTTGACAATGACACGCCTTCATAAACAGTTGTTTGTCAGTGAGGAGCTGTGCGTAAATGCGTATTCAAAGTAGAATAATCAAGTCAGTACGTGAGAGTCTTAAGTGTCCGGACACCCAACCCCCCATCCTACAACATGGCGACATAATTATTTGTGGGTCCTGTCGCCGTGTCACACTGACACAAAAATCAAATAAAAACTTGCTAACCAGCAAATTATCTCCACTTACAACGGGACTCAAACGGCGCCCCTTATTTGTCAGCTATTCAAAACACAAAACATTAATAACACTCAACATGCAACACCTCAACATATGAAAACTGTGTGTGTGTATTTATAAAACACTAGCCAAACAAAAACAGTTCACTGTTCGTTCAATGCATGCTGTTCAATCAGTCAGTTTTTTTTATTAAGTTGTAATGAAATGGCCATCCATCGAGCCTCATTTACTATTGGCTGCAACTGAATGAATAATCAAACTTTAGATTTGGTATTCTAGAATTCCGTTCTTACCTGTTCAATCTTCTGCTTCAGACGTTCCAATTCCTCTCTCTGTTTTTCTCGTTTCATCAAAAGCTGGCGAACTCTGCCGGCTTCGCTCGCAGCTCCCTTGTATTCAGCCATCTTGCAAGTGTGTACCGTAAGCTGACGGTAAGCAAAAGTGGTCCCTTGAGGTCACAATGATTGTTTTGTTTTGTGTTTTATTGATGTCAAATTTAACACAGAAAATTCTTTTACGTCTGTTTACCTTAAATTTCATAAAAAATGATACGTCGATGTACTCTCTATACTCTATATTATAGACGCTAAATTTATAAAAACATACTGCCCAGAAAGCATTCCATATGTATTACGTATGTTGGCGACAGTTATTACGTACCGTGTTAACCGCACCTTGTATACGTACTGTATAACATGCATGCAGCTGAGTAGTCAACGGTAGGTATTTTATTAGCATTAGTGCGTAGGATATGATACGGAGAAGGATCCAAGCCCAGGCGATACACTACAACATAGGACTTAAATCATCCGGTTTCCACCATGTTTAGTCACAGCATTCGAAATATTCAAAACATTCATGCATTAATTCGAGTAAGAACAGTTTCTGGACTGCAAACTGATGTTGTCAGATCTGTAGGTTGCTGGCAAAATGGCAAGAAGGGCAAATACATCGGCTCACAGACCGCGTCATCCAGACCTCTTCGTGGTCGGGAAACTTCCCCGGCGCCGGCGGGAGTGCGATGGCTAACTACTACCGCAGCTTCTGCTCAGAAGGAACAAGCGGCACCGTCAGTTGGTTTCGCGAAGAACCTGTGCCTTGGGAAGTTCAACAAGGTTAATGGAAATTGTTTTTGTTGTTGTTGTTGTTGTTGTTGTCATATACCCATGTCTAGACTATACAGCAGCAATCGCTACCAACATGCAACAAACTGGATAATAATGTGGGCAATTAATCAATGGGCATTGTGTAATGTGGGAGTCTTGTGAAGGTCATCTTGAGGTATCTTGTCATCAAACTTGAGTAGATAAAACGTACCGGTAAGACTCTAAGTCTATTCCTTTGTAGGTCCTGTGACAAGCATTTGTAATTTCTTGCTTTATTGGCATGTAGTTCTATAGCTACATGCTTGGTTTTGTACTATTTTTTTCTTGTAGCACCATTTTTGTCATACTATAGAAATGATATTGATAATAATTCTTTTCACTTTCAGCAGTCGGTCGGCTTTGAATGTTTGCTTGTCATGAAAGTGTACACAGAAATTGTGAATTCGGTCTTTTTTGTTGCTGTCCAGCACCCCTATAGGCTATACTACATGTATAGCAGAGGCCACATGAGCCAGCACAAGCACGACAAGCACAATACAAAGTCCGTGAAATTGCTGCTTTTTGTTTGTTTGGCTGTTGTTGGGTTTTTTGTTTTCGTTTTTGTTTTTGTTTTTGTTTTTTGGTTGTTTGTCCTTTTTGTTTGTTTGGTTTTTTTTTTTTTTTTTTTGGGGGGGGGGGGTGTTCGTTTGTTTGTTTGTTTGTTTGTCTTTTCTTTTTTTCTTTTTTGCCAGTGGTGGGTGCTAGTGTTTCCCCTTTTGTGTCAGGAAGGTTCAGGGGAGCCTGGCAAGCTGCAATGAACTTCATTTCACCATTTCTTGTGATTTAATTCAGGAAAAGATAGGTGATCAGATTACTATTGCTTTTTAACTATATACACAGCCCTGTTGCTGTACAGACTCCTTCCTGTGCACAGTGCCTGGTTGGGCTAGTACCAGTAATTGCTTTTGTACAATCAAAATGAAAAGAAAATTTATGCTGGTATAAAGTACTCTGTGCTGTGCACTGAAAATTATTTACACAATACAAATTAGACATTTGCATGAGAATTCAAATTTCAACTTGAAAAAGCAACCTGTTATGATTGTGTACTGTGATACCCCATATTTTGTCAAAGAGATATGGGGGAAAAATAAATGTGTATTTTTATCATAAATATTATTTTCTGTTAGGCTTTACGATAAAATTGATATCCTATGTTGGCAATCAACCAAATTTGTATCTTTCCAGCCTAGTACAAATTATGACTGTAGCGATTCTGTCACTCGGCATTTGTGGTAACATGTAGGCCTAGTTACACTAGACCTCTATATGAATATGAATTGCCATACATTGTATTGACCATTCAGCTCAAAACCCACAAAAAGTTGTAAAGGATTCTGTAATGGACCAAAATATGTTATTTTGGTTACCGACTAAAATTTTATAGTTTGTCTTAAATCTAAAATTTGGCAGCTTACAACAAAACCAAAATTGAGCTATTGGCAGTTTTGTTTTTGACAGGTGCTGCTTTCACTGTGAAATAGAACACGTTTTCATTGATACTTCTGCACAGATTGCCTGAGTGACCCAAATCTATGAATCCTATCTTCTCCCTTATATCTACGAAACTACAACCCTAACTCTCTCTTATTTCAGTTATTTTTGTCGAGCCCACCGGAGGTGTGGGGAGACTAAGGGATCGCCTGTGGCGTCTGTCCGTTCGTCGTCGGTCCGTCCATCGTCAGTCCGTCCGTCGTCTGTCCGTAACGCTACAAAAACTTGAATAACTCTCTACTGAGGATTTCAATTTCAATCAAACTTGGAGGGAAGAGTGGTTAAATACAAAGTTACACATTTTACCAAACATGAAGGGCACCTCAAGGTCAAAGGTGACAGGCAGAGGTCAATGAACTTTAGGGCCCAATGTTAAGTTTTTAGGGCGCGTTTGGTTCATGGCTCATAACTTTTGATGTACAGTTGAACCTCTATTATCCGGCCTCCCTTTATCCGGATCTCTCTATTATCCGGACGCAATCTCGCCGTGATTTTTTTTATAATAATTACGGGAAGAAAGGGGGATTCCCAACTCCTTGAGAACTCCTACCCAAACATACATGAATTACATATTACTTCCAATATGATTAACATACATTGCATCAAATTTCCTTCCAAATTGCTTACCTTCAGACATTTCAACATCCCGAAACATCCCCAAATGTAACAATGAAAAGGTTGCAGTATACACATTACTACATGTGGTACTACAATGGGCTACATCAGTACATGTGTATGTATATATGTACATGTATAATTGATGGATTATTGTAATGGGTTATTATATGGACTCCCTGATTCTCAAGTTGGGCGCCTGCAGCGAGTCCAAAACTCCTGTGCAAGGCTTATTTGTAACAAACCTAGGTTTTCAAGGATTACTCCTCTTCTGAAAGATTTACACTGGCTTCCGATTCGTAAACGAATATTGTTTAAGATTTTGTTGATTGTGTATAAGTCACTTATCGGTCAAGCCCCCAGTTACATATCCGAATTATTAGTGTTTAAATCTCATCGACATACTCATAATTTGCGCAGTTCTAAGGACACTCTTCTTTTACAGATTCCAACATGTAAAACAAAAGTAACATTGGGAGACAGAGCATTTGCCTGTGCAGCTCCCAAACTCTGGAATGATCTACCACTAGAAGTCCGTAAATCCCCAACAGTAGCAGTCTTTAAATCACGACTCAAAACACATCTCTTCTTTTAACTGTTCGTTATTATCAAGCACATCAGGGGGGCGTTTCATCAACGAGTTCGTCGGAGGTTTTCACCGACGAATTTGCTATCAGCCAATCAGACGCAAGGATTTACACTGACAACTGTTAAAAGCTAATGAAATCCTTGGTCTGATTGGCTGATAGCAAATTTGTCGGTGAAATCTCCGACGAACTCGTTGATGAAACGCCCCCCAGAAGCTTTTGCAGCGCAGAAGAATATATGTCTATAGGTTTTGCGCTTTATAAATTGATATTATTATTATTATTATAAAGCATTGAGTCTCCCGTATCCGGCCAAATCCCTTATCCGGATGAGCCCCGGTCCCGACTTGTCCGGATACGAGAGGTTCAACTGTATCTGTCTGTTTGTGACCATTCTTAGATGGTAGATGTCCCTTGGGAAGTTGAGGGTTACCACAAGGTCAAAGGTCACAGACAGGGGTCAATGAACTTTTAGGGCCCAATGTTAAGTTTTTATGGTGCGTTTTGATTATGGCTCATAACTTTTGATCCCTTTGTCTGTTTGTGACCAAACTTGGATAGTAGATGTCCCTTGGGGAGGTGAAGGTCATCACAAGGTCAAAGGTCATAGACAGGGGTCAACAAACGTTTAGGGCCCAATGTTAAGTTTTTAGGGCGCGTTTCGATTGTGGCTCATAACTTTTGATCCCTATGTCCGTTTGTGACCAAACTTGCTCGGTAAATGTCCCTGGGGAATTAAAGGTCATCACAAGGTCAAAGGTCACAGAAAGGGGTCAACAAATTTTTAGGTTCTATTAAGTTTTTATGGCGCGTTTCGATTATGGCTCATAACTTTTGATCCCTTTGTCCGTTTGTGACCAAACTTGGATGGTAAATGTCCCTTGGGGAGTTGAAGGTCACCACAAGGCCAAAGGTCATAGGCGGGTCAATGAACTTCTGGGATTTAGAAAAATATTAATTTCTAGTACGCGAATGGGCGAGACAATTTGGCACTTGCCTTGTTTGAATGGGTGAGGATGGTCCAATTTTTGCAAGTCACATTTGTATATACACTGTATCATATCAAAATTCTGTAAAACTCTGTTTAACTCAACTTGGGACTTTAAACTACAGTGTGTACAAAAGTGTAAATTAATTTTGGCCTGCTTTTTTGTTGGTTTTGAGCTGGGCAGTCACCTACATATTGATCATGCAATGAACACTTCTGCGAAGTATTTAGTAGTTTGAAGTATGTTATTCACAAACAACAATTTAGAATAGATGAATGATATCTTGAACTGGTCTTCCTTTTTCACTCATAATGTAAGGAGGGGATATACACTGTATATTACTTTGTTGAAAATACTTCTGAATGATATTTAGATCCCTAGAAAAATTACTGATGCTCACTTCAGTACGTCTCAATTCTATCACCAGCCACAAACTCATTGGAGTCTATAGTACTTACTCTGTACATCTTATTTTGCAAGTTCATGATAATCAGCTTGAACTACACCTTGCCAGATAATCATAAAAAATCATCAAAAAGGCAGATGTCACGTATCAATACACTTTGCCCTCTCTAATTAGATATCAGATAAAGTCCAACCGATTTGTTTTTCTAAGAGATTACTATCATGTATTTTTAGTTTGTTGATTTAATAAGGTGATTATGTTTAAGTTTATAACCATACAACATGTGCAATATTGTGTAGAAAACTAAATTTCTTATCTGCTTTACATTTGCAATTTTGTTTGGGTATCACAGGATGTCTTTGTAATCTTAATTTTGAACCATCTGATTTAATGTCCCATGGTGATTAATTCCAGAACCAGTAGCTTGGGGAAACAGCTGGTCAGATTTGATTGATCTTCATTCGTTGCACGACTGGATACATTAAAAACCCACAAATAGCACCTGTTGGTGTATAATGTGCATGATCATCAAAGCATACGCTTGTATCAGTAACAGTTGACTCCAAATGAGTTTTTTTTTTTTTTTTGCTGTGTGTACTTAGAAATCAGTGGTAAAGCTGCACACAATTTTGATGTTATAGGGATTAGTGAATTAAAAAAGAAAAATCCAAGCCAGGCCAGCCTTTCAACTTCATACATAATGTAGTATCCCAACATGGTACAGGGTCATTAAAGCTGTTGATTATGTAATGCTCATAATGAACACTCATGTTAAGAGAAAAGTCAGTGTGTCCTTGTTTTTTAGTGAAGAACAGAATTTTGCATAATATGTCAAATGTTCAATTGACCTTAAACTCATGATTGTCATTGCACAATCATGTCTTCTTGATATTCTCAAATTCTTTAATAACTAAGGGGACAAAAAACATTGCAATCATACCATTTTCACCTAGTGTACCTGGAAATAGCCTCATCATCATTACTCTTATACATTGTAATTTCTTCATTTTTTTTCTTATATCAAAGGATGACGCCTTCCCTTTCCCAGAAGTTTCAGTGGAGCAGTTTGAGAATCTCAACCAAATGTGTGATCCCATCGAAAAATTCTTCACAGAAGAAGGTTTGTTTCTCCCTTTTATCCTGTCTGTATATTTGTTTTATGACAGCAGTTGAAAGATTTTTATATGTGCATGGTTGTAACAAAGTCAAGGTGATTTTCCATCAGATCTGATTCCCTACTTTTGACAGTTATTGTCTGACAAGATGTTTAAAGGTACTAGCCCACATTTGCAAACCCACGAAAATCAAAACTGCATAAAACAGGTCCAATATGACTTCAAGTACAAGTTATAACAGTAACATACCTCACCTGTCGCTCTTTGTCTATACCATTCGATAAAAGAGAGAAAATCATCGTTTTAAAATCAATTTTCAAACCGGGTCAACCCGACCCAAAATCGAATTACGAGCGCGGGCTATAGCTACGTACATTGTACATGTAACACGTACGTGGACCGGAGCTAGCGAGCGTTATACGCATCACGGATTATGGTGCATTTTCATTTATTTTTATGAAAGTAATGGACTAATTGGAACGAAATTTTGCACAGGTGTTACTGCAATCATACCGAAACTCCATGCTAACTATGAGACCAATTGCTGCAGGTTTACAAATGTGGGCTAATACCTTTAAAGTCCATGCAATTGTGGTGTGGTTTGTTTGGTAGGGGACTGTTAGTGTACCTGTATTGTTATAATGCCCTCCTATGAAAAGTTTGGAAATGAGTGGCATATTTTGCCTCACAAGGGAAGGCGTTTCTTTTCTTTTTTTTTATTTGTTGGGGGGGGGGGTAAAGGAAAATGAGTATTTTTATGTGATCATTGAAATATGATTGTACTTGAATTATTATCTTTGACAAAACTGATCTAGAGAAAATGATTTATTAAATCCCAGATGCAGTTTAACCAATGAGAAGTTGTGAATATAATGATGACTGGATCAGCTTTGCCGAATTTCATGAAACTTTGTAAAATTTTCTTCCAGTGGATTCCAAGACTATTGATGTCAATGCCAAGATAGATGAGAAGACTTTGCAGGGACTGAAGGAGTTGGGTCTCTTTGGCCAGCAAGTGCCGGAACAGTACGGTAAGAAGTTAATTGTTCTGTCTCACTTTTGTGTCTCTTTTCCCAAAATGCACTGGAAGCAATTCATGTGTGTTTTAGTGTCATTCAGTCTTACTTGCCATAGCCCGTGTCCTCAATTAGCCCTATCTGTACTGGGGGCTTTGAACTGTGTGTACAAAACTGTGGGGTTTTATGTGCCAATTGACACTCAAAGTACACAAAGGGTTAACCAAAAAAAAAAAAACCTAGAAATCCCTCGGAGGATTTTATCATAAGTTGCAACATTTTGGATTTCTGTTTGTGAATGGTTATGTTTGACAATTTTGCACATTGTCAAGAGATAAAGATCTTGCACAGAGTCTGTCACATTCTGTAACTTCAGCTAATAACTGGTATAATGTTCATGTAGATCGGTAGGAAATTTAGTAGGCAATGAATGATGAGAAAAAAAAAAGATTTTCACAAGCAGCAAATGATGAAGAGCGTTCACTTCAAGATCAGTCTCACATGAACTCTGAGCACAATTTCAACTTGCATCTGTAAATTAAGGCATAAATGATATGATTAATTAGATTTTTGATTTCCTTGTCAACTGTTTATCCTCTGTGTATGTTCTCTCTTGAATATGAAATATAACTTGGTAATTTTGCTTTCTATTCTTTATCTTCATTTCCTAATCGTGTAGGTGGCTTGGGCTTGTCCAACACTGAGTTTGCTAGGTTAGCAGAAATAACAGCTCTTGATGGTGCAATAGCTGTGACACTAGCTGCTCATCAGTCTATTGGATTTAAGGTAAACTTATCCTGACAGCCTTATGCTTTATGAACAAAACTGTCTGCACACACTTGTAGAAAGCACTAGGCTCCTACATGGAAGGTGAATAAAGGACTAACCTTCGACTGTGATTTCAAAAGAAGAGAAACAAAGAGGAGTTCCGTGTTTGTATGTCATCTCTCTGACACACTTGATTTGAGAATGATTATGCACTTTTTAGAAGAAAGATCTGTGTTTATGTACCCAAAGAAATAAGATAAATTTTGCATGGTGTATAAACAGTGGGTGGTTTAGGGACTTTCATACCAGAATACAATGTATAATATCATTGTAATCATGATATCATATTGACGTAGATGTTTAAATCAACAAAAACACCCATGTTGTGAGTTGAAGGCCTAATATGAAACTGGTGCTGCACACAGCTGTAAAAATGGTACAGTATTCATCACATAATCGGGCATCTGATAATCGGGAACCTCGCTTAAATGACATACGCTTCCCAGAAATATTTCCAATGCATGTTATTTTCACTGGATAATTGGGCGGGGACCTCTGATAAACGGGACAATTTTTCTTCAAGCGATCTTTGATTTTGTTGATATTTTACCCAAAAAATCTACCAAAATACCACAACAATATTTCAAAGATTCCCTATCAGTTGTTGTTTACATCGAACTTACAAAGCAAGCTTCGGACTGGTGTGTTTTGACCTCCGTCCATCCAGTACACTTACATGCATGGCCATGAAAGCGCCGTGTATACGTATCCATGCCATTGCGAAACACACGCTTTCGCGAACATTCTTCTCCCCTACATATACAAATGTAAGCAAAGCTATGTGCAGGGAGAGCTAGAGGGTTGCGCTGAGGGGTAGCGTGGTTGTGTATTCATGTACATGTACAGTACGTCAGTATGCATGTGTGTGTGTGCACACTGCATGTACATGTCATATGCCGTTAGTGTATGGTGAGTGCTCATCGCGAAATCGGGCACCTCGCTTAAAGGGGCCGTGTTTGCTACTCCCAACCTGTCCCGATTATGCGATGAATACTGTACCGGTACCTGAAAATGGTATGATATATTATAATGCATTACGGAACATGGAAATATGGATTATTGCATACTTTGGGTAGCCACTATGTACTGTATATGTGTTGTTTTTTTTGAGGGCCTTCTGATTGCTGGCACTGAAGAGCAGAAAGCAAAGTATTTGCCCAGGCTGGCTACAGGGGAGCTGGTAGCAGCATTCTGCCTCACAGAACCTTCCAGGTAAGAGTTTATTTGCTTGTATGTCTGCCTGTCTGTGTATGTGTGTCTCTGTGTGTGTGTGTGCATGTGTATGTGTATGTGTGCGTGTTTGCTTGTGTGTACATGGTAACTCTATTCCTCTTTTCCCTATTCTACATATGGATTTTTACCAAAGGAAAAAAAAAAATGCCATCAATTTTGAAAACTTGTAGAAAACCAACCTCTCTTGTCAAGATGGGTTTGAAGCTGGGATTTGCTTTAATGCTCTCCTTTGTCAGTCATTGCTTTTCTGTGAGAATGTTCCAAGTTTTTATAGGTAGTTTAGGGGAATTATACCTTCAAAACTTGGTGGGTTCATTCCAATTGATGATTGATACCATCATACTTAAAAACTCTAAACCCATAAAAAATTGCAGACTATGATTCTCTGTAATGGACCGAAAAATGTTATTTGGTTGAACGACTCAAATTTTCAAAGTTTGTCTTACCTGGGAAAGTAATCTTCTCTCTACCTACTGTCAATATTCGGTGGTTTAAAACAAAACAGAAAATGAAATATTTGCAGTTTTTCTGGATTATATTTTTAAGGACAGGCACTGCTTTCACTGTGAATAGTACATGTTTTCATTGATATGTCTGCACTGCACGCCTGGCAGACCCTCTCCCTCTTCTATGAAGCTGCACCTCCTAACCCTCTCTTAATATTTCATTCACTTTTGAATGGGTTAGGATGGTCCAATTTCAACAAGTGATATAGCATTTTAAAGCTTAGAGCTCACTGTGTTATACTATGAAGAAAAGTGGATATTCATTTTTGTCTAATTTTTGTGGGTTTTCTTTGAGCTGTCATATGTCATATGTCAAACCAGTTGATGTAGATTCTGTTTTAATAATTCCTCCCTGACAGTGGAAGTGATGCTGCATCAATTCGCACCAAGGCGACGCTCAGCCCTGATGGAAAGCATTATCTCCTGAATGGCAGCAAGGTGATATTCTTCACCCCTATTTCCTGTTTGTAATGTACCTGCTATGTGTGTATTATACAAAGATCATATTCACCATGATTCTTCCAATCCAGGGAGACCAGTAAGTGTCGTACTTGTTGCCCGTATCAGTGACCTTACAGCGCGTGGTTGATATAGTACATATATATCTCTTGAGTGTAAATCTTTTTTGGACCATTTTGAAATCAAATTTGCATTTTCCTTTCTGTAAGTGATTATTTGTGTGTCTTTGAAATGAGAAGTTTCATATTCGTGAAATGGGTTTGAGTAAAACAGGCACTTGATGAAATGTCAAGCAATGCAATATCTTGGTCGCTTTGTTATTTTTGTGTACATAATGTGTTGATAGTAAACAAACCATCAGTGAAGTCAGTATCAAGTGCATCATAGAGAATAAGAGATGAACTTGTTACCACCATGCGATTTACTGTCATAACTGAATTAATTGCCTGGGTATACCAGCATCACTTTAGAGGAAAACGCTTGCATCTGAATGAGAATTTATGAGTAACAAGTATATTTCAATTACAAGGATTCGGAGAAGGGCTCTGTAATGCATTCACATCATATCATGCAATTATGTCTGGCATTAACATAGACACTTTAATAAATAATAATAAGCACAGCATTTGTAATGTGCCGTCGATCTAGTGGTCTATTCTGAGGCACAGAGGGACATGTATTCAAAGACAATAACATACATTGCATAGTTGTACATATGAAAGTTGAAGAACAAGGAGGAGATAGAAATATACCCGGTAAGCAATTCAACAAATATTCAACGAAAGCAAGACACTTTGTACTTGGACATTGATTCAGCAGTGGTGCAATCTAACGGTAGAGTTTTAGACTGATTCTTGTCTCAGCTTCCTTCAGAGAGATGTTCATTTATTCACATTTTTTATGACTGTGTTTGTTTGAATGATTCTAGATCTGGATATCCAATGGGGGTATTGCAGATGTCTTCACTGTCTTTGCCAGAACAGATGTGGTTGATGAACAGGTATGTAGCAACCCTTTGCCTGATTAAATCATTCATATATAACTTCTATGTATATTGTGTTTACAAAATGTAGTAAAACCTTTGCATGAATAGACCATACAGATTATAGCTAGGCAACCCTTTACATCAATAAAGTATGCATTTTCAGCTTTCATGTATCTCTAACTTGATTTGTTTGGTATTACGCATCTTTTCACCCATCAAGCCCCCGCAACCTGCATTTCCATTGTTTTGTGCTGTATTCTTTCGTTATGATTTGTCAGTATTTCTTGTTACCATTTCATGAAGTAGAAAATTATCTCTCATTTGAGCTCTGTGTTCATATACTATTGTTTGTTGCAAGTGCACAATTTTCAAACATTTAATTGCTGAATTTATAACTAATTTTTAGATTGGCAATACATTTTAGAATGGAAAAGTGCCTGAGTAAATTACTAATTTTGTGCAGAGTCAATGAATTTGACCAGTTCTATCCAATCTTTCACCAGTGTGGGACATGCAGTGATTTTCAGCAGTGCCAATTTAATGATCATATGATGACATCTGCAGCAGTATTTCCCAAGACTAGATGGCTTGATATCTGCTACGTCTCAAATTGTTGTCTCAACTTTTATCCCTCAGCCATAAAGAAGACATTTGTCATCCCCAAAATTATGATTTGTTACTGTGAAAAATGGACAAAGCATCTAGATCTCAGCCCCTTTGTCTCCTGGATCATTACCATTATCTTGAATGATTACTTTAGTATTTAAATGTTGCATATACATGTTAGTTTGAATATGTGTTTGAACATTTTGATGTGTTAGCTTGAAGTCTGAATTTATCTTCTGCCAAACTGAGATCTCCCATGTTATGTTCTTTTGCTTTAGGGTAATGTGCAAGATAAGATCACAGCATTTTTCGTTGAGAGGAACTACGGAGGAGTCAGCAGCGGCAAACCAGAAGACAAACTTGGAATCAGGGGGTCCAACAGTGAGTACTGCTTGATGGTGTCTAAGTGGTGGTTGTACAAATAGTAGTTTTAGCAGATGTCATTGCAGTAATAAACAGTAGTAGTGTTGATTGTAAAAAGCTGGGGCAGCAGTGTTTGTAGTCATAGGTACATGTAGTGGTAGAAGTTGTAGTTGTAATAGTAGTAGTAGTGGTACACAATTGTAGTAGTAGCAGCAGTAGTAGATGATGCAATAGTAGTGGTATTAATAAGTAATAATAGTGGTAGCAGTAATGGTAGTCTTAGGGGTATCATTATTATTGGTAGAAGATTTAATAGTAGTTGTTGTTGTTGTAGAAGAGGGAGGAGAAGTATGTGTAGAAGAAGTAATATTTAATGTTGTGATAGTAGTACAGAGGTAGTAGTACTCATAGAATAAGTTATAAATTGTAGCAGCATCAGCAGTGAGTGGTCATCGGGGAGGTACCAGTAACTTTGCTGTATGATTTCAGCTAATGACATTATTTGCATATTGGCATGTTAGCATAGCAGTCCGTTGGCAAAGTCTCGACCTACCTGTGCATGATTTGTGTTTTAGATTCATGCTCTTCCTGCTCTGATAATTTGATTTCCTGGTTGTGTTTTCAGCATGTGAGGTGCACTTTGAGGACACTCCAGTCCCCGTAGAAAACATCATCGGTGAAGTGGGCGGTGGCTTCAAGGTAGCCATGAACATTCTCAACAGTGGACGATTCAGCATGGGCAGCTCTGGGGCCGGCATGCTGAAGAAACTGATAGGTAACAATGACTAATCAGACCAACAAACCCCATGTTCCCAATTCTGACCATTCCTTTTGTTTTTGTTGTTGTTGTTGTTGTTGTTGTTGTTGTCGTCGTCGTCGTCGTCGTCGTCGTCATCGTCATGGTAGTCACTGCTGTTGTTGTTGTTAACATATATATCAACTTCTGCCATGACTGTTGATAAACATTTTGCATACAATGTTGAATGCCCTTTGCTATGGTTATGCTGAGAGTGGTAAGTTACACATCTACACATGCAACGTGCAACTTTTCATCGTAAAGAATTTACTACCTCCGATTTCCAACTGCATAGGATTATCAAAAATAAGTGTGATACAGTGAAACATTTCCCAGCTAGAGAAAATGCAGTTTAGGAAGTGTTGAAGAGTCATAGTGCAATCGGTGTTAAGTATTGAACAGAAATTACTTCAGAGCAAAGATATGTATGACTTTTGCCCAAAACAGGGTTGTCTGTGATACCTCACAGTAATTGCTAGATTGAAAAATGTATGAACTGCTCTCCTAATTTTACAGACGTTTGTCATTTGTTGAAATACAAATAGATTGTAAACAATAAGGGCCAGTCATTTCTGCACCTTGCTTTCTGGGAAAATTACACACACAGAAAAATGTTATTTTTCCACTAGGTATGGCAGCAGATCACGCCGGCCAACGCAAGCAGTTTGAGACGAAGCTGAAGGACTTTGGCATGGTACAGGAAAAGATTGGTCGCATGACGATGACGGCCTACGCCATGGAAAGCATGGCTTACCTCACAGCGGGTATCCTCGACAAACCTGGTGTGCCGGACTGCTCGGTGGAGGCAGCCATGGTCAAGGTATGCCAGAAGCTCAGTTTAAATATGCACAAATATATTGCTACATCACTGCACCAAATTTCCCAAAGATTATATATCTTGAGGTTTACATCATTGGACGATTGCAAACTGCTATCAAAAGTGAAGAGCAATTAGTCGTTTTGTTGGTGGGACATTTACACCTTGGTTTTACTAATACTCTGTCAAAAATTTGTCATGTTAAATATTTACAACAAAACGTTTTTCCATGCATGAAATTAGCATAATTATTGAGGCATTACCATGGGTCTTTGGGAAGGGAAGTTTTATCTTTGCATATTGTGGAAACTCATTTAAGAGTGCTCAAAAGAGCCACAATCTAAAGAACCTTTGATATGCTGGTAATTGCAAAGGAAATGTATATATGGGGATTATAGGAGTTTTTTGTTTTATCCTTTCATTTCTTGGCCACAAAACTTTTTTTTTTTTTTTTTTGACAAGGATATTGTGATTCTAAACAGGACACAAAGAACATGGAGTTTGTATCAACAACATCTCTTTTGTTTGATCTTATTCTTTTCTTTTTCACAAGAACCACACCTGTAGCAGCTAGTTCCACATGCATGCTTGCTTCTCTTTATTGACTATCTTCCTTGATTTACAAATGTTACACTCTCCCCACTGTTTGACTTATAAATTGTGCACTGCCATGGATATTACAGTGCTCCAGATGCTATGTGTTAAGCTAAAGAATTAAAAAAAAAAAAAAAAAATCCTTTTTTTTTTTTGAGCGCATCATTGAGACAATTTTACTGTGTAAAGTGCATTGATGAATATCATATTGAATATGTGGTATATAAAATGTTGTTTATCAGTATTCTCATATGATTTGATTGGATGCTGTGTTGTAGATCTTCAGCTCAGAAGGAGGATGGGTGTGTGTGAGTGAAGCGCTTCAAATCCTGGGTGGTCTGGGTTACATGAAGGACTACCCGTATGAGCGCTACCTGCGGGACTGCCGCATCCTCCTCATTTTCGAAGGAACCAATGAAATCCTGCGGCTCTATGTGGCTCTGACGTGTCTCCAGCATGCAGGCAAAGAACTGGGTGCCATGGTGAAGTGAGTTCCTCTCAGAGATTACATTATATATCCGTACTGATAAAGTAAGCTTGCAATGCATTTCATCAATGCACTGTTACCAACGAGAACAGTAGAGCATAATCATATTATTCTGCTCTGTGGGTTTTTCATGTTTGTTAATCCAGATTACATCATCTACATGTAACTGCAAATTAACTACTACATGTATGTGAAATGAGAACAAATATGTTATTAAATCCTCACTTGTCTAAACAAATAAACAAACAAACAAAGACAAAACATTACAGCTTTTGGTTTCTTATCAGTTAACGCTCTACAACTGTTACATTCTTGATTGAAGAAAACAATGTGTAAGAATGACGAGATGAAAACCCTCAAGTTGCCAATATTGCGCATATCACCATTGTATTTCGCATGAATGTGGAGGGTAACTGCCATTCGTTCCGCTTACTCCCAATGGCATGCAGGAAACTGCAGAACCCAGTGTCCAACCCAGGGTTCGCCATGAAGACCCTGACGGGTAGGATGCTGTCTAGGATTGGGCTGAAGGGGAGCTCAGTGAAGCTCCAGCACGAGGATGGAGGGGTGCATCCATCCATGCAGGTCAGTCAAAAAGGATAAATGATTGTAGAACATGGATTGGAGTTTGCCTTCCAGTTATAGAGAGGAGAGATGAATGTAATTCAAGCAGATATACATATCTGCAGGCTAACAGACCTGTGGTAAGCATATATATATATATATATTTTTTTTTTTTTTCCATTGTGTGTGCTCCTTTACTTCTTAGCCGGCACTGAGGCCCCATTTCCTGTAAAGTTGATTTGATTGCAACTCTTGTTGGAATGGCAGTTGTCATGGTAATGACAAGAATCCAGCTTCCCGATTGGCTGTTGCTATGGGAAGTTGTCATTCCAGCAAGAGTTGCTATCCTATAAACATCTTTTATGAAATGGGGCCCAGATTTCATTCTTTTCATTGAAAGTACAAAGTATGTTCATCTTGACCTACCAAGAGTTTAGCAAAGTGAACATCCCTTTTCTTCAGTTCTTGCAATATCATCACCCATGTGTGAAGAATTCAGTAGTGCTAGGGGAATACAAATAACAATGACACATTTATTGGACATTGTTGACCTAATGTGTTTCTGGACTTTGCATTTATGCTCCATGCCATTTATAAGAACCTGTACATCTTCAAATAGCAATTTGCTGCTTGTCACTCATCTGGAGAAAAGTTTTGTTGCCCGTTGCAAATCTCTGTACTAGATTGAAGTCGGCGCATTTACCAAGCAAATCCGTGTCTGAGACTTGTAAAAAACCTGAAAGGGTGTATGAATGGTTTTACTCTTTGATACCAACAAGCTTGTATTGCCCATTCACTTATCTATTTCAAGTTTCAAGTTTTTCTATTTCATTAAAGCAAGGAACATATTTAAAAAAAAAAAAAAAAAAAAAAAAAAAAAAAAAAGAACCCTCATACATCCACATTGAAATACAATTTGATACAAACATATCGGTTAAACAGTGAAAAAAAAAAAAAAAATTGGCAAAATAGAATGACAATTATACGTACATTTGTACATAGGTTTACAGGTATGCTATGGTAGGCAGCAGCCAGAAAGGAGACGTCCCTCATTTTGGGCCGACCTAAAATTATTCATTCAATTTCAGTCATCTAGTGTGTTCAAGACGTAAGAGCAGGACAAGACAAAGACAAATCAAAACACACAATGACAAATTACAAAATACAGGATGTCTTATGACTGAAGCGTCGTGTATCTCTCCTGCAGGCCAGTGGCAAGAAGCTTGCCGAGTGCATCTCAGCATTCCAGACTGTCATTGAGGGTATCCTCAGCAAGTATAAGAAGGTTAGTCAAGAGTGTGGTGTAATAGACCAATCCGACCTTTAACACTGCGGTGTTTCACGTGCATACGCTTGTGAGAATATATCATACATATTGCGACAGACTCCAACCCACCACAATATATACCTTGTATCATGCATTAAGCATACATGTGCACACATGGGACTCCGCAGTAATGGTGGATTTTCTGCCAGGTCAAATTGGTCATCACATTTATATTCCGAGCATTGTGTGTGTGTGGTTTGTGTATGTGTAGTGTGTGAATATATCTGTGTGTTTTGTGTTGTAAGTGGTGTGTTTGTGTAGTGTTAATGTATTTGTCTTGCGTGTATTTGTGATTATGTATACATGTATGTCTGTTGTGTGTTTGTTAGAGCGGGGTGTTTACATTCAGGTATTTAATGCCACAACAACACAGACCATTCCATGAATAGACACAAACAAGATACACCCACACTTTGGTCATGAATGTCCCTTGGTTACATAGTAAAAGTGTAACAGACCATCAAAGTACCTTCAATTGGCATTTGAACTGGTATCCACATATTAGGGAACTGGAGTGGTCCTTGGTGTGAGCACATAACCAGTCTTCAAGGACTTGGACACAAAGTCCACATTCAATTGAGAATATATCTGTTTCTACTACCAGCTCAATGTTTGAAGAATTCTGTAAAATTATATGAAGGTGGCATGTGATGGCAAAATAGCAAGTGTGAAATAATAAAAAAAATTAAAAAAAATCAGACTGCCTGTGCTTTTAGCAATAAAAAGCACAAAAGTATTCTATTGGTGTCATTTCATTTCATCTTTCTGTAAAACTTGGGGCATTTTGTAGCTTCCTCAGTCTTGGTAAGACTTTTTTCAATGATATGCAGCAGGACAATACAATGTATATCAAATATGTCAGTACATTTCCACATGGGCATCGAGGCCTCTGTACATGCTTGCCAAATAAACTGTCATTCTAGCTTACTATGACTGTACAAATGGCACAACCCCCAAACATTTACAAAGAGGACCACTGCTGTTGGTATCAAACATGTATATATTCCTGTGGCTCTTCGGATGTAAAATAATTTGTTTTTTCTGCCGTTTAACATTCAACAAATATGACTAGCAAGGGAACTGTTCCATGTTTATCTCACCATGTCAAATCTGGTCATTTCTTTCCATTTCCCTGACAACCAGGATGTCATCAAGGAACAGCTGGTCCTGAAGCGAGTGGCCAACATCCTGATTGACCTCTATGCCATGACCGCTGTCCTCTCGCGGGCGTCTCGCTCCAAGACCATCGGACTCCGGAACTGTGACCACGAAGTCCTCATTGCGACCACTTTCGTCAACGAGGCCCACGATCGAGTCAGGCAGGCCATGACTGAGATCCGACTCGGTAGGTATCATTTTTTCGACAAGAAGGGCCATCTGTCACTAGTCAGCCAAATGATCATTCTCTGCATTTTTACTGTGTTTGTATGTATGCCTTATTGAGAACAGTGCAGTTGCATTTGCATACTCGCAACAGGTTAACAAAGTGGAATGCGAGAGTCCTGTAATATGATTCAAAGAATTTTGGGGTTGTTCATATGCTAATGGCAGTCATACTGAGGAATTCTTTTTTTCCTGTCCCATACCTCATGACAGGATGTTCCTACTTGTTGTGTTTTGTTGTGTTTTGTGTTTTCAAATGATGTACCTACCTTTTCTTTTCCATCGCCGACATCACATAAACATGAGCAAATTGTCACTCTGAAAAGTGCAAAAGTCAACAAAAAAGTCTGTCATTAAAGTCGTAGAGTGGACATATGATCAGATCTTTTTGCTTTCTTCTTTCTCTCTCGATAGCACCAGACTACAACAATGACGCATCAGTGTTGAGGATTGCCGATGAGGTCTTTGAGAATCATGGCTACAAAGCAGTACATCCACTTACCAGGGAATTCTGAGCTTGAGGCAACAATGGAAGACGTAACACATGAACATGTGAAGAAAAGAATGTCACCAGACTGACTCCTTAACCAGTCCGACTTGTCTCCAAATCTCTAGCTGTATCCTCTACGAAAACAAGCATGAACTTTGCTGACACAGTTTGATCTAAAGATCCACGCAGCACGGGCCATTATTTGGGCAAGAGAGTAGATGATTTCCTTGAAGCCTTTGTTCATTGCAAATCTTTCAACATTGGTCATGCTTATTTTGATGAACATTATCAGAAAGGAAGGTGAATATCTGTTGTAACTGACAAGGTACAGAATTTTGACACACAACGTGGGCTGTGTCATGTTCTCTACATTTCTTTTTTCCACATGAGCTACCACTCGTGTCAGTAAAGTTGTTTAAGATTGCACATGGAAGATTGAATTTTCTCATCTGGATTAGTTTGCTTCAGAACCCCCATTTGGCCACTATTTGACACAATTTTTATCAGGGTGACATGTTATACTTCAGGTTTATAAAAACAAAACCATAGTGGGTCATTTATTATTTATGAAGCAATTTATTATTTATAAAACAATGAACCTATGAAAGAGGGCCTAGTTTGAAGTGCAGAAACTAAATCTTTTTCTACAAGAGAAACTATTTTATTGTCTCGTGTGTTCATCTGTAAGGAGGTCTTCTGACCAGAGTTGTACCATGATATGAATGTCCATTGTATTCTTTAATGTGCAATTCTACACCATGTTCTACTTTACTCTGATGAGTGAAGTAAAATAAGACAGAATAACACACACATGAAAATTTCATCTAATTTGACATGAAATTAAGAAAATTTGGTTGTCGTCTTCCCCACAGATGGTTGACAGATTGTTTACATTGACACAATATGTTCTTATGTGTTTGTCATGTTGTAATGTACATGTTCGACAAACCCAGTTATTGTTGTTATTGATGGAGAAGTATTTATAGTAGCATATTGGTATTTGAGCAGAAATGCTGTATCAACGTCTTAACCCATTGAGGACGAGTCCAGAGTATACTCGGGCAGGTGTCTGTGGGAAATGCGTGTTGTAGCAAAATCAATCCATCCTCAACGGGTTAACAAATCTGGGTACGACTTTTGGTTCATCATGAACAGTGTACATAGTATACGCCGTATACAATTTTTTATTTTCATGAATTTTGCAAGTCCCCTGATATTTGTGAAATTAGCAACTCCCAAAAATATTGCCACCCAACAGAAATGCATCATATATGGTATCCAAGGTAGGATACCACAATTATTTTTTTTTTTTTCATAGAAAGCCATGATACATGTACATCTTTCTATTCCCTCAGTGTGGTTTTCGATCATGAAATTATTATCCCTAAGTCCCAATTCGCAAAACTTCAAGCGTATTCAGAGGGCCTAGAAATCAGTTAACCAGTTCATGGAAGATGAAGTGTCTACCTGTTAGTTATTCAAGAGAGCACCATCAATCCTGTGTTCACCAACACGGAAAGTGGATTCTGTCATTATACTTCCAGTGTGCATGGTTGATTCAGACGTCTGCCTGGGAATTGTAATTGTCCATGAGTAATGTCAGACTTGTTTCTATTTGTCCCTTTGAGTTCTGGTTGACTATTCGTGCACAAGGCTGCTTCATTTCTTCCTTCTTTTTTTTTTAAAGAATGCCTCTACCACCAAGTGGCTCCACAGGCAAATTATGTTCTTGAGTTGTCCATCCATACGTTTGTTCATCCGTATTTAATTTTGTGGACAAATTAACTTAAGAACCATTTGAGGTATCCAAATAAAACTCGACATGTGCAAGGTCAAAGGTCAAGTGAACATGCTAAAATGTCACCTTTTTCCTCCCTATCTTGGAAATGACGCTGGTATCTTCATGAAACTCGGTGCATATACATGTATTGCCTGACATTGATCTCTTTGTAGTTAAAGTCATGAGGTGAAAGGTCAAGGTCAGAGGTCAGGGTAAAATCATACTTCTGTTATGCTATTCTATGCTGAAATTACACTTTCTCCATACCCTAGAAATGCTTTGGCAAGATGCACTGAAGACCATTTACGAAAATAATGCAATATGGCGGAGGCAACCCAGTCCCCACAGCAACATTTCTAGGTTGTTGTTTTTTTTTTGTTATAAAATATGTTTACATATATATATATATATTTGCTTTTTTGTTTTCCATGAATCAATTCATTGTGCATGTGTTTTCTTCCGCAGATCAGCTGTGTTGCTATGACCACATCTATTTGCATCTTGTAAAGAATATTATGTCACACATCAATTATATGATGTAATGCTACACAATGACATGAAATGAATAAAACATGAAATGCAAAGTAAATTTGTTTTTGTCAATTTTGCCAAACATGTACATGAGCTGATTTAGATATGCTGTTTAAAACAGAAAGGCAAAAGCCTTTTAAGATTTCCTTTAAGGTAAATGTGAAGTTATTCCACATAACTACGTAAATGTAGGGCCTACCTTTACAAGTACAGTATCTGCTGCATATTGTGGTTCCATACCTCTGTACCGGACAAAGATTTTTGAAATACAATGTACATGTAGTAAATCCCTTGGAGGATTTGGAATTAGAGTGCTAAAACCAAAGCAAGTGATCTGTGAAGACTGAGCAAGTCATATCAAATGACATTAATATCAGAGTTACAATCACTGTCATTGTGAACAAGACATGGAACATGGCTGCCCTTCCAAATTTCACAATTCCCTAGGTTTTCACGACTTAACTTGAAAGATTAGATTATTTTCCTGCATACAGTACATGTATTCACGAGTTGAGGCAGTTTGTGTGCTACTTTATACGCCGAAGATTTCGCAAGGTTTTTATTTTCACGAATTTTGCGAGTCGGCTGCTATTCGCGAAATTAAAAACAAAGGAAAATATTGACTCTAGCGCCAATATGAATGTGACGTACGCGTATACATTTCTCCGCTCAGTATAGGACTCCACGATCGCGAATTTAATCACTCGCGAAATTGTTTGGAAGTCCCGATTCGCTAAAATGTCTCGCGAAATATATGGCGTATACAGTACACGTGTATATACAAGTTAGTATGGTTTTCATATGTGGAAAAAAGAATAATGTAAGATATTCCATTACCAAAGTCTAAAGCGTAAATGGCAGTTATTATTTCCCCTAGGTTATCATGTATGATGACCTCGAGACAACACAAGACAGTCGTAACTCACAAATATTTGACTGTCATATAATCAGTTGTATATCAATTCTGCTTAAAGGGATGGTACAGTTTTGGTTCAGATGGGGCTTGAGGTTTTCAACATTTTTTTTAATGAAGATCTTTTTGAGATGAGAAAACTGTTATGTAGTATGACAGAGCATATAATTGTAAAAGGAATTCAAAGTTCATTTGATGAAAATTAGTTTTGAAACGGCCGAGATACAATGTATCCAAAACAAAGCGATCCTACTAAAAGGTGGGACCCACCTTTTACTAGGATGACTTTGTTTTACTCCGTTTTTGGATATCAGCCATGTCAAAACCAAATTTCATCAAATAAACTTTGAATTCCTCTTAGAATCGTATGCATTTTAACATTTCACAAGGAAAAGTAGAAATTACGCGGTGCGTAAAATATGTCCCCGCCGGAAGTAGCATTTAGTAGCAAAATGTACAATATAGGTAAAAAGATCAAGGTCAAAGGTGAAAGAAGTCAAGGGTCAAAATTCTATGTAGAAGTTTTGAAGCCCTCACCTAGTGCCATCACATAAAGCAAACGGAATCGAAATCGGGTTAGAAATGACGAAGGAGTAGCATTTTGTAGCCAATGTACAATATAGGTAAAAAAAAATCAAGGTCAAAGGTCAAAGAAGTCAAAGGTCAAAATTCTGTGTAGAAGTTTTGAAGCCCTCACCTAGTGCCATCACATAAAGCAAACGGAATCGAAATCGGGTTAGAAATGGCGAAGGAGTAGCATTTGGTAGCAAAATGTACAATACAGGTCAAAAATCAAGGTCAAAGGTCAAAGAAGTCAAAGGTCAAAATTCTGTGTAGAAGTTTTGAAGCCCTCACCTAGTGCCATCACTTAAAGCAAACGGAATCGAAATCGGGTTACAAATGGCGAAGGAGTAGCATTTGGTAGCAAAAAAGTACAATATAGGTAAAAAATCAAGGTCAAAGGTCAAAGAAGTCAAAGGTCAAAATTCCGTGTAGAAGTTTTGAAGCCCTCACCTAGTGCCATCACATGAAGCAAACGGAATTGAAATCGGGTTACAAATGGCGAAGGAGTAGCATTTTGTAGCAAAAAAGTACAATATAGGTCAAAAATCAAGGTCAAAGGTCAAAGAAGTCAAAGGTCAAAATTCTGTGTAGAAGTTTTGAAGCCCTCACCTAGTGCCATCATATAAAGCAAACGGAATCGAAATCGGGTTACAAATGGCGAAGGAGTAGCATTTTGAAGCAAAATGTACAATATAGGTCAAAGGTCAAGGTCAAAGGTCACAACTGAAATTCTGTATAGAAGTTTCAAAGCTCCTATGTAGTGCTATCATATAAAGCAAACAGAATCAAAATCGGGTTAGAAATGGCGAAGGAGTAGCATTTTGAACATTTTGATCACACACGGACGCACGGACACACGGACGCACGGACGGACACACGGACGGACACACGGACACACACACGTACGGAGCCCGTTTCATAGTCCCCTGCTCGAACTCGTTCGGCGGGGACAATAAAGTGGTTTCCAGGTATCTTACAAAAAGTTAAAAGCTGAATTCTAACTTCATCAAATACTATACTTTCCCTTTAAAATATTTTACTTTGTTACTCATTTCACTGCTTTGGTACATTTTTCAGTAAGGGTGAGGATTGTTTGAATGTGGTGATGACCAACATTAGTTTCTACTGTACAAAATGATCTGAAATCATTTGTTTTTGACGCGAGGCATTATTATCATGGGCTATAACAATACCTTATATATTCTTACAATATGCATATTGTACATATTCAATATTCTTACACAGCAATGCACACACTGTCTCATGGCCAGAACGAACACAAGTACGAGATTTTCCTGGTACAAATTTTTTTAACATTGGGGGGAGGGGTGACAATCCTCGTACTCCTGATACAGTGTACATACTTCAAGGATTCACAGCCATGCACACATTTTATAAATATGCTACACGCACACATACATGGTGCATGTTGCACCTCGTCACACTTGAAGCTGAGAGGCAACACTGTGCAGTGTATGTCGGTTTCGCATCCACTGTAGCATGTAGTGCACAGTGTACTATCTACCCACTTCTGTACATGGTTGTTGGAGAAGATGCGACCATTTCTTTGGTTGACTAGGAGACACTTCCCCTCCTGTAAGGTTGGCGGAAAGCTCGTCACTGAAAATGAGCAGAACATTTTCCCCACCCCCAAATACTGTGCATGCATCTTTCTAACAGTTGCAGACCTCTGAATAAACTGAATATTTGCTGTGAATGCTGCAATTGTAGTTTCATGTTTTCACCTTCAGTTTACAGATTCTACACTTTTACATTTTTCACTTGCTTCTTTGCAAGATATTGAGTTGTTGACACGAATGTACCGGTATACTAAAAACCGTATGTACAAGCTGCTATTTTTGCGAGGGTTTAATCTTTGCGAATTTTGTGAATCACTGTTGGACTGCAAATTTAACAGCATTCAAAAATGTCACCATGCGCTGGGGTAACTGCACTTTTGATAGCATTAGTGTCCATTCCCGAAAACAGCTCACAAAAATGTCTGCAACCCGATGATTCATGAAAATACATGTATCTGTATGCTGAAAATATCCGTATGCTGAAAATAACAGCTTTTACAGTAACAAGATTTTGTTATGCAACAGAAATCTGGTCCTACACTCTCGTAACAGGGTTCTCGTGTACATACTGGTAATACATTTTACACTACGTTCAATGGAAGAGAAACTTTCATACACTGCACAGCGAGTGCCACCTCTCCACCTTGTGTGTGATGTGGTGTGACTTGTGCTGCCCCCTTCATCTCTCTTTTTTTTTTTTTTTTTTTTGTCAGTGTGGAAATGGGCTGAGAGAGTAAGGGAAATTATTAAT
This sequence comes from Diadema setosum, assembly GCF_964275005.1. Lineage (NCBI taxonomy): Eukaryota > Metazoa > Echinodermata > Echinoidea > Diadematoida > Diadematidae > Diadema > Diadema setosum. The sequence goes on along the minus strand of NC_092686.1, from coordinate 15,381,927 downwards.
GACAATTTTAGCATAAAATTATCTCGTATAGCGCACTCCTGTTATAACAAAGTCCTCAGGTTCTTTTGTTGTATCAAAATTTTGTTATAGCTGAACAGCAAAGTACATAAATGTATGAAAATTATAATCTCTTGACCGGAAATTCTAATTCATTGTAACAAGCATTTCATTACAACCATGCTCGTTAGAATGGGAATGAACTGTATCATCAAGACTTTATTGAGCCTTTCCACAGAGTGAAATGTGCCATTAAAGGCATTCATGAAACAAAATCTGCATTGGAAACATGATCTTCTTTAAAACATGCAGGATACATGTATGATACATGCACCATTTGTCTTGTGAATGTCTATGACGGTGCTCATAAGTGCTCATTTTAGTCTTTTTCAACTAGCAGGTCCTACTTAATTAGAATATAAAGAAAACCTCATCAATTCCCCTTCCTCACAAACTAACACACTTCTCTCTGACACAACAAAAGACATATATTACACAATAATTTGGTTTCACCCTGATTTTATTTGGGTGTCTAATTCATACACCAGCAAATTTGTGAAGACAAAATGTCACTGAAATACATGGGCATGTTGTTTCCCCCACGCTGGGAGCGACTGTTATGATGCTGTAACAGAGTGTAGTGTGGAATGAGGTGAGCCAGTAAGGACCAGCCAGAGTCCAGTCTATTTGAAGCATGTGCTTGGTCTGCGGGTGGTGAACATGGGGCGGGCAGGCCTCTGGGTGCGATGGGGAAGCGGGAACTTGATCTTGGAGTTCTGGATAAAAAGGCAAGAGAGGATTTGACACAAATATGACTAATTTCACATTGAAGACCATGAGCATAAGACTACATAGTACTATAGGAGTCCAGAGTCTCTCCAACTGTTGCAAGATTTCAAAATGCTGTCACTTCCCACTCATTTGTGAGAAATATGCTGCACTGTATTATTGAGAGAAAAGGGTTCAGCAATTCATACAGGTGGCACAATCTGTTCACTGGTAGTCTTCAGGTGCACCCTGATTACCAGCACAGTATCCATGGCAACAATTGTGGATTGCTTACAGCCTGTTAAATTCACCAGCTTTTCATCCCTCAAATACCCCCTCTGACTGCCGTGAATTGCTTTGGCATAAGATATTTTGGACACTTACATGTTTGAATGAGAGACATACATACACAGGAAACCAGATTTAGGTGTTGTAAACTCATTCCTTGCATCAAGTTTTGTGATCCTTATTTTGTCTATATAATGGCGCAATAATCATGGTGTACGCCCACTGATGATGGGAACATTCAAGTAATCTTTGGTTAACAAGAAACAGTATGGATATCATAGGCAGAAGAAACAATGCAAGGTTTTTGCATTTTCACATTTTGATGTAACTGTGATATAATGAGATAAAACTGCTGGTCCAAGGGGCTCCGTTTCAATGGGAGTCGCCTGAACAAACAATGACGACTGTTTTGATATGTACATAAGCTAGACTGCAATAACTCTCTTTAGGTAGAGGTGAGGTTTCAATTAGACATTCCCTGCTCTGTTTAATTTCCCTCTACTCGGTGTCATCAACTTGCACATGAAACAAAGTTTGTGGATCAGCGACCAGCAACTCACCAAGAACTGCTTGATGTGGGGCCTCCTGCACTTGGATGGGGCGATCTCTTCCACTCGGATGATCTGAATGGAGTGGGCCCTGGCTCGATGCCTTGCTCCCATGTCACGGTCTGTTCACAAGAACATTTTGTAAGCCAAAACTTTGTATTGAAATCCACTCAGAGTAGCTACCATTATTAAAGTACAAACATATGACTCTTCACTTTTTTTTTTTAACATGCTTTTCTTGTTTGAAGCAACCTCATGATTTCTGTTGAATCATTTTCCCCAAAGGCTCCCCCCCCCCCCCAATATTCCTGTATCAATGTTGGGGTGGGGGGGGGGGGGGTGACGATAAACTGCTGGTATCAATTGACGCCATACAAACTGTTTAACATGAAATACTTCATTATGGAAATTGTAACAAATTTTCTATTCTAGTCAACTGAAAACGTGTGTAAATAACATTCAAACATTTTTTATAAATCAAATAGTCTAATACATGACATGTTTTGAAATTGCAGGAAAATTACTTACGCTAAACTTCCCACTTTTACAATTACAGTAACTTTTGTCCACCTTTTTTTTTTCTTTGCCTTCAATGTGTATGCTGCAGAGTGGAAATTATTTTTCTGTTTTAGTCCAGTCTCCAAACATAACTCCAAAGTCAGGTAGTGGACAGGAGAAGACATAAAGAAAACTGACAACTTTCCACCACACAGATTGACATCACAGAAAGAATCCTAAGAAGAGCACAACATTTCTGCATACATAAGTACTCACATACTTCACTCTTCAAAACCAGTCTACACAAAACTTGCACAAGACAATCTTTTCTGAGAGAATATCTTGAGAATGAACCGAGAGCTAATTTCAGTTTTCAAAAGTTTTTAACTCACAACACTGTGTGACTGCTGCAGCAGTGGTGAGGTCACGGTACTCCCTGTACATGTTGTGGGTGCCACTCCTGGAGTCGTAGCGCAGCCAGATGCCAAAGTTCTTGATCCTCAGGGGCTTCTTGTCGTAGATCTGAAAGGACAGACCACATTCAAGTGTGAACACACCTGTCTGTTCATATGCCACCTTTAGTGATAAATTATTTTTTGTTATTTCCAAATACATAAGCCTCAATATTATTCTCACATCATAAATTTTCCAGGTTTGGGCTGGTGTTTGTTGAGACAAGTAAAAGGCTTGCAAATTATACTGGCATACTCAACATTCTTTCTTGCATTGTAATTACTGCTTCCTCAAAATGTGTGTGTGTAAATACAGGATCCGCAAGATTATTCATGTCGTAAACTTTTCTAAAGTTTTAGATGATGTTTAAAAAGACATAGAAATGGCTTGTAAACTACACAAGCATACTCAGTATCCTTTCTGGCATTGTAATTGTTGTTTCCTCAAAGCATGTGTGTGTAAATATTGCACTTAATATACCGGTATGTATTTTTTTTTTTTTTCGAATATGATACACAGCACTGAAATAACTGGACCACAGCCTTTTACTATTCCTAAATACAAACTCCAGTGCCAACTTATTTACTCATTTTCATTTCTTTATTCATTCATTTATTTACTTATCTATATATTCCATTTTATTTTCACATGGTAGCCCTTTCAGCGAAAAAAAAAAAGTGATTTACAAAGGGGTCCAGCATTAGAACACAAAATACATACCAAGTTACATACAAACGTAAAGTAAAATAATGATACACAATTACATAACGAATACAAAATCAAGATAACAACAAAAAGGAGTTTTTTTCTTGATGGCAAGAAAAAAAACCAAGAAAAACAAAAAAAAAAAATTGTCAGCCAACAAATGGGCACTTGCCTGATATCAGTATGACAACCTTATCTAAACAAATTCACATCTCAATGTATGGGTAAAATACATAAATATAGGCCTATTTGTTAGTTTGTTTGTTTGTAGTGCTCTGCTAATCCGTCAGCATACCTTCTGGCAGCCAACGATCTCTCCGCGGGACTTCTTCATCTTTCGTAGGCGGTTGCCAAAGTACCAGAAGCGGGACTTTGCGGTGACCTCGTCTGGCGCGAAGATCCTCATCTTGAAGAGAGGTGGAAGCGGCTGCTTCTCAGTGGGCATCTCCCGCCCCACCACCAAGAACTCTGTCAGCTGTGAACGTAAAAGTAGAAGTTTGGGATCATGAACCACACTTAGCCTTTTACTTTGTAATTTGCTGATTGAAATACATGTATGTTACAGATATTTCATAATTTTGTCCCTGTAAAAAGCACTTTGCAGCAAGAAATTTGCTCACATTTTTTAAAAGATCTATGACAAATTTCCTTCTATACAAAACCAAAATCACTATAACAAATCATGAATTCTTTGTAATTTTTTCCCACTACACTTGAAGTGGTTTTTCCGTAAACAAGATATGTGTCTGAACTACCATAGCTGGCCGTGATTTGAGTGAATTTGTTAGCAGGGGAAAATCGTAAAATTAGATCAGTTTTCATCTTTTCAAAGTTGATTTATGCCACGTACTTGCAAATGTTTTAAGTGACTTTTTTTCCCCACAGAACTGGTGAAATTACATGTTAAACCATATAATCGGCAACACCAACAGAGAGCAGTCTGGAAATCTGAATTTTCTGAAATTTGAATTCTTTTCTCAGTATCTTAATCCAACATTTTTTTTTTTTTTTTTTAAACCACCACCAGGCTCACAATTCAAATTCTGCACACCCAAAGGAGCGGAGCTAGTGAACCAACACAACTGGTAAATCTACAGGGACAGTGAGATGCCAAGACCAATCTAAAGGTAAGGCCTAACCTATTCACACTACTCGCAGAGCTACCAAGTCTCGCACATTGTGAGTGAGACTCAAGCATTTAGGGTCTGTCTCACAATCTCACGCATGACACCCATTTTTCTCACGCATCGGGAGCACAGCTTAAAGGATTAAAGTGAGAGTTGCAATTGAAGGCATATTTCCCTTTTGTCTTTCAAAATAAGTAAAAAATAATCACTTAAGTATGCACCAGCTTGCACCATTACAGGGTAAAAATTGAAAAAGCTCGCTACCGTGGGAGGGCGGACACCCCCCTCCCACACCCTCCCCTCGCTCAGCTCAGTTGCTTCGCTCCCTCGCTCACGCACATGCGCGCGCGCCGAAATGCCGAGTTATGAAAATCTCACTGATAAAAATTTTTTGAACTTGGCATCTACATGTATGTACTCGAGTAGGGTGCATTGCCATTTTTGGCATTGGCCATTGCCATTATGATGGGCACTGCAACTGGTGACAATATTCATCTGAGCTTGTGTCAGCATAGCGCCCCAATTCGTGATCGCCAATGCTGCATCCATCAACATCGTGTGCATCAAACGGATCAATCATCATGTCACGATCATGTGGAGATGTGGCGGGTTTTATGCATGATTAGTAAAGCCAAGTGCACAAAAGTGATATGGATCTCGGTCATATTATTACGCGTATTGGCCCGAATTCACGAAGGTGGTACAAATGAAACCATGGTTTAAACCATGGACAAAAACCATGGAGCGCCAAGTGTCACACAGAATATTTCGTTACGAAATTGGTCATTTCGTCGACAAAATGACCGTTTCGTTAACGGAATTATCATTTCGTGGATGAAATGTTCATTTAGTTACAAAATGTTGTCTTTTCGTTACAAAATAATCATTTCATCGACGAAATGCCTGATTTCAAAATGAAACATTCCATGCGACACTTGGCGCTCCATGGCTTTTGTCCATGGTTTAAACCATGGTTTCATGGCAAAATCGTGAAATAGGCCCCACCGCAGTGCGCGTGCACCCGTGCGTTAGCAAGCAAGGTTAGGTTAGGGTTAGGGTTTAGGGTTAGGTAGGGTTGTATTTATGGTTAAATTGGCCATTAAATTAGTCAAGGGACATTAGGGAGTCCTTCCGAGAATAAAAAGTAGAAGACCAAAGAAAAAAACGGGAGAAAGGGAGGACGAAAGATGCTATGCTGTGGAAATCGGGCCCCACCGCCGTATGCATCTCGCGTAAACGCCGTTTGGTGGGGCCGCATTCACGAGTATTATACTGTGGAAGAAAGCCCCACCGCCGTGCTTATCTACCGATGAACGCCACACGGTGGGGCTGAATTCACGAGTATAAACAGGCGAGCCGCCGTAGTATTTGTACGGACACGCAGTGGTGGGGCTTATTTCACGAGTATGCCGGTTTCATTTGTACCACCTTCGTGAATTCGGGCCATAGTGTCTAAATCTCCAGCATATGCTGTGGAGTTACAGTGGAAGGTGGTGTGTGATAAGTGCGATACGTGGGTATTCCATCGCCTCGAGCTCCGTCATGTCCGTGGAGAGCTCCAGCTCCGAAGCATGCCGTGTACAGCTAGTGCAGCACAGCATGCAACTGGCTAAGCTACGTACAGCACAGTCACAGCTCACCTCGCAGCTACGCTCCCTCCCGCCCTACGTGTACGTACGCTGTTACATAGATTCTACGTACAATGTACATACTAATCGTCTTGCGATAGTCGGGTATGGCACATCACAAATTATGTTGTTTAACATACATCGGAGAGTGTGACTTCATTTAAAAACTTCTTATTTCATTCTTCATATATTTAGCCATTCATGATCAAAACTATGGTTTACATTTCAAGGGGAAAAGGTGGAAATGGCGGTTTCTAACCTGTCCTCTAAACTTCATTTTGTGTACAGCCCACGAGGAAAAGGACGAAAAGGACTGTACAGCACTGAACTCTCGGTAAATGGTAAAAATGTAAATTGCAGCAATATGCACAAATTTCATACAAATTAATAATTTACACAATATTCATTTATTATAAAAATAAAAGAAATATAAAATAATTATTTATTGAATTTTAAAATATCATCTAGGGGAATAAAAATACTAATTGCGTATGATGAAGACTTACTCTCGAACATCACAAAATTGACAATCAAGATTGTATTAAGCTGAAGCTATCATGATATTTATGTCGCCTTTGCGTTGCCAGTTTTAAGATTGTTTGAGATAGCATGGTTAGTCAGCTAGGTACAGAAAGACACTAACTACTTAGTGTAGTACAATATTGGCTGATGATAATAATAATAATAATAGTGGCTACTTGTATAGCGCACAGGTCCACTTTTCAGTGCTCATGGCGCTTCAAAAATGAAAAAATATCATATATTTACATGCATATACATATTCAAACATTTCAATAAAGAAGAAAATGGTAAACAAAAGCAAATATATACCAAATAAAGAATACAACATACATGTATATCAATCAAAAATACAATATTGATCCAATATTAATGACATAAAGCAATTACGTCGTGTAAGTGATTTAACTATCTTCTACCATGGAGCTACAAGTTTGTAGCTCCATGGTTTTACTAAATATCATAACACACAAAGATATGCACACAAAGATATGTCTTTGCGGATACCACCAGTTAGTGCAGGCCCTAGCGGTGGGGGGGGGGGGGGGGAGGGGGCATTCGAGGGGTTCAAGACGAGATGTGGACTGTAAAAATGCATTTTCAGTGTTTTGAAAACCCCTATTGGTGGTGTAAAAAGTTATTTGAGTGACACAGGGAGCTTTTTTTTTTTTTTTTGCTTTTTTCTTTTAGAATTGTAGTTCTACAATTTTCTTATGGTGCACACATTGGGTGAGTATTTGGAAAACTTTCAATAAAATAGACAATAAAAATGTACGTACATTGGTTATTTCATGAAATTGTAAAAGAACAGAAAAATACACATGATAGACCAAGTCTTGTGGAGAGCTGAATATGCCTATACTGTATGCTGCGACTAGTACCCGGGGCTTTTTATCTGTTTTATTACAAGCCACGTTTCGCAATTGTAGTTGGCTGCAAAAACTCTTTCTTCTATACGGATTTCGACTTCCATTCAGTCTCTTCATTCACCCACAAACCTGTAGCGAATCACCCGATTTCAAGTTGTTTATTTTATCTCCAACAAAGTATAAATGGAAAAGTTTGAATTCACATAATGACATGAAATCAGTACAACAATGTAACCAAAAAAAAAAGCCCAACAACAACAGCAAAGAAATGTGAAGTTAAATACAAATATTATGTTGTAGGTTTTAAATGCGAATTCCGAAAAAAAAAAGTTGTTGCAAATGGAAATGGAAAGGAGGGGACAGCTAAAAATCAGTGCTTGTAGTATGCAGTCCCCTCATTTAAGAAGAAGAAAAAAGATATGATGTATATACAGTATATATCTAATTGCAAAACTATAAAACCGGACAAATTGAGAGAAAAAAAAACCCAGAAAAATATACCCTACACACACACACATACACACACCCACACAAGCCCACACAATGCCAAACATCAGGTAGCTCTATCTCTTGTTGTGTTAAAAAAAAAAAAAAAAAAAAAGATAGATAGAAAAGTGTGGAAGGAATGACAGGAAGAGTCTAAAGTGGACATTGAAAATCAGGACTTTCGAAAAAAAATAACTTATTGTGCTGTAAAAGAATTTCTTGGGAAATTCTTTAGTTTGAAAGTGAAAGTAATAAAGCTTATAAATGCTCTTTTATACTACTATCAAAAGAATTCTAACATTTAGATCCAGAAAAAGAGTATATGAAGGAACAATGATTTATGGTCCATAACCTTTAACATGGCCACCTGTTCGATAATTTTCTCACTCCCACAATGGCCAACCCATGTATACAATCCATTTTCTCTGTTCATATTCAACATATAGCTTGCAGCGACATCGTATGTCTTGAATATGAAGAGAAAGAGAAATGGACAGTGGGTTACCAGCTAGCCTTTGTGGGAATGACCAAGTTGATGGTTATATGAGCCATAAAAATTTAGAAGAAACCCTCAACACAATTAAATCTGCAGTCGTGCAAGCTGGCCTGTTAATTTGACCACTTTCATTGACAGATCTCAACCATTCACACAGGCATTCATTGTTCCTTCACGATAACACTCAAACTTGAAAAAAGAGCAATTTGTCATTGTCTTTAAAGTTCACATGTGCTCATTCATGCTTGACATTAATTTTGTCAACATAATTAGGTAACAATGGAAAGATGAAGAGTTTTTCTTTACTCACAACCAACATTGCTCTCTCCATAACTGAAAATTATGAAATAGTAGCCTACTAGCCCTCCGAAGTTGGATTACCTTTTATTAATTTTATTTAGGGCCTATTCATTTTTTTTTTGATAAGCACTGTAGTACACGTATTCGCAATCAGAACAAGAGGTGGCGCTATTCATAATATCTCTGCACAGTTTTGATTTTTGAGTGATTTTTCTTGGTGACATCACATTGCTCCTTATATGCGACAATTGCTCCGGTGTTATTTCTCCAAGGACTTAGGGTTAGGCTTTCGGTTAGGGCTGTGATAGGGTTTTAGGTTTAATCTGATGTGAGGATTAGGGGTATGGGTTATGTTTGTAGGTATAATTATGCTTAGCGTGAAGATATTTCATGGGAGAAATGATAATGATAATGATAATGATAATGATAACGATAATGCCAGAATAACATTTACATAGCGCTTAGAACTGATGTTTCTAAGCGCATCAATCCGGAAAAAAAAAAGTATGACAGAAAGGTAAAATACAACATTATGTACATTATTATGATATAACGACAGCAACAACAACAGAATTAAGATTGAGTAAACAAAGAAGTTTTCAACAATCAACATTTTCGGCATTACGAATATAGAGAGGGAGTTTTTTCCAAAGAGATGGGGGAAACAACAGAAAAAGCCGTATCACCATAACGGGTACAGGTGCGGGGACTATGTGATAATTGGAGAGTGGAGGAAGAACGGAGAGAACGGGTTGAAGTGGAGGAGCGGAAGGAAATTAAGTCTATAAGATAAGATGGGGCAAGATTATTACATATCTTGTAAACAACAAGAAGGATTTTAGAGGTGATACGTTGAGTATGGGGAGCCAGTGGAGGGATTGGAGAACTGGAGTAATGTGGTCAGAAATGTATTGTTGCAGGAGCAAAATATAATGTCATGGAACAGATTTTGACCGTGGAGGCACTGGCGTAGCCAGGGGGGGGGGGGGCGATGGGGGCGGTCGCCCCCCCTAAGATTTGGACCGAGGATTTGGGAGGCGGAAAAAAAAATGCGTGTATACTGTATGCATGCACATGAAGCGGGTCTCCTTTGCAACCTTTCATCAAATAAGATATTTTTTTTTTTAATATTTCACTCAAAGTGTGCACCAGATCGTTGAATTTCAATTCAAAATATGCAAAATCTCTCGTGCTTGGGAGGGGGTATCCCCCTCCCAAACCCTCCCCCTCTATGCCTCTTTCCCTAGCTAAGTACACTTTTTAGATTATAAAAAAAATCTGAATAATTCTGAGTGCACAAGACTTTTCACTAATATTCCGAAAACTGAAGGTTCCCTCATGTATAAGGGGAATTTCCCCTTTTAATCGACCCTTTCCTCCCTCAGCCCCCCCCCCATCATTTTTTTTTTTTTTTTTTGATTACCCAAATGTTGATTCCATCAAATACGCGTATTATGCGTATAGGAGATATCTCAATTTCAACCTTAAAAAGATAAAAGCTCCATCGGAAGGGAAGAGTGGAGATAACACTCGCCAACGCCTTCTCCCTGCTCGCCCCCCCCCCCCCTCCCCGCCATGCAAAGAAGTAGACGGTGGCTATACCAAGATCGCTTTATTTCAATTCTAAAAACGCAAAAGCTCCGCGAGCGGGAGGGGGAATCCCCTTCCCCTAAGTTCTACCTCACTAGACTTTATACATACGCACAGATGGTGCACATTCGGAATAAGAGCTAAATTCCGTGATTTTAACACTTCGATGAAAAAGTGTTGCACCAAAAGTTTGCACCAGATCGCTGAATTTCAGGTCTGAAAACGCAAAATCACCTTCGTGTGGGAGGGGATATGCCCCTATCTACACCCTCGTGTGCATGCTTTTTCTGTTTGATTGCTGAACAGACAGCGTTCATGATATTCAGTGTAAGAATTAATACAAGAAGACTAGTGTGTTTGAATTATACTGTTTTATAGGCAAATTGTTCAATAATAATCTACACTAAAATATACTGCAACCTTAAACAAGTGGGACTGTTTCAACTCGTTAAAACACGCAAAAACATGCATCAAATTGCACCATTTGCAACATCAAAATGCAAAAAGTTCTCACCATAGGAGGGGGGACACCCCCCTCCCACACCCTCCCCTACCCCCTCGCTCGCTCCGCTCGCTCGGGTTCAGTCGAGTTCGTGATATACAGTGAAAAGAATTAATACAAGAAGTGTATCTAAATTATATCATTTTATAGGCAAATTGTTCAATAATAATCTACACTAAAATATACTGCTACCTTAAACAAGTGGGACTGTTTCACGTCGATAAAACGCGCAAAAACATGCATCAAATTGCACCATTTGCAAAATCAAAATGCAAAAAGTTCTTACCGTGGGAGGGGGGGGGGAACCCCCCTCCCACACCCTCCCCTCCCCCCTCGTTCGCTCCGCTTGCTCGGGTTCAGTCGCGTTCATGATATACAGTGAAAAGAATTAATACAAGAAGTGTATCTAAATTATATCATTTTATAGGCAAATTGTTCAATAATAGTCTACACTAAAATATACTGCTACCTTAAACAAGTGGGACTGTTTCACGTCGATAAAACGCGCAAAAACATGCGTCAAATTGCACCATTTGCAAAATCAAAATGCAAAAAGTTCTTACCGTGGGAGGGGGGAAACCCCCCTCCCACACCCTCCCCTCCCCCCTCGTTCGCTCCGCTCGCTCGGGTTCAGTCGCGCTCATGATATTCAGTGAAAAGAATTAATACAAGAAGTGTATTGGAATTATACCATTTTAAAGGCAAATTGTTCAATAATAATCTACACTAAAATATACTGCAATCTTAAACAAGTGGGACTGTTTCACGTCGTTAAAACACGCAAAAACATGCATCAAATTGCACCATTTGCAAAATCAAAATGTAAAAAGTTCTCACCGTGGGAGGGGGGAAACCCCCCTCCCACACCCTCCCCTACCCCCTCGCTCGCTCCGCTTGCTCGGGTTCTGTCGCGTTCATGATATTCAGTGAAAAGAATTAATACAAGAAGTGTATTGGAATTATACCATTTTATAGGCAAATTGTTCAATAATAATCTACACTAAAATATACTGCAATCTTAAACAAGTGGGACTGTTTCACGTCGTTAAAACACGCAAATACATGCATCAAATTGCACCATTTGCAAAATCAAAATGTAAAAAGTTCTCACCGTGGGAGGGGGGAAACCCCCCTCCCACACCCTCCCCTACCCCCTCGCTCGCTCCGCTCGCTCCGCTCGCTCGGGTTCAGTCGCGTTCATGATATTCAGTGAAAAGAATTAATACAAGAAGTGTATTTGAATTATACCATTTTATAGGCAAATTGTTCAATAATAATCTACACTAAAATATACTGCTACCTTAAACAAGTGGGACTGTTTCACGTCGCTAAAACGCACAAAAACATGCATCAAATTGCACCATTTGCAACATCAAAATGCAAAAAGTTCTTATCGTGGGAGGGGGGACACCCCCCCCCCCTCCCACACCCTCCCCTCCCCCCTCGCTCGCTTGCTCGGGTTCAGTCGCGTTCATGATATATTCAGTGAAAAGAATTAATACAAGAAGTGTATCTAAATTATACCATTTTATAGGCAAATTGTTCAACAATAATCTACACTAAAATATACTGCTACCTTAAACAAGTGGGACTGTTTCACGTCGCTAAAACGCACAAAAACATGCATCAAATTGCACCATTTGCAACATCAAAATGCAAAAAGTTCTTATCGTGGGAGGGGGGACACCCCCCCCCCTCCCACACCCTCCCCTCCCCCCTCGCTCGCTTGCTCGGGTTCAGTCGCGTTCATGATATATTCAGTGAAAAGAATTAATACAAGAAGTGTATCTAAATTATACCATTTTATAGGCAAATTGTTCAACAATAATCTACACTAAAATATACTGCTACCCTAAACAAGTGGGAATGTTTCGCGTCGATAAAACGCGCAAAAACATGCATCAAATTGCACCATTTGCAACATCAAAATGCAAAAAGTTCTTACCGTGGGAGGGGGGACACCCCCTCCCACACACTCCCCTCCCCCCTCGCTCGCTCCGCTCGCTCGGGTTCAGTCGCGTTCATGATATTCAGTGAACAGAATTAATACAAGAAGTGTATTGGAATTATACCATTTTATAGGTAAATTGTTCAATAATAATCTACACTAAAATATACTGCAATCTTAAACAAGTGGGACTGTTTCACGTCGTTAAAACACGCAAAAACATGCATCAAATTGCACCATTTGCAAAATCAAAATGTAAAAAGTTCTCACCGTGGGAGGGGGGAAATCCCCCTCCCACACCCTCCCCTACCCCCTCGCTCGCTCCGCTCGCTCGGGTTCTGTCGCGTTCATGATATTCAGTGAAAAGAATTAATACAAGAAGTGTATCTAAATTATACCCTTTTATAGGCAAATTGTTCAATGATAATCTACATCAAAATAAACTGCTACCATAAACAAGTGGGACTGTTTCACGTCGATAAAACGCGCAAAAACATGCATCAAATTGCACCATTTACAACATCCAAATGCAAAAAAGTTCTTACCGTCGGAGGGGGGACACCCCCCTCCCACACCCTCCCCCCCTCGCTCGCTCCGCTCGCTCGGGCTCGGTCGCTTCGCTCCCTCGCAGACTAACCGCCCCCCCTAAGATGAAATCCTGGCTACGCCGTTGCGTGGAGGAGGAGGAGCCGCCAAGGTGGGATGGGATGGGGAATACCACCCCCCCCCACCTCCCCATGAAGGGAGATTTTTAAAAAAAATACAATTCAACAGTATGGTGCGCACTTTGGGTGGAATATGAAATTGGAAAACTTAAAAAAATAGAGACAATGCTTTGGTTGTGGAATGATTTTTTTTTCTTAAGTTTGTCTCCCTCAATACAAATGAAATTCGTAAAATCGCAACTGCCAATCTACAATTTTAACAAACATGTAAGAATAAAAGGAACCAACGGGAATCGAATCTGTCACCTGCTGCTTTCCGGGCAGCGACACTTCCACTATAGGCTATCCCTGCTGGTTGCCGGCAGAAATGGGACGAAATTGGAACTTATACCCAGGCTTTGAGATTCATACATTCAGTCGGAAGGCATAGTTAAGAAGGAGATTATTTAAGTCAATGTACTCAGCAAGGGGAACCGGGGTGGAAGATGCATACCCGCTGGCTCTCACATAGTTAGCTTTTACATTTTTAGAATAACAGTTCAAAATGAGTCAGCAACCTGGTGCACACTTTGGATGGAATAAAATTTTTAATAAAAAAAAACGTCAAAATTGCAAAAAGACAAAAAAGCTCCCAACAAAAAACTAAATTCTTTAATCATTGTATGACTTCTTCATTTGCTGTTCATAATATTGGAATATCTAACATTTAAGCTGTGGGTGGCAGGAGTGTATCCCCCTTCTGACAAGAGGATTTTTTTTTAAAGTTCATATAATGATCTCGTGGTGCACACTTTCAGTGGAATGTTTGGGAAAAAATATTTTAAAACTGAAATGTTCAATAAAAAGTCGGTCACGGCTGATCTAGCTTTTGTTAAGAAGGGGTTGACCCAATGACGATGGGTTATGACAAGCAAAAAACAAAGCAAAAAAAAAAAAAAAGAAAAAGCAAAAGATCTTCACATTTTTTTTTTTTGCAGCTACTTCTTCATCCAAATCGGCTGACAAGCAAAAGAAGAAGAAGTAGTAGTAGACAGTGGTAGTAGTAGTAGTAGTAGAAGAAGAAGAAGAAGAAGAAGAAGAAGAAGAAGAAGAAGAAGAAGAAAGGTCTTATGATTTTTTTTTCCGTCGGACTGAGCCTGAATGCTACAAACATAATACTGTGTAAGTCTGCACACAATAGTAATGATGACGTTTTTCTATACACACATCACATTTTGCCCCTCCCAGGGGCGGATCCAGGAATTCTGTAAAGGAGGGGCGCAACTACTAGTAATATTTCTGGTGCCACTTCCGGGTTTCATTTCATTTTTTTCTTTTTATTTCTTTTGTTTTTACGAAAAATAAAGAGGGGCGTGCGCAGGTTGCGCCCCTCTGGATCCGCCTCTGCCTCCCCCCCCCCAAAAAAAAAAACAAACAAACAAACAAACAAACAAACAAACAAACAAACAAACAATCTGTAGATCATTATAATCGTATCATGATTGAAAAAAAAAATCAATTTAGTGCAAGTAGAACCTGCCCGTCAGACCTTGTCTCACGGGGGACCACCATGGACAGGTTTATCAGCAGCAGTGATATTCATGGCCCGCAGATGTCGTTGTGATCATTAGCATTCTATCATGTGTGTTTAAATTGGCAATGCTGTATTTGTCCTGTTCCGATGCTAGTTTGTGTTTACGATCGGCACGTTCTTTTCAACACACACCTTATACTTACACACACACACACCACAGAAATGACACACACGCATCGCACATGTGTACGTCTCTTCTCTCCAACACTACGGAGATAGCGGATTGAGTACACGTTGCATCAGATCAGAAAACTACCGAGAACATCTGTACTTGTTCAGGCTTAGATCTATCTATATTCATTACCAATATTTGAAGCGACTAAAGACAGACGAAGTAGTGATCTCAGAAAAGCCGATCAGAAAGCCTCTTAGTATTTGTAAGTACAATAAATCCATTTTAAGCTGTATTTGATGGTAGCATCATTCATGCCATGGTGATTCGGCTATCCTGGGCTATACTGACACGACTAGTCTATATAGACTATCACCAAGTTTATACAAACTCTATTAGGCCCTACGTTTACAGGCAAGATAGGCCTAACATTAGGTAAAGTTTATCTACCACTGCATGCTGCAATGAATGCGCTGCTAGCTGGAGAATCTATGCTTCAGGGAGGTTATGTTGCTGATGATGTATGGTCTTGATTGTGAATGTTGTTGTGTAGCTGGGACAAGCATTGACAAGTCTAAGTTAAAGTTGGCCAAATCGTGATACCGGTCTCCTCTTGTTCTGCGTGTGCGTCTCCACTATATTCTGTACAATTTACAAAGTCTATGCCATGGAGGTTGGTTGAAAGCAGTCCCCGTCGTGGCTACATGTACAGTGTATGACAAAGTGAATGGCGGTGAATGGAGTGGGGACCTATTTCGCGATATTGCCTTAAAGTTGAGTCTAGAATATAGTTTCGTGTAGTAAACAGTATAGTAGAGATTTAGAGATTTAGAAGTGGAAGTGGGCAGAGCAGAGCATAGCAGAGACTCCAACTCTCCCACTTTTGCCATTGCATTGGTGGATCTCTCACCAAAAGGGGATCTACAGGTACAGTACAGAAATCCCCCATCGTCCTGCCTGAGTTAAAATTTCTCCTGCAATGTTGCTTTGAATTGGACAAATCAAAGAAATTCAAAGATAAGCAGCAGGCATCAGTGATGTGATGGAATATTGGTAAATCATGTAGAAATGCACACCATGCACACCTACCATTTCCTTCCTTAATTTGTCAATGAAAACTTCTTGTGGCTATCAGAAATGTCAAGATGGACCATATCTGACGGTTTCATGAAATTTCATAGTCAATTACAGAATAAAAGTAGCTAATTTTGACTCGAAAGTACGCCGATCGACGACTGTCTCAGCGTAGCATGATGGATGATCGATTATGTGGAAGAGCGATATAACGAGAATAATCGATCGTTGTAGTCTGTAATACAGCCGCTTGTTTGGTGTTTAACCACAATAATTACGTCAGCTCGACAGTATAATGTGGAAAAAAGAAAGTGATCTTGATGCGTCTGTTTTTTTTTTATCGTTTTAGTTAATTTTCTCCTGCATGTGACTGTATATCTGTCAACATTTTTCGCTGACTTGACTAAATGATGGACGGATAATATGTGTACAAAACAGTAAAAGATATACATATGTCTGCGATGATATGAAAAAATGGGAATTATCCATCATGAATATTGCACAATAAAATGGATTTTTACTACAAAACAAAAGCAAATACTGGGTTGCTGTTTTTGTATACATAATAAAAAATGAAATGGAAAAATAAATACTATCATAAAAACAATTACTTTCTACTGTAAGTTGAACTTATCAATCGAAAACATATTACCATTTCAATTTCAATATTCTGTTTCTTTTTAGGTAAAATGAGCACTTTATGAGAAGTCCAGAATATTAATACATGATTGTATAACATACACTTTTTGTAATACTATTCTCATTAATTTATTAAATTAGGCCTATGAATGATGAAAATTACTTGAAACAAATCCCCTTTGAATTCAACTTCCTTCTCATCTTCTTTTCTCTCTCTTTCTCTCTCCCTAATAGCCCAACCTTTTTCTTCCACTTTTCCTTCAACCACATTCTATTCCCTTCAATACTATTCAAATTAAATAATTTAATCTAAATTATTATCAACTTTTTCATGATAAAATCAATACATGTACTTGCCACAATTTTTAAAGAAAGGATCGATGTCTTTAATCCTGGGGTGGTATTCTGAGGTCGTAATTAAGTCTGTAATTAACTTCGTGATTAAGTCGTGAAGTTAATAGGCCCTTAATCATGGGCAAAATCGGTATTCTGAGGACGTAATTAAGGTATGATTAAGTCCCCTGTAATTATCTTAGGTCCCTCCCATCTAATTGTTATTCCATCCAATCAGACGCGTTGTTAGAAGCTAAAATGATGATTACACGCGCAAATATGTCCTCAATGCGCACTCCTGCACGCCCCCTGTAATTAACCCAAGAGCTCCGTGCGCACACTCCGGTATTTGATTACAACCCCTCACCTACGCACGCGAAGATCTCAACCTCTTCCCACATAAAATGACAAAATTCCTGGAAGATCGGCTATATTTCTTGTTTTCTCTGAATTCTACGGATACCATGATAACACGATTCAACCGCTCCTCGGTTACCGAAGACGGTAAGCATCGTTGTGGCAGAGAAAACACGATGTAATGCGTGATAAAATCGGAGTAGTTAATGACACTCTTTGGTATCATTAAGTTTTCCATTAACTTTCATACTTAATTACACCCTCAGAATACCGATTCGTAATTAACTCTGTGATTAAGTCCTCTCAGAGGTGCATGCGCATTGATACGCGCAAACGCGTAGGTCCTTCCCGCCAAAACGCTTGTTGCTATGGTAGTTAATATATCCCCTACTTAATCATGCTCTCAGAATACCAATTCGGTAATCAGATACTTAATTAGCTCTCAGAATACGGCCCCAACTGGTATGAATAATCGTATCAATAATTTGAATAGTGGTAATCATGATAGTGGCAATGAAAACAAAGAACTATCACAATAGCTCACTTGAGCCTTCGACCAGGGAGGTGGTCCCACGCCTCCCTGCTTCGACTCGGGTGAGCTAACAATAAGAAAAAAAAAAAAACGAAAAAGAAAGTAGGGCCTTGGGGCTACACGTATTGCACGAGTCGAGTTCGATATTGTTAGTAAGCGGCTAATTAGAGACTACCAGAATCGATTATAATCGTTGACATCGTTCTCAGCAAAATCGGTGCACTAGTTACGTCGGAGACTATGTTCGCGACCGACGTACTTTTCAACTCGATTTCTCATTTTTCTTACCTTTTCGGCCTTCTAATTCCATGAAAACTCTCTGATATGGTTCAATTTAGCATCTCCAATAGCTGCACAAAATTTGATTGACAAACAGCGAAGCGAACGGTAGGTGTGCATTTCTACACGATTACCGGAATATTTGCATGTATCCCATTGTATTTGATGACTTAAAGCATGCATAAATAATATTTCATATTAAACCAAATCGTACTGTCATTATCTTCATCCAGTGTATCAGTTTTTCATTGAATGCATGTTGAGCAAGTTATTGACTTTTATTTGAGACTCTTCTGGTATCCAATGCACTATGAGAATTATTTACAGATGTATATGCCTGAATATCCTTTACTTCCTAGACATAAGTAATCCTAATATTACTAAAGGGCATGCCTACCTGTTGGAGAGTTATTTCTGCCCCCACTCTTTTTTCCCCCTCTCCATGTATTATGATAACAGTGAAACAAAAGAACATATGATACAAATAAATGAATGAAAAATAGTATTAAAGTATTATTATGCTCAATAAATGTACACACAATTAGTAAAAATGAAGTCCTCCCAGATGCAGCATCGAATTTGAATGTTGGGAATTGGGCAGAGGTTTTCATCTCTCAGCAAGTCAAGCATGTGAACAAATCTGCACACAGGCACTACACACCAGTGACCAGGGTCGTTGCACTTTGTTCTTCTTCTTCTCTATGGGCAATGTAAAAGTGTAGACTGTGAAAGTGTATTAATGTCTCACTATAACTTGATTTAAAGTTTATGAAGGTATACAGTAAGCACTGTAGGATGAATGAAGTAGTAATTTTGATAAGCCACATAAAATTTACCTACACTACTGTGACTTTTGTTCAGAGAGTAATCTCATTGCAAGAGAGAAAACAAGTTTGAATGACTGAAATGATTAAATTGGCAAGGGAAATGTTCACATGGAACCACCCATACAGGGGATCCAGCAAGAAGTGAAATACACAGTATGATAAAAAAACAAGCAAACAAACACCTGGCTGCCACAGGCTGTGTATGATTCAGACCTCTGAGATAAATACACCTCTGCTCAAACACAGGGCCCAAGTGTCATTAAGCTATCAGTGATTATAGCCTTTTGAAGTACTACTGTCAGTATTCAGTTGTACTCCATTTAATAGTCTTTTTTAAGAAGTCCACTTAATTTGGGAAGTATCATTTCTTCTTTGATTGCACTCATTGAATACATTTCATTGATGGCAGCCAGCTACACATGTCCGTATTAGTAATAACTTCAGTATCACTTCGATTGGTGCGATTGGTGAATCACCAGAGTGATGTGTAGCCCATCATTATTCATCCTTTGACCTGATTGTCCTTGAACTCACAGCCGTGCTATGGCTTGAATTTTCCTTCATTATCCCATTGAATTCTTTTAGTGAAAGTATGTCAAACTCTTTGTGTAACGATGTTTCTACGAGAACAGCTCAACTTTCCAGATGTAAACGAGATGGACTGAACTGCATGGGAGTCCTTCTGTGCTCTGTGAAAAGTAAGAGTGTTGTTTTTCCCCTTGTCAAAGTCACTGTGAAAAGTTTAGATGGCAAGGTTTATTTAGGTGGTTGTTACTAAGGGTATGCTGCCCTCTCAGTTGTAGACGCGTCCATGTCTCTCAGTGATGCCACCACTGGAAAACGTCATGTTAGGCCTGCCCTGGCTAAGAGCGCTTGTCTATGAGAGGAATATTACTGAAGTAGCAGCTCGGCATTAGTCATCCGTATGTAATCTGAGCACACTTTTATCACTTTATTTCCTGCTCAAGCAGCTGTTTTTCTGTTACCCTGCGATACTTATTAGTAACGATTATGTGTCAGCTAGCCTAATTAAAATCATCCTCTTTTGCCACTGGGTTTTTTTTTTTTCCCCTTCATATTCTGTCCACCCTCTCTCCCACCCTTCCAGTGCTTAAAGATATAAATGTGGATTAAGTGATGCAACAAATTAGTGGAACACATCCGTGAAAGTTTGAAGAAAATTGGACAATCAATGCAAAAGTTATGAATTTGTAGAGTTTTGATGCCGTCATTGCTGGATATTCATGACATCATTCTGGACATTCATGACATCATTCTGGACGATGTTATAGGTTCAAGAATTCCGCAGAATTATAATTTTTCATGAAATGTGTTGAGATGATTTTGAAAACAGTCGATTTGGGATGTGTGTGTGAACGGGCCTTTTGATGGTCACATGATGGGCAAAGTTTGGGATTATTGACCACTAGAAGCTATACAATACAGCTTGGGGTAGGTATGATGCATAAACTTTGTATCGTCAACAAGCAAGTGGGTCTGTATTTCTTAGGATAGCATGTCTCTGTGCTAACTGCAAAGCTAACAAAAACATTGGGAAGCTACAACGTACAAAAGATAAGTGACATTTGGTTTGAAGGAGCCAGGTATTATGTTTGTTTAGTTTTGTTTTTGTGCAATTATCTTCTTCTTTTGTTGTAAACTGCATCACTTGTATGTGCACTTCCAGCTGTCCATGTGTATTGCTCTGTTCAGGAGTTTTATCTGTCATGAAAAGGCAGATAACGATATCATTTGTTGGTGCTAAGCAAATCAAGCAAAATCTCTAAACTGTATGCCTAAATAATGAAAAGAGCATGACTTTACCTCCTTTACCATTGCGTAGTATGGAGTGGCTTCTCTGGGTGAGTAAAGAAAATTGATTTTGTGGGTCATGTAGGCCTACTGTTCACAGGCACTGTGTGAGGCTAATCATCGCAAGGTTTGCCAAAAATAGATCACAATTTAATAATTTGTTTCTCTTCATGCTTAGCATTTTTGCATTGCATTGCAAAAATTTGTTTTGGACAAGCATTTTTTTTTGGGGGGGGGGGGGGTTCACATGTATGAAAGGGCCTGATGTACACTGTATCAGTATTTGCAAAGATCCACTGTAGAGGCAGTATCAGTATGAGATGTGATTCATTTGTTGAAGATTTAGTCTTTTGAATACAATTCAGTGTCAGATCAATTCTAAGTTCATCAAAACTTTTATTGACATATTTGTAATATGTACATGCAAAACACTCCTAAATGGATCACTGTAAAGCCAGAAATGTTCACGGCATTAGACTTTTGCAAATTTTTACTGGCACTCAGTGCATTGTGAAGAAAAAAAAAAATCACCTGCACTCTTCTGTCGCAATATGCTATGCTTGCAAAAGTTTCGTGCATGCAAAAATTTCTTGGTTTACAGTACATGTACTTTACATAGGAAACTTTAAATACCGGTGTATACTACAGATGATACCTTAATAGGCCTTTTAGAAATGAAGATACCAAGCACATGCCATTGTTTGTCTGACTCGTGATTGACAAGTTGTTAGGTGAATTCTGTAGCTCTGTATGAATGCGGTCATTTCAAAGTGACCAACAACTACTGTATCCGCGGTGAGGAGAACGAAGGGATGCTTGCCAAAGCTCGCTCCCTCACCTGTTGCTGGACATTCCTGCGGACACCCGGGAATCCAATCTGGGATCACGAGCTCTCCGAAATCCCAGCAGCAGCAGCAGCTCCATCTGCTGCAGTGACCGCCTGGCCTGGTCGTTGACCAGGGTACAGCTGACCGTTACCAAACTGACCATGTACTGTCAGGGAGTCAATTATCATGTTACCCTGTTCTTGATGGCTCATTACTTCATCAAGTCAAGGAGGTCATTGAAAGTGACATGGAATAAATTGAACATGTGTGCTGGATCTTGTTTTTTTTTTCCCCCTCACTTTGGCAGTTTTGTTTTGTTTCTAACAAAAACCATGCTACAAAATGTTTTAGAAAGAATATATGCATAGTGTATTTGACACTAGAAGCATTGTGATAGGAGGAGGATGTCTACCAAAAAAAAAAAAGGAAAAAAGGAAATTCTTCTTTCCCCCAAATGGCCATAATTTGGATATAAAGTGTCATTCACATTCATCAGACAAGTGCCAGGCTAGTGGGCAAGTGGACAAGTGGCCAAGGAAGTGTAGCACCCTGACAGTAGTTCTGGTGCTCTACTTCAAGTCAAGAGTAAAGATCCAGAGGGCGAATGGCAGCTCTGACAGTGTGTTTCTAATGATAGTTGACCCTTGCTTGAATTTGCATGAAAATTTTGACCAAGAACACACATTGTAGGTCATTTGCATATAGGCCTATACAATATAAAAATGCTACATTTGGAAGATTTTTTTTTTTAGCTTTAAGTTATCTCTACTTATTTCAAGGAAAATATGCATTATGTATATAGTAAGGCATAGTCTGTTTTTGAGGCAGAAATTATTTTAACCCTGATCATTCTATCAATGGATGATGTGTAGGTTTTTAAGAAGAGACTGGCGAGCCAAGTCCAGAGCTGTTACTCTGCCCCACTCCTAATCCCACCCTACCCGCCCTTCTTAACAACTGTAGACAACTGCCTGTCACTAGCTTTGCCCACCATACCATGCCGTCTTTAAATAAACAGCAAGCTCGCAATGTAAAGCCTGGAATTTTGTGCTCATCTGCTGCGATACCCAGCACAAGGTAGGCTGATGTCACGCATTGTCTGAAACCGAACGTTAATCACGAATTTCCTGTGTCCTCCGCGAGTCCGCCGTCGTAGGCCTCCCATATGCGGCTCGTCACCCCGCCACCAGGGCCGGTGAGTTTTTTTGGCTCACTTCAACAAGTCGCTATGGGAAAGTTACAGTTTTGAACATTCACCCCACAATGTGTGTTCACCACAGGAGGCGGGGAGTGGGTTGTGTGCACCTAGCCTTTCCTCAAGACCTCAGTGCGTAATTAGCAAAAAAATTACTGTAATGAAAATCACAAGGCTAACTGCATTAATTTCTTTGAGAGTACCCGATCGATGCAAGTGCCTGTGTCTGCTATGCCTAACTGATACGCATATAAAAATCAGTATTTTCTATAGTGAAATGCTTCTGTAAATGAGGAGAATAATGATAAACAGCTTGACGGGAAGGTAGTTTCATAATACAATTGCATGACTTGAATTTTCATCATTCATTGAATCCCTAATCAGAATATAATGTTTGAAATACATGACATGAATTTTCACCAGTCATGGAATCCCTAGTTAGAACATACATTTATATATATATATTTTTAATTAT
The DNA here is from genome assembly GCF_964275005.1 of Diadema setosum. NCBI lineage: Eukaryota > Metazoa > Echinodermata > Echinoidea > Diadematoida > Diadematidae > Diadema > Diadema setosum. The sequence continues at coordinate 15,358,505 of NC_092686.1, read as the reverse complement.
GTTTTCTGTGTTTTTTTTTGTTTTTGTTTCAGTGCTGTTGAGCTCATATTTACATGTACCTTTTCTTCAGGGGTGGGAGGCAGGCTTTTTTTTTTTTAATGCATCTGTTGCTAAAAATTAATTTTGATGGTTGTTTGTATCTTATGGGAGTATATTTTTCAAAGTTTCCCATTTGAAGCTGTGAGAGCCAAATCTGTCAGTATTTTAGCGGCAGGGTGCAAAGCCATTTAAGGTCAATATATAAGAACTTTTTTTCACAAATCTAAGCTGTGTTTGCTTAGAACTGCCAAGAGGGCAAAAGCAGTGTCGAAAAGGCTGCTGTGGATCTAGAAAACAAACTTTATACCAGACAGTGTGTAGGTGTGGGCATATAGCCAAAATATTCACAGAGTGCACCAGTTAGAGATTAAATGCAGAGACTTGAGTCATCAAAATGGCACGAGAGAAAAAGGAATATTTGACATTTTATTTTCCTCCTCTGTCTTCAACTAGCCGAATAATCTGTGCTTGTTTTTTTGTTTTTTTTTCCTCTCTCTCTTTACAAGATAATAAACAACATATATGAGAAGTTTCAAGGAAGAATACAGCTTGGCCTTTTTACAGAGGCCTGTTGTCAAGCCAGACCACCTGACCAGATAAAAGGTGCAAAAAAGGGCAAGTGTATGATTTGTAAGTAGGTGGGGTCACTGCCACTGAGTAGATATACAAAATGTACTCTCCCTGCAATATTCTAGCTCTTTATGACAGTATTCTCCCCCCCCCCCCCCCCAAGCCTTATACTGTACTTCTTGCAAGTTCATGGCTGGTCTGATATACCATTATCAATTTGACATTTGCAATTTTTTTCGAATCTTTGTGAGCAGTTTTAGAGTGTTGTATGTGATGAGGATAGATGAGCCCTCCTATCTGTCAGAGTATCTTGGCCACATCATTATGAGTGCATGCACTCATAATGCAAGAGATGACTTCTTTTGCGGAAAACATTCAAATCTGTGTGCCATTCCCAGCCCTTGCAAAATGATGAATAAGTGGTTCCCACGGCAATGCCTGGAGGAAACGTCCATTACCGCGATAGATTTTGTTACAACATTCCGACTCTTAGAATCGAAATCTGAATCTTGCGCGGCAGCGATCGGGTTTGACGCAAGCTCCCCACTCGCGAGCTGCTGAGAAATCCCTTCTGCCGTGAACGGAGCACCGTGGTGGTCTGGCGGTAGACCTGGATGTCAGATCAGTAACAGAGGGGGTGGGAGAAGAATGCAGGAAAGAAAGGGCTCATGTGGCACAGAATGACACATATCTTCATGCAAATGCAGCCTCAATAGTCGGCCACCCTCAAGCTCTGTAATACTCCGATGAGAAGCAGATGGCTGAATGTTTCATTGAAAATAACATTTTGATTGAGAGAGGGATAGTGAAGAGAGAATGAAAGGAGGGATTTCTGTGATGTGTCAGGGTTTGGTCACAGTGATGCACTTTCAAGGTTGGCACTTGACAATATGCAGCCTGTCGTTATCGAACATTATGAAGAATCAGCCAGGGATGTCCATTTGCACATTGCATTAGAGATAACATAAAAAGTATAGAGTCAGAGTGGGTGGCGATCTGTGTGTGCCGTATATTTCGCAAGGCTTATATTTTCGTGAAGTTTGCAAGTCGCATGCTATTCGCAAATTTAACGGCACTAAATGATCCACTCTGACTGTGACATGAATGCGACGTGCATGAGTCGTGTCTCCATAACTGTACTCTGTGATCACAAATTTACATACTCACAAGAAATGTCAGGAAGTCTTGATATGTGAAAAATCATACTTGATATATGGCTTGTAAAACAAGTGTACAATATTTGATAGTATGTTTGCTGTAGACCACTGTGGCATGCTTTGAAACTTGGGACTGAATGCACCCTCTGATACCTGTTCAATGTTAAAAAACTCTCCCATTAGTTTCCTTGTACCATGACTCACATAATCACTTTTGATGTCCCACTCATATGATGTCTGCCCTTGTGTAGTGCCTGTTTTCATTGTCCTCAAACAGTTTCGTTTTCTTATGATGTATGTTGTCCTTGCCTGACCCCAATAGGTGCTGTTATTCATTCATACTGTATACGCCAAATATTTTGCAAATTTCGCGAGTCAGCTGCCAGTCGTGAAATTAAAAACACAAAAAAATATTGACTCTGATCCACATATATGAATGTGACGTATGCGTGTACATTTCTCCCTTCAGTTCAGGACTACACGATCGCGATTTAACCACTCGTGAAATCGTCGGGAAGTCTTGATTCGCAAAAATTTAGACTCGCTAAATATATGGCGTATATAGTACATGTAGCAATCCAACCTGATGTAATTTAACAAGATGTTCTTATATGGGATGTCATGTTTGATGTCCTTGTAATGTGTCCATATAATAGCATGCTTTATGTTGCCGGTTGATGTTCCTGTATAATGGCCTTCTTTGGTTCCACTCTACAGTGTTTGTGTTACTGGCAGCATCCGATGTCTTCACTAAGGTTTTCCCCATTTGGTGTTAGTGTACAGAATTTTTTGTTCAGTGTTAGAAATTTATTTGATGATTGCCAAGTGACTCTCCAGTCAGGAGTCCTGGTACCACCTTTGTCAGTCCTTAAGCCCACCACACACTTCATAACCTGAGGTCGTATGACCTTTCGACCATGAGACCAGGGCCCAATTTCATAAAGAGTTTATTTGATGACAGCTCTTTGCTGGAATGACTATTGTCATGGTAACGACAAGAATACAGCTTCCTGATTGGCTGTTTGCTGTGGAAAGTTGTCATTCCAGCAAGAGTTGTCATCCTAACATCTTTTATGAAATGGGGCCCAGGTCATGCGACCGGGCAGCACCACTGAACTCTATAGTGGAAGGGATGCTGTGCGCATTGCACTTAGTGCGCACTACACACCGAAAAGCCACTACACTTCTGTTGCACTGTGGGTACAAGGTTTGAAGTCGCCGGAAGTGCTGCCCAGTGGCAGCCATTTTGGGACTTTGCTGTGGGGCACCATTAAGGTGCCAAGTGTCACATGGCTATTTCATTACGAAATGAGTAATTCTGTCTACAAAATGGCATTTTGAAATCAGTCATTCCATTGAAGAAATTTTCATTTTGTTACAAAACCATTTGTTCTGTTAGGACATGTTCATTTTGTCCACTAAAGAAGCATTTCGTCAAATGATGCATCACGCGTTACCCTGGGGTACCATAGTACTCCGAGTAACTGCGTTGTGTAGCGCCACCTCACGTCCACTCGAGGACAACCAGAGAAAAATGCATGCACAGTGTGTGCGTGTACATAGTCATTCCCATGCCACTGCATGTTATATTATGCGTGCATGGAAGCTGCGATACCACTAGCGTGTGCTTTAGTGCAGTGCAGTGCAGTGACTAGCGCACGCTTACTCAAGCACCAAAATTATTTCCTCTTTTTGGCACCCAGGGTACAACCTTTTTAAAAAAATAAATGATTCAACAAAATGGCTGATATTTAGTTGGTACCCCGGGATACCATTTATGTCATCAAATAAAGAGCCATTTCGTAATGAAATAGCCCATGCAATACTTGGCGCCCCATAATTTACACAAAAGTGACTTTCCACTGAGGAACGCACGCTTCTTCTGCGTACCCTCTGCACAATGGTAATGTATAGTAAAGTGGGCGGGGCCTAAAGGTGTAGCCCTAAAATGACAGCACCAACTAAAGCAAAGTGCTGGCTTCAAGCACTGCGTGTAACGTCACTTCCACTATAAGTTCAGTGGGCAATGCACACTACAATGTACATGCGACCTGACCTTAGGACCTGCAACCTGCCTCCCACGCGCTTTTTAGCATACAGCGCACGTGCAGCTAGCAGCTAGCCAGCTAGCCATAAATGCACGACCACTTGGAAAACTTTCAACATGCCAAAACTTTGTGATCAGGTCGTGTGACCTTGTCCTACGACCTGACACTATGATGTGTTTGGTCACGTCAAACCGACAGTCGGAAGGTCGTAGGACGTCAGGTCTTGTAGTATGCAGCGGGCTTTAGATGTCCCAGTGTGCTGTATGATGTCTTTCGATTGACGCTGACTTTGGATGTGTCAATGCATGATGTCATTCAGTGGTTTCCTTTTTATATATTGAGTGATGCATGATACCCAGTCTTCTGTCCTCGTTTGTTGACCTTGTTTCAAAGCTCATATAGTGCATCCCCATTTTGATGTCTTGTCTAAATATATCCTTGTTTTCAGACTTCTAGTATGTTTCAGTTGATGTCTGTACTGTATATGACTGCCCAGCCCCAAACCATCAAAAGTAGGCCAAAATGAATTTCCACTTTCCTACTGCACATAGTTTAAAGGGATAGTATAGTTTTGGTTGAGATGGGGGATTCAGATTTTAACTCCTTGCGAGATGATTAGAAACCACTCAAGAAATATTAAACAGCGTACAATTATAAGAGGAATTCAAAGTTTATTTGATGAATTTCAGTTTTGAAATCGCTGAGATATCAAAAAAGTGAAACAAAGACAGTGGCGGATCCAGGGGGAGTGCACCGGGCACCCCCCTTAACTTTTGTCAAAACAAAAGAAAGAAAAAGAAAAAATGGGCCCCCTTTAATTTTGTAAAGACGCCCCTCTTTACGGAATTTGTGGATCCGCCCCTGAAAGAGGTCCTAATAATAACCAATTTTCATCAAATAAACTTTGAATTTATCTGAGAATTTGCTTATTTCATATATTCAAGAGGTTTCCCATTATCTCACAAAAAGAGTTGGAAACCTGAAGCCCCATCTCAACTAAAACTATACCCTCACTTTAAAAGAGTAGTCTAAACTTAAAAATGATACACTAAGAAAAAAAAAATCTTCTTATAATCTCCTATATGTGTCTTTTTATGGCTCACAGAAAAACAAAAGATTACTGTATAGATATCCATCAGAGGTTACAATGAGGCTGTTAAGTAGCGAGGGAATGTGTGGAAAGTGCATGATCAAGACGAGACAGGTGATGTGTAGAGTCAACTTGCGGGCAACTTGTCACTTGTTGTGCGTCAATTTTGTGAGTCTTGTTTGCGCCTGACTGTAGTCATCGTTCTTCGTGTTCATCACCAGTGAAATTCACAGCGCAAGTCAGGATCCCATATGTTTACCCATACCTATTATGTGCTGAAGTGCACCATACAAGCGCGCCATATGAACATTGTACCGGGATCGAGAGCGGAGGACCCCCACCCCGGTGGGCTGAGACGCGTCCCCGCCCTGAGACAACAGTCCTTCCCACAGACAGCCAAGAGCACAACTGTCCAGGCAACCCTTGCAACATTCTTGGAACTCATGGCTGGAAAGCCGTGAAAGAATGTGCAGAATGAGGCGACTGCGCGGCACCAGCCGCACCAGCAAGAGTGCTGGCTAATCTGTCATCGCGACATGTAACAGTTGTGTAATGACAGATTCTTCAGTTGTAAATTAACCAGTAGCCATCCCTTACTAATCATGTCTTGTGCTTCCTTATCCCACACTCAAGTGCCAGAAGCAGTGACGAATAATAGTGTCTGTTGTCCTTACAAAGTTATATCAACCTTGCAATAGAGAGAGAGAGAGAGAAAAAAAAAAAAAAAGAGAGAAATGGCAGAGAGTAGAGAATAAAATGATAATTTAGTGTCATGGCCGGTTACTTCCAGAATTCTATGTAGATAAAGTGTCCTGGGGCTGCTCTGGAAAGAGGCTAAGCCAAAAGAACGGGGGTAGAGATATTGGCACTTGTTTCTCTTCCACTGACTGCAGATCAGTGCTCATCACCAGTAAAGCATTTTAGAGGAATTTTATGAATCACTGAAGAAGATACCATTCCGTAAAAGTTGCTCATCCTCCAAAATTTATTAACCTTTGGGAAAAAGCCAACATGGATTATGCTGGATATGTAAGCCCCCTTTTTTTTATAGGCATTTGTATTATTTTCTTTGATATTAACTTGAGTTGGGTACAATACTGGAAAATAATGGAAGATTTCTTAAGTTTTAGGTTTTTGTTTTGAATTGTTTTATGGGGGATGGGATTCAATCTTTCTATTTTGTTTTGTTTGATGGATATGTTGATTACTGTAAGTCAGATAATGGACAGTCCTAGAGTACTCAGTTTGTGAACATGATATCTAGGTACCACCCAACGAAATTTGCCATTGTATAATGTGGCTGATCACTTCCAGTGATTTCCTGGAGTCAACGGGGTTGAACTGACTTCCGTTGGTTAGGAAGATGTGCGTCACCATGGAAGATTGATACTCACAGTCGTTAAACTTGTAGCTGAGTTTCCTGGCATTGGAGAGAATGGAGAGGGGGGGGGGGAAGGATCTTGGCTCTTGTCCTACATATGGTGTGGAAAAGAAGTGGTCAGCTCTGACAGGTAAACAGTGTGCATACAGTGTGTTCTCCAAAATGTGTCAGTTTGTACAGGAGAAAGAGGATGCCAATATACCAAGGATCCATCCTATGTGTGGTACAATGTATGTGACTGCTTTGTAGGTTGTTGCTGCTGGGGTCTCGAGCAGTGTGAATGTGGCTTCTAATGTTGTGAGCTTGGTGTGTGCACATGACAATCATATTCCATATAATGTGCTCTCCCCTAGTTGAAATGCAAGCATCTCTGAATTTTTCTGTGTTTGCCATTGCAGGTTGACAGGCAGATTTTTTTTTTTTTCTCTACATCAGCATATGAGATGTTAAAGGAAATTACTTCTGTCCTTTCCTTTCTGTATTTAAAATACCAGTGTACAAATTTGTTCGGAGCATAAAGCATGCTGATTAGAAAATATGTGAAGATGAAATCACTCTGTGTGTTAGGTGTCAGTAATCAGTGAGTAGTGACTAGTGCAGGAATTCATAAATGTTTATTACTACCTGTATTTTTCCCCCCAAAGGAAAGAAGCTGACACTGATATTGGTTATTCTTCAACCATAAATGATTTTTCTGGTATCTTAATTGAAATGTACTAAACTTTTCTAAAGAAGCACAGTTATCTTAAAAAAGAGTACCCACTTGTAAACATGTCTGATTAGAAGAGTAAACTGTCTTTGAAGGGTATCAAAAATTGATAGTAGAAGATCAGTAATGTAGCATGACTGTTTAGTCATTGTTTTTTGAGCACAAATACAAAACTGTAAACTGTGTATATCTTTGCCTATGTGGTCTTTTCAATCTATGGGTAGGAACCGTTGTCTCTTACCACAAAGTTTCTCTCTCATCTCTCTATTTTTCTCTCACGTTCTCCCCTCCACCTGCAGCTGGTTTTGAGATGAGCTGACCTACAGGGACCGAGTGCAGCCGATTGCGAGATGGACCAGCAAGCACTAGAAGGACTGGGATCCTTCGCCAGTGCAGCAGACAGGGACCGGGTAAGGAGACGATGCGATCCTGACGGGTCTGGGGCGGTCTTTGCCCCCCTTTAAAGCCCTGCAAAACAAATTTACCTACAGACCTGGCGGAAATGAAAATGAGGACTGAGCAAGAAATTGTCCTTTCCATATTCCTTGTGGACAAGAGAAATGTTGTAGTTTATTGGCTTGTGATGTTTTTGGGGAAGTTCAAGTAAATGTCAAACAAGCTAACAAAATGACAAAGTGGGTGGGAGATGTCTGAAGGAATCGCCGGTATCAAGAGCGAGTGGAAGGAAATTTGAAATGGGAAAAAGGTGAAACCGGGATTATCTTTTCTTGACGCTGTTGAACGAGGGAAGTGATGGTTGGGATCGTAGGCTGTGATGTGGAGGGTGGATGGCAGTAACTCGACGTTGCCCGGCCAAAACACAATTGTTGGCATAGAGAATAATCCTAGAGGTTGGCTGTGCAGGCAGGACTGACTCACAGCTTGGGCAGACAACACCAGGGGAAAGGGGTGGTGGTGGGGTGGGGGAGGGGGTAAGGAAAGCGGCACTGGAACGTTGCTAGATGAACTCATTAAGCAGAGATGTTCAGTAGGGGGCCCCCTCTCTCTTCCTCACTCTCTCCCTCCCTTCTTTTTCTATATAGTATCTCTTTTGCTCACTCATTCTTATGGTCTCTCACTCACTCGCTCTGTTTTGCCAAGTCACACTGTTGCAGTCACTGGTAGTACAACATGACACCTGTCCCTTCATTGACAAGACCCCTTCCCCCCACCCCCTCCCCCTTCCCCCTTCTTCCAACATCCAAAGTTTGCAACTAGTCTTGACAAAAAGGGCACAAGCTTCCCCCACTCCCCATCCTCACATTTATTTGTTGGGTCCTGTCAGTATTATGATGTAATGCTTTGTAATACCAGAACACGTTCATGTTGCTGCTCAGCTTGGTAGTGTCCTAACATATGGCGATTTCTTTTCCATATCTCGGGCACTATGCTTTCAGAGTATCCTTCTTGTGAACTCTTTCAGAACTATAGACCTTGGATGCTTCTGGAAAAAATGAAAGCAAGGTCTGTTGCAGGGAGACTAACGCTAGATCGTGCACTCTCTCAGTGTCTTTCTGTTACTCATGAAACAGTGGTTGGTTGGACAGTGGCTACGTTGAGTCATCTTTTTCATTCACTACCTTTTTCGTGCTCAGCCGCCGCTATCCCAACACATCTCCGAGAGAGATAGTGAGAGGCAGGGGGGAGAGTTCCCAGATCTAATTTTTCCTCAGCAGCGAGAGGAAGAGTTCAGTTTTCGGGGTGGAGCAGATTTTGTCGGGCCAATTCCAAGGAAACTAAGCTGATCCAGGTGATTCCAAAGTGGAGTCAATGAGAGAGAGAGAGAGAAAGAGAGAGAGTCACACTCTGGACTGTAATTAACGCTGGATCCATTTTCTGCAGTCTGCTCCGATGGTGGAGCGCTACTGCTGCCGCTACTCAGTCACGCATCGTTGATTACCAAGTTCGTAGTTTGGAGAGGGCCGATACTCACTCTCACTCATGTTTCCCCACCAGGCGCTAGCCTACTTTGAGCAGCTGAAGCAGTCGGACAATGGCTGGAAGCTCTGCGCCGAGGCCATCACCCAAGGCGTCTACGAGAATGACCACATCAAATTCTTCTGCTTCCAAGTCCTGGAACATTTTATCAATGAAAGGTGAGGATTTTTTCTTTTTTGTGTGTGTTATTCTACCACAGGATAAGAGTGTATCTCTTCACACATAGTTTGGAAAGCCCCCAGAATTTCCTGTAAGTGGGTATGTGGTGTTAGCATAATAGCAGATACAGGTTTGCCATAGGCAGAGTGAGAGATTAAAGTGTTATTAGGTATTTGTGGAGAAGGGGGAGGGGAGGAAGGATGATTCTATGATGCAGTGAATCAGTCTATTAATGTTGTGTTCTACCTTTCCTTGGTAACAGATCAAATCAGGCATCTTCTTTTATGTCAAATTTAATACATAATTCCTCATTTTCTGGCCTTTCATAATTTAATGATCCCTTCTGAACTTTTGAATAATGATTGTCAAAAGCTGTGGTAAAGCTTCCCATCCATGATGAGAGAAGAAATAGGACTTTCCTAAACTCCCTATTTTCCTCCTTGTTTTAAATGAATGAATATAAGCCCTTTTCAGTCATCTTTACATAGAGACAGTACATCAATCATGAGATTTTACAGTATGGCATAAATGGGAATAATATGACATGCTAATTGTAGGCTGTGAGGAGTTTATTTTCTTTTGATTCACTCTGGTCCTTCTCCCCCCTCCCTGCCCTGCTACTCTGCCCTGCCCATATCCCTTCTCCCCCTCCCCCCCCCCCCAAAAAAAAGGTACAAAAACAGAACTACTGTCTATAGAATGGACATTGTAAATAGTAAAGGCCAAGTTTGCCCTTTTTGCTGACTTTGCAGTGCTGTCTACAAGTCTGTGCACATTGTTCAGACATCCAGGGTCATTATCAATTTAAGTCAATTTAGGGACTGGAAAGCAAGCCCTTTGTGTGTATTTAAGCAGAGTACTTATAGTGCAGAGCAGTAGTAATTGATGTACAGGTTTTAAGGCTTAATGGTGTCAAAACAAATCCAGTTCTGATTGATTTATATTGTGTGTTTATGATTAAGAATAGTAGTCATATTTTTCTCTCTTTTTTCAGAAATTCAGGATTGGCCTCTCCATCACAGGAAATATTTGATAAAAATGAAACTGTGTTTATGAATTAAATCTACACTGTTTCTAAAAGGAATTTTGACCATGATTTATTTAATGCCTTTAGAGAAGTTAAAAACTGGGAGTGTGAGATTACTTTGCTACATTAATTCCCCCCACCATAGTCAGTAGTATGTGAATAAAGATATTTCATTCATGGCCTACCAGCATGTTCAAAACTTTGTTGATGGGGATGGCACAATTCAACATTTGTAAGCCAATGTACAATCGTATGTGTTTTTCATCATTTGACAGCTCAGTGACTGAAGTTCAACAATATTTACAATCAAGCCACCACAGAGCATTATAGTGTATCAAATGGAAAATGAAGCTTGCTCATTAAGTCCAAGCTTAGACCACCTGATATTTTTCTGTCAATATGAAGATGTCTTTTTTAATGTGTTGTCCCACTCTAGGTATGCAACAGCTGACCCATCTGACCAACAACTCTTGAAGCAAACGTTGATGACATGGCTGCATGTACAGGTAAGATATGATCCAGGTCTAGGTTAATTGGCTTCGTTGGTATGTAGCTTCTCAGCCTTAGAATAAAGGGGCTAAAGTGCAAGGCCCACTGGGATCAGTTCTGAGCAGTGTAGTGTGTTATCATGCCTCCCCCTCTTTAGAACACCCTGTCCCTTGGACGAGGCATGACTTTGGGGTTCTGGCTGTTCAAAGAGTCACAACTCACACACATGGAAAGCTCCCACTACACTCTCCCTCACAAAAGGTAGAGTACAAACCCCCATGAAGTGGTGTGTCACTCATTTACAGGAGTACCGGCGAATGAAACTGACTACTTGAGGTTTTCAGTGGGGAGCTGCAATAGTCAGCAAACAGCAGCAGCCTGACATATGCTATAGGTATGAGTGAATGTGAACGTGACCCAAGATTTTCATGAACAGAGAAACCAGTAGTATGTAGTAAAGAGGGAAGTCTTTTGATAATCTCTTTTCATCTTTTTGACTGGTGCCATTCTAGGAGATATGAAACTAATCTAACAAGAAATAAGTAAATTCCTGGCCACAGATGGGATGGGTTTGTTCAGGAACTCTCCCAACACATTGTCATGGAGACTGTATCACTCTGGCTAGGGAGACGGATAAGTTCTGTGCCACAGATTAGGAGGGTTTGTTCAAGAGCTCTCCAAACATGGTATCAGCAACCTGTTATTGCCTGTACACAGATTTCCAAACTTCCCCGGCTTACTTGGGCATTGTGTAGCTTTCACCATGATTCATCTGGAGTGAGCACATTACACGGGAAACATTGAATTTCAATCAATTTGGATTTTGAGGGCTGATATCTTCATGTAATTTTGCTCCAGTTACACTGCATATGTATAAAAGTGACATGCAAAGTTCATGGTATAGTCAATGCTTTGTTATATTCTGAAGGTCATCCTTGTGATGTGTGTAATGATTTTACTGTCTTGGAATGTGTTCTTTCTCGATTGTACTGTGTTGGAGTAAGGTAGATCCAAATTTTGCATCAAATAGGAGTGCAAACCCGAGAAATCTTACATTACATGAAACTATTGTTGAGTCAACCACTTACCCCTACGATCAATTGTCAGTGCTAGTTTTGAAATCGACTTCTTCATTAAATGAGCCCCTGGTGCTGTATGATATGTCACCTAAATCTTCCCATACATGCAGATTGAATTACAAGTACCTGGTAGCTTGTTACTGTGCTATTCAAGTTGTAGCTTGTATTACACTGCATTGTACAATATGACTGCTGTACATGCACTATACATGACTACTGTACATGCAGTACAAGCCATATGTGACAGTACCAAAGAGTTGTATAAGCAGAAATATGTATGTTTAAAGACTGTTTGTTAATTTTTTTGAACAACATTTGATTTCTGAGTTCAATGATAAGAGCGATCCTGCGTGATTGTTTCCTCCAGACGGTATCTTCTCAGGAGGAGAAGAGCTTTGTGAGGAACAAGGCCGCCCAGCTCTTCTCTCTCATGTTCATCCACGACTTCCCCCACAAGTGGCCGACGTTCTTCTCCGACCTCCTCCAGATGCTCCAGGTCGGCCAGGCGGCCGTCGACATGTACCTCCGCGTCCTCCTCGCCATCGACTCGGAGGTCGTCGACCGCGAGATCATTCACACGGCGGAGGTATTTTTCTTACTTCCTCTTCGCTTTCCCCTTCACACATGTGTAAAGGTTTGGGCAGTTTGCAAGGTGTTTTGGAATATATTTGATCTGTATTTTAATCAAGAGAAGAGTGAAGTTGTAGGTACTCGCGAGATGGTAGGAATCAATTTGAATACACAGGTAAGTAAGACCCGGTATTGTGCGGATTCATGGGTGGCCGGATTTATTTGCTGTCCACCAGATACATTCAAAATCCATGAATAGCACTGGTTCTGTGAATATGTTCATCAAAGCGTACACTCATCTGTGATGATTGAGTCCACTAGAGATTCTTTGGCAGTGTGTGTACTTACACAGAGATCAGTGATAAAACTGTACACAGTCTGTTGAGGGGATTCTCAAATAATTTCAAGTTGGGCCAGCGATCCCACTCTATGATATCTCCAATGCTACCGGGTCTTCAAATAGATTTGATACCTGAAGAACAGGGAGCTGTACATATATATGGATAGGGTTTTGGAGAAGTTGAAAATAACTAACATCAAACTTTCTCCCTGAATGATTACACATTTTCTTCTCGTACACTTCGTACTGTAGTTGACGGTGCAAAAATCAAGGTAAAGGACAGGGGGAGCTCACAGACCATTTTCAAGGATTTCTATATCAGAGACCTGACAGTTTTGTTATGTTGCAATTATGAGAAATATTTTGATGGAGGACCATTGAAGTACAATTTTCCCCATCCAGACATTTTCTCCTCTGTCTTCTGAAGCTACTGTTAAGGCATTTTGTTTGGTGCTCAAGTTGTTTCATGATATTTATCCTAAATTTCTTCTGCTTAAAGACTGTGTTTACCTGTGTTTATTTATATTGAAATCACATTGCAATGTACAGTATATCAAAGGCATATGCTCGCTCACCCTGAACAATGTTTTTGGCCTGTGCAAATACACCCATATATTTATTTTGTACACAGAAATTTGTATGTGACCACAAATCTGGGCCCCATTTCATAAAAAGGTGATATGGTAACAACTCTTGCTGGAATGGCAGTTGTCATGGTAACGACAAGAATGCAGCTTCCTGATTGGCTGTTGCCATGGGAAGTTGTCATTCCAGCAAGAGTTGACATCCTAACATCTTTTATGAAACGGGGCCCTGAAGAAAAGAAATTACCTCCTTTGACCCAAGAAACTACACAAATATATGGTTATAAAAAATGTAGTAAAACTGCATATCAACCATCTGTGCTCTATCCGATTAGACAGTATTTGATGAAGTCATTCTTTTGGCTCGTAAACCTCCCCTCCAGGAAACGATGCGGAATAGCCTCCTGAAGGATGAGATGCGGGAAAGATGCATCAAGGAGCTGGTGGACTCCTGGTTTCATATACTCGTAAGTCATCCAAACACTACTGTGTCTCACATTCAAAAATAAGAAAGGAAGATGGTGCGTGAAGGGTCATTTACCCCGTCACTGCATTGGTTGTGAAGTTATACAGCATATCTACATGTATAATCCATTTCCATCTCCTGGGGTCCATTTCATGACAGTCATATGAGAGATTTTTCGCTCATGAGACACACTTATGAGAGACCTCATGAAATGGATTTTTCTTTTCTACAAAGCTACATATGAGCAACTTTGGCCCTTCTGAGATTTATGTTAAGATTTTTGTGTGATGACTTCATGAAATGGACCCGTGTTCATACTTGTGCAAAATATCCTTAACCATTCAGGGTTTGTTCTTAGCTGTATGTACAATGCAATGCTCAAATGCAACGTTTGAAAAGGTTGAACATGATTTCTTCTGCTGAGAAATTGTGTTGACAGAATTGGGTTAACTAAGAGTGACTGTTTTATGTAAATGAAATTGTCACATGACACAGACACCATGACACATCCAGTTCCTCTCTTTTTGTTTGTTTTTATTTCTCTAGAGCCTCGCTAGCCCCCTTCCCCCCCCCCCCCCCCCCCACTCTGTGCTCGGGGGATACTTGTCGAGTCCATGTTACATCACATGATCAAAGAAGGACAGATGTCTGTGATAAATGAAATGGAAAGTTGCCAAGTCAGAAGTAACGCCAGTCTAATGAAACCTATTTATTTTTGTGTTCTGGAAGTGCTGTATTAATTCTAAAGCCTTCACTTCCTCCGGCAAATAAAGATGGGTGTCTTCTTTTTCCAATATACAGTCAGCCTGAAATTCATATTTATTCTTTGAATTCTGAACATGTTCTTAAAGTGTATTTGATTTATGAAAGTGTATAATATTATATATAAAAAAAATCTTTTTAGTACCATGGTTTGGTGTCCTTGTTTATTCCAATAGTGACTTGCAGCCAGAGGCTAAATTGCTCACAGCTTTACAGTAGAATGAATTTGCAGGCATTATATGTGTTTCTGAAAATATCTGTACTCAACAAAATGTGAAATTTTATCAAATCTGAACATTGGCACTATCATATTGATTCATGAATGAAAAAAAAAAAAAAAAATCTCTGCTCACTCTGTATACTGTACCCAAAGTAAGAGTTGGTGCATTATAATTCTCCCCATATATATTTTTTGGGGTAATCATTAGAGTAATCTTAGTAACTGATATTATTATCAATATAATAACTGATAATTATTATCATTATCGGGTATCATCATTATTATCATGGTATTAAAACCTGATTAGAGAAATGTGAGTCCACTGAGATGATACGACAGAAGGCGTTACATGGTACCCACTCTTAAAGGAGCTGATGATAGAGATAATGGCAGCAGAGTCAAGCTGACCCTCTGGTACCAAATGTATTTCAGTCACCAAACTTATTTCCATGATTACATGGTTATTGCGTATACTTTGCATGCCTGATTTATTATTAACAGTCGGCTTTGCTGTGCAGTCAGTCAAGGTACATCTCTTAATCTGCATTAGATCTGATCATTGTTCTCTCCGCACAGTTGTCAGAACTGCCTTTGTGTATTCATATATTCTTGTGAGCATATTTCACAAAATGCTGCCATCTTCCTTTTTTTTTTTTTTTTTCCTCTACACTCGCAGAATTCACTCTCCCCTCTTACGCCCCAGCCTGTCAGTTATCCGCCTCGGCTTGGCCCATTTGTTTCCCCAGACGTTTCTTGACTTCTCCAGAAAACATTTGATCAGTGATTTAGCAGTCTCCCAGCTAGCCTGTTGTTAGTTGAGAGGATTGATAGTAAGACATGTGGTATGAGGAGTGACTGGGGTGGGGTGGGGTGGGAAGGGGTAGGGAGAGGTATGAGGGCCAAGCGGGTTGTGACTGCCAGATTGTGACTAATTCTGGGCAAAGCATCTCCAGAATTTTTATGAGAAATCCTCTGTTTTCTAATCACCCTGTGTCTGCACCTGTTGCTGTTTATTTTTTCAACTGTCTCTCTCATTCCCTTTATCTTTCTCTGTCTTTGTTTCTATCCTTCTTTCTCTCTCATCCAAGATCCATCCAAGTAAATATGTCTATCTATCCACTTGTCTTTCTATATACCTTTTTGTCTCTCTTTTTCTTTTTGAGTGATCTTGTTTGCCATTCTATTCTCTATTCTTTTTTCTTTGTCTACTGTCTGTTTATATGTGAATTTACCTGTGTATGTTTACCCTCTCTTATATACCTTCTCTTATATATCCCCATCAATCTATTCTTCTCTTTCTCTCTATCTCTATTTATGTTGGACTGTTTTCTTTCTATCTCTCTTCTTTCTTTTTACATATCAATATACCTGTCTATCTGTTTCTTCTTCTCTCTATCTCTCCCTCTCTCTCTCATAGTCTATATGTGTTGGACTATGTTCCTTCTCTCTCTCAATCTCTCCATCTCTCTCTCTCTCTCTGTTTCTCTATCCATCTACCTGTCTATCTATTTACCTCCTTTCTCTCTCTCTCCAAACATTGTATCTTTAGCCAAGAGTGGAAGCTCCCTAGAGTTGGAGATCCCAAAGTGTCTTTGGGGGGACGTGCCGCTGTTGTCGTTTGGTCTCTTGTAGAGTTTGCTGTCACAATTTTTGGGTGTTGATTGATGAGTGGGATAGTTAAACTTGGAACAAAACAAGTGTGGGCATGATGGGAGGAGGGGAAAAGGATTGTTTTTCCATTCCCAATCTTTCGTACTCTTTGCAGGTCAATTCATCAAATATTGCAGGTGATGCACATTGATGTAAACAGAGCAGAAAACTGTGTTATCATTTTATTCTTTCCTTTGGGCTAAGTTCTGATTCATCCAGGTAACATTCAAATAAGGTACAAAATTAAATCAATTCATCTGGACTTACTGTTTCAATTCTTAGCTGATGAAACATCCGGGATCAGATGTGAAACTGTTCTTGTGATTAAAACAGCAAGTCCAGATGAATTGATTTAATTTTGTCCCTTATATTTTCCTTTTATGTTCATGGAGTTTGAAGTTATTCCTCTGGATGGTGTAGAATTCTTTTTTTATATTAAGAGGATTTACAACAGCAAGAAGAAAGGAATCAGCTCAAATATCCGTTTGAAAAAAAGTTGTATTTTCTAGTAATATTGCAAATTGTAAATTGGACAAAATGTGGCAAATACATAGAGTATGTAGCACATACACTGTAGTACAGAGTACATAGGAAATCTTTTATCAGTATTCCTGTCAACAAATTTTGATGTTCATTTCACAGTCTTACTGAACTAGATACATGTACAGGAAGGTGCATGGAGTTCAGTATGTTGCACAACTCATGACTTGATCGATGATGAGCTGTTAAAGAGTTCCTAATAGCTATGTGGATGAGCAGAGATTGCACTTTCTATCTCATGTCATCAGCACTTTAATTTTCCATCCTTTCTCATACTTCTATACATACTTCTATGTGCGTGAGAATCATTGCACTTTGTGTAATTGTTTGTTTGCTGAAATATCCATGCATTCTTTGTGTTCCCCTCTGGTCTTGCACACGTTGGAATTACAAAGTAGTCATTTGATCGTAAGAGTTTGTTTTGGAGATCTGGAGAACTTCAAATTTTCTTAAAGGTAATGGTTGAACACTGTAAACATGGTACTGAGTTTAATAATCCTAGGTTTGTTAGAGGGATATATCACAGGTTCTGACATGGGCAAGGTTAAATCTGGTCCTGTAAAACTCTGGCCTGCAGGAGGTGGGCCATCTTTCACCTACCTTTTCAGGTTCAGGAAACTAAATTAGGAAACTATTCATTAGATGTAATCTGAAATTTGTTCCTGAGTTCTCTCTCGCCCCATCCCTCCTTCCCTCCTTTCTCTTCCCCTCTCTCTGTCTCCTCGTTCTCTCGCTCTTCAACTCTCTGAAGAAGGAAGGACTGAAGTAGTCACGGGTGACAATTGTCGACAGAGATTCCCCAGAAATTCTGGCCGATTAGTCGCCGTACCCATTGGTGGCCGTACCCCTGCCAAGTCCAATTGGGGTAACAGTACTTTTATGCAAAGATTCACAGGATTTTTTTCCTTTTTCGGGGGGGGGGGGGGGGGCATAATTAGATTTCCTTCCATTCTCAACAACTTCCTTTCAACCAGTGAGGTGTTCTCTGCCTCAAGTTACTGTAGGGAGAATCTGGCCAGATCTTATCAGAAGAAAATCCAGAAATATCCAGAAATATGAAGGAAAGTGACATGTAGTTGTGTTCAAGACACAGTAATTGTTTTAGGAGAGAAATTGATAGGCTTGTATTCTGCGAACAATATATGTAAACATGTAATTTTACACCACCTCTAGTTAGTGTTCATTATGGAAATAAGAAGTATGTGATATTACCTATGTGTACACAGTATTATATCTCTCTGATGTGAATTCAGTATCACTACTCTGTATTCATAGGTTTCCATATGACTTGAAAAAGCAATAGACAGGGAGGCATGGTTTTGCTTCAAATCTATGCCACTTCTACCAAGCATCTCCAGTCATTGAGCCAATTCTTAGCTGTCTGTCATGACTGTGACAGGAAATCATACGGAAATGCGTGATTTGCCTGGCGTAGCGCCTCGCAACGAAATGACATTAGCAGGAGGCCTCCTTCGGAAGATTAATAGAGAGCCGTGCGCTCTAACAGAAATTCCTCTCCGATCAAATTCGTCTCTCATAGGACTTCATAAATAGTTATTTAGTGCAGACATCTCGGGCATTTCAATTCTGAGGAATTACTGAAGTGCCTGTCGATCATCTAGTATTTCCTGTAACTGGACTTCACTTCAAGGTTTTCCCTGTTCTCCGGAAGTTGGGGCGTGTGTCCAATGTCAAGAGATTGTGTGGGGCTGCACATCATCAGAGTGCGCAATTTTCTCCCTTTGTAGATGCAGGGGAGTTGTTTGGCTGTCATTGTTGGTTGTCCCAAACTGCTTAACCCTAAAAAGACTGGGGGGGGGGCCTAAAAGGCCCCCCCTCGACATTTCGCGCGATTACTCTGCAACACGCAATGCTCTCGCCACGATGCTCTATGACTTTTTTCTTTCGAGTTTCCCGCACATTTTGACACCAAATTTGTGACGCCCAGGGGTACGGTTCTGAAGTTATGTAACTTTTTGTACGTATGCACGTGAGGCCGAAAATGGCTCAAAAATGTGATTTTGTGTACAAAGTCAATGCAAATTGAGTTTTTTCACATTGTTCATATAAATATGCTGATTTTTACTCTCAATGGCTAAAATTAATTTGTTTTAGGAGTATTATGCTTCAAAAAGTGTCTGCCACAAATTTTGTTAAAAAAACAACAAAAACAAAAGGTCGAAAAAACAGAGAAATACTTAAGAAATTCATAAAACAATAAAATAAATAAGAAAATGATTTTGATACCGAATTTTTTTTCAAGTACATTTGCTAAGAATGCCACAAAGAATAATTAGACCAAAAATTAGCAGTTTTGGAGCTTTATTTACTGATTTAGATCAAAGAGTCTGATTTCTCGCATAAATTAGCATAATTAATCAAAATAAAATAAAAGAAGACTGTTTTGTGAAATTTTAATATACGATCTTGTAGATTACATTGCACACTACCATTGTGCAAATTTCCGCGGCGATCGCGCGATCCACGGCCGAGATCTTAAGGGGGGGCCCTTTAGGCCCCCCCCCCCCCAGTCTTTCGAGCTACCAAAATAGCCCAGTCTTTTTAGGGTTAAGTTGTTAGCGAATGTCTTGCTTAATTCACAACTGTATCTACCTTCATAATGGGCAAAGAACATTCATCTGCAAGATTATGGCTGACTTTAATTTGTCTGTGAGATGCAGCAGTTGCAATGTAAATAGAGAATGCCTTTACCACAATAAGACAAGGAATATATTCTGCGAGAAGAATCAGCATGTTTATATGCTTTGTTCATTTAGATATTTAGGGTAGGAACATATTATGAGTCATTTTGTGCTGAATGCATACTTGGAGGATTGTAGAACTGTGACCCTTTGTCTCTTTGGCAGTACAACCGGTAGGTAGCTTTCTACGCCTATCTATTCCAGGAGCTTTGGACAGTGTGTACAGTGCTGTGGGTTTTTCTGTGTCAATACGGCACTCTAACCACACAAAGGGTTAATGTCCTTTGATATCCAACAAACATGAAAACATATGACACTCTCTGTATACTCAGCCAGGCAGAAGGGGAAAAATCCCAAAGATTGTTCAAGGATTGCCACTTCACAGTGCCTCGCAAATCTGGACTCCCAGAAGAAGTGCCAACATGTGTGACAAAGTTTCTGTTGTTCTGCATGTTCACACAACCGTGAAATTGGCGTCACAAATGCAAAGGTGGCAGTTTGAGTGGAGAGGGGGCTTCATCTCTTGTGGAAGGGATTATGGGTTCTTATTGCCATCCATTCATACAACCCACATTAAACGTTCAACGTTTCATTTACTCTCCCATGTCTTCTACTTTGACACATTGTCCTGTGACTTCCTGTCCACTGGTTTCATTTTTAAGTTGTGTTTTGTTTTTGTTTTGTTTTTGTTTTTTGCTGAGTTCTACTTTTTAATTGACCAGTTTTACTGTTTCAAAAGCATCATCTAATAGTGTTCCTCATTCTAGTTGAACAAGCAACAAGCAACTTTCATTGACTTGAGTCAATGCATTGTGTGTTTGTTTGTTTTTTTTTGGGGGGGGGAGGGGGAGGGGAGGGATAGTGTTCACAGTGTCATATGAAATGTAATTCTGGAGAGAACAGGCAAAAATAATTTTTGTGTGCCTCATCATCCTGCATAAGTAAGTTGATCAGTGTTGTAGACATTTTCTTTGATTTGCGTACATTTTCCAATAAGGACTTTATTGTAACAGGAAAAGAGACAATGAAAAAAGATTGTGATTTGCAGAGTATTTCTTTGATGTACACTGTATAAATCAGCAAAGCCTTACACATTGAATAGAGCTATTCATTTATCATAATGATGTTTGAAATGATATAGATTCAAAAGCAGTGCGATTCACTCACATTTTATCAATTTATGAATGCAGTTTCTGCAACCATCAAACTCCATAATTTGTAAATATTTGACATGTATGGTATATGAGCAATCTGTCGTGTTTTGCATTTTGTGTAAATTTTTATGTATTATATATTCATACATATTTCATTGGTGATTTTTATTATCATTTGGCAACTTGTCCGGATAGAGGAGCCATTGTGAGTGTTGACTAGACTAGGCGGATGCGAATTCGATGCAGCTTTGAAAGAGAAATGTACACATACACACATTTGTGTGTGTATGTGTGTAGTCTCCAGTCAGGCCTGAGGAAAATCCTTCTTCATTTTGACAGTTTTTTTGATGGGCTGGTGAATTGATACTCTACTGCAAATTATCAGTGTTAGAACACTGGGGTTTCCATTCTAAGTCTATGACAATGTTCACCAAATGCAGGTAGTTTTGATGACAATTATTTTCTCATCCCAACTGCAGAAGAACTATGAGTCCTCCAACCCGGAGCTCGCCTGCCTCTGTCTGGAGGTCGTCGGTGTCTACGTCTCCTGGGTCGACATCAACCTCATCGCCAACGAGCGCTTCGTGGGCCTCCTTCTCCACCACCTGTCCATAGACGTACTGAGGGAGAGCGCCTGCGACTGCTTCCACGAGATCATCGAAAAGGGCATGGATCCCGTGGCCAAGACGGAGCTGGTGGAGTCTGTCACCAAGGTCCTGCAGGACTCGGGGGTCATCCCGCCGACTGGGGTAGGTTACTTTCGTCATCTTCCCCCTCTCCCAAACCAGATTTTTCTCACTGCCTACAGAGGGCGAACTATACAATGATATCTGTGATCACAAAGAGCCATGTGTGTGCCATACTTGGTAATGGCTTACTTCGCTCCACAGACATGTGCCCTGCGCACTCAAGTAACATTTTTGCAGGCTGTACTTGAACTTTTTGACTTTTATGCAAGTCCGCAACCGTTGATTTGGCTGCTCCTTGGCTGCTCTTATGGCAGCATGCTAGCCATGAGGGGTAAGCCTAGCACCACGCATCTCCCCACACAATCACAGAGCAATTCAGTATACAGAGCATATGGCAAGTAAGCACTCTAGTACCTATTCATATATAAGCTCTTTGGACATGGCACACCTGGTTGATGATGTTCCCGCGATTATTTTTAGTCTCTTGCGATGAACCAAAGGGGTCACTATGATCATCCACTTTCTAGTGTGTTTGCATAGTATCAGCAACTTCTTACTTATTGCACCCTACTCATCTCATGAAATCAATTGTGATGTTGTTTTACATATATGTCTAACCTTTGACCCCTCTCATGTAAGGAACTTCCATTTTGTTTTAAATGAAATTTGTGTGTGTGTGTTTTCTTTAGAGAAAAGGGTAGCTGGGGGTTCCACTTCAAACATCTAGCTTTTATCATCTTCATACGTAGCTCCAGCCTTCTATGTGTTAGCTGAAATGTGCCTATAAATGATTACTTGTTTAAAGGGAACGCAAACCCAAAGAGCAATGTGGATAGGGTGAAAGCAGCAACATTAATAGAACACATCAGTGAAAGTTTGAGGAAAATCAGACAATCGATGAAAAAGTTATGAATTTTTAAAATTTTGGTTTTGGAACCGCTGGATGAGGAGACTACAAGAGGTTATGACGTATGAGAGGACAACAATATAAAGAAAATATAAAGAAAATTCTATAAAAAATTCACTTCTCTGGCATTATGAAAAAGCACTTGACTAGCTGCTTTCAGAAAGCAGGGGGAATAATTGCTACTCATAACATATGTTAGTATCAAGCTGATGAAATTTGTAATTTTCATCAAAAAGGATTTTTTGTGGAATTCTCTTTATATTTTCTTTAAATTGTTGTCCACTTATACGTCATAACCTCTAGTAGTCTCCTCATCCAGTGGTACCAACACCAAAACTTTAAAAATTCATAACTCTTGCATCGATTGTCCAATTTTCCTCAAACTTTCACTGATGTGTTCTACTGATGTTGCTGCTTTCACTCAATCCACATTGCTCTTTGGGTTTACGTTCCCTTTAAACTTGCGTAGGTGCCTTGTTTAGTACAACTTGGAAAAGCAACCCTTCAAAACTCACTGGGTTGCCCTGCTTAGCACTAAAAAGATGAAAATGACTTCATGAAACTCACTCAAACACCTTATTCATGACACGAAGGTGAAGAGTCGACTTTTTCTCTTTTGTCAAAGCAGGCTTGAACGTGACTGCGTGAAATTTCATTGTTGCCTTGTTCAAAAGAGAATTGAAGATGTGAAGGTAACGTGTCAAAACTAACTATTGTAGGTGCAACAAGTTGCATTTTGCATACATTTTAGCTGCCGTACCTCTGTCCCCCGCACAAAACTCTCACACACACACACACACTCACACAATGAAAAATAAAACTAAAGAAAACAGACTCTGTAAAGAGAGCACTGGTAACCCAGAAAGTTTCTAGTGCTCTTCGATTCCTGCACCAATGGGATCTTGTACTCATTTTCCCAGTACGTATGATATTCTATTCTTTTCTATTGTGTTGTCTTGTGTTAATCAGGAAGAGGACATTGACTTTGTCGCTAAGCTTTCCAAACTCACAAATGGCATTGGGTGCAACCTCATAGCTGCCTGGCAAAAGTGAGTACAAGTTTCAAGACTGCTCTTTGTTTTTAGCTCACCTGAGCCAAAGGCTCAAGTGAGCTATTGCGATCGCCCTTCGTCCGGCGTCCGGCTTGCGTCGTGCGTCGTACGTCGTCCGTCGTGCGTAAACTTTTTACATTTTCATCTTCTTCTTGAAAACCCCAAGACCGATTTTCATCAAACTTGGCAGGTAGCATCCCTAGCGGGTTAGGAACTCAATTTGTTAAAATGGGCACCATGCCCCACCCAGGGGGCCCCCAGGGGGGCCCAAACCCCCCAAAATTAAGGAATCTGTAAAAATCTTCTTCTCTAGAACCAGAAGTGATAGAGCTAAGTTAATACTATGAGTTAGTACATTGATGACTGTAGTTTCAAGTTTGTTCATGGCAGAATCAGGGGTGCCCCCCCTTGGGACCCAGGGGGAGGGGGGTGGGGAGGGGTCCTAATGGGGCCTAAATTGTACATTTTCATCTTCTTCTTGAGAACCCCATGACCCATTTTCACCAAACTTGGCAGGTAGCATCCCTAGGGGGTTAGGATCTCATTTTGTTAAAATGGGCACCATGCCCCACCCAGGGGGCCCCCAGGGGGACCCAAACCCCCCAAAATGAAGGAATCTTTAAAAATCATCTCTAAGATAAGCTAAGATAATACTATGAGTGAGTACATTAATGACTGTAGTTTCAAGTTTGTTTATGGCAGATCCAGGGGTGCCCCTCTTGGGGGGGGGGGGGGGGGGGGGTTGGGAAGGTCCAAATGGGGGCCTGAATTGTACATTTTCATCTTCTTCCTGAAAACCTCATGATGGATTTTCGTCAAACTTGGCAGGTAGCATCCCTAGGGAGTCAGGATCTCAATTTATCAAAGTGGGCACCATGCCCCATCCAGTGGGCCCCAGGGGGCCCCAATTCCCCCAAATTAAGGAATCTTTACAAATTTTGGCCCTTATTGTACATTTTCATGTTCTACTTGAGAATGCCTGGTCAAATTTTAGTAAAGCTGTGAATAATTTAGATTAGTGACTGCGTGAAAGGTGAACTTGCGATACTCAGGTGAGCGCTAGACCCACGGGTCTCTTGTTGTTTTGTTGTTGTTTCTTTTTTGGTTGTTTGGGTTTTTTTTTTTTGAGGGGGAGGGGTTGATGTGCAGTCATAAATATGAATCTGCTGATTGGTCATCATCTTCTGCCAAAGACTTTACATTGTGGCCAGCATGAAGGGTTTTGACATATCTTGTTCATGATGTTCCAAGTGAAATAAAAGCAGTTGCCTTATACAGTAGGTGCCTAGAAGTTTGTGATTCATAGATGAATGGGTCTCTGTAACTTGGGAAACCAGCTTTCAAATGCAAAAGTGTGATAGATTTTGTTGGTTATTGTCTGATTAAGCTATGGGGAGAGACATTCAGGAAATGACGTTGTGTTTGTGAGAATTGCCTTGCAGTTGATGTAACTCATTTCTTCCCTGTGGAAGGTTATTTGGAAGCCACATGTTTTTTCATTTGTGTCAGAACTTTGGTGGAAAAAATATATAACATATCAGCATTACTTCCTGGAAAGGATCCAATAGCATTTCTTTTGTTTAAACCTGCAAAACTGTTAAGGGTAAACAGATTATGTTATATATTAGTATGACTCGTCCCTCATTATTTGTCCAAGGTTGGTCAAGAGCAAGAACACCGTTGGCGCCGTGAACACCCTCCAAGCCATCGAGAGCAAGCTGCCACTCATGTTCATGTTCCTCGGCCACGAGGACGACGACATCTCGCTCGCCGTCTGCGAGTTTGCCAAGGACTACGTGGGCATCCTGAAACAGGTGAGGATGCCACCGGGAGCGTGTCCGGTCTAGTCTCATGGTCCAGGTCTTAGACCTACATATTATGTCATATTGATTGGGTTAAATGCAAGGTCCAAGAACAATAAAAGGCCAGAATTGATAGGAAAAGAATAATTATGGAAGAAACGGTGCATTATGACATCCATTTAGTGAAGATATGTTCAAGGGCATGCTATGTCATAGGAAATGAAAGAATGAGAAGATATTATGAACCGATAGGTGATACACTTGTATTGATTTTTTCTTCTTTTTTTTTAAAGGAGGGGGGAGGGGAGGAGCAGAGAGAGGTTTCAATTTGAGATATTGTAGTGTTTCATTCCAGACAACCGGGGATACATTTCATGCCAGGCGTATGTCCATTTGTTCAGAGTATTTAAAACAAATGAAAAAAGGCCCCATTAAGGCCCTCAGGTATCGTAGGGATATATCACACACCTGCCTGTCTGCATATTCAGTGTCTGCATGTACAAGTAGGCAAATAGTACTTCACACTTTCCAAGTTTGTAGAAGTTCTAAAATTTTTATACATATCCTTGAAAGTTGTGTATGCACCTGTACATTTAATGAAGCTTAATTTTTACTTACTAAACTGAATTTGGATGATTGTATTGGAATGTTAGCAAGTGATGCTGATACTATTGTCCTGTCACTTAACTCTAATAATGAATTGATTCCACAAGATTGCTTGCAGGACTGTTGATGCCTGTCTTTCCTCTGGAAGTAAAATAAGTGACCTTACCGGAACATTACTGGAGATTTTGTAAAGAAATGCAGTTGCCTCGTAGACTTTGGAGCTCCCGAGTGTCTGGCAACTCGCAGTACATGTCGCCTTTGCAGTCACTCTGACAGCAGCTTGTCAAAAATGAATTATCATTTGAGATTTGAATGTGTTGCCATGGTTAACTGCTTATCTTGTAACTTGCAATGATTGCAAAGCTATGTATGGAACGGATCCTGGGTGTATGATGAAACTTGTTTTATCCATGGAGTGGGATCTGGTTGTCTGTGAATAGTTACCCGTCAGTTTTGACAGAAGTGAACAAACTATTTGAAGGGCTCCCCCTGTAGTTTCACTACATGCCCATTTGATACCCAGATCGAGGTGCAGCATTTATGTTGTATGAGCATTTGATTACTAGCACCCATCAAGCTCATCTGATATTTGTGTCCGACTCAGATTGGAACCCTTAACGAAGGCCAGATGGCGTACTTCCAACGCCTCCTCCTCATCCTCCTCGACAAGTTCCGTTACGACGAGACGTACAACTTTGACTCACAGGGCGAGGACGAGATCATGTTCCTCGACTACCGTCGCCAGCTGAAAGTCCTCTTCGACAACCTCGCACAACTCAACCAGAGCCTTGTGCTCACCAGTGTACACTCTATTGTCATGGAAACGTTAGGGTGAGCAGCACACTTTGCATTCATTTTATGTGCTTCTCATGGAATACTGTTCTGTTTATGTTCCAGAATATTTTCTTTCTCTTTTTTTCCACTGTAAATCTGATTTTGCAGAGGGTATTTGTAAAAAGAGCACAAAATTAAAGAATATTTGAGATTTACTAAGTAAATTGAAAGTAACCAAATTACATTAACATTTGCAAGTGTTCAAATTGCCCCAAAAGCCTTTTAATTTCAGAGAATGCTATCAGCATCTCATAAAATCACATTCACTCTCACATACACTCACAAACACATACACACATTATACACACACACACACACATTCTCTCTCAAAGACACAAGGCAGAATCAGGAAGCATCTGACTACATATACTTGGACGGTTTATATATTTGAAATATTGTCTTTTTCGGCTTGTGTATGAATGGCTAGATTGCATCAGATACATGTATTTTGTCGTAGTCTCCTCGTCTACAGACATGCAAATATTGAAATGCAAAGTCATCACAAGAAGTAAATAATACCAAGACCCAACAAAAGTGCAGAAGCAAGAGTATGTGTATACAGCATCCCAAATTGATATCTCTGGCAATTTATAGAATGCATTTGGTGACATGATAAATTCTTGTCTTTTTAATACTAATAATAATACAGGGTACTTATAATGCGCAAGTTCCACATAGTTAACGTGCTCAAGGCCCAATTTTTTCTTTAAATATGGAGTGTGTAGTACAACAATATACATGTATGCAAAGATCATTAATATGAGACAATCAAGCAAGTGTGAAACACTAATCTTCATTTGAGTCTGATATTGATTAATTCTTAAAAAGAAAAGAAAAGAAAAAACCTCCAATGTTTCCTTTTGTGTGCTTTTTGCTTGTAGGCAATGGAGAAATAAGAAGTTCATTGATGCAGAGCTAGCAGTCAGGTTGCTGTACATGCTGGGAGAAGCCATACCTGCCAAAGAAGGCAACCACTTTGAAGGGGAATCATCAAAGACGGAGCTCCTCAAAGACATGATGAGAACTGTAAGTTGTAGAGAAGATACGCATTTTAGACTCATTCCTTACTGGAACCTGTATACCAGGGCACCGTTTCATGAAAGTTGGCAGCCCTGACAAAGTTGTCAGTCTTTCAGTAAAATCCTTGGTTTTTGATTGGCTGAGAAGCTGTGGTCACTGACTGTTACTATGGTAATTGTCAGAGACTGACAACTTGTCAGGGCTGACAAGTTTCATGAAACGGTACCCTGGTTCTCAAAATGTAGACAAGAGTGTCTGCATTCATGGCCTAAATTCATGTTTGTTTGTGTTATGCTGACCAGAAAATGAGTTTGCTCGAAAAACTAGGTTTCTTCTATCGATATGCTGTTGACTGTGGAAAGGGAGATACATGTACTGTTTGACTGCTTTCACAACCCATCTCTTCTTTGTGGACGGGCAGAAAGAATCTTGCTTGGGGGGCATTTAAGGTGCTCGAAGAGTTATGGTAGGAACAGGTTAATCCTTGAAATTTTTTGTGTGATTTCATCAATCAGAATCAGAATTCTGCACCTGTACGTCGTCAATACAGTGCTAGTCAACCCCAACACTTATATTAAACTTTAGAAAGTGATTTTATCCTTACAAGGGAATATAATTTGATCTTTTGCATGTCAGATGTGGCAAAGAAAATTATTGAAAAAAAAAAAATGTGTCAGGTAACCAACAGAGGGCGCTAGAAATGTTTGGGTCTGCTTTGATGTGCCAAAAACTAAGTGTTGTCATAACTGTGGGTATAGTAGATAGAAAATGTGCAATCTTTGCGTTGAAAAACTGCAAGTCATGATGCTTGACTCGAGGGGTCACTGTACTATATTCAACATCATTTTTTTTTCTGATTAAACAGCTATGATTCCCAAAAGAAAAGAATGAAGAAAATAGTAATTGTGGCACTGTGCAGGGATAGTTTCAGAGTCCTTGCTGTTCCTTATCATACATTGATACAAGTGTGGATTTAAGATTCCTTTGTATTTCTCCCTACCATACCAGCTGAGATACCTCAGCTAACATTCAGACATTCAGACTAGATATTGTAGTGTTAAGTCTGTCATGGATGACACTGCCTCTCCTGCCTTTTAAATTTTTTTTTTTTTTTATATTTCTTTATGGCTGTTTGCTTCTGTTTAGCCTTGTATACCTTTTTATTGAGGCCCAGGCTGAAGTGTTTATCACAGTAGCCCTGTGCATGTACAAAAAGGGGGGGGGGGGGGGTAAGAAAAAGAGAAACGCATGTGTAAGCCTTCCACAGCGAGAAGTATGACTAGCACATTATAATACCAATGGAATCTGAGGAAGGTAAAACACCAATGAGAGGGATAGTACCCACACTATGCCCTCTACATAGTTCATTCACTTTCTGAACAATCATTTTATCTTTTCTCACCAGCTGGTGTCATCCGGTGTCGTGGGTCACTCTCACTGGGCCGTCACATTACAGGTGGGTTCCTCCTTCTTCACTCTCAACCTTTTGACCATCAAATCCAAGGAAAATTTTGCTCTGAAAATTGATAAAACTCATGATATTGGCACCTCTGAATTTCACTCCACATCATATATTAGAGAAGTATTTGATGGACCTGTTTTGAATTCATTACATCTGGCCAAACACAGGTAGAAATATGCTCAAAATTGTCAATTCATGAGAGAAACAGGAACTTTTTTTTTGAAATTAATGTGTTGCCAATTTCAGAATCGGCTCCAGATTTATCAGATAAGAGGCTGTGGAAAATTTTTGGAACCAAAATAAACAAGTATGTACGAGCAACAGAGGACTGGTATGCAAGATAATTTTTACTTTACCTCATGCAAAAATCAACAAATACTGTACTGTCTCATATCTATATTTTGTGTTTAAATGGCTGCACGTAAAAGTCTCCAAAATTAGGAATTAGAATACTGTTGAAGACTCGCACAGCATACAATGACTTTATAGGGATGGTATAGTTTTGGTTGAGATGGGGATTCAAATTTTAACTTTTTGTGAGGTAAGTAGAAGCCGCTCACTGTATAAGTGGAAATTTTCACCGTGTTGAAATTTGCGCGCATTTTGCGCAACCAGATACTCACGGGAAAATAAAAGCACAGGAATATTTTTGCTTGCCATATGCAGGGGCGGATCCAGGAATTCTGTAAGGGGGGGGGGGGCGCAACTAATATTTCTGGTGCCACTTCTGGGTTTCATTTCATTTTTTTCTTTTGTTTTTAACGAAAACTAAAGGGGGGGGGGGGGTCATGCGCAGGTTGCGCCCCCCTCTGGATCCGCCACTGATATGTTCCAGTAGTTGATGTCTTGATTCCACGGAAATAGAAACACGCAAAACTCTTCTACTAAAGAGTATACAATCCTAAGAGGAATTTGAAGTTTATTTGATGAAAATTGGTTTTGAAATGGCTGAGATCTCCAAAAACGAAGTAAAACAAAGTGGTCCTAATAAAGGTGGGACCCACAATCAATATTTTAAACATATACCATCCCTTTAAGCTGATCTTGACTTCCAAGATCGATTTGAATTGTTTGAGAAACATCCCTTGGATCAACAAAGCTCTTATGCCCCCTAGTGTTTCCATTTATTCACTGTGTGCTTCCTCTTCCTGCAAAAAAAAAAAAGTTTATGAGCTGCAAATGACGTAAACACAAAGTGTAATGGTGCGTGGAAGAACAAACGCTTCCCAGAGAAAAACAAACAAACAAAGAAACAAACCAAAAACGACAGCAATAGTATTTACACAGACACTTGTTTTCCTGTGCTGTCTGTCTATTGGCACTATGCCAATACTTACCCAGGAAGTAATCGAAACTTATAACTTGGTGAGGCATTGTTTACCTTTTGTAACAGAAGTGTAATGCGCTGCATGCAAGTATTTCAGAGGGGACAAGGTCCAAGAATAAAGACAAAACATTTCAGGGTCAGTTTTGTAGGTGCAAGTGGGAGGCAAAAAGAAAAGAGCCAAAAATTTGCCATTGTGTCGTGTGAAATGATTGATTGTTGTGATGTTTTTCCCTGCGTGAATTCTGTGGGTGAGATTCACCATTGTAAAGAGTGCTTGCACAGGGAACGTGAATGGAGAATAACCATCAGTCATGTGTGACATTCACATAGAGAGAAATCACTTTTTTTTTGTATGCATGATTTTAAAAAGGCAAACAAATGAGGGCACAACAGAATGAATTTGACACAAGTTGTTGGCATTGAGCACAAAACATTAGCCCTATATCCGCTTTCAGTTTCACACCTCTGTCATCTTCCCAACTGATCCAACTCAGTGTGCTCCGAAACATCTACCCCGTGAGCAGCTACTAAGGTGCTGGCATTTTGGTCAAGCTTGCTCAGTTCTTGTTACAGCTACATAGAGTTAAGTCAAACAGTACATATCAGGACTCACACATGTAGACACTGAAAATTTGTCACACACACACACACACACACACACACACGCCTCGCCATGCAAACCCACGCATTCAACCAGCACACAATCCAACTTTTCCCCATTCCCTGCTCAGGTGTACGAGACGGTGGTGCGCTACGAGCGGTTCTTCAACCAGGAACCCCAGCACATCCCGGGCATCCTGGTGGCCTTCCTGGACAACCGGGGTCTGAGGCACCCCCACCCGACGGTGCGCAGCCGCTCGGCGTACCTCTTCACCCGCTTCATCAAATCCCTGAAGCACCACATGCGCCCCTTCACTGAGGAGATTCTCACCAGGATTCAGGATCTTCTGATCATCGTTATGCCGGTAAGCATTCCTTTCGGGCCTTTCGTAAGTCGTCATGGAAACAGAATGAGGGAAAAGGCTGTTATAAAAAGAAAATACTGAAGATGAAGTCAAAAGAGCAAAGGAATCCCAGCAAATTTGAAAAATGTCTAATAGGTCATATGCAAGTCATCTACACTTAGCTTTTGACATGTATTATCATCAGGTCCTAATTTTGATTTACTGCTGCGTTGATTGCAGAAGACTTTTTGTATGTGTATGTTGTGCTCACAGAATGACACTGATTTCACTTTTATCCAAAACAAATATTTTCCGTACAACGCGGCTCAAAACATTGTAAGAACAGTTTAAAGGGTATTGCATTTTTTTTTTCTCATCTGCTTAACGAGTACAGTAAGATTTTATCAGTGAATTTCCAAATGAGTTTAGATTTTGTTCATACTGTTCTCTGAGAATGATGTTGGAATCATATCTCATCAAGTGGGTTCACACTGTCTAAAAGATACGGTAGTCTTGAATCTTCTTGCTTCCTGGTGAGACACCTCTAGTTCTGCTACGTGTTTGTGAGATGACTGACCAGTGTTTGATTGGTTGCGGCTCTCATCATTTTCACGTGAGATTTACTTGATCAATTCTTCTGTGGATTGAATTTCACAAAAGAGTTTTCTGCCTCTCTATCCAAACTTCCACTCAAAGATGATAATTTATGTCGTATGGCTGGTTCTGTTTCTCTTGCAAAATCAAAAACAAAAAATTACTTGCAGGTGATATTGTGTGAAAGAAAATTTCTCATTGTCTCCTTCAAATGCTGTTTGCTCTCATGACCGCATCATTACGAGTTTGATGTTGTGATATATTTCCCATCATTTGTAGCTGCAGTATATTTCTCTTTACTGGAGATTCCCAACACTACCCTGCATGCACACATATTTCACAAATAAGACATACTCTTCCTTGCATGATAACTGTAAAAAAAAAAAAAAAAAAATGCATTTACGTTTTTGTGCTTATCTTATCATTATCTGTGATGTTCAGGGTGGATCCAGTTTACAGGCTTTTACTAAACTCGGCACATGAAAAAAACTCAGACTTCTTTGCAAACATGAAATTGACTGTCGCAATGAATTCAGTGTGCTGCCCTCTAGGTGAGGGCTCATGGTAACAGTTTTCTGCAGTCATATTGATAAGAGCTAAATGGACTGGTGGCCTACAGTGCCCCGAGGGTTCACTTTGTATGTTACCACGGACATGTCGAGAGGTGTCTTCAAAGTTTTCAGAAATTGAATCATACATGTAAGAGCTTCTCTTGTAATGCTTCAAATTCTTTTGATTGTCATGGAAATTGTCAGCGGATCTTGGTAGGGGATTTAGATTATGCTCGGGTTACATCATATAGAATTTGATGGATTTGATTGCAATAAGTCAGCTAGGTTAGTTCTCTATTAGTGCTGCCTTGCCCACTGGCAGCTCTTTGTAGTGTGCTGTTGGTATTTTAAAGAAATGGTCCTGAGTGAGTTAATATAGATGAGGCTTTTCATTTGCTGCTAGTTATTGATGGGCCAGCAATAGAAGGGTAGGCACTTTTAGACAACAAAAATATGCCATATCTGACTCATCTGAGGCTAATTTGATTCCAGACCAGCTGGCATTTCTGTAACTTATAGTCTCATTTAAACTGTAAAATGAGACAACCATTTTTTTTTTTCAAACATTGTATGTATTACTGCACTATGAGTGTCCCCGTATTAATCCATAAATTAATCCATACTTCTCCTATGAACATCACCTTGCTGAGAGTAAATTGGTGATATAGATAAAGATTAAGACATCAGAATACTAGAATGCAATGGTCTAATTTCAGCTGAAAAATTAAAATTAAAGAGGTGTATCCATGCATCCTTTTCAACATATAAGCAGCATCCTCCTGGGTTGTTGAATTGAGTTTGGATTTATTTTATGGCAACAGCCATGGGACCCATTGCTTTAGGTCTCCTCCATAGGACAGGGCACTAAGGATAAAGTGCGTTGCCCAGGGGCATTTTCCCTCTTGCCAGTGAACTTGAACTCGGGATATCTGTAATGGAAGTCCTTGTTCATAACCACTGACTCTTACCATGTCAAACTGGATTGTCCTGGAATTGTTACCGAATGCACGGTGTAGTTCAGACTTTGTGAAAGTTTGGAGGATGTGTGTAACGGCCTTAGCCTTTGCGCAACCAGTGCCACACCACTGCTTCCGACTGAAAACTATTTTGTAAGAGCGTCCAATTGTGCAATTTCCTTGGTTTAGGGTAGTGAATATTCACTTTTATGACCCGCTGTACTCTAGAATGATACGATCTCTCATTGATTGTGAACTTACTTCTGGAGTATTGAATTGAGTGTTTTAATAAACCAATGTTTAAAATGCAGGTGTAATGATATGATACCGTAAAAGTGGAAATTTTTGCATATTTTGTGCAATCAGAAACCAGCGCAAAATAGAAGCATGTGAATTTTTTTGCTTGACACATGTTCCAGTAGTTGATGTCTTGATTCTGTGGAATTAAAAGCACACAAAACTCATCTTATACGGCCGAGTGCAAAAAAGTAGTCACACGAAAATATCCACTTTTACAGTAACTATAGGCCCGTTCACACACAAGGGAAAAAGTGCGATTTAAAAATCGATTTTCTTATCGCGATCAAAATTTCGAAATTTTTTTTAAGTGTGGACAGAAAAATCTCACTAATTACCGCGATCCTTATCGCGATCCAACTCGCACTATTAGTGCGATTTTTCAGAATAATCGCGATTATTTTGCCAAGCGTCGTGTGTGTGAGCGCGATCGAGATTCGGAAATCGGTATTTTTAATCCCATCGTTCGTAGCGCGTGCGAAACTCTATTGGGACTGCGGCGGGGTCAGTCTTCGGTCATGCAAGATTCGCGCATGCGCAGTTTGGCCACTGATCGTTCTTTCATTGCTACGAAGTGCGATTTTTCCCTGTGTATGAACGGTCGAAAAAAAAATCAAAATTTGGATCGCGATTGAAATTTCGATTTTCGTTGTTTGTGAACGGGCCTTATGTAGTGCTTCATTTCTGAAAAAATTTGTAGTTTTCTGAAAAGATGCTTTATAGAAATTCAAATTGGTGACTTCATTCCATGTTTCCATTACAGACGTAATGATTGTCACTTTCCTTTCACTTATCATTGATCAGGAAAATGGTCACCCGCCCTCACTGACGACAGACGACCAGCTTTTCTTGTATGAAGTTGCCGGCGTCATCATCACATCCAGTGCCTTTGATTCGGACGTAAGTCACTTTCACCCCCTCCTCCTCTGTGAGAAGCCCCTCACTCCTGCCCTCACCGCTATCAGTTTTCATGCCGTCGTGTTTTGCTCAGCACTCACAAGGGTGGAGTAAAAGGTGCCACAACTTCTTTGCAAAACTGACAAAAGTGTGTAGTGCGTAAAGTTTCCTTTTAATGGATATGAGCTATGCAGATATGAAAGTCAAGTGAAAGACAGACCATTCATAGGATCACATGACAACTAAAGTGACATCAAGTTATACAAATTTTACGGGGACAGCCCTACTTCACTATTTTCTCTTTTTTTGTCATTTAGTAGTAAAGAAAACAGAAAAGGTCAAAAAGAAAGAAAAAAGTGGCAACAATTATTTTCAGGGTGTTCTTTGATGATATCATCTTATGTACAGACTACTTTTTATGGCCTAAGGACATCATTGCAACACGTACCATCTGTTTCCAAAGAAAGTACAGTTTGTAAAAGCATGGTTTTTACAGAAAAAAAAAGAGAGAATAGAGCTCATATCAAACTTCAACTGTCTGTAGTTACATGAACTTTTGATAAGATCAGTGTGTTTAGAGGACATGACAGAACTGCTCTAATGGAATGTAGATTGTCAGGGTAATAACTTTTTTTTTTTTTTTTTTTCACAGAAGCAGTTAGTTGTGGAATAGAAATAATGACAAAAAGCACCGGGGGCATTACATTCTTTGGGATATCTTTTCAGTCAGGCTTTTGTGACGTCAGTGGAACACCGGAATTGAAGTCAAACATTATTCAAAGTACATGCTGGCTAATCGGCTCAGATGTGGCTCCTTGCCTGCAGTTGAATTGAGCAAAAAGGTCTTCCAAGGTTCAGTCATGAATTGGATTTTGTGACTATTCAAAAGAAGATTCTAGCATGATTTTTTTTTTTTCTAATGACAAAAGATAAGCATTTGAAATTTGATTGAAACGCTCACCCACCCTCTCATTTCTCGTTAGATATTTAGCATCTTTCTGCCAGAATTGAATCCTTGACTCTTTCAGCAGCTTGCCAAATTATTTTTCCATGCTTGTTTTCTTTTTCAAGGATATTGCCGTAGGGTACAGCTCTGTATTCCTTCCTGACACTTTTTATTGAACAGCAGTTCTTCAAAACTTGGAACGGGTTCGGGTTTACCCAAGCATTAAGGGATTATCTTATCAAACACACTTGTCGGGAGATATCCGCTAAATTGCACAATTCTTTCCACAGCTGAGTTAATTTTGCATAAGATTGGTTTCAACACAACAGGGCCAAGAGGAACATGTTGCAGGATGTACTTGTGGTAACAAAGTACTTCCGTAGACAATTGCTCAATAAAACCAGTGTGGAAGATTAGTGGTGGAATATTCCCCGCAATAATCTGGAAGAATCTAAAGCATATTAGGTCATAGGCAAATTTTAATGTTAGTTTTTACCATGAATTTAGCATTTTATTCTTGATTTTGTTTTTTGTTTAATGCTTTTGTGTTTCGTAAGGGGGAGACATCTTTAATTCTCTTAAAGGCGCTATTTGACAATGTTTCCACTTTGAAATCTCTGCATGACATGGTTCTACACACTGCCAAAGTCTTTGATATTGTGTTAATATGAAATGATGCCCCCAAAAAAGTGGTTTTGAAATAAAATGCTGAATGCTTAAAAAATAATATTTATAAAAAATATTTGAGTGACCAGATGAGTGAGTGACCAGGTCAATAATGCCTGTAGATGGTGTTCAAAAACTTTCAGCAAACAGTTTATTAGCATTGTTATACTTGTTCATTGATCGCTGATAGTGACAGCATACACATGTATTTCTTTAAAGAACAACAACAAAATTGTATATTGGAATGGGTTTTTTTTTTTAGCACTTGAACTTCATTATACTCTTCAGTTGGCAAAGTTTGACAATTGTCAAGTGCTCTTTTCATTATGCGAGAAAAGTGAAAATATGTTGAATTTTCTCTATATTTTCTTTATATTGTGCTACACATGTGACATCATAAGCTGGAGTCATCTTCTCATCTTGCGATAGCAGCACTGAAACTTTAAAAGATAGAAACTTTTGAATGGATTGTCCATTTTTCCTCAGACTTTCAGTGATGTGTTCAATGAATATTGCTGCGTGCTCTCGATTCACATGTATGTGAAGGTGGACTTGTCCCTTAATATCTCTAGTTTGCCCGACCAGTGAAAGATGTAGTATGTGTGACATTTCGTTCACAGAAGAAGCAGCTGCTGATGAGAAACGTGTTGGCGCCAATCATCGACAAGTTCAACACACTCTACCCAAAGCTGTGCACAGAGACGGACGAGCAGCGACAGGTCGTATTGAGTGAGATCATTGCACACGCCATAGCGTGCACAAGGTAACCCTCATATAGCATGTTGCTGGATGATTGGAATTTTTATGGGATCATGTCATCTCGTCTAACTTTGTCTCAAAAAAGATATCTGAGAATGTGAAGGAGCTGGTGTGAATAGATGTTAGTACACACAAGTACAGTCCAACCTCTCCTATCAGACCTCCCTTTGTCTGGATCACTCTGTTATCCGGATGCGATTTTGGTCCTTTTTTTGTCCCCGCCGAACGAGTTCGAGCAGGGGACAATGAAACGGGCTCCGTACGTGTGTGTGTCCGTCCGTCCGTCCGTCCGTCCGTCTGTGCGTCCGTGTGTGATCAAAATGTTCAATTTGCTACTTCTCTGTCATTTATGAGCCAATTTTGATTCTGTTTGCTTTATATGATAGCACTACATGGGAGCTTTGAAACTTCTACACAGAATTTCAGTTGTGACCTTTGACCTTGACCTTTGACCTATATTGTACATTTTGCTTCAAAATGCTACTCCTTCGCCATTTCTAACCCGATTTCGATTCCGTTTGCTTTATGTGATGGCACTAGGTGAGGGCTTCAAAACTTCTACACAGAATTTTGACCTTTGACTTCTTTGACCTTTGAGCTTGATTTTTTACCTATATTGTACATTGGCTACAAAATGCTACTCCTTCGCCATTTCTAACCTGATTTCAATTCCGTTTGCTTTATGTGATGGCGCTAGGTGAGGGCTTCAAAACTTCTACACAGAATTTTGACCTTTGACTTCTTTGACCTTTGACCTTGATTTTTGACCTATATTGTACATTGGCTACAAAATGCTACTCCTTCGCCATTTCTAACCCGATTTCAATTCCGTTTGCTTTATGTGATGGCAGTAGGTGAGGGCTTCAAAACTTTTACACAGAATTTTGACCTTTGACTTCTTTGACCTTTGACCTTGATTTTTGACCTATATTGTACATTTTGCTACAAAATGCTACTCCTTCGCCATTTCTAACCCGATTTCGATTCCGTTTACTTTATGTGATGGCACTAGGTGAGGGCTTCAAAACTTTTACACAGAATTTTGACCTTTAACTTCTTTAACCTTTGACCTTGATTTTTGACCTGTATTGTACATTTTGCTACAAAATGCTACTCCTTCGCCGTTTCTAACCCAATTTCGATTCCGTTTGCTTTATGTGATGGCACTAGGTGAGGGCTTCAAAACTCCTACACAGAATTTTGACCTTTGACTTTTTTGACCTTTGACCTTGATTTGTGACCTGTATTGTACATTTTGCTACAAAATGCTACTCCTTCGCCTTTTGTAACCCGATTACGATTTTTCGTTTGCTTTATGTGATGGCACTAGGTGAGGGCTTCTACACAGAATTTTGACCTTTGACTTCTTTGACCTTTGACCTTGATTTTTGACCTGTATTGTACATTGGCTACAAAATGCTACTTCCGGCGGGGACATATATTACGCACCGCGTAATTTCTACTTTTCCTTGTTTTACAATGTATAATTACGGGGGAAGGGGATTTCAAACTCAATCAAAGTTCCTGCACAAACTAACATGAATTACATACAATTTGTATTATTCTCAACATACAACTCGTAATTAACATACATTCTCATCTAATTGTCATCTAAATAACATGCATTCAGACATTCACTATCCCGGTCATTGTAAAAACGTAAAAAACTTCATTAAATCGGGGCATGGTATAGGCGACCGTTCTATGGTAGCTGCGTGTATTAAACATTGAATCTCCCATATCCAGCCAAATCCCTTATCCGGATGAGCACCGGTCCTGACATGTCTAGATAGGAGAGGTCGGATTGTAACACCAATATTTACATGTCCTGATAGGAGAGGTTGGACTGCACCAGTAACCTTCCATTACATTCCATCACACATAAATCATGGTATACTATGCGACATGTGTTATTTACCTTGACATGTAAGATACCCATATTGCATTTTATGAATGCATATTCTTGTGTGCATTTTGTGTGTGTCTATATTTTCTGCATTCTTTCTGTAACTTCTGCTGTAAATTTTTGTGGGTTTTTTTTAATGACTGAGTCAAGTACAGTATGTAGTGATCAACAAAATCAATAAACGTCTTGAGAAACACCACGTAGCCCCACATAGTCTAGAAGATGAATAATGTAATTAAAGTAATTGCCTTCAAACATCCATCCTTATCTATTATCATTCTGCAAACATAAAAAAGACAAAGAGAATTCTTCCAAGAATTTGTAGTGTGATTCATGGGATGTGGGTTGAAACTCCATGAAGCAAGCAAAGTTCCAGTGGGGTTAATTGGACTTTGCGTATATTTATCATTAAACCTCAACTGGATAAACATCCCGTAGTTATGGAGCTCACATCACAAAAACCTTGGGAATTCTGCGTAGACCTTAATAAGTTGACAAAGAAACTGAAGTCTGTAGTTTCAGTTCCTGGATCGCAAGTTCTTGGACTTTGACAGATGAGAAGTGATATTTAGAATTGGCGTGAGGATCATGCATAACTTAGAGACTATCTGGAATCCAAAATTTTAGGCTGTGCCATTTCTATGCCTCCACTTAAAGGTAGGGGATACCTTTTACAGAACTCCCAAAATGCAGCAAAACATTAGATATGAACCTCAGGGGACTTGTTTAGGTCACTACTTAGAAATTTGGAAGTCAACAGTTATCTACAATTTGAATAATGCACAAAACTCAACTACTCAGTAGTTCTGTGTGTCAGCCACACTTAAGCCTTTTTGTTGCAGTCTTCTGTATTTTTCTATCTATAAACACAAATCTAAAAGTATAAGAGCTGATGTAATAACATATAGAGTGTGTGGCAAGTATGTATATAGAAATGTTTGTAAGTTTTGATGAACTTTCTTCACAAAATATACATGATGGACACACATGCAGTGCATGGGTCTGCAAAGGTAGCCTAGTAATGTACTGGAATTTGCGGTGAGCCCCGAAAAAAATTCAATTCAAAATCTAACGGTCAATAAAAATGTACTAAATGTTACCTTCCACTTTCAATACTTTATGGGAGTTTCTAAAATGATACTCTCTTCAACATACCACTGTGTTTATACAACTCTTCATTTAAGGCATGCAAATGGGATTCCCTACCTTTAAGGACACTAGTAGTATCATGTTTCAAGTTATCCGCCTGTCAGTCTGTCTGTCCATCCCATATCCTGTTGGGTTCTCAAACTTGAGCTAAAATGTAATGTTTCTGGCCGTGAATTCCACAAGGAACATCTGTCCAATCATATGGTTATTTGATGTGACGGATAAATGGACAATACAGTCCGACCTCAGTTGTCCTGCCATCAACTTTTGCGGATATCTTGGTTGTCAGGACATTGGCTGGCACATGATTAAATTGTCTTTTTATTCTCATGACTTTTCAGTGCTAAACTTTTCTAAAAAATCAATTACAAATTGGTCATTCTCATACAAATACTTTGCAATAAGAAATTCACAACATGAGTGTTAATCAATTTGATATGATGTGTTGTATATAGAAACCCAAATTCTGGTGCAAGAAAGAAAAGTGTGCAGTTTGGCTGATGGTGTGATGAAGGAGAGAGATAAGGGAGATGAGAGAGAGCTGGAATACCTCCTAGGCTTGATAATCCTTGCTTGTCAGCAAGCTCAAAAGAAAAAGGAGAGAAACATGAGAAGGATATTCCCACTTACATGTAATTTTATTTCCACATCATTTGTATTAAGAAGTGTGCAATTTCCCCAACAAAAATTATAATTGGATTTCTCATTTACAACTTTGAAAATGATTAAACAATCTTAATGCTATTTCAGGGTATGAAACTATAACTTCTTTCCTACATTTTGCAGAAAACCCCATTCAATTTGGGTAAGTGGTCACAGAGATATGTGGATCATTGTAAAGCATGTCATGGGTCCGTTTCTTCCAAGTTTAGCATTTGGATGCTCTGGGCATCCATACAGAATGAACTAAACTTGGAGGGAAGGGATTCTTGACATACTAAACAAGGATCTCCATTTCTGTGTAACCACTGAAACAAATTGGATGGGTTTTTCCTGTAAGATGTGTTTTAAGTTATAGTTTCATACCTTGAAATTTCATGTTGATTGATTCACTATTCTTAACCCTAATCAGGCTGGGCTTTTTTTGGCTATGCTATATCTATATCTGGGGGGGGGGGGGGGGGGGGGGGGGGGATTCCGCCCCCCTTCAGATCTCGCCTATGGAACGCGTGATCGTGCCGAAAATCGCCACACGCGACGCCCGCGACGTATGCTATCAAAATGTATGGTTGCTTTCTCCGAAAAATGTTTCTTATATGTTATATTAATTAATTATTGTAATTTATGCATAAAATCAGTTTGGGGCTCTAAATCACTTATTAATGCTCTAATTAAGCTAATTTCTTTTTAAAAATGTTTCTTGTATCATTCTCCTGAGACATAGGATAAAAAAAAATCTGTATCAAAATTAATTTTGTATGTATTTGATTGTTTGTTGAATTTCTTATATATTTCCTTGTTTTTCGACCTTTTGTTTTTGTTTGTTTTTTGGCCAGAATTTGTCACAGACATTTTTCAAAGCTTTATTATGCTAAAATAAATTAATTTCGTCCATTCTAAGTCAAGATATGAATTTTTATGTGAATTAATTGAAAAAACACAATTTGCATTGGATTTGTACACAAAATCACGTTTTGGAGCAATTTTGGGGTTGACAAATTTTTTTCGAACGGGCGTCACGTCAAAACGGTACGCGCGGGCGCAACAATTTTGGTCTCAAAAGTTGCGCGATACTTGAAAGAAAAAAGTCATGAAATATCGCAGCAGGAGCTTATCGCGCTGCGAAGATATTGCGCGAAACGTCGAGGGGGGGCGGATTCCGCCCCCCCCCCCCAGCCTGATTAGGGTTAAAGTTATCGTAGCAGAAAGTCTCATTGTATTTTTTCTTGTTCTGGTGGGGGTGGGGGGGGGGGGGGGAACATGTGGTATACCCCACCACTACTTGGTAGAAAGTGACATACTTGAGCATATCTCACTGTTAATACTCTAGTATGTATCCAGCCATACCATTTACATGTATTTTGATGGCCATTGGCCTTGACATGTCTTGATGGCTGAGGTTGGACTGTTTCTTTGTGTGAAGAGGGTTAAATTTCAACCCTCCATCAGCAGACAAGATTTATGAACTTCATCAAAATGTATATGAAGGCCTTGAGCAGATATGCAGATACACCTGTATAGTGAAAAGCTGGTTACCCCACTCAACTGTGCACAGCAGGCAAATTGCTTTATTTTGTCTTTGTTTTGTATTGAGAAGCTGATTTGTCAGATATTACTTCACTTGATTCGTTGAAGATAATTTGTCCTTGAAGTTGTGTGGCGCTGTTAATTCGTAACCAGCATAAAAGTCTATCTTGCGGTGCTAGACACAATCATGCCTTTACAATGTATGGACATTGCCTGGATCATGTGAAGGTAACAGTAGCCTCTAAAACAGCACATGGTCAAATGTGGGTCATACCAGGGAGGTGGGAGACCCCTTGTGCATATCTTCATGACAAGCTACAGTATGTGAGGTATGGCAAGCACTCTTGTCAGCACCTTTAAAGTTAATCGCCTCGTAGGCGGTGCCTGCATATGGCATCATGACCAGTTTAGTAGACACACCAAGTACTCAACTGCATCAGCGCATTCCATCATGTGATACTTCGTCAGTGCCTAGTTTCTGGCTTTTGATGATGTAGGTGTCATGATTGAGAGCCCTGCTCTGTGGGAAAAAAAAAAAAAAACTGAAACAAAACACAAACCTGAAGCACACAAAACCATGCACACATTTCTGAAGTTTTGCTATACACTTGCAACCTCTTATAGAAGTTGTGTACCTATTTCAGGCACAGTGAAATAATACACCACCCAGGGACCACAGTGAAAGTGTGTCTTTAATGACATGTTCGAAGTGTTATCGTGTCATTTTGAAATGTATTATTTCACTCTTGCAATGTGCCAAATAAAGTAACATGACTTATTGAGCTAGAATATTCTTTCTATGAATGGTGGATACTATTTCATATGACTGTAAGGTACTTTTATTCACTTGTGGCTTGAACACCGCGTATTTGAAAATCATTATAGTAATATTGGTATATATGATATCCTTCCTTCCACAGATATGACATTGATGATTTACTGCATGAATGTAACACATTGAATTTAAGTCAGCTGATTGATCTTTCCTATTGGCGTATTGTTCATTTCATTTGATGATGTCACAATGCAAAAAAGAAAGGGGTTGGGGGTAGGCTGTCTCTAGGGTTTGCACAACACTCTTGCCAGTTACATCAACAGTTATTGCAACAGGACCCCATATTTATTGCAACAGGACCCTGTATTTATTGATGTATGTATTCTAAGTGAACGATATCAATATCATATGGTTATAAATAGACATGACAGAGAGCCTATGAAATATACCTCTGAAGATATTTCAAGGCTGTAGTATCATTGACCTTCAGCATGTGATATGTGGCACACTTGGATTCTATACAAAAAGAAAAATGAAAATAAAAGTGTTAGTATAGTCAGGTGAGACTGTTATACATTGTATATCAACTGCTGATAATGGTCGATTGCTTCACATCTGGTTTCTGATATGTATGTAAATAGGCGTGAGAACTTTGCCTATTGTAAATTTGTAAGTATTGAGTAACTATAGACACAGTTTGTTTCACTTGGGTTTATTGTAATATGATATCGCAACTCGAGGCCTGCCTTGTGTGTGCCCTTGTGGTATTCGTTGTTGTTGTTACTGGGCCTTTGTTTTCCTCAGGGTCACCATTATTCATTGTTTTAATGCCACAATATCATACCTGGCGTACATTATGCATTGTTTGATAAACTTGTGGCCAGTCACAATGGTCAATTGTTAGCAAGGAACAAAGAGCTTTTATTGTAAATTCTTGTGGGTGTGTGTGTGTGTGTGTGTGTGTGTGTTACACTCATTGAATAAGATGGCAAGTTTGATATTCATTGTAGAAGACCTTATGAGACAAATAGATATTTGTATATAATGCCTGTATTTGCACGCCTTTATTTGAAAGCAATGTAAAGAGCACAAGAGTAATTTGAAGGGTCTTTTTTAAAGCCCGTATTTACTTTTATTTTTCATGTTGGCTTTGTTTTTATTCATTTATTTATTTATTTATTTTGGAATGCTCCATGCCCAAAAGTGATGTAATTCTAAAGTAGCATGAAAATTTAGTTAAATGCTATCTATTAATTTTTGAAAGAAATATCCTTTTATCATTTCTTTTCCCAATACTGAAGTACATGTACACATATGTGCAGCATTCATTTTTCTTGACCTTCTGTACTCATATTAAGCGCTATATAAATGTTATTCATTATCATTTTCATCATTA
Source organism: Diadema setosum (assembly GCF_964275005.1). Classification (NCBI taxonomy): domain Eukaryota; kingdom Metazoa; phylum Echinodermata; class Echinoidea; order Diadematoida; family Diadematidae; genus Diadema; species Diadema setosum. The sequence continues at coordinate 15,314,109 of NC_092686.1, read as the reverse complement.
TATGCAGGAAAGCAGTTAAAAAAAAAAAAAAAAACCTTTAATGTCACCTCAGTATACCAGAATGAAGTGACAGAGCAGAGAAAAAAAAAAAAGTTGCTTATTATACAAAATACAGTATCTCATGATCCAGGAGTGCACTTTTGGAAGATACCCCTGTGAAACGGGTCTAGGGCAATTACTCCCTGGGCAACTACCCCGGACCCTTCCCCTGGCCCTTAATCCTAAAATCCTAATCCTGAACCTAATCCTAACCCTAACCCAACTCTCAACCCTAAACCTATACCTAACCCTAATCTTTGCTCTAATTTTACAACTAACCATATTTGGGGGGGGGGGGGGGGGAAATTGCCCGGATACGCTGTAAAACCACCGTGCGCCCTCTGTGGTACCGATTGCTCAAAACAGAAACCAAACTCGTCTGTGGCAGAAATCCAAATCGCCTTTGGCATTGCAATGTCATTTAGAAGCACACTCGTGCATGTTAAAACATGTGAGAGTTACAATGGGATGCTCATGGCTGCGTTAATTTCACCACAAGAGTAAATCCATCACTTGGCCTTGCACAATCGTGTAAGCTTGAGTACCGTATGGTTTGACACTCATCATCCCTTTCACTGAGAAGTGTTTGGGAAACTTTTGCCATGTAAGAGGCTTGCGAAGACTTAAGTTTGAAATAGCGTTGTCATGCTTGATGAATGAATAGGCACAGGAAGTGACAGAGAAAAATTAATTACATCTCACACGCCATATGTTTTATCACTCGATGGGGTGAGCGTCACTTTGCGATGCCATCCAACCGCATGATGCATCATTTTTATGTAACACTGGCATTTGTCTTGGAGAAGTAATGTCTATTCATTGTATGATGTTGAATGGCTGTTGGGTGCTTTTTGTGCCAGTGTTTGCATAACTCTCAAGTTATGAAGTAGAATAATCCTTACATCACATACACTTTATGCAACCATGTAAATTTGCGTCATCCACACTTAGGAATTTTTTTTCAGTCCTCATTCATAGGCAATGTAATGCTCCAACACATTGATGTTCAATGATGTGTATACTACAATAAGAGATTCATGATAATCGCTTGAGACCCTGCTTAAAAAATAAAAAAGAAGAAGGAGGAACAGAAAATTGCTTGAAATAATGCAGTCAACTCCTCTTGTAACAAAGTCCACAGCACTGTCAGTTTTCTTTCATCATATCAAATTTTCAAAGCAGAACATATAAAGTATGTAAAGATATAGAGATTTTCTAAATCTGAATTTCTAATTTGATTAAAAAAAAAAAAATTATTGTAATCATATTTGTTATATGGGAGTGCACTGTATAACATTGTCTAGAAAAGAAATGACAGAATAGAATATATCATAGCTGGGGTGACAAGACCTTGTATCTTAAATTTTGGTGAAAATGACTTTTTTGGATAAATGATCAGATAATCAGTTAAGTGAGTACCTGTCCAAATCCTAACTGTCATACCCCCAAAATGAAGCCACCATGGCATGTCAAAGGAAAGGCTATCCTATTTGATGCAGTGCTTTGGCCGCCATGTTTTTTGGCTCTCATGAACATTTGACATTTTGTAGATCTATGAGGTCTTGTTGCCGCAGTGACAATACGTTTCCTCAGAATCTGCACGTAATGCATTTGAGATGTACTATTTTAAATTATCGCTTTCTCTCTCTCTCACGTCTCTCTTTATCTCATCTAGTCGTACAAGCAAGGCCTTCCACTCACAGCTGACGATCAAGCAATGCGGCTGCGAAAGTTGCTACACCGAGGCTCTGGATGTGTTCCTACGGGCGCTCGACGTTCCCCACCAGCACGGCACGGTTCACGCCGCCGTGCGGCAGTACCTGCACCGCATGGTCGTCTGCCTGGAGGAGGCGGTTCTCCCCTACGTGCCGGTTGCCGTGGAGCACCTGCTCAAGAAGTCGGAGGCGCGTGATCTTCACAAGTTCATGCCGCTCATCAACCAAATCATCTCAAAGTTTAAGGTGAGGGAAATACCCGAATGCCTTGGTGTGATGAAATTAGTTTTATTTTTTACTTCCGCTTGGGGTTATATATGTTTCATATTCTGGCTTATACAGATTGGCCATTGAAACTCATAATGACATATGAAAGAACATTATGAAGAAAGTGAAAGAGGAAGCCTAAAATCCATACATCAGTTTGATACAAAAACTTCCCATAGTTTTATTATCGCTCTCTGCAGTTTCCGTCCTTTCATTCCTTTCTTCTTCTTCTTTTTTTTTTTTAAATTGAAGGGGGGCTTCGTATAGGTTATCTGTAAGTGCTTCGTAAATGTGCAATGAATACTGAAAATTAGTTCTCAGCACCTATTTAGGTCACATTTTCACATTACCAAAAATAGGATATTTCATTGATTACTAGTACTGCCATTCCGTCATACGTTTTCCTCTTCTATATTATGTTACCTGGCAAATCGAGGGCGGGTTCCTCTTTTTCGCTTTTTGCTTTGTACGAGTGTGTGATAGTATCACTCCAAGTTTCAGTGTCTGATTTCCATAAAAGGGATTTATTTCTGGCCTGCTTCCTTCTTTCCCTAGCTTGATAAATAGAACCATGCAGAAAAAGATCAAAGTAAATATCTGCAACTCCATGAGAGACTGTGACAAAATGGAAGAGATATCAAACACACAGAACAGTGAATAAATAAAACTTGAACAATTGATTAAATTTTCCGAATAGTTAATTTCACATCTCATATATTTCTCTCACAAGCATGAGTCATGGCCACATTATAGTATTATTCATAGTCGCATTTATGAAAATTTGATGAGATGATGATAATCATATTCTCACACATCTCCCTTTCACAATAATCCATTTGTACAAATTCAATGGAAAAATTGTGAGGTGATGATGTCATCGTTGTGTCCAATTTGTTAATATGACTTAAACTGATATCACTGTTTTTTTTTTTTCAAATATATACTTTTGTCAAAATGTTGAAGTTTTCACCTTCTGTCCAAGTTGGATGATACTCTGATTGTTTGATGTATTTTGTCTGTACTCCAATTATTTGAGTCAAAGTATTGAACACATTGGAGTTTTCCTTTGATGGTTGACATGCAGTGCTACAGCTGTTCATCTGTCAAGGAAATTCAGAAGATGAATTGCAGCGTCTTTTGTTGCGCTTTCTCATGAGAAGTGTCATATTGTATGTTCTCTCGAGAAAACAGGTTTTTTATGTGATTGTGCTGTTTTTATGATAGCATTGTTTATTTGAAAGCAGGAAGCAAAGAATGAAAGATATGTCAAATGTGCTGTGATAACAGCAGATGTCCTGCTCCCTTTGCACTTTGTCTGAATTTTATGATTTTTGTTCTGTGGTGGATTTTGCAGTATAGGCTGGGGAATTAGCCATGATTTCATTGCATTTTTCTTTTTAAGATGTCTGATCATATTGAGCAGAGCTGAAATGATTTATTGCTACATTTTACAACTTATGTCTGGCTCCACTGAAGCTATCAACTGAAACTAGTTGGATTGAAAAAAGAAGCTGAATTCATTGTCAGAAAATTGCAGCTGCATCAGTGGGTTTTTTTTTTTCTATTTCCTCTTCATTTTGGCAAATTTGTGTAGATTTCTAGTTGATTGTAATAGGGTTTGGATGCACTGGAGCGGTTTCAGCTAATTGTTCTTCACTTTGGGGGATACAGTGAAATTTTGAGGTGCAGACTTCACGATTACAAAACAATCATTTCTGCCACAAAATTCCCTAGGGCTTTATATTGATGGGTTATTAACATCAAGATGTTATCAAACTTAAGTGGGGAAATATGCATTTATGCTCTGGTTATTCGAGATTATATCTAGAATTTGATGCAAGTTTCAGTCGATGCAAGTTCCCATGTCTCCTGCTTTGGGGGGGGGGGGGGGAGAAGGTGGTGATCAATTTATATGTTATTTGCAGACAAGTAGTCTAATGGGTGGACAATTAAGTTTTGGGCAGTACACTGTATACATCAAAGAGATAGGACAAAAATTATGTTGTAAGTATCTGTCAGGATGGGTGGAGAGAGGCACTGGTGCCAAATAAATAAATAGTGCTGACATGATCATATTCCTGTTACCACTCCCAGTATTTGTTTCTATGTGATCTCATACATGTAGATATAAATAAAACAATACAAGATAGATACGATAACCACCTAATATTGATACAAGTGAGTGGAATGGCCCCTCAGTGTTATGACCTGTGTAAGCACCAAGTGTTTGGTTATTGTAGAGTTCAAAAACTTTGTTGATTGATACTAAAGTTCAAAGAACTTTGATGAGTGCATATATTTAGTATATAATGAAGCAAGCAAGAAAAAGGTCACTGGGGAGCAAAATTACAGTGAAAGTGATGGAAAGCTGATGTATCTGAAGATACATCAGTTGAGGGCATTGATTACAGATGTGCAACACAAAACAACATATTTTGCATTTAAAGGACATATCAGAAAGGGTTTTTTTCCTGTGTGTGTTTTGTATTCAAAAAGTGTTGGCCTCTCTGAGCATAGTGTAGATATTGTTTGATGGAGGCCAAAATTGGGAAGATACTTTCATTTCTATGTACATTGTACACATATGTCTGTTTAAATTCATTCGTCGTGACCCACCAAATTCATTGCCAATCAGCACAATCTTTATCTGCAACAAGTTTGTTATATGTTGTCTGTACTTTGTAAATCAGAGATGCTGTCGTCACATACTATCACCCACATTAATGAAAGTGATGATAATGATAATAATGGTTCATGGTACATTTAATGATTGTGGAAAATTTGAGCGCACCTTACAGAGAGAATAAACCAGTTGACAGAGTGACCACTCATCTGTAGTAGTAGCCAACTTTTAACGTCGTCTCGAACTCCGCCACTTTTGCGCAGAAAACAATCATCCGGTTCTTGCAAGCGGTCTTCATGCCCATCGTCAGGACAATAGACAGCGTCCTCAAGCAGCCGACGGAGGAGACGGACACCCAGGCGGCCATCGACAAGCAGACGCTGCGACGATGCTACTTTCAATTCTTGCAGTGCATCGCCATGAATGACTGCCTGGAGGTCATCAGCCACCAAGGTAAGGCCAATGACCGCTTCCACCCCCTCAACCGACCACACCCCATCGCGTGTGCCAACCATTTCCTACACATATTAGAGAGCAAAACTGACTCACTTGGTGGTCATGCATACCTTCCTCTTCTGATATACCAAAGTCATGACATTGACCACATTTTAGCTAGGGTCAAAAGACCTTTAAAAAAGATATTACTTCATAAATATTTTTGTATTGATGGGTTTGTCTACTTGTCCTGTAGTGTGTGTGGGTTGTTGTTTTTTTTTTTGTGTGTGTGCATTTTGAAAGTTGTGTGAATTTGAGTTGCCATAATGTTAAATAGAACTTGTAGGTGTGATGGTACAGTTTTTAATACTTCTTCCTTAACGAAAAATTTTTGACATCAGACATTCCTCATCCAAGTTAAGTACTGTTTAAGTCCCACTCCTCAGACACCATGTACCTTGTGTAAGTGGAAACTCACAGTCGGTCGCAGTAAGGACTTAATATGGCTTCATGCCCAATTTTAGACATTTACACAAACTGATACAGGTTGTTTTTGTGTATTTTGGAATGAGGAACAAGGAAATTAGTTTGTTTCCTTCTTCCTTATTTCATGGGGGGGGGGGGGAAATGCAGTGATTGGTAGTAAATCGGGCAGGAGTATGTAGAATTAGAGTCATCAACTCAAACATGTAGTCACTCATTGACATGATTTGGCAATATTTGCATGAAAATGATAATGGTGGTAGATCTACTTGGTAAGTAGGTGATAACTTAAGTTTGAATGTAATTCTCCAATTGTAGTATTAATGTGAAAGAATGAAAGAAAGGAATCAAGCATTTATTTCCAGAAATGACAGATGAGAGAGGGCAAATTTTACTGATAATACAACTGTAGTTTCAGTTTTCCACAAGTTCAGGTAAAAACATATAAATACACAATCAATCAGTTCTAACACATACATATATACAAACCAAAAATTATTTTGGATAAATACATAATCACAGTTAAAAGTTAAAAAGTGTGTGTTCATGATTGACATAACAATTAAAATAAATGGTGGAGGAAATCAGCAGTAGGCCATTGGCCTTTCGAGGCTGATCCCATGAGCAAATATACAATATTAAAACTGTATGTCGTTATACACTGTTACATAAATCATGAGTCGCATAAAAAAGAACTGGATTTGCAATAAATAGGGACAAGAAGAAAAAAAAAAGCACATCCAAAAGGAAGGAACCATGACATACCAAAAAACAATCATAAAAAGGGTGGGACAAAAAAATGGGCAAGAATTATCATTGAATGCAATTTAAGAAATATATATATGGTTTGAGCATATTATATTCTATAAAAATTGACTAAAGACAAAAAAAAAAATTACATATCATCATAATACCGAGTATCATTGAATATAGTGTACAGCTGTATAATCGTGATTCTTCAGTGTGTACATATGCCAAGCAATATCGTGAGCCGCGCCCCGCCACTGAGGGCGCACCACTTCCAACATGATCAGAGCTCTCCATTACGATACGTGTACTGAGTACAGTGTAAAAGAATAATTGTAATACATTGTACAATGAATGTAGAAGGCTCCGATCATAATCACCACAGGCACGCGCGCGATTCCCAACCTGTACCACTCTACATCCCCCACCCGAGGCGGCCGCCCAGCGACCCCCACCCCAGCGCGCGCACCCCGCCAGCGCACCGGGGTGAAGGTCACCGAGCAGGCGCCCGAATAGAGAACACAGAACAACACATGCCGAGAATCAGCCAGTGCACTGTATAGACACAGTACAGTTCTATGAACAATACCGGTACGCATCAATCAACTGTAACTTAAACTGTCTTTTGAATGATGAAATGGTGGAGCATAATTTCAAACTGGGGTAACCGAGTTCCATATTTTTGGGCCTGTATACCTTATTGACTTTCTTGACAGGCTAAGACGGTAAAATGGTACACACAAATTATCAGAGTTTCTAGTTCTATACAAATTAACTTTGTTATTACAAATAAAATAATCTTTAAAAACATCAGGCAGTAAATCCCAAGAAAATTTGTACCTGAAGCATGCTGCCTGCAATGTATACAAATCTAAGACCTTTAAAACCTTCAATTTCTCAAACAAAGGGTTTGTTGGAGCTAAAAAGTGAGAGTTTGAGACACAACGGACTGCACGTTTCTGTAAAACAATCAATCTGTTCAAAAGATATTTAGAGCAGTTTCCCCATACAACAGTACAATATGAAAGATGTGGCAAAACCAAGGTATTATAAATATTTAACATAATTCGAAGAGGAAGCAAACTCTTCCATCTGTTTAAAATACCCACTGCTTTTGCTATTTTACCTGAAATATTTTGAACTTGATCTTTCTATGTGAGATGTTCGTCAATAATGACACCAAGAAACTTTGTTTTTTTAACGTTACTTATTTTTTGGTCATTAATGGATAAATCAAACAAAGTTGTATCTAGCTGTAATTGCTGAGGTCTAAATATCATAAAATTTGTTTTTTCAAAATTAATAGTGAGTTTGTTGGATAAAAACCAGGAATACACCTTTTCAAATTCTGCATTGAATACAACATTCATATCATGGATATCCTTGCCTGACAGAAAGATGTTTGTGTCATCAGCAAATATAATGGGCTTTAAAACATCACTTACAAAAGCCAGGTCATTAACATAAAGCAAAAAGAGTAATGGACCTAACACTGATCCTTGTGGGACACCAACATTGATATGTTGAAATTGTGAAGTATGATTGTCAATAGACACATATTGTTTTCTGTTTAACAAATAACTTTCAAACCAGTTTAACACATTGCCTCTAATTCCATAATGATACATTTTCAATTTTAGCTGGAAACTGTGTTCCTGTGCCAGGTTTATTTCATGTACCCACAGTCTGAGCATGTTCATTATGTGTGTCTATTGATTGTGTTGATTGTTTGTCAGGGTTTTTGCTGTTTTGTGACCCTTGCTTGATTGATCATCAGCCAGATGGTTTTCTTTGTCTTACATTTTACATTTTATAATGCATATTTTTAGTCTCTTGGTAAAGTCAACTACATTGTACTGTAAAAGCTGTTATCTTTGCGTATAGATGTTTTGCCGCATGAGGAGGTCAAAGACATTTTCGCGAGATGTTGTTTTCAAGATTTGACATTGAAGATATCATAAGCATATTCCTGCCCTATCGCAATGTTTTCGTGTGTTGTTGAATTCGCGGCCCAACATTGATTTACGAAATAAATTTTTTTTTTTTTTTAAACTTTAAAAATGACAGCTTTTGTGGTAATCGTATTTATATTGTACAATGTACCATTTCTATGTCTGCAAACAAGTCTGGAGCCAGGGAACAAAGCAATTTCAGCAGGCATACAATTTTGTATGATAGGTTTAAAGGGATTAGTGTAATAAGTCATAATGCAAGACCTATCATAACCGTATGTTGGTAGGCTTTATGTGATTTTTCATGGGAGTCGAGATATAAAATATTGTGTTTTTTACATTTATAAAGCTGATTAATGCTGATATTCCTGCTACAGACAGAGGGAATGTGAATTACTGTATGCATGGAAATGACACTGTTTTTTTTTTAATGCATAACTGTACAAGCATCAAGGCTGTATACATATTGATATTGCAGTATCAGCAGCAGCTGTTATCAAATACGTGGTAGTTTGACATTTTATATTGACTAAATGTTAATATTTGAAGAGCGATCTGTATCTTGAAGCCTATTTTGGATTTTATTGTTTAATGCCTCTTTGTCAAATGGGTAAATATCAATGAGATTTACAGTCTTATTTGCATGCCATGTGTGTAGGTTTTTTTTTAACCAAAGTTATGGAGATGATATATCTATAGAATGAATGATGTCGTTCATGTTGACGCCTACATTTGTGTGTGTGTGTCTGTGTGTGTGTGTGTGTGTGTGTGTGTGTGTTATATGTGTGTGCTGGTGGAGCTGACTGTCTTATACATTGTCTACTCCAAATATCATTCAAATAACTTGCGAGGTCTCATTTCCTGTTGTGTATGTACATGTATGTATAATGAGAGAGCAGTCAAGTGTGCACGTCACGAACATGACTCCATATTAGGAAATATCAACATGAAACGCATTTATTCCCACCTGATGACGCAGCTACATCTCAGTTTACTTCACAACCAATCAAAAAGAGTAGACTGAAGAATCGAAACATGACAGAATCATAAATAGCTTCTAGCAACACACAATAGAGACAGTTTCGGAGTGTTTACAGTGATGATGATCTGGGGCAGTCTGAAAATATCTGAAAAATCTAAGAAAAAAAAAAAGAATACTTGAAAATGCCAAGAACGGAAGACTGAAAATAAACACTTTCATCCGGGATGGATGAAAGGAAAAGTAACAGAGTAAGTTTTGATGTAAATATAGATTTGTGACAAGCCATCTTTCCTGTGGAAATGAAATCTTTCTGAAAGCAGCTCTCTATGTTTGTGTGGATGTGTCTTCATGTCATAAAGGAAAACAAAACTAAACAATGAAATTATCATTACAGAAACTGATGCTTTCAGAATAGTTGCTTACTTGTATTTCCAAGAGCATTTGTTGTTAGTTATGCTTTTTTTTCCTCATTTGTTTTGGTAAATGCAAGTTTGTTATCAGTCTACATGTGGTAGTCATTTAGATCAGTCCATGGGTAAATACAAGTCTTGTTATTGTTCTACATGTGGTAGTCAGGTACACTGTAGGTCAGTCCATTAGGCCAAAAAAAAAAAATTGTTGCATTGGCGTAACCCGCCCGACCCTAAAAATTCCGCCGACCCCATGTTTTTTTATTTTTTTTTTTTGCTATCGATATCAAATATCTTGTTGATTGCGATCGCGATCGCACAAACCCGGAAGTGGAAACGGCTCTGGGGATATCGGATGTACGAGGGAGGGAGAGATCTAGCGCCTCGCATAAGTCTTCCTTGATCAGTACGTCATCTGTTTCCAACACGGACACGTACTCTAACAAGATTTATTCAGTGTATACGTAGCATTCAGACTGCGATGTATTGTGCACAGTTTTGCCATAGGTTTCTTGTGTGGAGAGCTTACACGAATCTGTATATGTGGGACTGTAATAGAGATCGCCGTGTGCGATGAAAAGATCGTACATATGGGTCAATTTGCATCTATCTTATCTAAGTCAAAATAGTAAAATATGAAGTGAAAACATTCAGGATAGGGATTTCAACATCTTTAAATTCTGTGAAGGGGTATAATTCCAGTAATATCGGCCTCATAAATGATTTGTAGAATAGATGAACACAGCACATTCGGTGCAGCAGTTGTAACTGTTTACTGAGCTGAGCACGAGTTTTACACGTAAAATGCAGGTAGCAAAAAAAAAAAAAAAAAAAAAAAAAAATCCGCCCGACCGACCCTATTTGAAAATCTCATGTTACGCCAATGCAACAATTTTTTTTGTTTTGGCCTTATGCTACTTGATTGGCATGAAAACTTGAAAGAAAATATTGAACATTGTTTTGGGTATTTGCCCAGTTCTGGGCCCCGTTGCAAGAAAGTTGCAATCAATTGCAAATAATTGCTAATTTTGAAACAACGATTCTTATTGGCTCAGGGTCTGCCCTATTAAGAAGACATGCATGCAACAATGATTTTGATTGGCCAGTGACAATCAGTTGCAAGTTGCGTTTAAACGCAAAGTTTCTAGCAACGGGGCCCTGGCCTTGTTTTTGATCAAGTGAGAAACTGACTGACTTCATAAAGGTCTTAGCAAATTACATGAAGTTTAGTCCTGTTTACAGGAAGATAGAAATTCAATTCCTAGCCCAGAAATTATACTTTCAAGATATAGCACCACTGTCGGGGATTTGCAAATTGTGTTACTTTACTTTAGAGGTAATATCATAATTGTTTGGAAAGAAAAACTCACTGTCAGGCCAAATTAAATAATGTGATTACTGTTTTTGTCATTGAGATGTGTTTGTCCTTCATTTCATATTTACCTCAAACCTTGAATATCATTAAGTTTGTTGAAAAGATGTGGAGAAACGTGGTGGGTGTACAAATATTGCCAATAATATCTTTACCATATATTACAAAGTTTGTGGTCACCGACAATAACTTCCATTTTGAACCAGTAGGAATGTAGAAAATAACCCTTCGAGTTCCTGCATTGAGTAATGCCACACTAGGTTCATTGGGCCTCTATTTTCCTCTTGGCACATATGGCACGTCTGGCATGTACGATGTATTAAATTTTCGCATCTGTGCCCAAAATAATTCATTGAAAAGGCAGACACAGCCTTCAAAAAAGAAAAGAAAAAAAAAGATTGATTGGCACTGCAGATTTTGATTACAATGTAATTTGTATGATGGCACATTGCGCAATATCTGTGGGATTTCCCTTCCTGTGAGTGTCACATAAATAGTCTTTACGTTCAGCAGGCCAGAGAAGACTAGCTCATGCATGCTATGCAGAGTAACCCTTACTGTGGCAGGGACTTTGGATGTCATCATGATGTGTGCCAGTCGGCACTCAATGCACACAGCCTCTTTTAAAGAGCTTCAAGCTGTTGTTTGCATTGAAAACTATGCAAACTAGTCAAAGTTCAGGACTTCATGTTAGTGCAAGGGGCCCTTTTTTTAGATCTGTCAAGTGATAATTTGTGCTTATTATTCATGAGCCAGGAGGAAAGGTTAACCCCTGCACCGCTCATGGTAAATAAATCAGTCTGTAATTTTGGCAAATATCAAATTGCTCAGCCACCAGCATCAGATAATCAATGTACATTGTATAATGGATTTTCACTGCATATCCTGTCCAGAGCTCTGCTGATTGTTTTGTCAATTTTTGTGATCAAACATTCAACGTATTTCATGATACCACAAGACGTGAAGTATTTGATGGATTTCCAAAAGCCCCCTCATTGATTCTCGTCTCGTGTTGGTGATTTGACTCTTTAGGCCTATTGCTTTAATAACATCCCTCTGTGGCCTTCTCTTGCAATTATGGGACTACGAGGGCCTTGAACAAAGGCTAACCAAGACCTCTGTCTCCCCCAAAGTCTTGTAAGGCACTGCACTGTCCTTCACACAGCATGTACAAAGTGTAAACATGAAATTGACAGGTGCCTGGAGTTTTGAGTGTGCTCGATTTTCTGGCTGTTTGTGTCTGTCTTTTTTTTTTTTTTAATAAGGCTGCACTGGCTAGCATGATAATGAGGAAAGAGAGGTACTGCCTGGTATAACGAGACTGTAAAAATGAAAGTACAGGTAACTTTTTTTGAGGGCCTGGGGGATTTTGAAATAAAAGCTGCATGGTATACTCTTAGCAGAAATTGCAATAAATCTTCTCCGGTTCAGACATTAAGGCAAGAGAATTTGCAATCTGTGTTGGTGTAAATATTATGCAACCTGATCATGTTACAGTGTAAAGTTTCTCATGGATGCCATACAGAAAAAGTTTTTAGTCTGCTTGCCTTCCTGCATTCTGCGGGGGAAGTTTTGCACAACAGAGGAAGAAGAAGAAGAATTTAGTTGGAATGAGCAGCCAATGTTGTCATAGTAGCAGACGTAATGAAAGGGGATGACATCTGTTATGTCAATCTATCAGCTGTATATGGTGTCTTCAAGTCCTACTTTTTACAGGAATAATGTTGACTTTGACACCAGTCTGCTTCAACTGAAAGTAACAATCTAACTGTGTAGCTCACTAACTATTTAAGAATTTATGAATGTATGCAATGGTTGTTGAAGATGTATTGTCAAGTGAGTAGTCATGGTAGGAATATGGATGAGAATTTTAGTTTTGATGCTAATCATAATATAATGGTAAAAAAACAAACAAACAAACAAACTATTATCTCATTTGAATATGCAAAAGTTACGTTGTACTTTACTTTGTGTATATATGCAATTGCCATATTGTATACATTTGTCGGAAATGAAAGAAAAATGAAATGAAATTAAAATGATTATCATCAACACAATCATGTACACCGTGTATATCTAATGTTTGGTACCACACACTATAGTCACTCTATTGAAACATGGTACACTGTATGGTGTTGAAAGTTTCATATGAATGAGTGAATGACTGCTCTTGATGTAGGCCCATGTTGTGTTTTGGTTGGTGAAATGATGGGAGTAGTTTGCAAAAGTTCTCTGCAACAGTAAACCAATGCACAAGTTACTGAGTAAGCAGCAATTTGATTCCATGAACCATTATCTATCATATGTCTTGCCTACACAGTGCAGGTGTGTGTTACATTCTACGTGTACAATGTATTACCTGCAGACAAGCATACCAGTATAAAATGGGATAGTCAAATTGTGTGAGCAGCAGCCTGCCAATTGACTGAGGTAGACTTGATATTTGTACATGTAGATTCAATGCAACTTCATCAGATTATAACTTTATTTTCTGAATTTTGTTTTTTGATATCCTTACACTTAAAAATAGCATCAAAAGCCTTTGTCATGACAAATTATCAGACTTTTCCTATGTAGATATCCTTTTCAGGAGCATTGTAATGACTCTTACTCAGCATGTGAACATTTCTAAAGATTTTTTTTTTTTTTTTTTTTATAGCAGCATTGTACAAGTTGGCAATTCGGTAAGTATCCCAACTGTTCAGAGGCGGAATCTGCAATGCCAATCAGTAAACCTTGTGATTTGAAACCAGTCACTTTCTCTAGCCTTCTTGGCAAATGCAATCAAAATTCAATACAATTTTCCATGCAATAAACCCAACTTATTCATTGTTTTCATCTATTGATTTTCATCTATCTCCTCAGAGCAACCTAGCTTCGAGGAGGTTCTGCTTAGCGTTGTCAGGGCAACCATTGAGGAGCCAGATCCAGTGGTAAGCACCCATTGTAAAGTTGCCTGCCTGCAAGGCTGTAGAATGTTTCCATCCACCGGTACCGCATTTGATATTTAAATGGTACCTATTTAAAGCAGACATTCAGTGCTGTGATTTTCCTAACAATGATAGATAATGATAATGGTGCTGACATCAATGATAATGTTCTTGATGACAATAATGATGGTGATTATAATAATGATAGTGATGACAGCCTAAGATATTGACTGTAGCGATTCTTCATTAAGTGATGATGAGTCGTGAGACTGGAGAGGAAGGAAAGGTCAAAGGTCATAATAAGGTTTTGCTGGATATAAGACACACAAAAAAAACTTAGATATTCGTTTAAAAGTAAAGCACTATTATACTTTTTTCATTGTAACTTCAGAGACATTTTTCTTAGCCTGATATCTTACTTTGCAATTGTAATAGACAAACTAAACAACCATGGAGCTAACATGGAATTTTCTTTCTTTCTTGATTTCTCTTCAACTCTCTGACCCCCAGATGATAAAGACTTGCTTCAATATCCTGAAAAGGTTGATCGAGTCGTGGGGAGGCAATGGCGGGATGCCTCTCTTTCGGGAATTTATCTACAAGTACGTCATACCGGCGTGCTTTCTCGCTCCCCTCCAGAAGTCGTTTGACCTCACCGACGCACAAACTGTCATGGTAACCATTCTGTCTCATTATTTGGGCAACTCTATGTGTTTCTGTCTGCTGTGTCTGAACTTGTACCCTGAAGATTGGAGAGGGACAGATTTTGTGTATGTGTGTGTGTGTGTGTGTGTGTGTTTGTGTGTGTGTGAGTGTGAGAGATAGAGAGATTACCAGTGAAATTTCAGTGCTAAGAAGACTCACTCTCAATGGGGAGAGAAAAAAAAAAGAGAACTATGAGTACTATTTATTTCCTAAAATATTTCCACTTATTGACCGATTCGGGTTCGTTGAGGGCAGCAGACATTTCATGGCACTGGGCGCAGCCATAGTGGGTGTCTCAGCCGACCCCCCTGCTCTCCCCCACCCCGGGCAACATGTTTATCGCGCACTTGTAACTGAGGTTCGCGCACTAAGCAAGCATTCGCGCACTCAGTACGAGACGCCCATTGGCTAAAGCAGTTTTTCATTCTGCGCGCGTGCTAGTGTAGGGAAAGGGGTGGGGAGTGGGAAGGGGGGGTCGGCTGAGACACCCACTATGGCTGCGCCCATGCCAAAAATACACATAGCGCGTCACAGAATCGGTCAATATATTTTTGAATAAATAATTTTTTGGACAACATGCATGGGACATTGAATTATATTCATGATGTACAGGTATATGGCAAGAAAAAGTTGTCTGTAGAAATAATCATTGATCTCTTTTATTATGCTAAGTTTGAATCTGGAATGGTTCTATTACCAGTCCTATGTCTTACAACCAGTTGTGAAATCACTATTGGTCACTGGTTGTAAATCAAAAGTTAGCTAAATTTCTATAATGTGAAAAGATAATTAAAAAGTTGAATGGGATTTTTATGCACCCCATGGTGTAACCTTGCAGCAGTCTGGAATCAGTTAAAAACCTGAAAGGGATTTTCATCGATTGTGTTAAAAAAAAAAAGGACCGTCAGTATTGAAATTACCTTGAATGTCTGTGGATTGCCACCATATTCTGATTGCGTGATGTTTTACTTTAGGATGAGACAGTATGTTCTAAACCACACTATACTATTTTTGATCGAATTAAATCAATGATTATAAAACATGTGAAGGAGTTGAGACTACCATACATGCTTGCCCAGGTATCGAAGTATATTTAATTCTCACTACCATAGGTAATTTTTTTTGTTTAGCAAGTGATCTATGAAATCGGAACTTTTGAAAATCTAGTATTATGGCTATCAGTGAATAAACTCTTCCATGATATCTGTACCTGATTGCTGTCAAACCTATCCAAAGAACATTGACCTGGAAAGGCCGGTGAAAGAGTGGGTTTTACGTTGTTTGTTTTGTTTTTGTCTTTATCTTCTTCCGCAGGCCCTGGCAGAAGCATCAACAGTACTTAAAAGTATTTACACAAAGGACGGGCTGAATCTGGTCCAGTTTTTGCAGACGGAGTGTTTCATGTCCCTCCCAGTTCGTGTGGATACCGACTCTGCCCAGGTAAGGATGATGCAGTAACCATGACAACAGTGATGATGTTGTAGGTGATGATGTTGATGATGAGGAGGAGGAGGAGGAGGAGGAGGAGAGTGCTTTATTATACTGTTATTCAGTGATGATCATTATTGTGGCATCTAAATGATTCCTGCATTGATGTACAATTTATGAGTACTCATGATCATTGTGCACTGGTTGTGGCATGACGATGATAATGGTTTCAAATTAATCATAAAAATGGCAGCGGTAAAAGTAAATAACAATGATTTTGAGTAGTGCAGTGGTAGTCATAATAACAATGAATAATGTTTACTACACTGTATGTGATGCTAATGTCGATGATGATGATGATATGATTGTATGATTGATATGATTGGATGACTGTAGTAGTTCTTGCATAACTGCTGATGAAGTTGATTGGAAATGAAGAGGAGGAAAAAAGTGAAAGCTATGACAATGCTTTCAGGATAAAGACACCAAAAATTGTGAAATATTTTGTTGAAAAGTACAGCATATTGTGTTCTTTTTTATGCAACTTCAGAAACATTCTGCTGAACTTGCTACTTTACTACAGTAGTTGAGAACAAACCAGCTCTATATCTGTATATTGTATATTCAGGCTGTGGAATCTGCAGTAACTTTATGACCCAAATATTAGTACTCTCACATGGTCACATATTAATAGGGCTGTTCATGATTTGCATTAAAATTGTTACATTTTCCGACATATTGCTCAAGGAACTTATATAGATATTGATCCAGACATTCACTTTGCTGTGGAGTTAAAGTTCAGAATGATGTTCACTATTTGATATGAATATTGATCAAGTGTTTCATAGCTCGATTGTCATGCCTAAAATGGACTATGAAATTACCCTCTCCAAAAAAGGTCAGGATGTCATTGTGCAAGATTCTGAGAGCATGCATTTGTTTATCAGCGATTTTCTTTCTCTTTTTTTTTTCTTTTTTTTTGCCAGGAAATAAACAACGTTGTATAGATAAATCAACCATTGTGTGGTTGCACACAATGCATTCCAAAATTCATGTGATTGCACATGACTGGTCTTATGAGAGTTCAAACAATTCCAAACAATCCTGTGGAAGAGATAAACAAAATTTTAATTCCGATTATGCGATGGTATGTTGCAAATTCCCCAAGATAAGGAGGGCATTGGATTACCAGACTCTTTTTAATAACCTGCATTGGCTAATCTACCATATCAGCTGATTCATTGCCCAGCAAACACTGCCATGCTTGGGTTTATTGAAGTGGAATGTCAGTCTCCATGCCTGCACTTGAGATTTGTAATGAATATCACAATAAATACTGTATATGCCAAATATTTTGTGAGGTTTTTATTTTCGCGAATTTTGTGAGTTGTGTGCTGCTTGTTTGTGAATTTAAAAACACACAAAAAAATAGTAACTCTCATACTGACATGAATGTGACGTGCACACATATGTTTCTCCATTCAATACTGTACCCCACAATCGGGAATTTTATCACTTAGGAAATTGTTGGAGAGTCCCGATTCACAAAAAATTAGACTTGCTCATTATATTGTGTATGATACAGTAGTTCATATTCCTTCAGGCATTCCAGGGCATTTCTTCCATTTTAGTATGAGGGGAAACAGTATGTTTATATTCTAATATCCAAATGAAACAGGCAAAATTGGTGTGTACTGTAAAAGTGGAAATTTTCAAACATTTCGCGCAACCAGAAACTAGCGCGAAAATAAAAGCACACGAATAGTTTGTTTGCCATATGTTCCTGTGCGTGATGTCTTGATTGCACGGAATTAGAAACACGCGAAACTCCTCTTATCCGGCCAAGCGCGAAAAATTAGTTGCACAAAAATATCCACTTTCACAGTATGTGGGGTCTTTTTTTCACTAATTTTCTGGCCATTTTGAAAATAGTTGCCATTTTAAGCTAGATTCAGTATGTGGTATCATGAAACAAACTGGGTGAGTTGTTACAATTTTTCTCCCCCTATGTAAATGAACTTCCAAGCATATAAACACAAGCTTTGTGTTTCAGGTGCTGGTATTAGTATTATCATAATATCATAAGTATGATCATTATCATGAGTTTCATTATGATTATAATTATGATTACTGTCATTGTACAGTTGTCAAAACTGCTATCTTAGATTTCACATTCGAAATCAAAACTTTCTTAGATATCCACCAGCTACAAGGACTGTGACACTGGACACATCTCTTGTTTTTTCAGCCGTAAGTCTATTTCTTATGTTTTGGCAAGCACGCTGGGCTTGCAGTGGCTTAGATGACTAGGTATTCTGCATGGGATCTAAAGCCCTCTTGGTTGGAAGGTTATTGAAAGTTCATAGGATTTTGAGGAATTTTGTATTTCATGGCATAAAAATCCATTAATCTTCCTTAAATCCACTGTTCCTGTTGTGCAAGCTGAACAATTGCAGTGACAAAAAAGCCAAACAATTCGAGACAGAAGTTGTTTTGTAGATTTCAAAAAAGGAAAAGACTGTTTTTTGTGGATTCTTTTTTTTTTTTCTGGCTAGTGCCCATTCCTCTGAAAGCAGAATGTACATACATTTGTATGTAGCAAATTTTAGAAATCCATAGTGTGCATTCTGAGCTGTACAGGATTGAGGTGGTCATGAAAAGTTGTGCTAAATTTCCCTTTTGATGATTTTATCAGTCTCTTAGTCTTACTTATATTTGCATTTATAGTGAAAATATTGGTAGTAGGTATCATTGGTAGAAGAGCATTCTAAAACATCAGCAAGAAAAAAACTTTTCAATTTGTCACATGATTTCCTCTGGGAGACACCACATGTCCGCACACAAAATGTCCAGTAAGTCGACCAGTTTGCTGTTCATGTCTGTTGCATGTAGCAGACTGCAGAGCCAGTCCCACATGCGCATTATAGTGGCAAAAAGCTGTTGCTGTTTCTGTAGTGCCAAGACTTGGTGTGAATGGGCGGGTCGAACATGACAATTTTCCCTCTTGTGGTATTTTTCAGCTTGTAAAGGTCTGTTTGTTTGGAATATAAAACATGCATATTACATTTATGATTTGCCATCCAGGCCAATGTTTTTGATGTGTAAGCCAGCTTTGATCTCTGAAGACTCAATGTTCAACAGAGCAAACTGAATTGAGTGAAAAGGAAACAATTCTAGTTTCAAAAGGATTGGGCACACACACAAAAATAGGAAAAAGTGGTTAAGTTTCAAATTCCACATAATATATTCAGAAAAACAATGCTGGTTACAGTCACATGCTAGTCATAAGACAGAGTCATCCTGTGACTAGTTTCCCATTAGCTTGCATATAAATCTTGGTTAGATTTCCCATTTTTCGATGCATTAAAAAGAAAGAAATTGTATCTTTCAAATCATATTTTACTGTTCAAATGATTAAGCAGTTCTCACTTTATAAAGCTGCAATTATTACACTTGCATTGATATTTACCAAATGACAGGAAATGACTTTGATATTGATCATGTACAAACAAGTTATAAAAAAAATTGGGGGCAAGTACATTGATCCCTTTATGTGATGTGCACATATGTTCGAGATTGTAGCACAGCTTTCATGAAAACACTAGAAACTTTGAAATTCCATGTTAGCCCCTTTTTTATTCTGACGGAGATTTCACTATTCTGTTTGCTTATGACCAACTTGAACATAAAGTGGAGTCTAGCTTGCTATCACAGCCAACTTGAAGATTAATAGGAATCTCACTTTAAAGAGTGACTGTTTGTTTGTTGTTGTTGGTTTTTTTGGCCCTATTTTCACCCCCACAGTAGACCACCACACCCCTTATGCAGACATAACAGACAGTCTAGGGATTTGTGGGAGTGACTCCTGTTTGTCACGTCCTATAGGTGTACAAACTAGCATAATGTCTACAGAAGTGTAAACATCTTACCAAAACTGTTAAGTCTTGAGATGACAGAATCAGAGACGTCACATGCTAAAGTTAATGCTCCTGGCAAAGATACTGAAGGACATAATCTTCATGCCAATGCACACGTCAGAATCTGACTCCTAAGGAAAACAAGGGAGTGGCCATGGTCTAGGGTTAGGGTGCTGTCATAGCTGTCATATTGTCTGACGGATGACATTATAGGCCCGTTCACACATAAGGGAAAAAGTGCGATTTAAAAATCGATTTTCTTATCGCGATCAAAATTTCGAAATTTTTTCCAGTGTGGACAGAAAATTCTCACTAATTACCGCGATCCTTATCGCGATCCAACTCGCACTATTAGTGCGATTTTTCAGAATAATCGCGATTATTTTGCCAAGCGTCGTGTGTGTGAGCGCGATCGAGATTCAGAAATCGGTATTTTTAATCCCATCGTTCGTAGCGCGTGCGAAACTCTATTATTGGGACTGCGGGGTCAGTCTTCGGTTATGCACGTTTCGTGCATGCGCAGTTTGGCCACTGATCGTTCTTTCCTTGATGCGAAGTGCGATTTTTCCCTGTGTATGAACGGTTGGAAAAAAAATCGAAATTTGGATCGCGATTGAAATTTCCATTTTCGTTGTTTGTGAACGGGCCTATTATTCCCCTTGAAAACCTTCCCACGCAAGGATGCTTTTAAAGGTAGGGAATCCCATTTGCATGCCTTAAATGAAGAGTTGTATAAATACAGTGGTATGTTGAAGAGAGTATCATTTTAGAAACTCCCATAAAGTATTGAAAGTGGAAGGTAACATTTAATACATTTTTATTGACCATTAGATTTTGAATTGAATTTTTTTCGGGGCTCACCGTAAATTCCAGTACATTACTAGGCTACCTTTGCAGACCCATGCACTGCATGTGTGTCCATCATGTATATTTTGTGAAGAAAGTTCATCCAAACTTACAAACATTTCTATATACATTCTTGCCACACACTCTATATATTACTACATCAGCTCTTATACTTTTAGATTTGTGTTTATAAATAAAAGATACAGAAGACTGCAACAAAAAGGCTTAAGTGTGGCTGACACACAGAACTACTGAGTAGTTGAGTTTTGTGCATTATTCAAATTGTAGATAAATGTTGACTTCCAAATTTCTCAGCAGTGGCCTAAACAAGTCCCCTGAGGTTCATATTTAATGTTTTGCTGCATTTTGGGAGGTCTGTAAAAGGTATCCCCTACCTTTAAGAAATGATGACATGTCTGCGTCTTGATGTTTTTTTGGTACACTCCCTGTTTTGTCTAGCCAAAGGTCATTTGGTTGTAACAAATGTTCAGCATATGCACCAGACTTCCAGTTTTTTCTTGCAGTTTCTGCACCTATTACTGTCCTTTAACGCCCACTGTCTGCAGTGCACAAGGAAGGCCTTCAATGCTCACAATTTTATTTTTAATATGGACTATGGAGGGAGGTCTTTCTTTGATTCAGTTATCACTGCCGCCACCTGATTACTGTAAAAGTGGAAATTTTGGCAGTATTGAAATTTTCACGCATTTCGTGCAACCAGAAACTAGCACAAAAATAAAAGCACGCGAATATTCAGACCCAACTGCCTGTGAATAAGTTTTACACCAATGACTCACAGGGCTGCATTTGGCCAAATATGAATAGTATCAAGAAAATGTGGACTCTAGATATTTTGAGGAGGGGGAGGGGGGGGGGGACATACCGTGGAATTTTACACGTACATCTGTCTCTGCAGTTGGAGAGTCATTGCTTAAAATGAAATAAAAAAGTGTTTTGAGTTTGACGTTTTTAGACTGAAGACACAGGTTCTGTGCAGCTGTGTATCAGCAAATGAAAATCTGATGGACAAATATTGAGTTCATTTTTGTTTGTGAGAACGCAAGCTAATGATAAAGAACCTTATTAAAGATGGGGTTCGCTTTGAGGTGCAACCAAACAGTTTCCGCTATGATGTTTTGACAGACACCCTATGATACACGTACACATACGTGCAGTACATCTGACACGGATGTATAACGGACATCCTGAAGGAGCTATTGGTAACATTGATCACACTTTGGACATCCTGTCCTGGTCGACATTGCAAACCAACAAACAGAAAATCAAACCAAATGCACCACTATCTCTGTATGACTCTTAGGAATGTTACAGCAATCGGCAAATTTTGCATGTAGTGTGGGGACTGGGATTGTTTGGTGGTAACCCAGGAAATGAGACCATGTGTGTTATTGTCACATTTCTATTCCTGCATTCATTTCAAGGGAATACCCAAATTTTGATACAGAGGAAATGAACAATCCTGCCAGATTAGTGTGGTAAATCTGGTAAATCCATATGCTCAAAATTTTTTAGCTTGGTGATGAATCCACTTTATCCAAATCGTTATGATTCTAACATTGCATTTTGCCATGTTATTGCATATCAACCACATGTAATGCTCATGATGTTATTGCTGTTGTTTCTTTGATTTTTTTTTTTTTTGGGGGGGGGGGGTTGCATTGTGCCATTTAGGTCTTTCATACTTTGCTGCAAGAGCAAAGAAAAATCTCCATGAGAGCAGGGAGATGAACCTGGTAAAATATTAGAGTTAGTGCATATCAAAAAAGCAGATATTTTTTCTAGGCATAGATGGAGTAATGAGATTATTCAGACACAAGGAAGATTTACTATACAACTGTAGTATCTCTGTGACCACAGAACAATTTTATACAGCTCCAGGTAGCCAGTGCAGACTTATATCACTCTGCAAAATGCACAACTGAAATGCCATAACTTTTTATTTTATGTTTAATTCTAATAAACATTCAACTACACTATCATTTTTTTTTTCCATTTATGTAATCCAATATGAACTTTGTATGGAATTGTTATTGATTAATTCTGGTATTCATTACAAAATTGATTTAATTTGCATGTATGGCCCAAGACACAGCATCTGCCGTATGACTTTCATGTGTTTTGTAGGGGAAAAAAGCTAAAAAGAAAGAGAATTTTGCAAATAGTAAGAATGTTAATCGATATTTCAGCTGTTTACAGCAATTACCATTCTTGTCTGTGTGTTTTTATTTGTTTTTTGTTTTGTTTTTTTAACCAGCAAGATGTGTATGTTCAAAGTAATGGGAGCTAATTCAACAGTTCCATGACATTTGCTTGTGCAACAACTGCTCAGACTATGAAATATCCACATACTAAACCAGACATAGATTCTACATTGATTCTACCCACAAACACAACCCTAACCCTACTTCTGAGTCCTTGGAGAAAATAATACTGGAGCAAATTGTCACAAGAGCAAATGTCATGTCACCAATTCAGCAGTAGAGAGGTTTTCTGTGACTGTTTCGATAGTTTGAGGGCATTCCTCAAACAAACAGAAACCTCTGCATGGGAAAGTGGTGAGTCATGGGAAATCCAGTAGCATGAGTTAATGTTGTAATAAGAAAGAAAGAAAAAACACACATAAGAACAAGACTGGCAGTATGAATTGGCGGAAGCGAGATGTTCAGAGAATGAAAGAAATGATGCGGCGAGGTGGAAAGTGGGGGTGCCTGGCATCACTCATCTAATGTTGGTTCGTATGAATCATGGGTAATTCTTGTTTGGTCAAACCAGAATGGTCTGAGTCACCGCGATGTGCTCAGATGGACACGTATGTCAAGTGCAATTCATCTCCATATCCATTGTTCAAGCTGACTGAACAGATTGTGATATAAATGAGATGAACAGAGCAATAGGAATTTCATCAGCATCGGACATGAAATGGAGAAAGTGGGGAAATTTTGAAATGTTGGCTGACTTCACCAGACACAGATAAATTGGAAGATGTGATGGTGTCATTGCCTCACAATTCTCACATTGGTTTGTGTACATTTTTTTTTTTAATGATTTTTTTTTATTTGAATTTCATTTGATATGATATCGCAATTGATTTTGCAATGACATACACAAAATTCATTTTGATCAGCTTTGATCGAGCTCAAAAGCTTCTGCATAACCGATCAAAATAGGCAATGAAAGGACAGCATGGCATGAAAGCCTGCTGTAAACTAAATATCTTATGAAGCATAGACTCCATTTGATGGAACAAAATATGCATTTTTGACATTAAAATCATAATGCTTCACCCCTCTCATATATATATATATTTTTTTATTTATTTATTTATTTATTTTTTTTAAATGCAAACACACACAGACAGAAGGCTTTAAATCCCAAGATTTTGGTCGATGATACCCAACTTCAATGCCCTTTCCCCCACATTTGTCAGATTACTGTTTGATTATTCACTGACCACGTGCACAGTGATTGGATGCAAAGGATTGTACAATTTGTATTCTTTTTCCTGCTTTTGTGCCCTAAAAGCAAATTTACCAAGGATTTGTATAGAGTTAAATGAGAGACGTGGTTATGACATCACTTCTACCAATTTGGGTACTGGTTTTAGTGGTTTCTGTTGATATCGGTGATGCGCAATAACAGGATCCCAAATCCTTGGGGCTTTTTTTTCCCCCTCTAAAGGTTGATGATCCTGTGTGTCTGTTTTTAGTGTATCCAAGAAAGCCATCCTAGAAATGAGATAGAATTGCTCTTTAAAGGGATGGTACAGTATTGGTGGAGATGAGAATTGGGCTTTTAACTTTTTGCGAGATACCAAGAAAACACTTATGATAGTACAGAGCATACCATTTTAAGAGGAATTCAAAGTTTATTTGATGAAAATCGGGTTTGCAATGACTGAAACATCCAAAAACGAAGTAAAACAAAACGATCGTTATAAGGTGTGGGTCCCACACTTTAGTGGTTTCTCATTATCTCACCAAAAAATGTTAGAAACCTGAAATTAGGTCTCAACCAAAACTATACGATCCCTTTAAAGCTACTGAAAGAGCAAGTCCTGCTGAATGCTCATGGATAAGTCAAATTGAGATTCAAATTAAATACATTATGTACTCAACTACCCTTATTTCAAAAGTAAATTATATGTAGAAAAACATATGATCATGCATCATAAAACCAACTAGAAGGGCACACCCTGATTTAGTCAATATTCTGGGTTTTCTTTTTAAATTTTCTGAAAGAGCAGTTCTTCTACATAGCCATGAAGTTTGGGATCACATAACTCATGGGAACTTGTGATTTTTACAGTTTTCTAAAAACACTTTTTTCATATAAGAGTGTGATGAGGTATGTCTCATAGGCCCCTTTTCATTTCTTAAAAATCTCTCATACACTCCTCACCCCCAAGGCTGATAACTTTTGAAAAGTTATTGCTGCTGTGTTAAAAGTTGTTATCAGTCACGAATAGAATGTGCTTGAGTGTGCAAAATTGTAGCCTAATTTTATAATTCCTTCATTGTTGCTGTTACAGAGATATACATCCTTTTTTTTTTCCCATCCCATGCACAGAGCACAGCTTGTTGAGATTTTGTACTTGAATAAACCCTAAATTTCAAAGCCTCTTTTCTCAGTAAACACTTTTCCAGAATGTATACTTTCTTTTTGCATTCTTAAGATACATAGCTCAGGAAAGTTTGTAATTGGTTTATACATCATTTTAAACTTAAGAGTCTACTCTGTAGAATCTCCCCTTAAAGGTATTAGCCCACATTTGTAAACCTGCAGCAATTGGTCTCATAGTTAGCATGGAGTTTGGGTATGATTGCTGTAACACCTGTGCAAAATTTCGTTCCAATTAGTCCCATTACTTTCATAAAAATAAATGAAAATGCACCGTATGCATGCGTATAAAAACGCTCGCTAGCTCCGGTCCACGCGCGTACTACATGCATGCGATACATGTGTAAGTTAATGTACGTAGCTAGCCCGCGTTCGCAATTCGATTTTGGGTCGGGTTGACCCGGTTTGAAAATTGATTTTAAAACGATGATTTTCTCTCTTTTATCGAATGGTATAGACAAAGAGCAACAGGTGAGGTATGTTACTGTTATAACTTGTACTTGAAGTCATATTGGACCTGTTTTATGCAGTTTTGATTTTCGTGGGTTTACAAATGTGGGCTAGTACCTTTAACCTAAAAATCTGCGTCTTGCAATTTTGTGTTGGTTTTGTGATGCAGGAACACATATTTATTGTAAAGAAGAGAAAGAAGCAGAAGAGTAAGAAGAAGAAGAAGAAGAAAAGAAGAAGAAGAAAGGAAGAAGAAGAAGAAGAAAGGAAGAAGAAGAAGAAGAAGAAAAGAAGAAGAAGAAAGGAAGAAGAAGAAGAAGGAGAAAAGAAGAAGAAGAAAGGAAGAAGAAGAAGAAGAAGAAAAGAAGAAGAAGAAAGGAAGAAGAAGAAGAAGTAGAAAAGAAGAAGAAGAAAGGAAGAAGAAGAAGAAGAAAAGAAGAAGAAGAACAAGAGAGGAAATCTAGAGATTATGAAAGATTTTTTTCCCCCTGTTGATCTGTGGTCTACTATTTGAGCAGTCAAACAAACAAACAATAATGGACATTTTTTTTTTTGTGTGTGTGTGTGTCATTAATCTTTGAAATGACTTTTTTTCTTCTTCAAATGATTGCCTCCTACTGCAAAATTCTGCAAATCGGGGGATTTTATCGTTTGTGTTTCTTGCTCAAATACTGGCGGGTGTGAGCAAATTCCAATGAAGAATGTAATGTACGAAGAAAAAAAAAATCATTGATTTGTGTAATGGCAGTATGAATGCACTATTTGTGTTCATTTGAATTTCCTTGAACTTCTTGGTTGTACATGTGCTATGATGACCTGCAGTGGGGGGGGGGGGGGGGGGGCTTTTTCGTCAGGATTTGTTTGCAATGAAGGCAACCTCAGAAAACAAGCTACAGTTACAGAAGGTGTGATATTGGAGGAGGAGGAACAAAGACCTCCTCCTCACATGATGGATAGTTCTGAGAAGAATTTGCGTAATCCTGCTGGTATTTCATCTACAAATAAGAAAGAAAGAAGGGGGAGGGGAATTTCTGTGGCCTGAGGCACTATGCCATGTTCAGTGGCCTCAATCTCCTATAGTGACCTGATATCTCATAGTGTGATATCCGCAATCAGTGACCTGACCTGACCATAGATGGATGTTTATGACGGATGTGGAAATACAATTTGATTTCATGTGACCCTGACACTACTTTTTTTAAGTATCAAGTAATACATTTTTTCCTTATAAAAATTAGCCAGAGGAAGGAAAATCGTTTCCTTCCTCCATTGTTGGAGTTGTGCATTCAACACACATACAGAGACTAGGGACCGGTTAGAATTATTTTGTTCTCTCTTAGACCCCCCCCCCCCAAAAAAAAAAGTAATAATAATAATAATAATAATGATAATACGTAATTCTTTAGGCTTTTTTTTTCAAGGTCACATTTGTGACATATTTCTTGGATACTTGTGTTCATACAGGCATGTTTATTTTCATTTTTTTTTTTTTAGTTTGTAATAAACTGTAACATATCAATATAATTCATAGCCTAAAGTACCTCTCTGATGTGTCCTAGGGGCAGGGGTTATACCCAATACCTTGTCCTTCCCTATAGAGAAATCAAAAGGATAGAATTTTTTTAGTGCCAGTAATGGAGTGGTTTTCATTCTCAGAATCCAGTTATACATGATCACAATTCTTGTTCAAGCCATTTTTAAGTGGCAACATCCCCAGTCATTGTTTACAAATTCATCTGATCTATTTTATTCATTCACAATGCCTAATTGTGTAAATCATGGCCTTATAACCAATTTAAACAAGCAATTATTTACACTCACAATTCAAGTCAAGTTTTCGTAGTATACCTGTTTACATAAAATGCCCACACTGTTAAAAAAAAAAAAAAAAAAAAAATGTTAATAAACTTCAGTGTAAAAGGATTTGGTCTCTTTCTTGCAGACTGTTCACCTGTTCACCATAGCCAATCATGCAATCATGCTTAATTTGGGGAAAATCCGGTCTGGTTTACAGATAACAGGGTCTCAATTAATGCTAATTATCGTAGCCATTGTCTTTGCTATCTTAATGATCATTGTAAGTATCAAATGCATTTATTGCAACACTTTAGAATAAGTATAGTTTTGTGTCATCCACACATATCATTAGTAACTAACCTTTAGTGACACTAGCCCTAAAGTGATATTGAATTATGTAGTAATGTGTTCAGTCATCATTACATGTATGATGTAACATTACACATTTCTGTCAAGTCTTGTTTTGAGTGCTTTGCCAAAAATGCCACCAAAAAACAACAACAAGTGATTGATGTGAGGTTTAACTTCATTTGTTTGAGGACAGGGAGGTTGTTTTGAGTTTTGATGTTAGGAAGATAATGCAAGTGTATTAGAAACACACACACACACAAAAAAAAAAATGCTGTGTGTGAATGACTTTGCCACTCTGCATCATGGGATATAGTGGCTCATGGCCAGTATCCTCTTGGATGATGCTGTGATTTTTGGCTCCAGAATTTGGCAGGAAAATGATGACCAGAAATTGTTGACATGATCACTCAGTATGACCAAACAATGCCAGTCACTTTTATTTTTTTTGTACCCTGCCAAGCAGAGCTTTTAGTAGTAATGGACCCCTGTTACACATGTTACACCCCTGTTGGCCCGAGGCCTGCTTTTCGTGGCTGGCCTGATGGATGATCCCCTACAATGCATATTTCAGGATACTCAAACCATATAAAAAAAAAAAAAATTATATTTACTACATATTTCTTGTGTAGCACATGTCACCATAACAGTCTATGATGACTTGGTCACAAAAGAAAAAGGAAAGTTCATTAAAAACTTCATACACGAGCATGGCAGAGTAGATAAGAGCGTAAAAAGGCACTATCCAATTGTTCAGTTGTATCCAAACATGGTGGTCTGATGCAGAAAATGCCACGTGGAAGATGATGTCTTCTGGAAAGAGCAACCGTCACAGAAAGAAGTATTTAAAACAATGAGACTATTCAGCAAGGACAATGAACTCGATACGGGTTTATTGCTGATATACAAGTCCTTCGCGCTGTGTTGAAGCAATATCTTACAGACGAAGCATTGATATGAGAAACAGGGAATTCCCTCTGACGCACTCTCCATACAAACTCTGTGAGCGTCATCAATTCTTGCTTCATCTAATGCTCTGCATGGGAGCAGGTGATGATGTCAATTGACTAGCCTTCGTCAAAGGCCTTGCTGTCTTAATTGCAAGAGGAGCGAGCAGAGGGTCATTACGCAAGACTACTGTAAAACAAGGATTGTTAATTTCGAAAGAGCCAAGATTCCCAAAATTAAAATGCTTGTGAAAGTAGTTCTTGTCTGCACAATATGCATTAAATGCCAGTGATGATTTGCAAAAAATTTCATGCCATGAAAAAGGCCGCTGGCTCCAATTCACGAAAATGTCATGTCTCAAAAATATCTTGCTTTACAATAGTCAAGCCACCGAGGAGGGTTTTTTTTTTGAGATTTGTTTGAATTTCGTAACTTGCACCACTCAATTACCGAATGTTACTACTACTGTTTGGAAGCCCCCCCCCCCCCCAAAAAAAAAAAAACCCAAACAAACAAACAAACAAACAAACAAACAAACAAACAAAAAGAAGAACACAACCAATAAGTAGATCACCATCTGATTAAGTTGATGCATGCACATTTTGCATCGACATCCAAAGGGCAAATTGAACAAATGCATGCACTGTAGGTCGACGTAACTATCAAATTAAATTATTCAGTAGAAGTGGAATAATACATTGTTGTTAGATATTCTCCAAGTCATGTGTAATGAACACAATCATAGATCTCAAATTGTTTGGAATTTTTCAAGTAATGGAAATTTTATTTTTCCCTTCTGTAATTTATATTTCTGCTGTCATATAAGTACACCTGTAGAATAAAAAACAATTAAATGGAATTTCACAATTTTTTTTGTTTTTTCTGGCACATGTAGAGAGCGAATTAACGCAAAGAAATATTGTACAGCTGTATCTCAGTAACACGTCATCACATGGGTGTGGCCTGTGATTTATACAACGACAACAAAATGAAAATGCCCCCCAGCATAGATTTATTGCCAGATGTTTTACAAGAAAATTGATTTGATTCACGGACACATAAGCAGAATAACTTGATGAGGATTTAAAGGAGTTCCTTCTTACTCTGAAATCCTTCCCTGTTGCCAGGAGGTATTTGGTTGCAGAGATAAAGCAGGCAAACCAGAGAGGTGGGAAACCCATTCCACCTCCCTGGACAAACTGTAGTCCTCAAAGGCAGCAGTATTTTTGAAATAACTTTCACTTTCATGAAAAAAATTCCTGCAGAGCTATGTCATTACAGAAGCATTCACAGTGGAATTACTGTGGTAAGCCACAGTGCCCCCCCCCCAAAGTTTTCAAAGGAAGGGGGGCAATCCCCATTGAAAGTTTAATGGCAAGTGACCCATTGCTGTTTTTGCCTGAATCAAGCGGATATGTCCTGCCCCACCACAGGAAGTTGGTCTTACCAGTATTATGTCTGCTTCTTGAATAACAGCCGTAGCTATTGTATTTTTGTCTCTGCAACATCAACATCCCATGTGCCACCCATAAACTTGTATCCCCAGGGGGCAACTTTTTATTTTTAAGAAGAGTCTTTCAACATGGGAAGCAGGAAACCCCAGTGAAAGGCAGGAAATTCCAGCATTCATGCACAGTGACCGGGGCAAATTACACATGTGTCTCTTTTTCCTTTTTCTTTCTTTTTTAAAATCAAGTGGGACTGATTTGTACATCAAGGTGCTGATTGCTATAACAGTGAAACGTTTTTCGCATCATGTTGCAAAAATCTATTTTCAAAAATGAATAATGGGGGGGGGTGTGAATGTGGCTATACTTGCTTGTGTCTAGTTGGAATTTGTGGGTGTGTGGATGTTAATGTTGATGCGTGATAATGCATTTGGTTCAAGCAATCTGTTGCACACTACTAACTACTATGATGTCATAATCAATGGCCTTGGCAGCTACCTGGTATACGTGTAGTTGCACAGTTTATGTGTGGTTGCGGGAAGGAATCTAATTATTGATTTGAAATCATGGATGCCAAATGTGACCATTTTCTGCACTCTTGTTGCAAAATGTCAAAGCAAGTTTCATTTAAAGTTATGAGTATTACACTCCTATCTGCATTTTTTTTTCTCAATATTTTGAGTGGCTTTTGCTCACCCAAATGCTGCAATTAGTCTAATGTTAACTTTTGTGAACAACCAATTAAAACTATATCAATCTGATTTAGGTTAGTCCAGAGTGTACATGAGTTGATGATGTGAAAGAAATGTTTGTGATTCATACAATCTATCGACCGATTCTGTGACGCGATATGTGTATTTTTGGCATGGACAGTGCCATTACTGCGGTGTATCATCCGACCCCCCCCCCTCCTCTCTCCCCACCCCTCTCACGCGCGCAGAATGAAAAACTGATGCATGGTTGTTTTAGCCAATGGGCGTCTCGTACTGAGTGCGCGAATGCTTGCTTAGTGCGCGAACCTTTGTTACAAGTGTGCGATAAACATGTTGCCCTGGGGGTGGGGGAGAGCAGGGGGGGTCGGTTGAGACACCGCAATTTGAGCTCATGGCTGCGCCCAGTGCCATAAAATGTCTGCTGCCCTCAACGAACCCGAATCGGTCAATATGTTGATTTTCAGAGAGTAGTATCACAAGAAATAACATATTGTTGGTGTCCATGTGTTATTTTTTTCCCCAAAAACATCAGTTCTAATCCTAATCTGTTTCAGTGAGATAATGTGTTCCCTGTGCATTCAATTCATAGCATACTGTGAGAATGTGATGCACAAGTGTGTAAATGAAATCACTTTTCTTTTTTTAGTCGAATTGGGAAGAGTCTTCAGTTTGCAGAAAGCTGAATATTTTGCTATTCCAAGAACCACAATAGTCTCCCCCCCCCCCCAAGAAAAAAAAAAGTTAAGAAACTACCATTTTGATATAACTATGTCATCACTGACTGTTGCTTCCTATCCTTGTAGCATTCGTCTACTGTGCCTAAACAATGTGATGTGATTTACTCACATATTCTTGGAAATGTAAGGTATTTTTATTTTCAGTTTCAGGAGGATTTAGCTCCGTCTTGGAAATGTAAGGTGTTTTTCTTTACAGTTTCAGAAGGATTGAGCTCCATGATTTCTCTCAAAATATGGGATGGAAACTTTTATTTATTTTACTATATTAACTTGCTTTCAGAGAAATTCCAAGCAATTTACCAGTTTCTGTAAAAGCAGTTTCAGTTGATATAACTTTCCATTTTTGTCCCCGCTGAACGAGTTCGAGCAGGGGACTATGAAACGGGCTCCGTACGTGTGTGTGTCCGTCCGTGTGTCCGTCCGTCCGTCCGTCCGTCCGTCCGTGTGTCCGTCCGTGTGTGCGTCCGTGTGTGATCAAAATCTTCAATTTGCTACTTCTCTGTCATTTATGAGCCAATTTTGATTCTGTTTGCTTTATATGATAGCATTACATGGGAGCTTTGAAACTTCTACACAGAATTTCAGTCGTGACCTTTGACCTTGACCTTCGACCTATATTGTACATTTTGCTACAAAATACTACTCATTCGCCATTTCTAACCCGATTTCGATTCCGTTTGCTTTATATGATGGCACTAGGTGAGGGCTTCAAAACTTCTACACAGAATTTTGACCTTTGACTTCTTTGACCTTTGACCTTGATTTTTGACCTGTATTGTACATTTTGCTACAAAATGCTACTCCTTCGCCATTTCTAACCCGATTTCGATTCCGTTTGCTTTTTGTGATGGCACTAGGTGAGGGCTTCAAAACTTCTACATAGAATTTTGACCTTTGACTTCTTTGACCTTTGACCTTGATTTTTTGACCTATATTGTACATTTTGCTACAAAATGCTACTCCTTCGCCATTTCTAACCCGATTTCGATTCCGTTTGCTTTATGTGATGGCACTAGGTGAGGGCTTCAAAACTTCTACACAGAATTTTGACTTCTTTGACCTTTGACCTTGATTTTTTACTTATATTGTACATTGGCTACAAAATGCTACTCCTTCGCCATTTCTAACCCGATTTTGATTCCGTTTGCTTTTTGTGATGGCACTAGGTGAGGGCTTCAAAACTTCTACACAGAATTTTGACCTTTGACTTCTTTGACCTTTGACCTTGATTTTTTGACCTATATTGTACATTTTGCTACAAAATGCTACTCCTTCGCCATTTCTAACCCGATTTCGATTCCGTTTGCTTTATGTGATGGCACTAGGTGAGGGCTTCAAAACTTCTACACAGAATTTTGACCTTTGACCTTGATTTTTTACTTATATTGTACATTGGCTACAAAATGCTACTCCTTCGCCATTTCTAACCCGATTTTGATTCCGTTTGCTTTTTGTGATGGCACTAGGTGAGGGCTTCAAAACTTCTACACAGAATTTTGACCTTTGACTTCTTTGACCTTTGACCTTGATTTTTTACCGATATATTGTACATTTTGCTACTAAATGCTACTTCCGGCGGGGACATATTTTACGCACCGCGTAATTTCTACTTTTCCTTGTTTCAATGTATTTTTAGGGATTTTCTGTTTTATTTTGGGGGGTTTTGCTTCATTTTTGAGATTTTATCAGCTAACCAATGATATCATGTTCTATGTTTGTTTTTTTTATTCTCTGCAGGCTTTCTGTCAGGCATTACAGGAGATGGATGTGAAAAATTTCAAGAGTTTCTGCAAGGTATGTATTCAAGATCAGACATTGATGTCATTTTTTCCATTTATTTTGATTTATCAGCCACAACCTACTTATGAGGAAATTCAGGTGGATTTTTTTTTTCTCTTTACATTACAGACAGAAACAAAATATGGAAGAAATGATGTATGTCTGTTGAGGTCTGCATTTGTTCTATAACTTTTGATAACTTCACATTTCAATTCTCTTCTCGTTTACTTCCCTCCCCCCATTCTCAGAAAAACTTCCAGATGTTGTTTGACAGTCTGTTTTAATGCTTGATATGTTCAAATGATTTGGAGTACAAGTAGAAGAAATATTTGCATACTTGCCAACTAGTAAGATTTTATCAGATTCAGTAAGATTTTTTATGGTAAAAATAGCAAAATCAGATTTTCTGTCAGAGAAATCAGATTTTAAAAAAATATTTAGATATACCTTTCATGTGTATTTTCTGAAGATTTGACCGAAAGTAAGATTTTTAACTTCAGTTTGCATATAAAATAAGATTTTTGCAATCCACGAGTAAGATATTTCATTTTGAAATATTGGCAGGTATGTATTTGAGGCTCTTCCAAATACATGAAGTATTGGTCTCTTTCGTTGGAAGGAGTTCCTAGCCACGTGAATAGTAGGGCAGCAACTGTTTATTGTACAGCAAATTTCTGTGAAAATATATGAGGTGGTTAGTACATGTAGTGTAGCAGATTTTCTTTTCAATTTCTTGGAAATTCACTGGAAACCAAAAGTAAAGATCATTATTGTGGCAAGGGTGTTATAGTGATAGAAGTGGCCTTTTTGCATAGCTGCAAAGAGCATAATAGAAACACTGTTTTCTTTTTCTTATGTCTGTAAAACCAAATTCTCAGTGTGAGGTTTTGTTGGCTTATGTAGGCCTGAGGCAATGTATGACTGTGTAAACCACAACATTCCTAGACAGTATGTCAAAGCCCTAAGGGAGATGGTTGCTTGGTTAACTACCCCCTCCTCATTGCAAGTTCCATTAATTTCCTAAACTCACTCAATTAACACCACCCCCCCCCCTCCCCCTCAGTGTGAGTGTAATGTTGAGAATTGTCAATTGGCAGTCAGTGCAAATATCATTCAGTTTGACTTCATGTTTGCACAGTTTTATGTGAGTAGTGGGCCAATATCCTCAAACTTCATTAGGCCTATTATATTGGTGCATTGGCAAATCAGGGATACTTACATTGTGTAAAAAAGTTGACATTCCTTCAAAATTGTCATTATTATTGTGGGAATAGTTCACATTTGTTTTTAAAGTTCAAAATACTTCATGTTCACAGTGAGTAAAGAAAAAAAAAGAAATAATGATAATGTGTGTGTCTTCCACAGTAAGTCTGCAATTTCCTTGTGTGTCTGTTTTGTTTGTTTGTTTGTTTTTTGTTTTGTTTTTGTTTTGTTTTGTTTTGTTTTGTTGTTTTTTTTTTTGGGGGGGGGGTTAGGAGGTAATCCCATGCATTTCCACATTTAAGCCCTTTTTACACTTGTGTTTCTTGACCCCGGACTTTCTCTGACCCAGGACTATCGTTAGTCCCGTACCAATTTTTTCAGCTTTTTACCCTGGCCAATTAGTCCCATACTATCTCTTGTCCGGGGCTAAGGAGAAAACTGACCTTTTTGCACTCGTATTTCTTAGCCCCGGACTTTCCAAACCACATGAATACTCATGATTACGCTGTGCACTGTACACGTACACGCACGCACCGGCAGCACTTGATTACCTCGTTTCCGATTGGTCAGTGGGGGTCGGACTTCGTCTCCGTCGCATAGCCCCGGATTATTTTTTCGTTCTGTTTACACTCACTTGCTTGGCACCGCAATTTCGGTGCTTTGCGGTGCTAACCCTGCTATTTTGCAGGGCCAGATAGTACAGGATTATCGGTGGGGCTAGCCCACTTTGGCAAAAACGAGTGTAAACAGAAAGTGGGCTAACATAGCTATTATCATGTGAAAACGGCTTTCCAATACATCAATTCCTTTAAAAGTTACACGACATTAAAGGGGATATGGTTCAATAGGTTTTACAGCAATATCTAAGGGTTATAATGTCTCGGCGCGCAATTGCGTAGGTTCTGTATGTGGGGTTTGTTGTAGATCACTGCTATCTATTGATCAAATCTCATCGAAATCGGCGAAGAAAGAAAAAAAATTACACTTTCTATTCCTTATATGAAATAAAAATGTTTTTTTCTATTCTGTGTTACCAAACTCAATCCATTCAGCTTCCCATGTGAACAGTTTCTTGTCTTTTTGGATTCCCTCCAAGAACGTGAAATTAATCACAACTTATCTGATATTAAAAAGTTAAAGAAAAAACATTTACGTGACAGTTTCCTGTTATTGGAAGAGTTTAAAATGAAACATGGCTATCTTATTTTTTCATAACAAAATGAAGGGAAGTATCTGTGTAGTTCATGTCAGCCCATACTAGGTTACATCATCAATTCTTCAGAAATGGTCCCCGTGCACCCCCCCCCCAAAAAAAGAAAATCTATGATAGGTCAAAGGTCAAAGATCAAGTGAAATACATGCTCTCCTATTCGTCCAATTAAACCTAGGTCAAGGAAGGTGACCATTCAACACATTTGTGACAAACATGCCATTATAATATTTTGCCAATTTTGTGAAAATGTAATCACACATTGTCCACATGTACTATAGACCTATTAGGAGAATCATGCATTATGGCGGAGGCATACCAGTCGTCATAGCGACATTTCTAGTTTAATATTACAACGAAGATTACGACTATTATTAGCAGTTGGTAATTAAGTGGTGTACGAAGACTAACTCAAACAATACATCATTATATGAGTGGCTATAATGTACAATTGATAAAAACCCAATAAATCTTTTTTTTTTTTTTTTCAGGTTATACAGTGCGTATCAAAAAAAAAGGTAATCCAACTTTGGCGGGCTACTACTTTACAATTGTCAGCTATGGAGAGCTCAATGTTTTAATTCTAATGATATCACAAACCATCGGAAGCTATGCTGCCGGCTGAAAGCAATAACAAATTTACTTCTTGTATATTATAGAAAGAATGGCCACGCGAAAGTAACAAGATTAATGCTCTGTTACTGGGAATTTGAAAACAATAATGACATTGTTTCCATTCCTGTTGTGTCGTTGGTTGTTGGCGTGTTTCCTTTCAAAGAGTGAAAGTAGTAGTAGGTTAATAGATGTCGGCGTTAAAGCTTGTACAATATAACAATATTGGTCACAGTTTATTATTCCGAAGGTTCATTTTTTTTCCCCAAAGGTTCGTTATTCCAGAGGTTCGTCATGATATAGATAAACGGGCCCAAATTCGTTATTGCTGAAAGCAATAACAAATTTACTTCTTGTATATTATAGAAAGAAAGGCCACGCGAAAGTAACAAGATTAAATGCCCTGTTACTGGGAATTTGAAAACGATAATGACATTGTTTCCATTCCTGTTGTGTCGTTGGTTGTTGGCGTGTTTCCTTTCAAAGAGTGAAAGTAGTAATATAGTAGGTTAATAGATGTCGGCGTTAAAGCTTGTACAATATAACAATATTGGTCACAGTTTAGTATTCCGAAGGTTCATTTTTTTTTCCCAAAGGTTCGTTATTCCGGAGGTTCGTCATGATATAGATAAACGGGCCCAAATTTGTTATTGCTGAAAGCAATAACAAATTTACTTCTTGTATATTATAGAAAGAAAGGCCACGCGAAAGCAACAAGATTAAATGCCCTGTTACTGGGAATTTGAAAACGATAATGACATTGTTTCCATTCAAAATTCAAAATGGTCACCTTCCTTGTCCTAGGTCATTTGGGGATTTTAGGACTTTAACTTGACTTTGGCCCTTTCATAAGTTTATGCATTAAGTAATTTTCAAGGTATGGAGAAAAAGTGCAATTTTTGTATTGTGTAGAAAATTGTTACCATTTTCATCTGGCCTTTGACCCTAAAATTCATAAGAGAATCACTGTCAGGCAGAACATGCATAAATATGTACTAAGTTTCAAGATGCCATGAGCCACCTCCGAGACATGGAGGAAGAAGCAAGTTCAGCACTTTCTCTTGATCTTTGATCTTTGACCTTTTTGGCAAAAAAAAAAAAAGAAATTGCCAGAGAATCTCTATTTTGGGTTATACATGCATACACCAAGTTTAAAAAATAGTCCTGCTGGCATTGCATAAGTATGAGGGAAATAGTAAAATTTTGAAGTGTTGCCCTTGACCTTTGACCCCATGAACCCCAAATTCCCTAGATAATCACTTCCAGTCAGTACATGCATAATATATACTATGCTCCATGAAGATACCTTGAACAATATACAAGATACAGAGAAAAAAAGTAAAATTTTAACATTTTCACTTGACCTTTTCACATTTGACCTTAACCTTATCACCCCAAACTTTTACCAGTGAATTTTAATTGGGTAATACCTGTATACACTAAGTTTCAAGAAAATATCTTTAGGCATTGCAGAGATATGAGGGAAATAGTGAAATTTTAAGCATTTGACCTCGACCTTTTGACTTTTGACCTTGAGCATGTGCACCCAAAAGTTGATAGGCAGAATTTCACCCCCAATACACATACAACTGTACATGCCAAATTTCAGGGGGTTTTTTTTGTTTGTTTTGTTACGCTGTCCGCAAAATTCATTACGGACGGAGAGAAGGACGGACGGAAGGACGGACAACCCGAAAACATAATGCCTCCGGCACCACTTCTTGGCGGAGGCATACAAAAGAATCTAGATTACATAGGTGAAGTAATCTTTGAAGATATGTAAATATTGATATGTACGGTATTGAAACTGTCGTGTTGATTATCCTTATGGTACGTTACCACTCTCGTGGAATTCACTAAGCTGGGTCCACTTTCTCGATTCGCCCGAAATCGTGGTCTTACTCGGGGACTAATCGTGCTGATCATCAGATAATCAAATCTTGATGTCAGTCAAAGACATTGTGTTGATCGTAGTAATTTTTCGAACAGACCAATAATTCTTCTACGATCAACACGATTACCACCATAGACCTCAAGATGTGATAAGCCATGATAAGATCACCACGGTCACTCGTAGACTAAGAATCGATTTGTGGTAGATAGTATACAAGTATTAGCATATCGAGACTCGCGACAATGGCAACCTAGTGAAAGTGTTTAACGTGCAATGTCAATAATCTTTTGGGTATCAATAATGCACATTTATAGTTACTCTATCTAAAAAGGACCGGCGGACGAGTAGGGCATGGATATCTGAAAACATTGGATGGTGCATTTAATTCATGCATGAGTTAAAATGTTATTCCAGCGGAACTTACATGCGCTCTAAAAGTGGATTGCACGTCAGATGCGCCTATAGCAGATACACTTCAAATCATTTTAGCAACTAATTTCTGTGGAAAACATGAAAATATTGTATTCGTTGTGGTTAAACATTTACACTCTGAATATGTCTAATGTTTAACACATTAGTCATACACATACATCCTTGAACACAAACACACACAACGCAAAAGTATGCAAACCTGCATAAATATAAACGTGATATATATATATATATATATATATATATATATATATATATATATTTATATATAGATATAGATATATTATATATACATAGTTATAGTATATACATGCACACATACATACATACACGCATGCATAGTTAATGTTCCCTCAGACATTTCCCTCATGTTTTATAGATCCATGCATTAAGGTCTACTTAACCATAACATTTTTTTTTTCTCTCTCTCTCTCATTTTTGTATAATATTGATCATTAGTCACTCCTAACGGATTTAACAACCAAGTTTACGTTGTATTGCATTTAAATCAACCCATGTAATAAAGTTAAGTGCATGAAATCATTTTTTATAAAAAAAAAAAACCCACAGAATTTGAAAGCGACTGGATTTGACTTGCAACTATTCATTTTTATCAATGTCATTCCTTGGTATTTGTAATCTATCTATTAGTTTCTTGGCAATAATAAACGTATGAGCAATATGTTTAAAAACCATCAGGCGAACCACCAAAGAATGAGAACACGTATGTGCGATCTTA
This sequence comes from Diadema setosum, assembly GCF_964275005.1. Taxonomy (NCBI): domain Eukaryota; kingdom Metazoa; phylum Echinodermata; class Echinoidea; order Diadematoida; family Diadematidae; genus Diadema; species Diadema setosum. Next base: position 15,274,310 of record NC_092686.1, on the reverse strand, counting down.
TCTTAAAAAAATAAATTGATTTCATGCTAGAGCATGGTGAGAAATATTTCGCTTGTGCGGTATACATGTAACTCTTATTTCGACATCTAAATAAAGCATTCGAGTTTGATGTTCCATGAATGCATTAATGGCGTATTGAATAAATTCACGAAATTCATGACTGAGCTCATTTCACCTGCATGAATGCCTGTGTGCGATACTGGAGGTGTGAGTATGTGTGTGAAGATGATCAGAAGAATGAGAGTTGATGAAGAGAAGTTTGATTAATATCGATATGTTGGAAACCCCTATCCAGGTAAGCCCGTTTCGGCCGTCATGAAATTACACCTCTCGTAAGGCCTTCATTCTATTTGATGAAAAAAGACGTAAACTAAAAGTGAAGCTGAGTAGATCAAAGGTGATAGCGAATAAAAAATTTAATTTGTTTTCATATTCCACAAGATTTAATGATATTTAATCAATAATTTGGATGTAAGAAGTGATAGGGTCTCATACTTGCAATGATTATTATAGTATTACACGCGTTACGCAAGTGCGGCCGTCGACATTACCCTTAAATTTCTGTATAACCGTATTGAACCTTTTCCCTTTAATGTCGTGTAACTTTTTAAGAAATTGGTGTATTGAATAGCCGCTTTCACAGAATAATACTTATTTATGGGGTTTAACTTAAGGAAAATTCCGATGTTATTTGTAAACAGAAATTAAATGTATGGAAAAAACATTACTGAAATCTGTATTTCTTGGGAAAAATGTATAAAAAAAATCCTTCCTTCCTTAGTATTTCATAACAACAACTATTTATTACATAAAACGGGGTATTAACTTGTAGGAAATCTAATTCTCTTTAATATGATACAATTTTTATGGTGATTTGATATTCTTAACTAAAGTTATTCAAAAATAATCCGTATCCTAGCAACGGGCGGCGGCCATCTTAGAAGTATGCAAATTAGACGTACGCGCAACCCTTTTTTCCGCTGGCGACAAGCAGATTCGCAAAATACAGGTTCTGACGATCTTCGAACACATCGTAGATTTTTTTTTTTGGGGGGGGGGTGCACGGGGACCATTTCTGAAGAATAGTAACCCAGTATGGGCCGACATTAACTACACAGATACTTCCCTTCATTTTGTTATGAAAAAATAACATAGCCATGTTTCATTTTAAGCTCTGAAAGGCCATTTAACAAGTTCTTTATTTCTTAGGGCTTTTAGCATAAGATTCTTCTTTTTTTTTTTCACTTTAATCTTCCAATAAGAGGAAACTGTCACGTCAAATTTTTTTCTTTAACTTTTTAATATCAGATAAGTTGTGATTTTGGAGGGAATCCAAAAAGACAAGAAACTGTTCATATGGGAAGCTGAATGGATTGAGTTTGGTAACACAGAATAGAAAAAAAAAAACATTTTTATTTTATAATATAAGGAATAGAAAGTGTAATTTTTCTTTCTTTCTTCGCCGATTTCGATGAGATTTGATCAATAGATAGCAGTGATCTACAACAAACCCCACATACAGAACCTGCGCAATTGCGCGCGGAGACATTATAACCCTTAAATATTGCTGTAAAACCTATTGAACCTTATCCCCTTTAATGTCGTGTAACTTTTAAAGGAATTGGTGTATTGGAAAGCAGTTTTCACATGATAATAGCTATGTTTGGGGGATAATTTTAGGAAATTTCAAATGTTATTTGTAAATGCATATTAGATGTATGGAAAAGAATATTATAACCAAATTCCGTATCTTTTTAGAAAAATGCTAAAAAACATAATTCCTTCCTTAATATTTCATGACAACAACTATTTATCCCATCAAATGGGGTATCAGCTTGTAGGAAATTTAATTCTCTTCAAAATGATACCATTTTTATGGTAATTTGTTATTCCTAAATAAAGTTATTCAAAAATAATCCGTCTCCTAGCAACGGGCGGCGGCCATCTTAGAAATATGCAAATAAGACGCGCGCGCAACCTTTTTTTTCGCTGGCGACAACCGGATTCGGAAAATACAGGTTCTGACGATCTTCGAACATATCGTAGAATTTTGTTTTAGGGGGGGTGCACGGGGACCCTTTCTGGCTGCTAGACTAAGAGTGACGCTCATTTGTCTGGACCATTGGCCCTGAGAAGTGTCTATCTTTGCACAGAGGAAACTTTTCTCATGGAGTGCCAGTCCCATTGCCATTCCCACTGGACTTTCCCAGCTTATATTTTGTCTAAAAAATGATGTTCTCAGCCATATTGCAGTCACCTTTGACCTTTCACTTCTATTCTTGCATTTTATATCAACTAAGTGTCTTTTTATTGTTTTTCTATTCTTCCAACCTTATTTTGTGACTGCCAAACAAGAGTACATCTTAGCTGTGATAGGAGTTAACTTATCGAAGGTAGTTTACTCACGAAAGAACACAAAATAGGAGTTAAGTTACCAAAGGTACTTCCCAAAAATGTGCCATCAAGAAAAGATACAGAATTATGCATGATGAAGGATTGTATTTGAAAGTTACAAAAATCTAATCATCTCTTGAAGTATGATATAAGATGAGAATATTAATATGAGAGAAAACTTAAAAGCAACAACTACGAAACACTCATAAGAAATAAATTACATGCTCAAAAGGTCATTCAGGCAACTATCTCTGTTCATGGACATTTTTTTTTTAATCTGTGTAACATCATTTCATTAAATCACAAACTGTCTTTCAATGTAAAATTTTGAGTGAAACACAATTTTTTTTAAATAGCTAATGAAAGAAATTCAAACTTACATTTCTGCTCTCGTAATACCGGGGGGTTTCGTGTGTTCGTTTTTGTGCTGGCAGTACCCCCATGTCACAGAAATCATCCTAGGACCCCAAAACCTGGTTATGAACCCATCCTGGGTGCCCTTTTTAGGTGGGGCTCATGAATGTCATGCAGTACATTCAAAACCCATGTCATTTTCATGAAACTTGATCAAATTGTAGAAGAAGGGTTACTTAATGCCGAAGAAGTGTAAAAATTGGGGGTTCTTTTGCTCGTTTATGTGCTAGCAGCGCCTCTGTGCAACAGAAATCATTGTGAGACCCCAAAATCTGATCAGGAACCAATGCAGGGATACCCTGATAGGATGGGTTTATGAATCTCATGCTGTACACTCAAAACCCCATGGATGTATTTAAAAAACAACAACAACAGTTGTCAAAATTGCAGTAATAGGGTTGAAATATATTCAGAAAGGAAGGTCCATGTGCGTTTTTGTTATATTTCTTATTTCCCTTGGCCAGCGCATAATGATATTGTATTGGATACAAGTGTGGAAAAAATCCACACTGACATATTTGTTTGTTTGTTTGTTTGCTTTTACCCACTTGCTGTAATTGTTCAGAAAGTGATACGGGAGGAAGAAGAAGTAGAAATATAAGGATATGGGAGTTTTGACATTAGTCTGTCCTCCAAAGGAAAAAAAAAAATCTTAATATGATAGCATTGATTGTAGATTGCATTTGTTGGTTGTTGCAGTGGTTGGTACAGTGTATGTTGTATACTATGGCGATGTACCTTGAGTAACCCCCCCCCCAAAAAAAATAAAAATAAATAAATAAAAATAAAAAAAAATAAAAAATTACAATTCTGTGAATCACCTTTTGTTGCACTAGATTTGGTAATCAAAATTAATATCTGAATAGTAAAAGTGCTAAATACAGGTCTGGTAATACTTTTGTGACTTGTCATTTGTAACCAAAAATTAAAAAAAAATATTAGTAATAACAAGTTTAGTTCTAACTTAGATCTGAGCACAGATAATCAGATAGTTTTTAGTTGTTAATGTAAAGATGAAAAGTGTGCCATATGTTTTGTTTTTTGTTTTACTTTTTTGTTTTGTTTTGTTTTAAACACCTAGTCTAGTAGACCAGTAGTCCCTGAGCGAGGCCGCGGTGGGAAGCTGTCGGGTATCCATACATATCACACTCTAGCTCGATCTACTAGTATCTCGGCTCAGCTCATCAGTGATCAACTTGCGCAGCTAGAATGTGCACAAACATATCTGAGGAACGTCCTTAAAGACTTGGGGTGGTATTCTGAAATCCATCCTAGGAAGAAATCTATTCCTAAGTGGTATTCTGAAAATCTTCCTGAGTTTCTTCCTAAGTCTGTTCATAAGTTTTTTTCCTAAACTTAGGAAGAAACTTAGGAAGGGGGCGGGAGTATGCAAATTTCTAAGGAAGAAGTTGGTATTCTAGAATGCACTTAAGGAAAGAATTTTAGGAAGATATTAAGGAAAGCTCCACCCCTGTCCGAAGTACGTTGTTAAGATAAAGCAAGCTGCAAACGTCGTGATAGGCGCATGTCATTCATTGTGTGCATCGTGTACTTTGATGCGTGATTTGAGCATGAGAAAGGGAACATGCCGCACACATGTGTATTTAACCGTACGTCATAAGAAACTTGCGATTTTCATTGGTTGGTTCCTTATGATAACGGCATTTTGTATTGGCTTAAGAAAGGATGTGGGTGGGGATAAGGATGGCCTAATTTGCATTAAGAAGTTCCTAGGAAGAAATTTCAGAATACCAATTCTGTCTTTCTTAAGCACTTCCTAAGTTTCTGACTTAGGAAGAAACTTAGGAAGATTTTCAGAATACCACCTCAGATATTTTTGATGAGCACTTATTTGCTCATGTTAATTTTCTATCTTTCTGTCACATGTGATCTTCCAGACAAAGTAATCTACAAAAGTATGTTCCAGCGTGCTTATGTACTTTATGCAGTTAAAAGTGTGATTTTTACGCTGCATTTGATTTGGTTCTCCATTTCAGCACATTGAAAGAGAGAGTAAAGTGCAGCAGGATTAGGTCTTTTCTGTTGTGAGAGCATGAGACCTGATTACTGATGTGCTCTTTTCTCAAAGATCCTTGGTACCACTTGTAGTTAAGCACATAACTTCTCTCAGCACTGTCAAGCATGACATGAAATGAAAGCAATGAGTTTCTCCTCCATCTACATGTCTATCACCTCTTTGGTTTTATCAAGGGAAGTTCAAGGAGGTGGGTTCACAACAGTATACTGTAAAACATGATATATTCGCGGCCTGAATTTTTCGCGAATTGGAGCCGACGGCCTTTTTTGCGGCATGAAATTTTCGCGAATTGCCACTGGCATTCAATGCATATAGTGTAGACAAGAACTTTCGCGTGCATTTTAATTTCGCGAATCTTGGCGCTCGCGAAATTCGCGAAATTAAAATGCACGCAAAAATTCCTCGTTTTACAGTATTCCCTGTGAACCCATGTTTGATGCCAGCAGACATTTGAAGTATGTGCCAAACTGGATCTCCCTCACTCCCTCAATTGCTCAGCAGATGGTGGTATCAAAGGCACAAAATGCACTCGTTGAATTCTTTTGGGCTTCCCTAGAAAACTGACAGCTGTTCGAACCTCTTTGGTGTTATCTGGGACGTGACGTGTTCACCAAGCGCGGTCTGGGTGCAATAGTAGGCTGGCGCCAGTTTATCAACAGATATCAATGCCACATAAATATAGAATGAGGGCAAATTAATATTTTGCAATGTTCATTTGAAATGACCTGGAAACTTCTCAGTGGAATTCCCCCAATGGTTTGATTTACACTGTCAGGAACCAATATTGATTTATCCCTTTAGCACACACAGTTGTCCTTTTAATGGACCTCTTAAAGGTCCAGTTTATCTTTGGGAGTAGTGATACAAAAAATTTTCAAGATATCACATTTGATGCATAAGTGTAGGTCTGTTGTATCACAAAACATCCTACCATACAAAATTTTTGGACACATTTTTATTATAACTATTGTTCACTTTTTGTGTATTTAACAACACTTAACATCGATTACACGGATTCAAATTTTTACAGTGGTTGTTTCTAGCCCTAACTCACATTTTAGAACTCTTTTAAAGCACTAATGCTGGGTTTTTGTTTCATCTGCAAATGGTAAATTATGCCTTTAACCCTAAACAGGCTGAGCTTTTTTAACTCTACTAAATGGAAGGGGGGTGGTTAGCTGATGAATGAAAATGGTATGACTGGGAATTTAGTTTTCCACAGGTCATCCTTCTGTTTTTAGTTTGCTGAACAAATCTTTCCAAAAGCTGTTTGAATTCCAGATGCAAATCATTCGTGTGTATGTACAGAAAGTCATTGAGTTACTAAGAACTGTTCACACCTTTGATGAAACTCTGTTTCCACTGTATCCAGGGTGACTTTGTTCACAAGCACGATATTTTTCGCAGATTGGGACTTGAAGGACAATTCTGCAAGTTGTTGAATTTGCGATTGGGAAGCAAATAGGATGAGAAAGAACTTTGATAACTTTGCTTGGAGTGACTCAAAAGAGGTTTTATTTTGCTCTTTTTCTCCTTTCAGGTGTTTTTTGAATCAGCCAAAAAGTCAGCCGTTGCATCATGACAGTGGACCGCGTGGAGCGGTTGACATCCAAAATCTTCGTCCATCACATCAGCTGCCATGTTGAGAGACAATTCATAAATTGCTTATTGCAATTTTGCACATGAAAAGCGGAGGAGCGGGGGAAAAATACAGCAGTGCAAGTCTGTAAATAGAAAAAGTTATTTTTCAGTAATTATTCGTCTTTTCCTTACAAGTGGATGCCAAGAACAGCTGCCGACATTTACAAGCCATTATCAAGTCCGGTCATTGAAGAGAACGTGGTGGCCCACGTACACTTAATGAGGAAATCAAGTGGAACATTTGCATAACATTTGCAGGACAAGTCAGAGAATAGTGCAATTGCAAGTCGTCTGCCGTGGTTCATCAAAATTTGCCTCAAGAAAACAGTGTCCATGTCAGAACTAGAAAGTATAAGCAACAGGTTCTGGTATCATTATGCTTTTTTTTTTTTCTTGGCCCTCTCATCATGATGTAATATTATGTTACTTCTTTGTTACCTCTTAGTTTTTTAACTTTGGTGAGTGCAGACAGAGATTTGAAAATGAAGATGATTTTTTTTTTTTCATGCTTACCTTAGTTGAAGATACCTAGTCCATCATTACTTACAGAAAAGTTTATGTTGTCCTTTGAATAAAAAGGGACAAATGGTTGAGACAGTGTTGTTTGTGCATCTGCCAAGAGCTTCGTTCAACTGAAAATATGCAGTGAATTGTGAATCAACAGTACATTGCCAGTGCGAATCAGTCTTTATGTATTTTGCTTTGCTTATCCTGCATTTTAAACGTCATCCTGCTCTTATCCCTCCCAAGCTGTAGACAGTATATAGTTGTTTTATGCAGGGTCAGGGGCGTCTTTGCAACGTGTGGAGGCATTGTGTAATTTTTCTTCAAAAATTGTTTAGATGATGTGACCAGGAAAACATAATCATATCACCTTTGTCCATGGCATCACTGCAGGGTATTGACTAGTCATGGCGTAGCATTACTTCTAGAAATACACGTCAGAGGAGCTCATGATTAAGTATTGTTGGTATATATACCATTTTCCCCCATCCCTTCATAACTAGAGAAAGAAAATCCCTCAGAGCAAGCATGTATCATGAAATATATTGGTCTTTGAGAATATATTTTTTTTTTTTTTTTATCTTGTGTGCTTCTTCAATTCTTACTCAAGCACCTGAGTGGTTTTTATTTGCATATCAATTTGACATGGAAGTCAGTGAACATCTGGAGAAATGGGGCTTACTCAGGTGAAATGATTTTCTTTTCTTTTTTTTAATCATTCCTTCTCTATTATTTCTCACATTTGGTGTTTTTCGTGTATACATCTTTGGTTTGGATACCACTAATTGCTTTATATACTGATTTTAAGGTGTAATTGCAGCTACTTTTGCAATTTAATGATGGAAATGTTGTGCATGATAGGTTGGACTATACATGCCTTTAGTAATATATGTCATCATCTTAAGCTGTTAAAAGGGATTTTGGTTACAAAGATGTATTTTGCTGAAAACTGACAGAAAGAAAGGTGTGGTGGGGATCAATAGCACACTGGATGTAGATTACTGTATGCGAAATAAGGTGGGCTTTATGATACAACGGTACATCGACCAAACTACCAATGTTCTTTGAAAACTGCACTATGTCATTTACACAAATCAAATACATTGGACAAGCATGGGAGTAATTCAAATTGATGTAAAAAAATGTAGATTACTTTTTGCTGGAGAGAAGCCAAATAAATGTACTTCAAACATCTGATAATTTGATAATTGGACATTGAATAATTTATGGTTTCAAGATAAGCTTTCTCTCTCCCCCCCCCCCCCTAAAACCTGATTATGTGTAAGAGTTTTGGAAGATTTATGTGTAAACATGGAGCTAGTGTAAATCTGGGCAGCCTCAAGTGTTAAGTATGACCAGGAGGCAAGTGGAATATGTTCAAAGTGCCAAACTTCTGGTTTGCCCAAGATTCTTTCCAAGACTACTAAGCCCAAGTGACTCTAGACAGTGCTGCAGGTGTAAAGGAGGTCAAATACTTGCTGCATTTGTCAGTGCTATCTCAACATCAGAGTTCTGGTGTGTGTGTGTGTTTTTTTTTTCTCTCTTTCTCGTTTCTTTTGTTTTTAGTGGGGTCAAGTTGCCCAACCCCCCCCCCCCAAGTACTTTCAAAATGTTCATTTTATGTCCTTTGAATAGTTGCAAACATTTCACCGAAGATGATGGGAAATTGCATGTATTGTTGTGCCAGAGTAGATATGCATCATGTGGAGCTGAGATGTAAATCATGCCATGCAATATAAGTCAATGCAATAAAGCAGGTATCTTAAAGGTCTACACACATGTAGCATCGATAATACCTGCATCACCTTCAAAGTATTCTATATTTCCTGTAATACATAAGCTCTGTTGATTGTATGCTGTGAATTTTTCACGGAAAACATGCACAAGACGTGCCAAATAGGATTACACTTTTCCCAGAAGGTGTGTTCCACTCTTTCAAATATCCTACATTTTTTCTGATCAGTTTTCTCTCTGACAAATTACTATCTTAGAATGTCCTGTTTAAAATGGGATTACCAGTATAAACCTTGCTCATGTGTCAATAGAATTAGTCATATGTTTAGAGTATTGTTTTATTGAATGGAATTCATTCATTCCAACATAATGCCTAACTATGGTTTGCAAAGCCTAGTGCGCAGAGGTATTGCAGTCTCATCGATGTTACCAGTATCTCATCCAGAGTTTTAGTATTCATAGGCAATCAGTAGTGAAGCATAGAAAAGTGCAAATATGCACTTACGAGAAGGCAAATTACTAACCATTGAGAGCAAGGACATTAGGAGCATTAAGTACTGAGAATAGCCTAATGATCTTCAGGTAATTTGCCTATATTATTCAACTACCCTATTTGTTTCATGCATGGAACTCCAAAATGAATTTCTGCAAATTCCGGATGATAAGGAAAAAGGTATTCAAGGTTCTTTTTCAAGTTGGCCATCTTTTTTTCTTTTCTTTTTATGTAGGAAACAGTGGAACAAATGTTGGCATCAACAAAAACTTGCTCTCACCATTGTTATGTTACCAAAGCTATTAATGGAAAAAATTGTATAAATCTAATGCCGGTAACCACTTTGTTTTGTCTTGCTGTCTGTATGTTCATCACATGCTGCTCTTGTGCCATTTCTTTATTTTTTTCTTTATTTTTTCATCTCTTGACTGTCTTGACAGCAGATTGATTGCAAATGTTCCATGAAATATCCATGCATTAGAAGAATCCATATTCACAGTAAGAGTCTATTATAAATTTGATTTCATATTGGCCTGATTTTCAAACTGAAATTTAGTCAATGCACATGATTTCCTTAATAATGGTGGCCGAATTTAGTTCTCTGTGGGAATGATTGATCTGACTGATAATAAGATGTATCAGTATTTTTTTTTTTAAGTCCTGCATTTAATTTTCTTAAATTCAAATTTGCTGATTTAAATGTCAATTTCCTGCATGTATATATTATTTTTCATTTATTGTTGTACATGTGTATGAAAATATAAAATCAAATAAAAATCCTGTTAAAAAAAAGCAGGATTTCAAAGCCATTATGCAGTGCTTGTGACATTTCTTTGTAAATTTTCATGAAATATGCCAAATTGACAACAGTGGTTATTCGTGTTGTTGTTGTTGCTGTTCTTTGTCAGATGTTTTTGATAACTTGACAACGTGGCAGGCAAAATTATCAGTGTGTTTGAATGTTCCGGTGTTTTGAGTCCTTGTGTCTGTATGCTCCTGGCTGGCTTTGTTTGATACTCTGTATATGTTTTGTGCTTAAGGAATTTTAAAGAAATTTAGGATACATCCTTGCTTTTGATGAACAATGACATTCACATAAAAGATTGGACATTAGGGTTAGGGATTTACAATGTATTTTCTTCTTCCTGTTTGTTTTTGTTTTTGTTTTGTTTTGTTTTACTACTTGGCATCACTGCCTAGTCTCTGCAACTGGCACCAATGAGTGAGACCATCAGCACAAAATATTTCAAGCAATTTATGAAAAAGACTAGAATATGGCGACTGATGCCTCTGCCATAATGCATGATTCTCCCAATAGTTGTATAGTGCAATGTCTTCACAATGTGTGATGACAGTTTCACATAACTGGCAAAATATTGATATGACAGGTTTGTCAGAAATGTCTTGAATGTTCACTTTCCTCAAACTGGGTTTGCTATAATTGTCTAAGAGTGCAGCCTATAAATATTTGGGGAATTGAGGAATTTTACTGGACTTCTGACCGACTCTATTATAAATTTATGCATTAAGTAATTTTCAAGGTATGAAGAAAGAGTGTAATTGCAGTACAAAATAGATTTTTTTAATTCAAACCTGACCTTTGACCCTTAACCTTTGACCTTCTGGCTGGAAATTTCCCAGAGAATCTCCATTAGGTAATACATGTATCTATGAAGTTTTAAAACTAATAATGCAAGCATTGCATAATAGTATATGAGGGAAACAGTAACATTTTGAGGAGTTGCCCTTGACCTTTGACCCCCTGACTATTGACCCATGACCCTAAATTCCCTGGATAATCCCTGCCAGTCAGTACATGCATATGTACCAAGTTCCATGAAGTTGTACATTGAACCATTTGCGAGAAAAGTGAAATTGCAACATTTTCACCTAACCTTTGACCTTTTGACTTTGACCTTATGACATGAAACTCTGGAGAATCTTTACGCAGTAGTACATGTCTACACTAAGTTTCAATAAAATACCTTTGTGCATTGCATAGATATGGAGGAAATAGCAACATTTTCAGCATTTGACCTTGACCTTTTGACCTTTGACCTCTTGCCAATGTCATTAAAATCTCCTCAACTAATTGCCCCATCATACATCATCCTTGGACCAAGTTTGGTGAAAGCTGCTTCATCCGGTTTTGAGTTATCACGTAAACATACATTTTTTATTTGACCTTGATCTTTGACCTTTGACCTCTGTCCGATTCCACTAAAAAACTAATCATGTAATTGTCCCATCATACATCATCCTCGGACAAAGTTGGGTGAAATTTGCTCGATCCAATCTTGAGTTATCGCGTAAATGGATACAATTTCATGATTTTACCTTGACCTTTGACCTTTGACCTTTGGCCGATTTCACCCAAAATCTAATCAAGTAATTGCCCCATCATACTTTATACTTGGACCAAGTTTGGTAAAATTCCAGTCAATATTTCTCACGTTATCGCGTAAACGAATGCGGACGGACGGACGTACGTACGGACGGACGGACAACCCGAGAACATAATGCCTCCGGCACCACTTCGTGGCGGAGGCATAATGATAAACATAAATCTGAGCATCCTCTTTTTTTTTTTTTTTTTTTTTTTTTGAAAACACAAAATGGCAACCAAGGACTTTAAAGCTAGATTTTACATGTGCAACTTTGAATGTCGTCATCATCAGTTTGGCGCACATAGATTAATCAGAGACCCACATTTAATGAAATTTAATTTGCATATCTATGCATATACATAGTGCACTCCTGTTATAACAAGCACGCATATAAGGAAATTCTGGTTACAACGAATTAAACATTTAGGCCCAAACTATATATTAGGCCTATATTGTTATTTGTTCAGTCATAATTACATTTCAAGATGACAAATGAAAACTGCCAGTCCCAAGGATTTTATTATAATGAGAGTTAACTGTACACTATATGAAAATTTGTAATATATATATGAAAATGAAAAGCCATCAGGAATTTGCCCAATTATCATTTTGAATCTGGAGATTGAAGTAATCATAATAAAAAATGCTTTTGAGTATATGAGAGTTACTGGATTTATTTTATCTGACAAAGTTTGCAGAGGATACATTGTGCTTGTAATCCGGAGTGGGGCAGCTCGCTACAATTTCAGCACACGCACACTGAGAGCAATGGACTCGCATACACAGGGCACGACCGGCGAGCTGCAGAGGGCCATCCGATCGCTGTGTGTCCGCGAGTCCACCACCCGCCATATGCGAGTCCATTGCGAGCCACCTTTGTAAAAGACTAGGGTGGGGGTGGGGGTCTTTTTGGTAATGAACTATCACTTAATATTTAAATGCCAAGCACTCCTTATTTGGTTTCAATCATTATCATCATGTCATTTTATGCCAATGCTTTTCATGTATTTCATATGAAAGCAAGAGCTTCAGGATGAACAGTGCTTTGACAAGTACATAACAAGGCTTCCCTAGGAAGGATTATCGAGAGCACAATATCAACTGGGATACCTCAATCATTTTATCTGCCAGAGTGGACTCCCGTTTTAATGAAGTCCTCGGGACCGACAGTTTTCTTTCGTTATATCGAAATTTCATTATAACCGAACAAATGAAATATAACAATACATAGCCTGGGTAATGCTGCAGCTTTAATATATTTCGTTGTAACCAAAATTTCGTTGTAACCGTGTTCGTTATAACAGGAATGCACTGTATTCGAGAACTTGGCTCTTCATCGTATTTTTGTGAAGCTCATTGATCTTGACAACCAACTAAAAATTGGCTTTATAACTTCCCTACACGAAGGAAACGTTTTATAATCTATTTCAACATTACATTACATTGTTACTGGAGTCACATCGAGAGGAATTTGTGGCCAGAAAATAATATTGGAGGAACTAGGGACCTTGGATCAGGAATTCGCTCCTACTATTTCAGGCAATTATTAATATGTCTTACCAAGGAATATAACCCGAGAGCATTAGCTGAAAGTATGCCTCAAGAATGACCTTCCTACCCAAGTACATCAACACTGACCTTGACCATCAACCTTTCGCCCAAATAGTTATGTTTATAATATAATACAATTATGTATCTGCCTTGTTCACCATCTTCAGTGGACATTCCTAGCTGAATGAGTGTGCATACAGTAACCTTTGACCTTTCACTACTATCATTTCGAAAAACTAATTGTTTTATATACCTTTCCTATTCCAACTCATATTACAGTACCACTGGGCAGTCCTCAATGGGGGTAAATTTGAACAAGTCATTTTTACAGCTGGAAATCACACTTTTAGAAATTTCATTTCATTTCATTTATTTCCACTTTCACCATTGCGATAGTAATTTTTCATTAAAAACAAACAAAAATATATATGATAGTGTCAAAATCGTTTTTGGTATGCAAAAACCGATAAGTCCATATTTGCCAAATGGAGATATTTGCGATTAAAAGTCAAGAAAAATAAAGAGAGTAATAAAAAAAAATGCTTCTTTTGACCATAACTTCAAAACTGTACCTTTATATGTAATGACCAATGTATCATTTAAAAGGTATTATTTTGTATTTATGACAAAGACCGTGCTTCAAAATCTTCAAAAATGGACATCGGTTTTTGCGAGCAAACTCTTCAAACATACAAATGACTATATATACAATAGAATTCACAGCAACTTTGACTTCAAGTCAGAAAACAAATATAACGTCAAAAAAGGGATAAAACTCCACATTTAAGTATTCGTCAAAATATATCTTTATTGCATCAAAATGCATTGTTTATGTAATTTTTTTAATTGTCTCATGGCCATACTGATCTTAGAAAAGAGATCCTCATGAGTCCGTTAAAGTGTACCTTTGTAAAATAATATATTATTGACAACTGCGTTCAAGATGTGTGATTTAATGGAAGATGATTTTTGTGAACATTTTTGGTATCATAATCATAAGTTGAACTATATAAAGTAAAAATAATCAGACAAGAAGAGGGTTATAATTATGTTTGTACATCATAGATATTGCAGACTCTAATGAGATCAAATCTTGAATATGTAATACACTGTATCAATCTTCCTAAAAACAGAAGAATTGGTCATGACACATATTCATTTTTTTTAATTTGTGCCTTCAACATTTTTACCATAAGCGCACATGTATGCATATTACAATTAATTAATATGTGGTTTGATCAACCACAAATCAGTGCATCCTCACCTCATGTGGCAATACAGGTTATTACCAATGTACCAGTGATATCCATCGAGCATTTCTGTTTTTTTGTTTTGTTTTGTTTTGTTTTTTTTTTTGGGGGGGGGGGGTGGGGGAGGTAATACTCGTGGGTGTCAGTCTTGTGATGTGCACCCTTAAATCCAACCTTTTTTTTGTCCCCGCCGAACGAGTTTGAGCAGGGGACTATGAAACGGGCTCCGTACGTGTGTGTGTCCGTCCGTGTGTCCGTGTGTCCGTCCGTGTGTCCGTCCGTGTGTCCGTGTGTGCGTCCGTGTGTGATCAAAATCTTCAATTTGCTACTTCTCTGTCATTTATGAGCCAATTTTAATTCTGTTTGCTTTATATGATAGCACTACAAGGGAGCTTTGAAACTTCTACACAGAATTTCAGTCGTGACCTTTGACCTTGACCTTTGACCTATATTGTACATTTTGCTACAAAATGCTACTCCTTCGCCATTTCTAACCCGATTTCGATTCCGTTTGCTTTATATGATGGCACTAGGTGAGGGCTTCAAAACTTCTACACAGAATTTTGACCTTTGACTTCTTTGACCTTGATTTTTGACCTATATTGTACATTTTGCTACAAAATGCTACTCCTTCGCCATTTCTAACCCGATTTCGATTCCGTTTGCTTTATGTGATGGCACTAGGTGAGGGCTTCAAAACTTCTACACAGAATTTTGACCTTTGCCTTCTTTGACCTTTGACCTTGATTTTTGACCTATATTGTACATTTTGCTACAAAATGCTACTCCTTCGCCATTTCTGACCCGATTTCGATTCCGTTTGCTTTATGTGATGGCACTAGGTGAGGGCTTCAAAACTTCTACACAGAATTTTGACCTTTGCCTTCTTTGACCTTTGACCTTGATTTTTGACCTGTATTGTACATTGGCTACAAAATGCTACTCCTTCGCCATTTCTAACCCGATTTCGATTCCGTTTGCTTTATGTGATGGCACTAGGTGAGGGCTTCAAAACTTCTACACAAATTTTTGACCTTTGCCTTCTTTGACCTTTGATCTTGATTTTTGACCTGTACTGTACATTGGCTACAAAATGCTACTCCTTCGCCATTTCTAACCCGATTTCGATTCCGTTTGCTTTATGTGATGGCACTAGGTGAGGGCTTCAAAACTTCTACACAGAATTTTGACCTTTGCCTTCTTTGACCTTTGACCTTGATTTTTGACCTGTATTGTACATTGGCTACAAAATGCTACTCCTTCGCCATTTCTAACCCGATTTCGATTCCGTTTGCTTTATGTGATGGCACTAGGTGAGGGCTTCAAAACTTTACACAGAATTTTGACCTTTGACATCTTTGACCTTTGACCTTGATTTTTGACCTGTATTGCACATTTTGCTACAAAATGCTGCTTCCGGCGGGGACATATATTACGCATCGCGTAATTTCTACTTTTCCTTGTTCAATTCGTATTGCTTTGTAAAGGAGACTAACCCTTGTCAAACTTTCAAAGAATTCTTAATATTAAGATTTTTACAATACAATATACTACATTGTAAACAGTCATTTAAGCCTGTCTAACAAATATAGCGGCCAGCCAAGGGAGATGAAAAGAGTTACCGCGCATAGACAGGTGGTCGCTATAGACAGGTTATACGACGTACTGTCATTGTTTTGCTTCCATGCACATGCATTATCGTTGTATAAGCCTACGTGACAACACTATGTATATACACTGCGAAAAGTCCGGTGTTAAATAGTGAACACCGAGCTGGTGTTAAATTTTCGGTGCTCATTTATGGTGTTAAATTAACACCTCCGGGTGTCATTTCCAAATATAAAATTGTTTTTTGAAGAGTTTCTTAGTAGCTGCACTTCTTGTTGATTTTTTATTTAAACAAGACGATCAAGAATTTTACATTAAAATACTCGATTTTTGAAAAAATTTGAAAATAAATTTACACCACAGTAACACCAGCTGGTGTGGTCTCTTATTGAAGCTGGACGGGTGTTAAACCATTGATATTAACACCAGCAATATCAAATCAACACCATGTGGTGTCATTTTTTAATTAACACCAGTACAGTGTCAAATTAACACCACGAAGTGTCAGGTGAACACTTTTCAACACCATCACAGTGCATTTTCTACACCTGTGGGTGTGGTCCTCTATTAACACTTGATCGGTGTTAAATTTAACACCCATGGTGTTAAATCTAACACCGATGTTTTTACAGTGTATGCACGTGTCTCACGCATTGAATGAATCCGGTGTTTGTTTCGTGTTTGTTTTCGTGTTTTGCTGACGTCCGCAATAGACAGATGGCCGCTATACACATATGGCATACGGCAGGTGAGAGGCACCTCCCTGCAATAACAGACTGGTGGCCGCTAATAGCAGGGAGGTGACATGTTTGACTATAGCTAGTACAAAATATATTTCAAGATAATAGACAAAACGACTAGGAAGAAGACTAACCTTTTTTGGACTTCCCCCAAAGTATTTCGCAATCGGGGATTTCACCTGGTATAACGCAATGTATTTTGCATCGCAAACACATCAAGCTTATCAGGTTGAATATGAAAGGGTAATATTGTGTTCCGATTAAATACACACCCCCTGGTGATCTCTGAATACAGAAAATTCTGGTAATAATCAATCACTGAAGGACATTTTCATGTTTTCAAGTGGAAAATGAGACACAATAGGTGGATGATTATGATTAAGCCTATTATGTTAACGCGGTGCTACCCTTCTTATAATGAAGTTCAGTGACCCGAGTGTTCTTACCTTTACTTGTGACTGCTTTAATAGTAATACTTAACTTCATGCAAGGAGTTACGGCGCTCCTAATTACAAGAATTCTCGTGGTTAGGTCGTTGAAAGCGAAGCTGAGCGGTACCTCGGGCTCCTCGAGGAGCCTCGCAGCAGGTCACACAGTACCACCACTCAACTGCTTATAGGCCTAACGATGTATGCTTTGACTTGGCGCAGTATGTGGTAATGATGCAAAATTAACTTACAAGATATAGAAGATCGTATGCGTGAATGTCAAGGTAATCTGACTAATCCATTAATCAGTACGGTAACAGATGTGGATAATTATATATGTTTTTTAGCATATACAAGTACTAGTAATCTGCTATCACGAGGTCCTCGGCAAAAGTAAATACGCATAACTGATTTTACTATCCTGAAGATTGATACGTGACTGTTCATCAACATCAAGCCGCGCACGTGTTGTTCAATTGTTTCAGTCTACATGGCCTCGAGGTCAAGAGGTAGGCAACAGAACTCTCCAATTTCTCAGTAATATTTCTTTGCTTCTCGCAGGTTTAATGTGCAGTTCTATCAATTCTATGCTTCTTCGTCACACAGTTACAATTATATTTATGTGGGCGTTACACAACGGTATACAGAATAGGTGGCAAAGCTTTTAAATCGATGTAGTATTGTGTGTGTGGGGGGGGGGTAGGCATGACAAACTGTTGTAGGGCAACCAACAAAAGATTCCTGATCATAATGGTCCTGTAAGTGTAAACAATGGTCCAGCAATTGCAAACAATATTTTTTTGCTTTATTTAGTATACGTTTGTGGGACAACTTTCAATGTGGGTGTCCTGCAAGAGCTGTGATAGGAATGTGTGTGTGTGCGTGTGTGTGTATGAAATTGCTAACAAAATAGATATGAACAGCATGATGTTTGTAAAATAAGTTGAATATCAGGTTCCAAAACCTATAGAATTGAGGGACATTGTCCATTTCAAAACTCAAATATTTGCGGCTTACTTGAGTGGCGTTTTCCTGGATTGAAATCACAATGATGAAATTTATTAGGTATATTTCTGCTAGTATTCGATTCAGTTTTGCTTTCGTCATCAGATGGTTTTTATCCTTCAGTTTCTTTTTATAAGTATATTTCGTATATAGTGAGACAGGATTTCGACTGTATAAACATGATGTCTAGACATCATGTATATAATACAGTCGGAACTCGGAATCCTGTCCCACTTGGCCATCCTCGAAACCAATCTTGCGTTCGTACTTCTTGTCCCGTACCCACGATTTGCAGTGCTAATAGACTCATAAATACAGTCACACCATATTTTCACCAAAGTGGCTCGGAATGAAATGTGAATGTATGTTTGTATGATTCTGTATGTATAAATATGTACTTGTGCATCACTGGTGCATCAATTAAGTCCTCGAAACAGCAAACAAAAGAAACTATATCAAGCAAAACGACTATTGTTTCGCTATAATCCAGCATTTAAATACGCTGGTACTGCGCATAGTATACGCAACCGTATATACCACAAAGACTATAATATTATGACACATCAAAAGGAAATACGTAGAACTATACATTAAAAATACTTAATGATGAACTACATCAAAACATAACACTTGCAGATTTGATGAAAATGGGAAGACGTTCCTCTGTCTGTCTGTTGTTGTAACAGCTATAGAAGTACGAACTGTCTCTTCCAACAGGCTACTTGAGAATTGAACGCACTAACTGATATCGTCGGTTGAGAATGATAAGGGCGTTAAGACTTAGTGACCACAAAATCCATGGTGTTCGAGAAGACTTAAAGCCATAATGCGCTGTCACACTCACAGCTGTGTATAAGCACGAACACGTAACCATTTGGGGATTCCCCCAACTTCAACTTCTCTGATCGAATTTCACGTCGCTCCGCCTTCACTGTGATCCGTTTTTTCTGCAATTTAGTTGACGCGTCGGCACTGCTCGATGAACAACTCTGGATGGGATATTCCCAGGCAGTCCAGGTGTCTTCGTATATGCCATCACTGATCAGACGAAACGGTGAGTTAAAAGATGTATTATAGCAACAAGGTTTTTGTCTCACCGAGGGATATTATCAAAATTATGGTTTTCACAACGATGATAGGTTAACACTGACCAATCAACTTATTCTGCTCAAAAGATTCCCAAATTTGTTTTTATTTGGTAAGAACAAAACCCCGCAAGGCCAACGGGTCGCTGAAAACCATTCACTCTAAAGCACGGTGTGAACATGCCAGTGTCTCCCAAGACTTTTGTATCAGTCTTCATAAAAGGTGACAAAGGTTCCTAAAATGCCCGAGAGAGGTGAAAGTAACAGCTAGAGCCTGAAGGCGTTGACTGCACTGAGATAGAACAGGGAGCTAAGTGATCTCCCGGGATAGAACGAGTTTGTACTCCACGTCCATACTGTTGCCACAAGGGTCGTAATATGTATACCACTATACTCTAATAGTACATAGACATGGTAGATATGAGCAGTGGCGTATCTAGGGAAAACGGCGCCCGGGGCAAGCACGAAAATTGCGCCCCTAATTTCTCAAAAAATGTTCAACCCCAACCCCATCCCGGTAGGGACTTTAAACAAAGTCCACATGATGCTTTTTCAAGCACTTAAAAGGGATCTTTTGAGGGTGATTTAGATGTAATGAATTTTGATAGATTTTGGCGAGCGAGCGCAGCGAGCGAGCCGAAAATTTTTGTATTTCAGCTTACAAAACATGGAATTCTTGTCATTTTTTTGCTTACCAAATCTTACAATTCTAATCAAGATATAGTGACGGCCTTATAGATAACGATTTATACCAAAAAATTGAGGACTTTAAAAGATACGCTAAATTAGTGCGCGCGAGTGAGTTGAAATTTGTATATGTCCTCGTCATCATCACGTATTGTTCTTATCTTTTTTTATATATATATATAGATTTTGGCGAGCGAGCGCAGCGAGCGAGCCGAAAATTTTTGTATTTCAGCTTACAAAACATGGAATTCTTGTCATTTTTTGCTTATTAAATCTCACAATTATAGTGACGACCTTATAGATAACGATTTATACCAACAAACTGAGGACTTGGAAAAGTATTCTAAATTAGTACGAGCGAGTGAGCCGAAATTTGTATATATTTCTGCGTCATCATTACGTTTTTTTCTTATCTTTTTTTATTTTTTTTTTGCGCCTCCCTCCCCCGTATGTTCGAAGCAGTTGGCGTCCTCTTGTGATCCAATCGGCGATCGCTTCAGAACGAATGAAATTGCAGTCGCTGCTCCGTGTAACATTTTTCCTGCTAAATATAAAATGACATGAGTGAACACAATAGACATTATCATTTTGTCCGCGTCATCGTCACGTTTTGTTCTTATCTTCTTCTCTTTATTTATATACAAATTTTGGCGGGCGAGCGCAGCGAGCGAGCCGAAAAATTTAGTATTTCAGCTTACAAATCATGAAACTCTTTTCATTTTTTTGCCTATTAAATCTTACAATTCTAATCAAGATATAGTGACGGCCTTATAGATAACGATTTATACCAACAAACTGAGGACTTGACAAAATACTCTAAATTAGTACGAGCCAGTGAGCCGAAATTTGTATATTTCCGCGTCATCATTACGTTTTGTTATTATCTTGTTTGATTCGGGTCTTTTTGCACCCCCTTCTCCGTTTGTTCGAAACCGTTGGCGCCTTCTTTTGATCCAATTGGCGATCGCTTTAGAACGAAAGAAATTGCAGCCGCTGCTCCATGAAACATTTTGCCTGCTAAATATAAAATGACATGTGTGAACACAATAGACACTGTCATTTTGTCATCATCACGTTTTGTTCTTACCTTCTTTTTTATGTAAATTTTGGCGAGCGAGCGCAGCGAGCGAGCCGAAAATTTTTGTATTTCAGCTCACAGAACATGGAATTTTTGTGTGAACACAATACATTTTCATTTTGTCCGCGTCATCATGTTTTGTTTTTATCTTGTTTGATTTGGTTTTCTGCCCCCTACCCCCCCCCCCCCCCCCCCTCCCCCCATCATTCTCCCTCCCCCCCTTCCGGGCGAGGTTTTTTTTTTTTTTTTTGTCCTTCTTCTTCGGTTTTTTTTTTTTCGTTTTTTGCGCCCCCAAGGAGTGGCGCCCGGGGCACGTGCCCCCCTTGCCCCCCCCCCCCCCCCCTAGATACGCCACTGGATATGAGTGTTGAATGCTTGGCCGATGGCTTCACGTTCATGCTATGGACACATACCATAAGCAGCACTTACAGCAGAGTATCTTCTTAGCGTGGAGTAGACATGATAGCCCAACAAACATATTTCTTCCACACTTCCTCAAATGAGCTGTTGAATTGACAATGCAGTATATTCGACGTGATTTATGTCTGGAAATCGACGCTTAATAAGTGTAAACCATGACAGTATTGAGCTAGGCCTTGGGCAAAGTTTATCATGAATTCAAATTCATACTAGTTGTGGAAGGATACATAGGTAGGGTTTAGATTTTAACAATGGGCAATCATTTTGGAAAACCCTATTGAATAAAGGGCAAAGACTCAGACTGATGTCAAATCGAAGTTACACTCCGGTTGTCTTTTCATTTCATAAAGACGTACAGTGTATCTTGAGACAAGACAAAACGTGCTGACTGCAACAATTATTTCCGGACAATTTTCAGCCGTTCCTGCACTCAACTATCCATCTTCAGATAGAAAGGTTTAAAGGATGGTATAGTAATGGTAGAGATGAGGATTGGGATTTGAACTTTTTGTGAGATGCCAATTCTAAAAAAAAAAAAAAAAACACTTATAGAATATCGTAGAGCATGCCATTCTAAGACGACTTCAAAGTTTATTATGCTGTAAATCGGTTTTGGAATGGCCGAGATATTAAAAAACAGAGAAAAGCAAAGTGGTCCTTATGAAGGGTGCTGTTCGTTATTCCGAAGGTTCGTTAATCCGAAGGGTCGTTAGTCCGAAACACACAAATTCCCTATACCTACAGGCTCGTTAATCCGAAAATGAAAAAGGGTTTGTTAATTCGAACATTTGTGGCGTTATTCCGAAGGTTCGTTAGTTCGAAGATTTGTTAATCCGAAAATGAAACTCGGAATAATGAAACTTCGGAACAACAAATCTTCGGACTAAAGAGCCTTCGGAATAACGAGCTGTAACCCTCATGAAAGATGGGTCCCACCTTTTAGTCAGATTGCTCTGTTTTTGATAACTCAGCCATTTCACAACATATTTTCATCAAATAAACGCTGAATTCCTTTTGAAATTACATGCTCTTTCATATTTTAGAGGATGTTACTTATTATCTCACCGAAAATGACAGAAACCTGAAGTAATATAGGTCTCAACAAAACTATGCGATCCCTTTAAGCTCACTGATGTTAAACAATACATGTATCTGAAATTCCAGATGTAGATCCTAAAAATGAATCGCGGGTGAGTGAAATGTATAAGTGACGCGTGATTGATATTGTATATTTTGCAAACCAGCAGAAAAATCTCCATTTGTGATCCTCGTTGCATCATTTCACAGAGTGCTCAAAATGTCCGATTTCTACAGGAAAACGAGCTTATTTCATAATTGAGGTGAAGAGATGCCGTATAGTATAGTACTCAACAAAGTGCATCGTTAAACCCTCCCTGATGCCATATAACTTTACACTCGTAGGAAAGCAAAGAAAGCGTGTGAACTGCGCTATACTATTTTAATAATCATTACAAGACTGGAAAAAAGTGTCTGTTTTGAGTAAAATCGAGGAGACGAGATCTCACAACTCGTCTTCTCGCCTTCTTAATTGGTCCCCAGAAGTAGAAAACTCCCCCCCCCCCCTCCCAGATTTCTGATACCGCCTTAAGCCTTAACTCTCTGAACCCCAAAAGTTGAGATGAAGAGTTTTAATATCTCGCTTTCTCTCGGATATTTAAGACAGGGCTGGATTTAACGTTTTGGTATAAAGGGGGGGGGGGGGGTGTCCAATGACAATTTTCTCACCAAAACGACTACCAAGTTAAAAAAAAAAAGTTTTCGCATTTTTGCTGCCACATCTCTTCAAAAATCGGCCGCGTTTTTCTACGTAAATCTGTCATTTTCACTTGGTAGTCCAAGGGGTTGTTTGAATTCTTAACACCCCCCCCCCCCACCACCACCACTCTTTTTTTTTTTAATCATGCGTCGTCTTCTCGGTTGAATAAGCTTCTATATACAAATAATATCGCTACATTGGAGGTGCGCAGTATAAATTACCTTTTCATTCTTGAGTTATCATTTGAATTATAATGGGAAAAAGCATCGCGACAATAAAATTTCGAGAACTGACATATATATTTTGAATTATATACGAAGGTGTTTTTTCTGTATATCTCATCACCAAAATTAATGTTTGTATAGTAAAAGAAATGTGTAATTCTTATGTAAAATTGTGCTGATTTTTATTGTAAAAGTGTGCTGATCTTTTCATGGTGAAAAAGAACCGGAATATCAAACTTTATTTTCTCTTAAAAAAATCAGTCAATTATTGCTGCGCAGCTCCAAACTTCCATTCACTCTCGTTTTGTTACAGTCCTCTACTCCTAAATAATTTTACACCACGTACATGGCGCATAATCAGTTTCTCTCACTCTCTCTTTTTTATTCTTCCTTCTCTCTTACTGCATGACAGCGACTTATAGGGTTTTGTCCAAGGTATTTGTTTCAGGTTAGATCGGTTTCGTGTCTTAGTTTGTTTCGTAATTCCGTTTTTTTTTTAATGTAACCGTCATTCATGTGATTTAATTGTTGTATTACGCGTATGGTTAATGCATCCTTTAACTAACGCAGTTACTTTTTAGTGTGTTTCCCCCTTTTACAGTAATTTCCTTTCAGTATTTCGCGAACTTGTACTGTTTTATATATATATATATATATATATATATATATATATATATATGTATGTATATACATTGTGATGAAATTTATGCATTCAAATTCTGTATAACATCTATGTTTCTGCTGGTTATGGAAAAAGTGAATGAATATATGGATGGATGAATACATTTTTTTTTTCAAACGACAGACCTTCACACCTGCATGGAGGAATATAATTTCACTTTAAAAATGTAATTACAGTCGAATTTTCATTTCTTCTTTTGTTGACTTTCTTGTCGTTACAGGGAACCTGTGGAACGATCCTCGTCAGATTCTTCTGCGCTCCTCCTTTAACCCACAACATATTATAGTATTTGAATAACTGACGACGATTATCATAGATAAATCATATTTGTGCATATGGAAAACAATTTTAAAAGCATTAAAATAAGCGAATATCATATACGGCCACCGGATTTGGATAGCTTAAACACGAGTTCCATCACGCTCATATCACTTTCGTTTTCCTCGCCTTGGAGTGGATGCAAATTCAAGGAAAGGTAAGTGCAAACGAAAATGCCCCACCCTCCCTTTTTTGTCAAAATTCGGAGATGATGTTTCAAAAAAGATGTTTCCAAGATTTCGTCACATTAGTATCCCGTTCATCTCCATACTGATACGCTCCTTTTTTTCAAGAAGTAAAGTGAGTAGCTAGAAGGGATGTTTATAGAGATGGCAAGATATAATTTTACACTGGTATGTCTAATTTCATCAGTGTTGCTGAGAAGTCCTTATACTTGATTACGTGGATGTTATACCCAAACATTATTGTATGGAGTACTATGCGTGTAGACCTGTATTATATTTAATTGTGCTCTTGTGATAGATCATCGAGCACCATTTATAACAATATCTTTGATATTTGGCACACAATTTTCGTGATTAAAATATGAAAGAGGAAGCTAATTTCAGTTACTGTACACTTGCTCAATACCACCTATAAAACCAGTGCACGCATCAATAATGGGCTCAGAATCAAATCAGAAAACAAAAACAAAAACGTGTCCTAGGAAGAAGCTGTCATGGCTCATTAGATAGAATGAAAACATACTATTGTATAAGCTGTTAATTTTGCAAGGGTTTAATTTTCGAGATTTTCGCGAATTTCTGTTTTACCGTGAATTTAACAACAAGCGAAAGTGTCGCCACGCGCCAGAGTTAAAGTGCACTTTAGGGTTGTCTCGGTGTCAATTCGCGAAAACGACGACTTGCGGAAATGTCCGTGACTTCTTTCTTCGCGAAAAAAAAAATGTACGCGAAAATAACAGCTTATACAGTATCAATCAGCTCATTATTCTTATACAAGATGTCTGGAAAAGAACAAGGATGGTTGCCAGCTTTAACAGGGGTGTGAAAGACCACTACATGTGCATCCAGTCAGGCTGTGCACACTCTTTGACTGGATTTCAGCAATTCAACATGTGAGGGCGTCTATCTACCAACAAGAATGTGATGCCACAGCTGCCAAAGAGATTCCTCATACTCACTGCCCATAACCTCTTTGGACACCGCAAAGAGCGCTTTCAACTTGCTATTTTAAAATAAACGTTCAGCGTTCAAAGACTTTGAAGTATCAAACTCGAACATGATGTTGTTTCAGAATTATGCCTCACTATGTATTCATTCATCTGGAGCAATCTCTTTCTTGTTATAGTTAGTTACTTAGTTGTTGATTATAGTTAATTAGTTAGTGAGTTAGGTAGTTAGTTAGTTAGTTAGTTAGTTAGTTTTACTAACTTTCTTTGTTTGTTCGTTCGTCCGTTTGTGTCATTTTCCATCTGACAAGATGACTGGATAGTCCATATTCAGTTGTACCAGCTGGTCTTCAATGGGGTCCAGTTAGTCGTGAGGCGGGACCACTTCACTGGATTATGCACCGTGCTTTCTTGCGATGAGTGAATGAAGCGGGATCTTTTCACGTGCATGGGTTGTGACTCTCACATACGGGACCTCAATTTCATGACCTATCCGAGTGTTTTGCCTCTTACTATAGGGGACTGGATGATTACACACAACACTGATCCTGCAGTTAGACCATGGAGCTACTAACTAGCTCCATGGTTACTCAGGAATCGAATCCGGGTCGATCCTTTGGATCTGGGGGTGTTTCATCGATTTAGTCAGCGCTGACAAGTTGTCAGTCTCTGACAATCACCATGGTAGTATAACAATCAGTGACCAGAGCATCTCAGTCAATCAAAACCAAGGAGTTTGCTGAAATTGTCAGAGACTGACAACTTGTCAGCGCAAACTAACTTGATGAAACACCTCCCAGGTGGCAGACGCCCTGTATACCGACTGAACCAAATCAACTCCCTTATGCATATTTTTAGTCATATCATTCTTACAACAATTCTTCAGAGATACAGAATGTACAATACAATTTTTTTATAACATATCATTAATGATAAACAACTATTTATAACATGAATAAAAAAACACTATGCAAAACACAAAATTGTGCCGTCCAAATATAGAAATATCACAAATGCAAAAAAACAACAAACAAACAAGAGCCAATACATATTTTTCATCATCTTTATTTCTCACCTCTTTCATAAAACCGAAGCACAATTTCTATTGGGAACATAATACAGATTAAAATTGCACACTTTTGTATATAGGGAAAAAGAAATCTTGAACAAGATACATAAAACTATATGAAAAGCACCAATTCGAGGTGTTGTGTACATTATGAAAATATATACTTGGAGACGGTAATAGTGAATCGATTATCTTTTTAAATGATAGCATTGATTAATTCGTATGACTTTTTTCATTGATTCGAAATGCTAAATTATGACAATATAAGTCATACTACTATATCGTCATGCATAATCATCTATTTTTTTTATTTTTTTATTTTTTTTACAAATAAAGCGTTTTGTGAAGCTTATGTTTTTGAACGCTAAAAAACATACCCCCGTCACTGGGGGTCAGCCTGCATGCACCTATGACGCAATCCCTCCATTCCTGCAGCTTGTAGCCTTCAACATTTCAGACCCCGTGCCTGGACGTATAGGTTTGTTACTGTGGAGAACAGCGAAGGAATTCATGGGATGAACCTCAGCTATACAAGGCTACTTCAGTTAGACAGGACGTAGATATCTTATGTCAAATGTAGACACTTACATACTAATGACATTCTGCATCCAATATTACCCAATACTAGTATAACGAATCAATAGATCAATAAATGAATCAATAAATCAATAAATGAATCAGTAAATCAATAAATGAATCAATAAATCAATGTGGTAATAATGAACCAATAAAAACCCTTTATAGTGACCGAGCATTCTCCTCCATTGCCCCCACCCTTTGGAATAAACTCCTTCTTTATATTCAGAATGCCTCATCCATTGAGTCATTCAAAATCCTTCTTAAAACTCATTTGTTATTTAATCAGTTGTGATTTTTTCTTTTTCTGGAGACGCACACACACAGTTAGTTATTAATTGTTGTATCGTAATGTAATGTACTTTTTCTTCTTTTGTAATTGTAAAATGTTATTTTTTAGTCTTTTTGTGCGCTTAGAAACACCCGTATAAAGCGCCATAAATGTAATTATTATCATTATTGTTATTATATAAAGCAGTATAGGCGAAAGGAAGGTTCTGGACGTTGTCTGCCTCCAGGACGCATTACGTGATGTGGTAGGACTTGCACCCTTGACTTCCTCACTGAAAGCGCAGAACAGAGAGAAATAATATTTGACCAGGTTGTAACGTCGTATGCATCTGCTCATACGGGTGATTTATGACATTCGTCCCCCACCCCCCCCCCCAAAAAAAATGAAATAAGTTTCGTTATTTCGAAACACGAAAATTCCAAACTGTATAATTATGTAGGTGGTCGGTAACCTGAAAATGAAAAAAGAGTTCGTTAATCCGAACATTAGTGGCATCATTCCGCAGCTTCGTTAATCCGAAAATGAGGATTATATGTTTGTGTTTCCAGAGGTTTGTTAATCCAAAAATGAAAGAACGACACGTACTAACGAAAATCATATATATATGTCATTCTCGGGGTAACGAACCATTGGGATAGGACTGATAACGAGGACGATAACTGAGGACGATCGCTTTGTTTTATTGTTTTACAGCTGTATTTTTTTTTTTTTATGTTTCAGTTATTCCAAACCCGATTTTCATCAAATAAACTTTGAATTCCTCTTAAAATGGTATGCTCTGTACTATTTCATAAGTGTTCTCTTGGCATCTCGCAAAAAGTTTAAAGCCCAATTCTCATCTAAACCAATACTGTACCATCCTTTAACGTCGGAATAACAACTGTAACCCATCTTTATAAGCATTCTTCGCATCGGATGAAAGTTTCATATCCGTAGTGCTCTCCCTTATTTATATGATTTTAGACGATGCGTAGTGTATTACAGATCAACACTGTCTTCTCTTGCATTTGTATATATCTTTTTTTTTTCGATGAAGATCACCTCCGTAAATCAAAGATAAACGCTCTTCAATGTTAATAGCATCATTTGGTTTATTTTTGTGTCGATGTTTTTAGATATTTTGCTTCACTGAAAGTTTCAAGGCACGATCAGTAATAACTAATATTGTATCAAGTCTTTACTTCGTCAATTCGTGGACTCGAACCGTGAACAATACAGGGAACAGATTTTGTAGGCCGCCAGTTACAAGATAACACGATTAATGGAAGACATTTATACAGCATGAGATTATCATCCACCTCATTTTACAAAGACAGAGAAGGAAAATAACTCACGACTCAGATTCAAATTCAAATTCGAATGATTTTATTTCCATAAAAATGATATAAAATAACATACAAAACGCTTACATGAGTAGAAAATATTTTTGGGAATTTCAAATCACATACTAGTAAGCTTCAACAGAACATCGATACAATAAAGTGATATCAACGCAACTTTGTATTTCGATTAATAAACAAGTAAGCAAATACAGTTTCATTTTTAACTGTATATGCAAAGGAGGAAAATTATCAAAACTCTGGTAAACAAGGCAATGCCCAAATGCATATCTTTTATCTATAATTTCATTTTTTCCTTTCTTTATCCTTCTTCTCCAAGAGATCGAATTTTTCAATGTTTTTCACGTCACTATAAGTGTATCTAAATAGATATTGCAACACACTTTATCATAATGACTATGCATTTTATTTGAGAGATATGACAAAATCAAAGAGATATACACAACCTTGATAACATCAATATACATGTACTGCATAACATTCAGTTTTGTTCCTCTTTACCCTTAAAAGATCAAATCTATCTTATCAAATTGCTCAACATGTTTTTCCATTCAGGACGGAGTGTTAGCGTATCATTATATGACTTTGAAATTGGGAACATACTACTTTTTCTTAGATTGAGGATTTGTCATGATGTCCACAATACATAGAAATAGGAAACGTCCGTTATTTGCGGAGACGTGAAACGAGTTATCATTTTGTAGCAAAAATTTACCCCGAAACAAGGAACTAGTCTTATTCTTGAATATTTCAATACGCCAATACATGTTCATGCATTTTACAACAAAAAATTTTCACAAAATTGTGTGGATACCATTTAAAGAAAAAAAAAAAGGAGTGTAATTAATACGCTATTCACCTCGTCCACGAGTATTAACAAACTACTAATCATAAAAATCACGCAAAAAATGACAGGATCCGCTGAAAAGCAATGCTGTTAGAATGTAGATCCTTAGTTTATGTTTACTGCCTAAAATAATGAAACACACACGCGAGTTCGAATCGCGCCGAGCGCCTCCGTGCTTGGACAAGATGTTCATAATTATATACCCACCATGTTCTTCGCGATCCAGGTGTATTATAGGAATCTGTAAAGGGTAAACGGGGCCCTCTATAGAGCAATGGCAACTCTGAAGAGGCTACCCTGGACGAAGAAATAATAAGAATATGAATTTCAGTGGTTAAACTTCGTCAGTTGAAACACATGCATATAATAATGCGTTCTCTCTCTATTATTCTTGACCCCCCCCCCCCCAAAAAAAAAAAAAAAACAGATCAAAAAACAATATCAACATCATATTTGGCGTATTCAAGGAACGCGCAACAACCCGCTACTTAGTAGCTATTGTTTGGCCTTGTGCTGAAATACACGAGATGTTGTGAATCATGTGTATATAGTTGGGATGCTAGTGTCTCATAATCAGTATTTTATTGTTCTACTTTGAAAACGGATTTTCTCTCATATTTGACAAGTAGAATGACTATTGTTGTGACCTAAAGAAAAATAGAAAAACGACAGTCAGCAGATATCAAGTTACATGAAAATTTGAAATGTGATAATTGTTTATGATATACATTCAGCTATACAGTGTGTGCAACAAGAGAATGTCTGACTCTTTATACAAGATGATAATGTCCGTGATAATTAGTTGATGCGAGACTGCACCTTATGTATTCAGCACTCACCGTAGAATGAACTTTTCATTAGTTCAGGTACATACCAGCGTTATCTTCATCATCACCGTCATCACAGTCATGGTCCCATCAATAGCTCAATGTAGTCTGGTGAATTGGTTTTGACTTTTTTTTTTCAAGTCGATATCTTAGCACTTTGACTAGATCTACTTTAATTTGGTGATATTTTTTCCTTTTCGTTACAGCAAACAAGAGGAACTCCGAAAGAAAAAATTGTGCGTGCCTCGACTTTATTCAATATGCTTTGTGCACCATACAAAGGAATACATAAGGTGATATCAATTTGCCCCCCCCCCCCCCACACACACTTTTTTTTAAAACCCGGAAGTACATAAGTGGCACTAAAACGAAATAGACAGAGATCTTGAAGTGTGAGCGCGGTAAAGTTATTATTATTATTATTATTATTTTTTTTTTGCTTGTTAGCTCATGAAACCCGGTTAAGTCCCCCCCCCCCCCCCCCCCAAACTTTTAAAAACGCTCCGCCGGCCATGTGTGCCGAGCATTAATAAAGGAATGTAATGAAATAAAATGACATCATACGTTAAAAAAACGTGTTCTTTCATACAGCACTTATTCACACCTAGACATGTATCCACTCGGTCGACACGGAGAAAAAGGTATTCGTAGGTTACGAATTTGAATGACAAATAGTGAATTTGATTGAAAACGCCGGCTTGATCCTCTTTAACATCCGTTACACACTGATCAGTAGCTACGAATTTCAGTGTAACAATAAAGTTGACGAATTTCGCTGTTCAATTTTTTTATTTGATTGACCAAAAACACTATAGATAACTAAAAAGTAAGAAATTAAAGCTAGGATTGGAACACAGAAAGCTTCTCCATCCGAAATCAAATTGGATATTAATAAAATTGGAGTAGGAGGCAAAAATCGGTTGGAAAACCTGCCTGTAGTAAATTGCAACACAATCATGATTCAAATACAAGTTTGGAAAGGTAAACCCTTGTGTAAACTCCCATCTGACCATATAAAATACTTAGGCCTATAAATGTATTGATAGTCAGATGTTGCCGCTCCCTCATTTGCCATAAACATACAGACATTAAAGTCTCCCTTGGTATAAAATAGCGTTATAACTTGAGATACGCCTTCGCTAATATTTAAACACTAAACAAAAAACGAAAAATACAAACGAAAAAAAAAAAATCCCCCTCGATATCTGCAGATCTTTTATAATAACCCATACACTTGTTTATGAGAACATCCAATGAATGTACGCAACACCCCCGTGAATCTATTTACTGCTTTCAGAGTTATGAACATTTTTTTTTTTTGCATTGTATGAAAGCATTGTATATATAAATACTAATATACTCTTCGTTTGTAAACGTCAGTCTGTTATTCATATCAGACTATTATAAAAGCCATGGGTTACACTGAACGTTATGTACAATTAAAGTTCTCAAAGAAATTGGTTCGTGTCAAAATATGCGAACAAACAAGGAAACTTCCGAAACCCATTTTCACGTTCAGTTTCGTATGTTATCATCTCACCTCATTAAAGGACAAGTTCACCTATATCAATACATGTTGATTGTGTAAATGCTGCAATAGAACTCATCAGTGAGAGTTTGTGGCGAATCAGACAATCCGTTCAAAAGATGTAATTTTTAAAAGTTTCTGCGCTGTCACTGCTGGATGAGAAGACTACCACACTAAACAAAATGTCTTGATGTTGTCACATGCGTAAAATGAAAGGAAAATATAAAGAGAATTTCACAAAATTCAATTTTTAGAAAAAAGGTACACATTCCTTCGACTTGTCATTGACGTATGCGAGGGGCAAAATTATTCCCCCTCGCGTGCTCTTCTATTATGCGAGAAAAATGAAATCATGTTGAATTGTATTTTCTTTATATCGTTCTATACACATGTGACATCACCAGCTGTGATATTATAGTTTTCTCATCCAGCAATGGCGGCACTGAAGCCTTAAAAAATTCAGAACTTTTGAAAGGACCGTCCAATTTTCCTCAAGCTTTCACTGATGTATCCAATTAATTTAGCTACATGTACATTCTCTCTTATATCCACGTGTTGGTCTATATCGTCGCTTGGTCAACAAGACCTCGTATCTGCAAAATGTCAAATGTTCAGGACAGCAAAAATACATAGCAGCAAAAGCAAAGCACTATATCAAATGGGATAGACTCCTTTAACATGCCGTGGTATCTTCATTTTTGGGGTAAAAAGTTAAGACAGGTAGGATTTGGACAGGACATCACTTTTAATAACTGATTATCAGACAATTAATAAAAATAATCATTTTTACCCAAATTTGAGACACAAGGTCTTCTCACCCCAGCGACGATATGGAGGTGAACTTGCCTTAAAGTTCATTCCTCCTCTTGTACAGTCCTTCGTTTTTCTTCTTCACGGTGCTCTGTATGAGTACTCACCGTAATCATCGAGCTTCTCGTCGTCCTCACCCATCTCTATGTCGTCCTCCGTCCATTTTGCTTGCCGTTTTTTCTACTCATATCCGTATTTAGTTTGATAACTCTGTCGAATGTAGTCACTGTGCGGATGCAAGACTATACCTTCGGAGAAAGAAATGAAATCATTCTGTTGAGTTACAATACGGCAACCCCTCAGCTTACGTTTTTGTTTGCAGTGATGTTGAAAAATACGTAGACAATAAATATATCACTCTAAACAATGAGCGAAAATAATTCCTTTTTCTTGTAGACAGATTTCTGTTCTTGATACCTATATTTTGCTTGTTCATTTAATAAATGAAATGAAATTTCACTTCATGTCAAGGAGTAGGAAACAAAACTAAGTCAACACATGTGCTAAAGTGCATAATACTGAGCTGTATGTTTTGGGAAAACAAATAAAACTGTACCCTCACTGGAAAGCCGATTTTTTTTTTTATTTTTTTTTCTATCCTTTCCAACAAATGAAACTGATGAATTGTGTAATCTCCAAGTTTATTCTTTATGTTCATACATTATGTCATATCATTATTAGGGTAAAGCCATGTAAAGTCGAGTAATATTGATTTTTATTTCATCAATCTTTGCGCAGTATATATATTTGCGCACCCAGTGGCTGTACCAATGTGTACCAATCACCTTTTATAAGTATAATAGGGATGACGAAAAGTAACTATAATAAAGACATGCATGCTCTCTTTAGAGTGTGGCCGTTCATTACGCAGTGAATCATGTATCAATATTGTCTTCCTGTCTATCTGTAGGCAGGTCCAGTTTCCCACAGACCTAGCTTGGTATGACCTCTGTAAAGCATTTGAGCAGTTTTGTATCTTTCACACTGACTCTGATCGTATACGTTGAGCAGAATTTTTACACAGAGTCTGTTGGTGAGGACAGGACTCGGGGGTAATTGATTTTTATATGCAAAGATGATACGAGTGGAGTACAGGGAAGATGATAGGTGTTATTAAGGCGATTTGGATAACAATGAATGATGAAGCGGTTTCTTCTTAACAAAAAAAAACAGTGGAAATTTATTGTTTGATAATTTATATGTGAAAATTCTAAGATTTTGACAGAATGAATCCGAGATTTACTGGATTCTGTTATTGTTGAAAAATATATATTATATACATAGTTTGTATGAGATACTCATTCAGCATTATAAATAGTCCCTCCACCATGCACAACTTACTATTTCTGCTTTCAAAATAATATACCTTATCATTTTGATAATCAACCCTCCTCAAAAAAAAAAAATATCCGTTTATGCAACAAAGTGATGTGGCCTACAGAGTCTCACTGTATTCACGAGTTCAACAATATTTCAAAAATGCGATTACGAGCAACTGTAATCTATATAAATTATATACCATTTTGTCCCAAGTTATACAGAAGAGGAAACATTGCTCCTCTCTTCATTTTGACCATATTAGGTATAGGATTGTATTACGTTCTATTTTCATGGGTTGATGCCCCCATTCTTTGCTGGAGTGGTACCACCAACCTAGTATGACGTAGATTGCCTATATATTATAACAATACATCTAAGCTGGAATGTGTTACGGCTGTTGGCATTTCGCCCACTTCCCTATTATAATGAAGTGTTATCAAAGTAATAGTTGCCGACAATGTCATAAGTTGTGATTAAGTTCAACTCACATATCTTACTAATGCTCTTTGGAATATACCCATAAGAGTACACGGTGTATATACTCTCATCATAGGCAAACGTGTTTAGACAATGTTCATTTCATGACGCAAACGGGGGATACCGGTTATTCCACAGTAAACAAGTATAAAGCTGACATCAGCCGAACTTTTTTGATCCTCCTAGTCACTCGCTATGATATAGTTTACATTACGACATGGATATTGATAATCTGATAGATTCTAGTATATAAGATCACATTAAGAAAAAAAGAAACAGTTTTCAACTGTATTTTACCATTTTTGTGAGACTTTGAAGCCTTTCGCAACGACGCAGAAGAAGAGGAAAGCCCAGTTATTACTTTCAACTGTATTATTTACTGACATGTGAAACATGGGTCCGCAGTTCTTCGTCCAATGCAAACATGAGTTATGAGTAGTCACGAGCTGTTGTATACGCGCACATCATTATTTTCAACTTCTTTGTTTAACGGCAGTACTATACGGTTCTTACGGGGCCCCAAATTCCTCTTCCCACCATTTGGAATTTGCTCGCGATATATTTTCATTTCATTTCATTTATTTTCCACATCCTGATAAAAAGCATTTACAAAAAATACAGGAATGATACATGCACAGTAGGACATTGCAACAATACAAGAAAAATAAGTCCAACTTACAAGGATTGTACAACAGACAAACACAATATAAAAGCAGCTATGGTCTATGTTGATCCCCCCAGTTTGTGGGGGGATCAACATAGACCGTTGGTCTTTCTATGGCTGATCCCAAGTGTTACAGCAAAGAATAGTTATATATACATTGATGCAATACACACAAGAAAAACTATACTACCAAAGTGCACAATACATATAAGAAGGCAAGAGTAATCAAAGTGTGGT
Organism: Diadema setosum; assembly: GCF_964275005.1. Lineage (NCBI taxonomy): Eukaryota > Metazoa > Echinodermata > Echinoidea > Diadematoida > Diadematidae > Diadema > Diadema setosum. Next base: position 15,238,733 of record NC_092686.1, on the reverse strand, counting down.
GGTTGTACACTACATAAAACTTCAAATTTATAATATATCTTTATGAACAAGGAATGATTTGTATCTTCTTTTAAATATTGAAAGTCTATTAGACAGCTTTATCATATTTGGTAAGTCGTTCCATATAACAGGTCCCGTATATTTGAAAGCGTATCTTGAAATGCAATATCTAAAATTTGGGATATACAATCTATTCATCTGTCTAGTATTATATTTATTCTTATTTTGGATGAAGGAAGTATCAAGAAACTGGACCAGGCAAAATGTTGTTTGTGTACATGAAAACAGCGAGAAAAAATTTGTTCATATCAAAAATCGTCAATAAGTTATGTTCTTTGAATAGAGGGCCTGTGTGGCTAAAAAATGGTCTCATTACTGATCATACGGATTGCACGCTTTTGTCAAATAAAAATACGCTGTAAAAGATACTTTGCACACTATTTCCCCATAATTATGTTGCAATAAGATAATTGAGGCATAATCAAAGTGTGATATAACTTAACAAGAATTTCAGAAGGTACGATTGCACGTATACTATTGATTGCACCTATTGCTCTAGAGACTTTACAGCATACTTCATTGACATGATATCTCCATGTTAGTGATCATCAATGATATAAACTCCAAGAAATTTGGTAAAACGAACAACCGGAATTTTAAAGTCAGCAATCTTAGCATCAAAATAATTTCGATATATCGAAAGGGTGTATCGCAAAACGATCTGTCTAACGCGATTTACCAGGATATTGAGTTGTTTGGAGTATATAGGCCTGCTTTGAGATCAAAAGTGTGAAAAGTCAGTGTACCCTTTAAAGAGCCCTCCGAAAGAAACCTTTGGAAATGATCGATTGCCCTATAGCAATCTTATTTTCCAACGATAGCTGCGTGACCTTTTCTGTCTCGCAAGGAAGATCGATTGACACACTGCTATAGCCTGATTTGTCGATTGTGGATTGTCGATTACACACACAAAAAAGAATAAATAAATTTAAAAAAAAAAAAAAACGAGAGAGGAAAAAGGTGAAGAAGAAGGAAATCTAACCAAGATCGGATATGCTCTGAGACCGCATAGTGCTTCCGACGAATCCTGTTTGACTAGTATTTTCCTGGCTTATAGACACTCGCCCCACTAGATAACCGGACCAAGTCAGCGCCAGCAAAGCTCTGCTGATATTTTACTAGTATTCCAGTTCAGGACGGTGATACGCATGTTTGCTCACGATACGTGTCGTGCAGCAGAGTCCTTAGTGTGAGTTTGCGCATGGCTCGAGGAATGACGCAAACGGAAAATTTACGTCATCATCCTGATGGCCCTGATAAAAACAGAAATACACACACACACACACACACACACACACACACACACACACACACAAAAGTTGACCTTCGACGTCACAACAAGTATTGTCTGACGTATACTGTATGAATGATGGGATATCATTATGTTGACTATACAATGAATCAGAATGTTTCCTCTCGTACGTGACTCGTGTTTTCCAGAGCATCAGAAAATGCGAGAATAAGCAATTCTTTTGAGTTTTATCAATGTTACTCTTTTATTGCGTCATGGTTATACAGGGCCTAAAATGCTGTAGAAAACTCCGATATAAAAGACGTTTCTATCGTAGAAGTATCTATTCGAAGTATTTTCACTTTTCGTTGTGCTTACACTTTTATTTACGCATGTGAAACGTTTCACGACGATATACTTGGGAAAAAGAAAGATTTGGATAGAGGTAAGAATTGATTTAGGGTGTCAATATATAATATGTTTGGACGACAGTCAACTCACCGAGAATAGTCAGTGACGTTACATGAACACCTTACAGGGGAAAAGTAAAGTGCAATATCGTTCCATGTCTGAGTGATGTATTAATATTTCCGATTGATTGTGAGGCTTATGGGACAGATATTATTAACGTGATACAAAAGCTAGCATTACAATACAATGAAGTGATTAGTCTAATTAAAGAAGAAAAGAAAAAAATGCTAATCGTCACGATGTGATTAAGAAAAAAAAAAGAAGTAGGAGCAGTAATTGTTCAATGTAATTAATATGGAAGGGTGTAATTCATACATGAAAAATGAGCAAACTAAGTAACTAAATATTTTGCAGCTTAGTTGAGTTTACCCACTCACCGAAATGATATGTCTATTAAGAGGCAGATGAAATTAGCACCGAGGATGACAACCACAGACTCCAGCAAACAAATCTATATACCACAGACAGACAATGCTTACCTGCACAGAAGCTTCTCTGCATGAAGGAATGTTTATTGACCCTCTTCGGGAATTAATCATTATCATATTCGCCCTTGATACGTAAAGGAATGCCTGTCCATGATGATTTATCCACACGCTGCTTCGTTCCTCCCAGAAGGATGCTGCGAATGAAAATATTCAGTCTTATTTTTGTTTAATATGCAGTGAGGTGTCTTTCCAGCTCCCTGTTTACACGAGGGCTCTTAACACAGAAACAGTGGAGCTGGGGGAATGTTTACTCGAGAAAGGCGGAAGTGAGTAGAATGACGTGATCATAACCACAACTGTATCTATAAATAGCATCACTGTTCCCAGGGCAACCGTCGTTATACACACGGTGACACCACATTTGAAAACAGTACTGAACACTGCACACAGAAACGTGATTTTTGAAGCGCGATTATCTTCTTGTATCGTGTTTTATGCAGGTAAATATCAATACTTTATATTTTGTATATTTTGGGGGATTTAACAAAGGAGCAGTTAGGACTTAAGTTGGGTTTTTTTTTTTCTTTCTTCGTGAAGAATAACTTTTGCCCTTTATCGATGCCTAAGGCTATGTCGCACTGTATGGTTAAATGTTGATAGTTATGAGATATGACTTTGAATGTTTGTCTCTTGACTTCTTTCGTTGAATGCGTGCATGTTTGTTTGTGTGTATGTGTGTGTGTGTGTGTGTGTGTGTGTTGGATAGATCTTTGTTTTGTTCGATTTTTGTGTATTTTTATATCATATGACTAATCTATATTCTATATGTATTGCAGGTTTCAACAAAATACGTGTTTGTTTAGACCGCTTTTTACGTTAAAACAATGACAATAATAATCGATATTCACATGTATAGAATCAAACACTGCCTTTACGTACCCTGCTTTCTGTACTTAGTGCATGGTGTACGGTTTTTCATCACAGCGAAACTCTCTTGAACTCGCCAATCTTTGTTAGATGTACTTCTTTATGTAAAAGCGAACACGAAATTTTGCTTATGAAGCATGATGTAGAATCATTTTGAAGCATGATGTAGAATCATTTTGATATTCAAAATCACTTCCGGTAGGTCTATCATATCTATTATACGGATCTCACTTCGGTCGACTTGATTTCGCACCCTATCAGCAACACGGTTACTGAAAAAGAAGTCCGCGCAGAAATAGGGACGATTTATTTAGATACAGAGTTTTTACTCCGCAGTATAGTCATACATTGTAGCAGTATAAGAGTAAGGTGGATTCCAAAATCCTTTCAGTTGGACAATATTTTTTTTTCTGTTCATGTTGATCACGATATTAAATTTCAATATTTCCGGACCCTTCATCTCTAACTGTCAAAATCGTCGAACAGTGTAGGTCTTGACTAAAATTTCACTAAGTCAGTATCACCGTGAAATATCTTCCTCCTTTTGATTGCCGTTTATTTCATACTTAATACACATTATAATACGGTGCCCAACTTTTTTTTTAAATCGACACAGTAGCCATTTTCTATGTCAAATACAGTTCCAACAGAGCAAGTAAACGACATATTAATTCTGACATTTCAGACTGATTTTTTTTTTTTTTTTTTTTTTTTTAAGAAGGAATCCTTGTGGTACCATGATATCTGTTGACTTCTAGTGTAATGGCCGCTCTCGAGTCACACTCAGTCACCAATAGATAACTCTTTCTCGATCACTATTCTTACTAATATTCTTGCTAACAGTAATGACAGGATTATTTTATACCATTCAGAAAGATTCCGGCAAAGGGATTGTACCGCATACTACAACTCTTGTACGATTACGTCAACAGGTATCACTTCCCCGTAATCGATTGAATGTATTTATATGCGTAAAGGAACTGATTAGTATATACGGATTGTATTCCTCCTATATCCTGACCACACACTGTATAAATAGAGAATTAACAAAGGTACTAAGACTCCTCCGGATTTGGCATTTAACATCATGGACTAATTCGCGCTTACTCCCTCCCCCACCCCCCCCCCCCCCCAAAAAAAAAGGAAAAAGCGGGGGGTCGCGAGGACTGTAGTTTAAATTTTTCCAAATAAGGAAACAATCATGCAGTGGTGAAAGGTTACTTTTACAGAGAGTAGAAATGCTTATCCATAGATCATTCACTTTTTTGTCCCTCTTTTCGTTTTATTTTCAATCTTCTTTGACAAAACGTTTGGGGAACAGTCACGGAATAGAGTATCTTTATCTGCAAACACAGTAAAGACAAAGTAAATTTAAACAATACGGACACATAATATAAGGCCTAATTATTTTCGACATGGACATTGTCATCGAATTAGGCGTGATCATGAATTTACATAAATATAACAAGCGTATCAGGGCCGCCTAAATATTGGTTAATGAAGGTAAGAGTAAATATCAGGGTTAGGGTTGGGTTTAGGATATTGAGTTTGGGTTAAGGTTATTGGATTAGGTTCAGGATTAGGATTTGCGTATAGAGTCAGGGGAAGGGTCCGGGGTAATTGCCCTAGATCCATAACAAGAGCGACATGGCGACATAACAGACTTGCAAAATGGGGGTTGGGACAGAGAATGGAAAGCAGCGATCATTTCAAATCAATTCAAATCAAATTTTATTTCAGATATCACATATTTGTTTTCGATATTATTTCAAGGAAAACAAACGAACAATGTATTGCAACAATAATAAGGAATACAAACATACATGTATGACACGATTTGTTCAAAATACTTGTATTAGACCTATAAACAATGGCAGTGAGAAGAAAATAAAGCAAACTCATTCAGAACGCAACTACACAAGTTGTCATATAGAAAAGTACCGTGCCATAATAGAACGATCATGAAAGAAGGTGATTCGTGAGCTGGCACATTGCTTATTGCGAGGAGTGAATAGAGATTACGTTGGTAGGCGAGAATGCATGCACGAAATATGAATTTGTTGCAGAATGCCATTGAAAGCGAATATATCATAATAATTCGATGAAGAGAATAACAAAAGTTATTTTTGATTATGAAATAATTAACTTTAAAAATTGTTTATTCTAGAATTGGTTAAGAAAATTATGTTCAGTATATAGACTTACCATGTTGTAGCTCGCATTGCATAGACGAAGTTTAAAGCGGTGCTTCAGATTAACATGATTAATGGATGTTATTAATTCCCCAGATGATACGTTTATAAAATCGTGACATTGGTCAAGGGATATAATTTAAAAGCCTATAGGCCTATTGAACAAAATTACGGAACAGCTAAGTACTATCAACCACAATTGATGGGGCCACAGACAACTTTTTTTTTTTTTTTTTTTTTTTTTAATCAGCTACTAGTACACGCTTTGATTTGGTTGAACTTCTGGGTATCATCCGTTTTATGTGTTGTCCTGACAGCAGCCTATAGGGCCTAAGTGATTGTCCATTGGCCACACTCCTCGCCCGTTCAGCAAGCACATCGTGCCCGCAGCTGAAAGTAACTTCACGGAACAGAAGTACATGTATATGCACATCGGATTCCACACACCAGGGAGGTGAGACAACGCACCTCCCTGCACACACTGTGCCTGTGTGTGATTTGTGCGCACACGCGTTCATGAATGCATGTATCATGGAGCTATAGCTCCATGCATGTATACTGCACGGGAGTAGAATCACTGTTCTGTGCAAAATACGACGGTCGTGCATCTGCAGTCTGCCTCGGTGGGGAATCCCCACTTTCTTTCTTTCTTTCTTAAATCTTTTTCTCTCCCCCTTTCCCTACAAATGGCGTTGGTAGCAAACGCCGCGCCGTAGCAACATTTTTTATGTAGGTGTTTTCTTGTAATTTTTATCAGCTAATTCCTAATACAAAAATACACTCATATTTCATTGAAGAAAAGTCAATTTCTTAGATTTTTGTTCTATTTTAGGACGGTCCCATGCCATGATGATTTTAAATTATTCAATTAGCAAACTGCTCACCATTAGCCAATGGGAATGTCGAAGCAACATTCAAACTCGTTGTTATTGTCAAGGTACCAGTCGAGCCTATGATGAAAGAGTCAGTTCTCACTCTCAGCACTGTGGTGAGCGGTGTGCGTTGCTCATTGCCAACGGGATAGCCAAAATCAGGACGAAGAGCTTTTCGTGATGAGGTAAGGTGGTTTTATTGTATTATATTAAAGGGATGGTACAGTATTGGTGGAGACGAGAATTGGGCTTTTAATATTTTGTGAGATACCAAGACAACACTTATGATATTGTACAGAGCATACCATTTTAAAAGGAATTCAAGGTTTATTTGATGAAAATCGGGTTTGGAATGACTGAAACATCCAAAAACAAAGTAAAACAAAGCGATCGTGCGATCGTCATAAAGTGTGGGTCCCACACTTTCTTTGAATCTCACTTTTTTGGATATCTTGGCCATTTCAAAACCAGTTTTCATCAAATAAATGTTGAATTCCTCATAGAATTACATGCTCTTTCATATTTCATAAGTGGTTTCTCAATATCTCACCAAAAAAATGTGAGAAACCTGATATCTTTAGGTCTCAACCAAAACTGTACGATCCCTTTAACTTTCTCAATACCATTCAAAATGATTGGCAAACGTGGATAGGACTAGGTCTACAATGTAAAACGCATTTTGGGAAACCACTGTTGAGAGGGTGGAAGGTTTGCACGCATTATCTTTGACCGAAAGATCGGTCTGTATCTGGTACAGTCGGGGATATGTTCCGCGGAGTCTATACGTCTGTTGTCACGGATCCCCTCCTATACGAGGAAAGCGATAACGTCAAAAAAAAAAAAAAAATAAATAAATGAATAAAACACTCCTCCAGACAGACGGATCTTTCTGTCTAGCATTATCTGCAGTCTGCTAAGGGAAAGAAACAATTATGCGAACTATGCGATGTGAATATTTAATTGCTAATTGTGCGAATTTGGTCCTATATGTGAAGGAAAGTGGCATGAAGGGGGGAAATATGCATATTATATTGGCTGCATTCCCCTCTCGTTGGTAAATTGAATCCTGCATTCTCTGTCGGGATACGATTATCTATACACGGCCATGTCGCTGTACAGAACTAGCCGTACTGAAACGGCGTCTGGTCGGGCTATATAGGATCAATGATTTATTTAGAGGTCAAAACCATTGCCCGCTTGTACAGAAATACAATGCATGATATCTTTTATGTTGGCCGTAATTGAAGCTATATAATATTATCTCCCTCTCAGAATTTAGCTCTAGGCTTATTGTTTGTCAATGAAGATTCCCTACTGTAGCATCGCTCGAAACCATAATAAGCAACGCTTCATTACATCTCTCACGTACAGATCTAAAGACGGCTGAAACAGTATTTCAAGTCACAAGCGACCACCGTGGAGATATTTTCTGCCTAAAACGAATTCTCAATTCATCCAATTTCAGTGCACTGCAAATATCAGTAATCGACGGGGTATCAGTAAGCAATGTTTCATTAATAATTGTGGATTATAGGTCCCAGGTATTAGATATCATCTCGTGCAATCCCCGTCCACATTCACCCCTCAGTCACCTACTGCGTTTTGACTAAACTCGTGAACTGGGAGTTCTAGATCTAGTTTAATACGCTATAGGGTACCTATATACTAACAGACATGATACTACTGCACCCACCTGTCATGTCTGTAGAGTTATACAATGGCGTATACAACGCAGTCAGTGATGTGTATTCCCTAAAAGAAGATCAACCGCACCAGCGACCCCAACCCGTACTACGCAGCGGGGTTATAAGTACAATGTAATACCAAAGAGCTAAATGAATAAATACTGTACGCGAAGGTCCTTTACAGGGAAATCTCGACCGATTTCGCAACATACGTATAGGGTTTGCTAGGGGAATTCCAGTGTTTCAAAGCGCATCCATTATACCTCAGCGCATTGCCACACTGCCATAAAAGATGAATTGGGTACACAGTGTGGAAAGGGGCTGCCTTACGTAGGATCATAGGCATATATTCTTCTTTTCGTGTCACATAATATCACTATGTGCTATTCTTAGCAAATCATCTTAACCGTACTATGAAAGAAAAGATTTGAATGGTATTATTATTGATCAATGAAAATGTCTCTTGTCGTTTTATTAGCCTATCCTGCACATTGCAGCGGAAAGTAAAAGTTGGTCATTTCGAAACGGTGCGGTTCAAGACGAAACACAAACCATAGTTGGCGAAGAGCTCACTAAAAATTTCTCTGAGCTCGACATTGATTTGACAGATGAAACGACAATCATCAGGATAGGCGGCGTCACATGCATTGACATGCAGAGGACAATCCTTTTAATCATTATTGAGTGTTGTTATGATCCCTCTGAATGCTGTTATAGTCTTTTAATAACATTGTGCCCATAGAGAATTGAGTGGGTCTTGTCCAACTAAACTTGAAAGTTTTCAATTCTTCAATTCAGTATCTGTAGGGTGCTGTTTCTTGTGTACCAAAATAGAAAGTTCACGATCAAGGCCCATTATACATTTCTACGGATGAGAGATATAGGCCTACTATTGACCGATTCGGGTTCGTTGAGGGCAGCAGACATTTTACGGCACAGGGCGCAGCCATAGTGGGTGTATCAGCCGACCCCCCCTGCTCTCCCCCACCCCGGGGCAACATGTTTACACGCACTTGTAACAAAGGTTCGCGCACTAAGCAAGCTTTCGCGCACTCAGTACGAGACGCCCATTGGCTAAAGCAGTTTTTCATTCTGCGCGCGTGCTAATGTAGGGAGAGGGGTGGGGGAGTGCGGAGGGGGGGGTCGGCTGATACACCCACTATGGCTGCGCCCATGCCAAAAATACACATAGCGCGTCACAGAATCGGTCAATACACACAATTACTATTTTGTCACTTGATAAATTTAATGATCCAAAAACAAAGGCGCAACATACTCTCTCCGCAAAAGTCTTGGCAGATACTCCGACAAGAATTGATAACTAACTTACTAACTTCTAATGATGCATGTACTGATATCAGCTAATATAAGATATAATCCTACACCTTTTTTTTTTCTTTCTATGTGAAACGAATCCAGTTTAAATTGAATATCGTAGTCCCTTTTACACTTTGACAGGTTACATGCCGTCATATCACTTTGCCAAATTTAAAACGGTTGTGTTGAAAGTCGTCGCCACATGCATTCTTCATTTCGTAAACTTACTTTGAAAAATTGATTTATTGGTTCATTATACCGCTATTCATCTCGTCAATTCAGAAGAGAGATTACAATATTGCTTCTGGCCATGCATGAATAATAAATGTACCAGTGTACATATTTACGACTGAATTTGACTAGGCTTACCTCTTCGGGTTTTTTTTTTCTTTATTAATTCTGATCGGGTCATTCCCGATTGTGATAACAATGGACCATTACTAGTATACGTATTCTATAGAGAAACAGGAACACGCTGGGAAAAAAAAACCTCTAATACCCATCACGCATAATGGCCTTCGCTTCCGGGTGTGGGATTTTCCCTGCAAAGTTAAAAATAATTGACTGGACGGCATATAAACTCAGGCACTTCCAAGATCCTTGTTTTCGGTACCAGATGTTATAGTACAGTGAGTGTCCATCAGCAAGAAATACCGAATCAAGATGAACCATGGATAAATCTCTGGAAGTGCTAGATATCATCGTAGACGTCAGTAGTCATTCTCATGTGTTTTATAACCCAGGTTAGTTGTTTTTGGTTTTTTTTTCCTAATCGTACACTCAGTCCTATACTTACATGAATTATGTGATCAAAGTAAATGAAATGTATTTTTATGACGTCTTTTGAGCTCTGAAAAGTTCACAGATGATAAATGGTGCTTTTTGCTCTGAAGACAAATATAAAATAGGACATCGACGTCTACCCGTTCCCGGAAGGAATGCGTATACTTCTCCGAGACCTCCGGGGTTATACGATCTAATATACAGAGACCATGACAGCTTATAAAATGCCGTTGGTGCGCATGATATTTAGCAAGGAAATTGAAAACCTGACTGTCTAGATTATGGACATATGGCTCCTTTAAAAAAGAGAAGTTTTGCATAAACCACGTGTTGTGCGAAGTGTTGTTGCGCAAGATTTGTGATCAGGCTTCTCTCGTGCAGGGCATTTTTCATCGTATATAGGACGCATTATACAATCATGTAGTAAATGACAGCGTGGCTTCATTTCAATCAATACATGAGCGGATGAGAATTATGCGTGTGGTTGTTTTGTTTGATTATTATTCTACAGTGAAGGCTAAATGACTCAACGAAATTATGCATTGAAATTATCACATATATGTTTAGATTATTTTCCTTGGGTTTTTTAAAGCAATTTTAGTCTCAAATATCTCAAATTTTATAAGAATGGATACCATTTTTGTTTTGGCATTGATTTCCGTGATTAGTGAGTAAACCATTACTGTATCTAGGCTATATATGACAAAGTATATGCAGGCCATCAATGATATTTCAACACGTTATCAAGACGAGACAGGGAATATAGAATACATATATCGACCTAAGCTGTTGGTTAATTCATGGACCTTATTACACACTTGGACCAATAATAACGAAGATCTTTCTTTCATCCTATATCGTTATTGCCGTCACCTTCATCTGCGTCGAGTATACTAGATGTTTCAAATGGCAATTAATGACGATTGGATAATCGTGCATCATCACTAAAAAAAAGAAGAAAGAATAAATACTGTAAAAAACCGTTCATCTCATTTCGGTCTCACTTGGCTGAGGTAGGCCTAATACCTTTTCAGACTCGGCAAACCTGAAAACATGACAAACTTTGTGTCACAAAATTGATAATTACTTAAGTGGACACTTCTGGACACGAATGTATAGCATTACTTAATGTTACTGTCTATGTTTACTCTGAAACAGTGTATATAATCCTCCTGTCAAAATATTTGTTTTTTCTTGTAAAAATATAAGTATATTTCGCAAACATAATTGCTTGTGTACCGGTAATGATTTTCCAGTATACAACATGCGCATGCACTATCTTCTGCGAATGTAGTTTTTGAATTTCTCAAAGCCCCGTCTTCTTTTTCTCCAGGCTGTATGGTTGACAGCAGTGATGATGACATCAGAGCAGGAAGGCAGTAACGTTTTTGTGACACTGGTTGACGAAAACAGGTGCATGAATTGATAAACGAGCGATAAACGTCTATAATTATGTAGTATAGGAGCATGGTTGGGTATGTCTCAAAAACATAGGCCTACATTAAAATACCAAGTCGAAAACCCCATTAAACAGCATCAATATTGCCGCCGGCGACAATCTTACACCAACGCAGTCAGCTTCTTTGAATGTCCTCAGAGCTTACCATCATACAGTGTCCCGTCATGCTTATCATTCTTATCGATAACATGATTTAAAAAAAAAAAAGAAATCTGTCACTTATGTCTATATACTCGTGGTATAGGTAGTGCCACACCGACATCCACCAAAAGGAAATAGCCACTAATTTTAGAGCAATTAAAAATAATCACACATAGACACACGCAGGGACAAAATCACGATCAGTGCGCAGGCGCGGGTGCAGGCGCGGAGCCACTTTTTTTTTTTTTTTTTTCAAAGTGATGCTTCAAGGTGGTCAAGAAATCGGACCTTTGATCAGTGCAACTTAATGGGGGCAATGGTCAATGGTATCCCCGTTTTTGATGGAATATCTAAACAACTACGAAAAATGAATATTAAGGAGGGCAATGTGAATGGCTAAAATCGAGTTATCTGCCACCCCTTTATCAACGTGTACGTCTTCACCATTAAATTGGTTGGCTAAGGGGGGGGGGGGGGGGGTGTCCCACCCCCACACAAGGGAGTCTTTGTTTTTTCTTGTTTGTTTTTTGCTTTGGTTCTTTTTTTTTAATAGAAATTTAACGATCTGGTGCCCACTATTACAGAATATTTGTAAACTTTTTATTCAAATATAGTCATCAAAAATATTCAAACACAATGTGAATTGCTGAATTATCGTATTTGTATTTGTCACCACCTTGATCCGCGTATCAGTCATCCATTCTTCCCAGAGGTGGACCAAAGCGGGGTGGGGGAGGGGAGGAGTGTCCCCCTCCCACACAAGGGAGTTTTAAATTTGCTGTCTTTTTTTTTAGAACTGAAATTGAGCGATCTGGTGCACACTTTGGGGAATATTTGCAATTTTTTCTATCAAAAAGTACGGAAAGTGAATGTTAAGAGACAATGTCACAGTGAGTGTTTAAATCACGGTAACATTCGTCACCTCTTGATCCGCGTATGCATCTCAAAACAATGGAGGTGAACGGGGGGGGGGGGGGGAGGGAGGATGTGAGAGAGCGGAAATCCCCGTCCCACACAACGGACACGAAGAAGCTTTTGGTAGAAGAATTGAGCAATCTGGTGCTCAGTTTGCGGTGGAATAGCATTAGCAAATTTTCAACCCCGAAGTGTAATATGAGAAAAACTAACATTCAGGGAATTGAATGGCTAAATCTTGTTTATGGCGTCTGTCACCTCTTGATTTTCTCTGTTATGCATCTTTATACGCTATATATTTAGGACTATACCAAAGTTTATAGACAAAATGTTATGGGGAGGGGACACTGACCCCTCCCACACGCAGGAGCTTTTGCACTATCTTTAGAATAGAAATTCAGCGATCTGGTACATATTTTTTATTTGTGGGATGTTTGTCATTCTTAAAGAAAAATTGTAAAAAATTAGATGTTCGGATGCAACGGGTAGATTATTGAAATCATGGTATGTGTCTCCTCAACTTTGATCCGCATGAGCGTCGTCGTCGTGCCTTAACGGAGTTGAAGAGAAGGGAGGGTGTGTCCCTCCTCGCACATCACATGCTGATGAGGGAGCATTAAATACCCTTGCAATTGCATTTAAGTATTGAGGGCCAGCGATCTGTTGGGCAGGGCCATGTGGTGAATCATTCATTTTGAAAAGTTGTGAGTCATTTTTTCACCCTCTTGAACAAAGTTGCAAATACTATACAAAATCTATCAAAAATGCTAGGAAAAAGAAAAATGAGAATATATACTCGGCTTTAAAAAGTCAAGGGTGGATGCCCCCGCCTCATACAGCGTACTTAATCAAAAAGGCGGGGGGGGGGGGGGGCTTATTATTATTATTCAAACAATTTTGAATTTGCTCCTTGGAGAAGTGCGTATGTGTGAGACTTTTGAAAAAGTTGACGTTTCATAATATATCCATCATAACAGAGGGCCTAGATGGGGGAAGGGGTGCGTACGCACAGGGCCTACTCCCGCTGGCTACGGGCCTGGTGGTGCGCCCTTTTCTGGCGGAATGACTGTGCCTTTTTGGGCAGACATTTTTGTTTGTTTGTTCGCCGAGGTTTACGTAAACTACTTTTGTTATACACATATTGAGTAAAAGAGACAAAGCGTCATATCATCTGTGAATTTGTCTCCTTAATCATTCCGTCTCTAAGAATACTCTACCTCTCCCTTTCTCTAGTTTTCGTATGTAAAGAGACTAGGACCTATATTATACATGTATATTTTTTTTTCTTTAGGACTATTTGAATTGATTAGGCACCTATGAATGTTTCAAGTTTCAAGTTTATTTATTCATTTTTCTTCCAACAATAGGCATACAACATGTATAACAATAACATAACAATAACATTGACTCTTTCTTTCAAGAATATGTAGGAACAACAACAACTAATACTAAAATTTTTGCAAATACATATGATTACATGTACATGTGAAATGATAAAGAAAGGGTAACAAATATTTTGAGAAAGGCAAACGAGGAGACCTTAGTGAAGCATAGCTTGTGAGACAAGGTCCCTCAGGAATAAAAGATAGAAAAAAAATACATTGTGTATAATATATATGTATACGTAGTGGGAAAAAATAACAAAAGGTACACAATTCCAAACGTAAACAGGGAATAGACAAGGGAGGCTATGTGTAATGGGGTGCCAAGAAGGGAGATTATTTACATAAAACAAGGGTAGGAATGAAGGGAGGGGGTGGAAAGGAAGGATAAAAAAGGGTTATGTGAGACGATAAAATACATACAAAAACACACAAAAAATAAAAACAAAAACAAAACAAAACAAAAAACAAAAACAAAACAAAACAAAACAAACAAAACAAAACAAAACATGACAAGAAGACAACTGGGTTTCAATAATATTATACATTGATACTTTTTTTCTTCTTTTTAAAGGGAAGTCTGACATAAGTGTATATGCATCTGTAATGTAACATACAGGACTTACTTTCAGTTATTGACATTAACATTGTTAACATTGTTTTAACGACATCACGAATCAACACAATAAGTATTTAAAAAATGAGACAAGCCTACGCTTGAAGGCTGATTTACTTGAAGTTATATGCTTGCATCAAGCGAATTCCAAAACCTGGGTCCAGTATGTACTAGCGTTTTGAGAGTAAATTGTGTCCTTGCACGGGTTAAGTGCAAACCTGAAGCCTGCCTTGTGTTATATCTACTATGAACAAAACGCCATAGGTCCACTCATTTAGAGCAAAATAAAGTTCTGCCATGACTACCTCTCTTGTTATATACACTGTAATAAGGAATGTTCTCAGCAAAAGTTATAGTAATTATCTTCTTCTGTCTCTTTTTGATTTTGCTTTATAGAAGCTTTGATACAATATTTTAAATTCACAAGAATGGAATTGACTTCGCCTTGCGATCAAACGTGAATGATCTATCTTGCACCATAAAACTAGTGGAGCGAGAACTGTTGATTGGCTCAACGTGAAGTGTACGTCCTGCCTGCCTGGGCCCCTGCTGCAGCTAGCTGCATAATACGCGCTGTGTATGCGCCATGTGTATGTGCAGCGCCAGGAACCGCCGTCAGCTGGCTGGTTGCGACTTATGTGAAATCTATGTCGTAACAACAAAATTTCTTATAAAATCATTGTGAAAAGTTTAAAAACGTTCATATCAGATGGTAAAGTCTTCATGTGGTGTTGTAGCATCCTGAACACTCAGCACTGACTACAGCATTCGATAGTCACAAACTAAAGCAGAATTAGAGGTGAGCATGTATGATTACTAACGTCACGACATACATCATCATCTGTATACACTTGGTGGTATACACAGCCCTATGCCTGTCGTCGTACACAAAATGTCGCGACGGGCGTACGGCACGAGGACGCCGTGCTTCACACGGCCGACGGTGTTTGGTCGGGCTATATAACCATGGGCATGAAGCTACTTCGTTTGTAGCTACTTCGTTTGTAGCTCCATGGGCTAACGTTAGTATGACACTATCAAAGACCCCAACTAGCAATTGCCACCAGCCCGAACGCTTCAAATTCACAGTAGAATCAGGGAGGTGGAACCTCCCTGGTAGAATCCTGCAGTAGATCTAACTGTTACTGCATAAAATTTTAGTGTGTGTTGTTCCTATACTCCTGAAAGAAAGTGTCTATGTTATTGTTATATTGCTTATTGTTGGAAGAAAGACAAATGAATAAATAAACTTGAAACTTGAACTTTTTAATTGTGTAACGCTACAACAAGGTGGGCCCCTTGGCCTTGGTTATCAAAAAGTGAGCTTGTTGGATATTTTTTTATTGCTTGTGGATTAAAAAAGGTTGAGAAGTATTACATTCAATGTAGAAAAGGTACAAATGCAGGCCCTGTCTCTACCTCTGCTCGGGCTACTTTGTACTTTCGTCTTTAACATGTGATGTACTGGAAATGGCTGATACTAACAACAGTTACATTACAATCACTGTTGCGATAGGTCTAACGCATACTACCACTCGTATTCTCCAAAATTGCCAAAGTTTTTTTTTTTTTTGTTTCAATGAAAGAAAGGCAGATAATACACACTGATACGAGGGTGAATTGCTAATGGTAGATAAATTTTTGTCTTTATTCTAGTTCCATGCAGATGTAATTTGAGTAAAGTCGATCAGTACATAATCCAAACATTTGTAGTGAAGAATAATGTGTATTCAGTTTCACATCAAGTTACATGAATCTTTCTACCCAGTACTTAAATGTCTCCACCATTGTCTTGGTATTAAAGGGATAGTACAGTATTGGTGGAGATGAGAATTGGGCTCTTAACTTTTTGCGAGATACCAAGAAAACACTTATGATATAGTACAGAGTATACCATTTTAAGAGGAATTCAAAGTTTATTTGATGAAAATCGGGTTTGGAATGACTGAAACATCCAAAAACATAGTAAAACAAAACGATCGTAATAAAGTGTGGGTCCCACACTTTATTAGAATCATTCTTTTTTGGATATCTCAGCCATTTCAAAACCAATTTTCATCAAATAAACATTGAATTCCTCACAGAATTACATGCTCTTTAATATTTCATAAGAGGTTTCTCATTATTTCACCAAAAAAATGTTAGAAACCTGAAATTAGGTCTCAACCAAAACTGTACGATCCCTTTAACACCTAGACAGAAAAGTCTATCTAGAGATGTTTTATAACATTTTTAGACTTTCACGGTTTGACAGGACTAGGAGAGGGATTCCGTGAAACCAGACGTAGTCTTTGCGGAAAATATTCTGGCGATGACAGACTGATCTTTCGGTTTACAGTCTAGATTTAAAACCTTTGCTCCAAGAAGGTTTGAGTTAATGTGCATTTTCATTTGAAGTTGAGCTATCCGCTCTACTTTTCTCAACTTGCTTCATTTCTGCCTTAAGTACATTCATTGCAGTCTGCTATTTTCTATTTACATACTGTGCTGGAGTTATAGCGTTAAGATCATGATGATGTTATAATAATTATGGTGATTAACAAAGAAGAATTCTTGGCGAAATACTGAAAAAACAAGCAATCTCATTATTTTCCTCTCACTCACACTTCACTGTAGCACATAAATTATTGAAAACCCAAACAGTTGTGTAAGACCATTATATTGAGTGACACTCAATGTTTCCATTTTTGTGATTGTTTTCTTGATATAGGACATGGATCAAAATGCAAGACCACGTCAAACAGCTCCTGGCATCAGAAGCACAATATCATACATCATTTTTCTGGACCATGTCTTGGGCCAAGGCGCAACAAGCAAAGTATACCTTGGCAGACACAAGGTGAGATGACAGAAACAACAACAAATCTTCCTTTCTTTTTTCCTGCTCATTTTACAAAAAATTGGCAAACAATTAATTTTTGGCATTATAAGCAGACCAGTGTGAACAAAATATGTTCTACTGATGAAAATTGTAAAGTCAAATTGATATTTGATGCATCTATAGAGGGCGGCATCATAATTCTGCAGATATCAAAGTTTATTCAAGGGCTGTTATACAAAGACATACCTAAAGTGTACTAGCCCACACTTCTAAGTAAAAATCAGTGCACAACTGAGCCTGTTCGACCGTGCACCTACATGTTTTGTTGAGTTTCCATAATGACAAATATACCAATGGTAGATTTCATTTCGTAGTGTCTTGGTTTTTGTTTGGTTCTTGTTTTCTTGTATGCCCACCTCATGTCTTTTGCTTCCTTTTCTTTCGAAAAATAATACAGAAATCTGGAAAACGGGTAGCATGCAAGGTGCCACATCCGGACTACCCTTACCGGGGAAGTGCAGACATGGAGAGAGAGTCGAAGGTGTTGCTGCATCTGAAACATCCCAACATCCTCTGCTTGGAGGCCATAGAAACAGATGTGAGTATCTGTTCTGATCCTTGTAAAGAGGCTTTTATCTTAACCAGGGACTGAAACTATATCAAATGGTTGAATGTTGAGACCGTGCCACCCATTCAACAATGAAATGAGAAGAGGAGGATCTACTGTACACACTACATGCATTGTCTCAGGAGTGGGTCTTTTCATACAGGTCTGTCTTTTTATACCTGTCACTTATTTTGCACTTCATTGATTGCACGTCATTCGGTTAACAATTCATTCGGTCTATGCCTTATTTTGTAGGGGTTCATGTGAAGTTTTCTTTCTGTGTTTGCTTGAGAAGTGAGGTAAAATTGAAAATTTGTATATTTTTGGCTCCCATGCTGATGCAGGGATGACATCTGAAAGCAGTCTGTTCCAGTGGGAAAAGACAATACCGGTACATAGGTATCATCTATTTACCGTTTGCATAATGGCATTGCCCCTTGTTATCCCTCAGCAAATATCGAAGGAAAGGATCTTGTTCATGGAGCTATGCGTTGCAGGAAGCCTGTACGATATGCTGGAGAAGCCTCAACATGCCAACGGTCTCCAAGAGGAAATCTTCCTCCAAGTTTTCAATGACATCAGTGAGTGAACCTTTCATTTTTGGAGCATCACACCCCATGGAATATCTGTTCTAGGGTTGGTTGTGGTGTTGTTTGTTTGTTTGTTTGTTTGTTTTTTGGTGGGGTATTTGGGAAGTATTCCTTTTTTCATTAGTGTGAACTTTTCACTGTTTTGTTTGTGAGCATACTTGTGTGCATTTCGTCATCAATAATTTCATATAAGATTGACTGTAATATTTAAAAAAATAAAACACTCGCACATGATTATCAAGTTGCAAGTGTGTGTATATTTCACATCAATCAATGCCTACAGGAACTCTAGGACCTTGATTGGTACTGTACAAAGTCTGGGGAGTAGTTATTATCTCATAGGTAGGGGTTGATGTACATCATCTTTCCTTCGTCTACTTAATATCAGTGTTAGTATTCCTCAAATGTTACCCATTTGGGGTACATATCATGTCCTAGAATTAATGGGCCTTTTATTTTCAAACCTCCCTCTGTAGCATGTGGAATGAAGTACTTGCGGGACAAGGGGCTTGTTCACAGGGATGTGAAGCCAGGGAACATCATGTGCTTCACTGATGAGAAGGGCCGCACCATTTACAAGCTGGCGGACTTTGGAGCGGCACGAGAGCTGGCCGATGAGGAAAACTTCACATCGCTCTATGGCACAGAAGAATATTTAGTAGGTTTTCCCTTGAGTTGTCTGTGAGATTTTTTTTTTTTTTTTTTAGAGTTTCTTCCTCCTCAACGGTGCACTCTTGTTATAACGATCACAGTTATAACAAAATTCCAGTTACAGCAAAATAAAGATTCAGGCCACAATATTATCTGCTCTTTATATTCTTTATTTTTTTGTTGATTTGTTCAGTTATGCCGAAATTTCAAAAAGAAAACTGCCAGTCCCGAGGACTTTGTGTTATAAGTGGAGTCCACTGTATCACGTCAGCCAAGACAGTGACAAAGTGATGCTAATTCTCACCTTTATCTTTTTAATTCACACATTGATACGAGCATTAGGTCTAAAGTGGTTTGATTGGGCTTGATGCTTCGTGGGAGTCACAATGAGCCTTTGTCAGTGTTTAGTTTCCAAACTCTTTGATGCTTTCATGCACTGCTTACTTTTTTCTTCCCACAGCATCCGCACATGTTTCAGAAGGCAGTCCTGAAGGAGAAGTCAGACCAGCACTTTGATGCCAGAGTTGACCTCTGGAGCATCGGTATCACACTGTATCATCTAGCAACTGGATTGCTTCCGTTTAGACCGCAGGGCGGGCGCAAAAACTCGCCAATGATGTAAGTTTTGTTTGTTTAAGTTGGAAAAAAAAAAGGATATCTGAATTTTTCCCCTCTCCTTCTACTCTGCAGTTATGAGTAATAATTTGGTTTTTGTTCCATCGGCATGACATACCTGCCCGTACAATCATAATTTTTTGGACAAAGTATTATAAGTTGTTTACCACTAATACCAGGAGATTAGTGATTCACACCTTCATAGTCCTGTCATTTTGTGCCATGTAATGCACTAAAACATATATCATAGCGCAGATACACCCGAGTGCAATCAACAGCAAGAATTTTGACTTTGCTTTAGCAATGGGCTGAAGTCTTTTGTCTGTGGTGTGGACGCTGGTCAAGTAAATCATCATCTATTGTTACTGGTCACACACACAGGCATTACTTGACCACCGAGAAGGCGCCGGGCGTCATCAGTGGCGTCCAGACCGGACCTGGGAGGGATGACGTTGTTTGGAGCTCGGAGCTTCCCGAAACCTGCCAGCTGTCAGTGTGAGTTCTTTTGTCTGGTAGTCACGTCAGGAATTGTCCACTACTTTGTTTATGTCAGCTTTCTTCTATAACTTTCAATTTTGATTGGTGAAAAGAAGCAGAAGAAGGAAGGCAATGGTGATTTTTCATCAAGAGGAGTATTCCAAAAGATTTAGATTGATCAGTTCGAATCATGTAAACATTGTCACATGCGTGGCAAAAAGTCTGAGGGTGCACCCTTATATTACCATGCTTTCCCATTCTCTATTCCGTATCATTTATTAGCCTTGCTGATTGAAAATAATAGGTTGAATGATATCTATTTTTTTTTTAGTACATTAAACATTTTGTTTGTAAACTTTACAAGTGAATGTAGTTGAATCACAATATTTAATCAGACTTATTTCCACTTATGTCACAGTCCTGTATAAGATACAAATATTTCCATGCATAGTTTCATTTACTTGAACAAAAAAATTAACAACTTTTTATTTTTTCTGGTGTAAATACATAGTGGCCTAAAGAACCTGTTGACTCCACTGCTGGCGAGTTTGCTGGAGCTGGACTCAATGAAAGTCTGGTCCTTCACCCAGTTCTTTGAGGCCTCTCAGTCTATCCTATCCAGGAAGGTACTCCATGTCCTGTGGGTCGACCGTGCTTCTAACCTGAGAGTCTATTCTAACGCAACAGACACGTAAGTCCCTCTTAATAAATAAAGACAAGTATGTAAGGATGTAAAAGTTAGCTGTATGCAAATGTACCCATAATTTGTTGAAAACCAGAATGCATGAACTACGCACCGTTTGGCTACTTTTCTGTGCCTTGCTGGTTCATTTGCACAGAACCAGCAAAACAGTAGCTTGTGGCATTCACTTATTTGCAGCTGATTTGCAGCTAATTTTGTCTCTGTGTTTGACAGGGCCACATAGATTATTATCTCTACATGTAGGTTTCGTTCACACCAGTGTCTTTTCTTATCTCACTGCCAGCCTGCCTCCTTGATTTGCAAGGCAGAGCAGTTTCATGTTTGTGAGCAGAGCCGTCCATGAGCCCTCTTACAGCAGAACTTAGATGTAAGGGATGAGATCAAGCATTCATAATCCATCACCAAAAACTGATTGTCTTTCAGTATTATCGCACCATTCTTGAAATAAAGGGGTGGGGAAGGGGTGGGGGAGGGGTAGAATGTTTAGATTTGGATGTCCAGCTTCTTTGAGTGATGCTTTTTTTCCAGGCCGCAGAAGTCATTGCAGTCCACTCTATGATGTGAAATTTTACAGATTTGCTGTGGTTCAGGAAGCCATAACAACGCAAACAAGGCTTCCAGCAGGAAAGCAGGTTTTCTTCATCGACGGAGATGTCTATCAGGCAGACAGAAAGTGCACAGCTGCTGACCTCCCACAAACTTCTAGGGGCAAGCCCATCATGCTCTACAGCAGGGGAGCTGTTGAACCAAGTCAGATTTCCCCACCGTTTGTCGGTAAGTCCGAAATGTAGCGTCGGGTTTCTTTCATACAAGTTGGTACTGCAGTGTGACAAAGATGCGTCTGACTCTTTGTGACAAAGTTTTCCTTCCTGCCATCAATATCTTTGGGCATGAATCTAAAACCTAAGGAGAGGAGATTTTAGAGGCTTTACTAACATTTCTAACGCTGATCAGGTGCTTTGATAACAAGAATTATGAACATGTATTGCCTTTTGTTTATCAATTTGGTTCTCCGTCAAATGATGCAAATAGCTTCACATTGGTCTCTATAAGAAGTGAAGTATGTGTGCAGTTTGCACCATAGATGGTCCTTGTTTCTTTTTCTATCACATCGTCTTACAAATTGCTCAAAAGATGCATGTTTTGGTGTCTTGTCCATGAATATTGTTTTCAGGGTGCCAATTTTTTTCTTTTTTTTTTCTTTTTTGCTTTTCTTTCATTCATTCTTTGTTCTAGCTACAATGCCAGTTCTACATCCGAGATACTCACCACAGAATGACTACCCAATTGCCAAGGTAATTGTCAGAGTATAGGTATACTATGCATGTCATGAATTGCATTTGAATTTATATTAATGTATCAATGTGCAATGTGTTATATGTATATACACAGGGCTCGACACTAACGGTGGCCCGGTGGCCCTGGGCCACCAAAATTTCAGAAATGACGAATTTGGTGGCCTGGTCGGGCCACCAAAAAAGGTTTGATGTTTGCCTTTGGGCCACCAAAAATAAAAGTTAGTGTGGAGCCCTGATATACATACATGTATGTATACACAAACACACAATTACATCTTTTTTTTTCCACCAGAGAGGTAACGGAAATATTCTCATTCTCCTCCTACTCCACCAGGGCGCAGTGGCAGCAGGCTATGTCCTCCAGAGACGCCAGGAACAGCTGCATGAAATGAGCGACCACTTTGACCGCTTCGTGGAGGTAGTCAGGTTGGTAGCCTTGTCCCCAGATACAAATAAGCAGCAATTTATTTGGATTGGCACGAAAGAGGAAGCCGGCAAAGATCAGATCTGCACTGATGCAGGAGTTGTGACATTGATTTCATTTCATGAAGTTTTTGCATTGTTGTCAAAGCAAGAAACCGTGGCATGCAATTTTTCTGTATGTAACGACTTTAAAGTGTGTTTCAAAGAGAATACTTTGGCAATGATTAATCTGAGTGTGTACATGGGGTGTGTGGATTAGCATATTTGACCATAGCTGTGCACAAGATGAGTAATAGATTTGATTTGATTTGATTCTTTGTAGGTCCAACCTCTTGACCGATGGCCTGAGACTTCAGGCAGACAGTGCCAGTCTGATGGGCAAGCTGGAGGCGTCAGCTCTGGAAATTCAACTGTCATCCATGGCCCTCGATGCCCTCAACCGATCCCGTGAAAAGAACATCGCTGCTAAAGCCCAGATGCTGTGTCATGGACTCAACCAATGGAAGGCAGTACTTGGCGAGGTATTTCATGGGGCTTGTGGGTGGAGGGAGATTACCTGTGGGATATTTGCCACTTACTCTTTACAAATCTTTTAACTGAAGGTATACCTGAAGGATACATTGTGACCTGTGTGTGAGAACAGAGAACTGGGAAATCATTCTGGAATACAGTGTTTTGATAGTATATGATGATAAAGATTTAAGATTGATCATTAACACCAGCAAATCCAAAAGTTCATTTTTTCGTGTTGTTAATTTCCTTCAATTTTATGTCTCACATTTCCTTGAATTTTGTTTCTTACAGCAGCAATTATTGAAATGTCTTATCACTCCTGCAGATAAGATGATTTAATATTCCCCGAATGGAGTCTACCGCAAGATTATGGGTACTGGTTATAAACAGGGTAAATGTTTTTTTTTTGTTGTTTTTTTCTTTGTTTGCAGCATCAGCAGCAGTGTAGGGATGTGGCAGCAAACCTCCGCAGTCTCCTTAGCGAGTTGCAGCGACCCGATGGACTGCGAACACTGTGGAAGCCTTCACAAGGCTGCAGCGTCAACGGGGATGCTTGGTGAGTCTCGGTTCGAAAACCCTTTCAGCAGCAAATCAGTGAAGACCGTTCTGCTTGGTACGATGTGATGTAGCCAGTGTATCCTCTCTCATGTCATCACTGCTGTTCCAAAGCACTAGCGCAGTCCTGCCAGGCACTCATTCATAAGCCGTGGCTGAAAGGAACAACCAGTATGTGACAGAGAAGAGATTTTGGCTCCATGTGGGGGAGATATAGAACCTTGACATTTGATAAAGGATATGAGAGGAGGGACTGGAATAATTATGAATAAGAAGGCTTCGTAGAAAGAAATATTCCAGCAGCTATTTTTTAAGATGTAATTTTATACCTTTTTTTTTTTTTTTTTAAGTATGAAATGACTGTACGATTGCGGTATCCAAATGGTTCTGTAGACTGTGGAATAGAGGAGATAAAATGTTGATTTTCTCAGAAATTCATTGGCTGTATCCGAATCTGCTACTCGGACTCTTTGATGTGATATTGTACAGAGGCAGGAAAAATGTAAACACGTTGCAGTTCACCTTCATTCAACCATCATTTGTCCAGAAGTGAGAGAGTATTCAAGTGTGCCTCTGAGACCTTCTAGTGTTATACCTGAACTTCCTCCATTAGGCAAAGCAAAGACTCATTCAAACCCAGTGTTTCCATTTTGTGCACTGCTGCCCTCTACAGTACTGCAGAGCTAGTCCACCTTATTTCTGAGATGGAGGAGATCTTCCGACGCTTTGCAAAGGACAAGAAGCTGGGCAAGCTTTCCTACAACGAGGAGCAGATTCACAAGATGGAAAAGTAAGTTTCCTCATGATGCAAATACCACCACTGCTACCACTGATGATGATGATGATGATGATGATGATGATGATGATGATGATGATGATGATGATGATAGGAAGGAGGATTAAGATGATAATGAATGTAACAGTGATAGTGATAATGATATCATGATCAGAAAAAAAAAAAGAAGAGAGTGGAGGGTGGGAAGAATATGATAGTGATGATGATGATGACAATGACAATGACAATGATGACAAAGGATGACAAAGCACACCACCAGTAATTAAAACCACAAGGCTGTTTCTCATGTTGTAGATGCCATTGAATGGGCAAGCATTTTCATCAGGGCCATTCAAGACCAATCAAAATAAGACTGGTAATCTTGATTGATATAAGAAATGAGACATGTTTTTCGTGAAGTCTGTTTCTAGTTGTGGTATATATCTGGTTCATGTGAGATGTGTTAACATGTCACCTTTTACTTACCCTTCATCTTTGCTCTCTCTCTCTCTCTCTCTTTCTTCCAAGGTTGAACCTGGGTGAGAAGATGAAGCAGATGAAGGCATGCACGGTGAAGTGTGAGCAAAGATGGCGCAATCAGCATACTTTGCTCATGAAGTGGAACGAGTAAGTGGTCCCTTTTCACACCCCTTGCCTGAATTTCCTGTAAGATTGCAAAATGCAAGTTGAGAAGTTTTATCTGTGATGAAAATAGGTGTCAGTTGTGTGCTGTCGTGATTTCTCTAAGTTGGCAAGTGGACTCTAATCATAGCAGTTCTGAGTTATAAAATAGCTTGCATGGTGAATCACCTAATTTAACCATTCAATCTAGGCTGTTGTTGCTTTTATTTATCTTCCTGTATTTCCTAATAGATACACATGACTTCATTCTAACCAAGTTAGCTTGCTGTTCAGTGTGCAAGTTAAAACTATGGAATTGTACTTCAATCAATCATTCATACCCCAGTCAATTTGTTTCTGTTGAGAGCAGCTATTACAGTTACATACTTGCATTTAGTTGTCATTATAACATTTTTTAGATTTGTTTTGAACACTTCTGTTCATGTTACATTCTGTTTAATTTACTTTCTACTGCTAAATTACATAAATCACATTTAGCATTTGGAATTCTAACATGTTCTTGGGTCTTTTGAATCAGGTCAACCACTATCTCTGAAAGTGGCTAGGAATTTTTAACATGTTAATTTTGATTTTATCACTCTGTACACAGCAAAGCATCCAGCCAAAGACAGCGGATCCAGGTAGTCCATACCACTCTTGCAACCCTCATGAGTCGCTGTCAGGGTCTCAAGAGAACCATCGCAGATGTAAGTATCAAAGCAGCTGCATGCTCAGGCACATGTGTGCCTCATATTTTAGTTGACAGCGGCATGAAAAATGGAGAAAAAACCCCCAGAAATTCCACTTGGGCAATCATACCTGGCACACCCTGTCTTAGCATTGACACTGACGAGGCAAACGATGTGTTGAATTAGACAAAAAATAGCAGATGACATAAGGAATTTTCATATCTGTGTTGCATCAGCAGATAGCAAGTTAGAGTGGTCAGTACAAAGGGTGTTTTTATGCCTCCGCCACGAAGTGGTGCCGGAGGCATTATGTTTTCGGGTTGTCCGTCCGTCCGTCCGTCCGTCCTTCCGTCCGTCCGTCCGTCCGTCCGTCCTTCCGTCTGTCCGTAATGAATTTTGTGGACAAGGTAACTATCAAAACCTGTTGAGGTATCCTAATGAAACTTGGCATGTATTTGTATTAGGGGGTGAAGTTGTGCCTATCAACTTTTGGGTGCACATGCTCAAGGTCAAAGGTCAAAAGGTCAAGGTCAAATACATAAAATTTCACTATTTCCACCATATCTATTGAATGCCTGAAGATATTTTTTGGAAACTTAGTGTATACATGTATTACCCAATTAAGATTCTCTGGTGAAAGTTTGGGTCATGAGGTCAAAGGTCAAAGGTCAAAAGGTCAGGGTCAAATACATAAAATTTCACTATTTCCACCATATCTATTGAATGCCTGAAGATATTTTCTTGAAACTTAGTGTATACATGTATTACCCAATGAAGATTATCTGGTGAAAGTTTGGGTCATGAGGTCAAAGGTCAAAAGGTCAAGTAAAAATATTAAAACTTTTTTTTTTCTCCATACCTTGGAAAATTGTTCAAGGTATCTTCATGGAACATAGTATATACATATACTGACTGGAAGTGATTATCTAGAGAATGTAGGGTTCATGGGGTCAAAGGTCAGTGGTCAAAGGTCAAGTGCAACACTTCAAAATTTTACTATTTCCCTCCTATCATGCAATGCCAGCAGGGTTATTATTTTTTTTACACTTGGTGTATGCATACATGTGTAACCTAATAGAAATTCTCTGGAAAGTTTTTTTTTTTTTCTTCTTTTTTTGCCACAAAGGTCAAAAGGTCAAGATCGAGTGAAAGTGCTGAACTAACTTTTTCCTCCATATCTCGGAAGTGGCTCAAGTTATCTTGAAACATAGTACATATTATGCATGTTCTACCTGAGAGTGATTATCTTATGAATTTTAGGGTCAAGGGCCAGATGAAAATGGTAACAATTTACTATTCAATTCAGAAATTGCACTTTTTCTCCCCACCTGTACCTTGAAAATTACTCAATGCCTAAATGTATGAATGGGTCAAAGTCGAGTTAAAGTCCTTAAATCCCTAGATACATGCTCTCCTATTCATCCAATTAAACCTAGGTCAAGGAAGGTGAACATTCAACACATTTGTGACAAACTTGTCATTTCAATATTTTGCCAATTTTGTGAAAATGTAATCACACATTGTCCACATGTACTATTTAGACCTATTGGGAAAATCATGCATTATGGCGGAGGCATACCAGTCGCCAAAGCGACATTTCTAGTTTTTTTTTTTTTTTTTCTATTCCTGGCATTTCCATTTCAAGTATTTTTTTTCCAGTGAGTTCAGTATTGCATTGGAGACTTGCTTCCAACCTATAAGTTTTTTACATGCTTTGACAATGTCCCTTTTCTCCTTTCTGTGCATGCAGCTCACTTCCCAGAGCTGGCGCTTGATCGACTCAGCAAGTGGGTCTCCTCGGGATGTCAGCAGGGACCCGGCACATCTTGACCAACTAGAAAATGGCACGCAGACATCCCTCAACCTCGACCGCTTGCACCAACAACCGTCCTGGGGTGGAATCGGCCATCTCACTGACAGCAGGCAGCCCCTGACAATGGGCCCAGGGAAGGCGGACCCCTCGGGCGTCATCATGTCGCCCTGGCAGAGCCAAGAACCACTGCCTCGATCCGTTGCGTCAGCACCGCCGACCGGTGCACATTACGCAGCCGGTTTGGAGCAGCCATCTGCTGTCTTGAGGAAGTCATCACCACCGGTCCTGGATGCCCATGGTTATAGGAGTCCAACAATGTAAGTTGCTCTTAGAGGCTGAGTGGATTTCTGTGAAGAAGTTCATATCTTACTGCTTTTTGTAACCTGCTTAAAAACCTGCTTGAAATAGCATAGCATAGTATAGCATAGTATTGACTTGAAACACCAATACCGAGTTACTTTAACTGATCTAATAACTGACATTCATTGTTAGAAAACTGTTGTAATCAAAACATGAACTGCTTTCCCTCTATTCATGCACAAAGTCATTGATGGAGTATTCTGACTCCAGTAGAAGAATCAAACATCATGTAGGCAGGAAATCTTACCTCTACCTGAGGATATCTTATATAATTCTATACGTGCAAACTTTGTAGGTCTTTGTAGAGCATGTGTTGTAGGAACATTCCCCTAAACCTTTTCAGGGTGTCATGTTCTACCTTGATTGCAATATTACCTTTCACGAGATTTGTCAACGAATTGCCGCTCATCTGGCAGGAGAGATAAAATGTATAATTCCCAGGGACACATCATTTGACTCTTGTTTAATCTCATCTCCCGCAGGATCCCAGACCTTCCCCTGGAGCTGAGTGGTGGGCCTCAAAGGCCATCCTCTGAAGGAGACAACAGAGGAGCTAGTCCTCCAAGAGGAGGTGCAGGGGCACGAGGAGGACCTCGAATGATCAAACTCCCAAAGAGCCTGAAACATAGGTGAGTTGTCACGGGATAATCATCTATCTGAACCATTCAGCGTTTGTAACCAGCACTGAGTGTTTCATGTGGTGACACAACATTTGCTCCTGCGACAATTGCTCTGGTCGTCTTTTCTCCAAGGATTTATGGTTAGGGTTAAAGTTGTGATAGAGTTTTAGGTTTAGTTTGATGGTGAGGGTTAGAATTAGGGTTAGGGTTATGTTTGTTCATGGAACCCTTTAGGCACTATACTAGTCTTTCCCCACCCTTCATCACAATGTTTTGTGTGTGTGTGTGTGTGTTGTTTTTTTTTTTAATGTACTGCTGTCTTGATATTACGCTGCCTTTTCTTGTTTACGTGATAACCATACAAATGTGTCTGGGAATTTATTTAAAAGTGGAAGGAAGAATCAATTTTTCATTTCTTGTCGCTAAACCAGTTTCTACATGTTGATAGCAAGATATGAAAATTAACCATGCTCTACCTTTTTTGTTCTCTCTCTCTCTCTCTGCAGCTTGGAGAGGTACCAGAAAGAGTCTGGCAGCACCCCGTACCTCATCCAGGAATCCAACAAGATCATGAGTGCCATGGATGACCTCTCCCTCACGGTGGAGATGCCGGACCTCGACTCCATCCCCGTCACCCTCACACAGGATGTGGAGGGCGAGACTCCGGTCGACAGCGACGAGGAGTTTGGGAGCCTGGACATCAAGCGGCCGCCCGCCTCCTACCAGTCCGTCGTCGAGTGAGGCCTGCACCAAAAGGACCTGGCATCGTAACTTGACGACCACCACCCTCCCCTATCACTCGCCACATGTTTTATGGATATAGAAGACTTCTCAGTTGCTAAATTATGCATCTTACAGTAGTGTAACGAAAGCCACACAAAGCAACACAGAAACTGTCATCTACATTTAATTTCCAGATGCAATTTTTTTTTTTTTTTTTGTGGGGCTTTACCGGTTACACTAATCTTCAAGTCACTACTTCTCGGATGCTTCACTGCTGCTTGAGCAAAGATGGCAGGCACATTTTACAATGGTTTTAATAGCAATCTGACTCACTAGTTTAGGGTCTTTCCAGAGTGGCTCTAGGATAGGTATGGCATATCTGTGATTGCCATTACCAGAAAAACAACAGCAACATCAACAGCAACAACAAGCCGCAGTCTTCTAGCTGTTTCCGTAAAATCAAATATAAGAACACATTGGTGAGGAGATCCGTTCAGGCAAGTAGGCGAGGTGTAGAGCCTGGTGTTGTGCTGAGTGTGACCAATGTTTGCACGCAGGTGCACATGACGAAGAGACCCAGCGCCAAGCCTGGTGTTGGAGTAAAGTGGTGGGAATACTCACTTGCAAGGACTCTGCAGTAAAATGTGATCACTGCAGTCCTGAAAAATTTAAAGAAAAAAAAGGAAAAAACCCCAAAACATTAAAATACTATGCAAACTTTGGGGGGGGGGGAAGATAAAAGCAGATAAGCAAAATTAAGTATTGATTTGCTCCTGCAAGGTTGCATGATTTGCTAGGATAGAAAAATTTGATATAGAAATAATGACACTTTAGCAGTAGCATATATCAGAAAGAGTAGTACAGTACTCTCCGCATAATCGGGTAGGCTTGGGCAGAGCGTTTCTTACCCGATTAGGCGGAGTACCCGATTAACGGAAGAACAAGTCTCATTCACAATTGACACACACAATGTGTATGTACGTACATGCATTGTATGCTTAACACGCATGCTTGCAATGCACATTTTACATACCTTACACTTGCTCAGTCACGAGCAATATTATGGACAAATATATCTTCAGAAAACTTTGTCGTTTGACTATAGACTTCTCGCTAACACTCAAGCGTTTTCCGAAATGAACACGTCTCTTTGCGTGCACTAGTCACATAGAACCTCGGGTTACTTTTCGAGAAGTGACTGGGGAAAAGCAAAATTATGGAGCTGGTGAATGGCCTGATTTTCGTTGCAAACTTCTCGTATTGTGAATGTTGTTGCAGAGCAAGGGAGAAGCGGAAGTGTGTTCAACTCCTGTCTGTCTATGCAGTTGTGAGTGCCTGCTACATTGTGTAATGTTCGTTTACGCGTGGCAAGTCGGTACTGGTACATGTGTTTTCATGTGTAATCACTCCCCAAATGATCGGTCTTCTATACGCAAATCAAGCCGAGAATGCGATTAGCCGTGGAAACTTTGACATTCATGATTTCTTAAAGTTTTTATCTGCGATAAAATGTGGGTAAAAGTTAGATAAGAAGAAAATTATTTACCCATTTATGTGGAGAGGCAACCCGATTATCAGGTAATTTTAATGTGCATTGGAACTGATTTGGACATTACTACCCAATTAAACGGAGTACCCGTTTAAGCGATACCCGATTATGCGGAGAGTACTGTATTAGCATTCTAATGAAGCACAGGACACAGTGGCTCAGTGAGAATTGGATTTAGACTGTCACCACAGTTAAACGAGAGCATTCAATTCTCACTGATTCATGAAATAGGCCTGTGCATCATTTGTTTTATAAAATGTGCCAGGAAATTCATGGAATTCAACTCTTTTCCACCATCTTGTGTCCAGTACACCTATAACACTATACAAGAATTGAGTCATGCATTTGGATTTTACTGGATGCATGGCTCAGTGTGGATCAGTAGAAATCAGTGCATAGTGATTGACCAATCAGATTGCAGAGATTCTAAAGCCCGTCTTCTACAACAAAATATACGACATCACAGGGAAGGAGAGTAATGTTATGTAGACACTATGAGGCAACACATACAAGTGCCATCTTGTAGCATTAGTGATAGATTAGTAAAAGATAAAAGTGTAGAACAAATTGCAGTAGGCAAAGAATACATGTAGGTAGGTTTTAACAAATGTAATAGTAAATATACCCTAACCACAGAAAACCCAAGAGCTAGTAAAGCTATAGGTCATGTATATGTCCTTTGGGGGTGTATACATGGCAAGTGATCACAGCTTTTGTAACATTCTTTTTGGAATTGTTTGTTTAAGTAGGGTTTGTGGTATATTATCACTGGAATGCAAGAAATGCAAGAAAAGCTACTAAAATACTTCTGCAAAGGAAATGGAATTCATACATGGTGACTGTCAACAGCTGTGATGCCTAAGTTTTCTTATAGGAATGATTGGTATATTCTTTACTTGAATACTGTAGTTTCCAATGTTTGGATTGGCCTCTCATGGTTTATCTCTAAGTTTTTGAAGGCGCAGGTGAAATATTTTAAACAGGAACAGACCTGTTCTTATATTCAAAACACCTACTGACGGGAAACAGACCTAATATATTTATGTGTGTATATATATATATATATATATATATATATATATATATATATATATATATATGTATATATGATTAACCTGGAGTAGAATAAATTAATAAAGATAAAGGTATTGTCTGCACATGGCTCGTTACATGTTCAGCAGTTCAACAATATTCACTTGTGCTAATGTTCACTTGAACCAATGTTCACTTGTGCGTACGTGGCACTGCACTCTAATTGACATTTCCAGTGCGATGCCTTTTCTCCTAACATTAGCATGAGATTACAATGAAAATGATGCCTGCAAAGTACCATAAATATACTGTGTCACTGTAGCAGATGTATGTACATGATCAGAGTATCATATTTCAATATAAGCTGCCTGCATCAAGTTATGAACACTGCATGTACATTTACGTCATCCAGTGTGATAGTTATGTGCTATTTTTGCATCCATTGTAAATATTTCTTCAGTTTTTCTTTTGTAAATTTTTCATCACTTCTGTATGTGCAATTTGACATGTTAGAAATTATTTACTTAACTTTCATGCATGTAACTTGTGTTTATATTTCTACAGTGTTGCTTGCCTAAGTAAGTTATGATGCTAGTCATCGTATCATGTCATATTATGTTAGTGATGTATACATTACCGTAGGTAAGATTGTACTCACATGTCATTGGTCATTGAAACGTTTTATGGTGCAGATTCATGTCTTTCAGGTAGTGGTGTGTAGATGATTGGAGTTTCAGGTGACTCTGAGAGCACATAGTGCAGCCTTACATAATCAATCTTGCCATTGCCCGTTACCAAGAATTCTTGCGGTGAAGGGCATTAGTCAGCACGTTGTCAACAGCAGATGTTATGTAGCTCTCACGAACCGACTATATTACGCTCCAACACTATAAATTCATTGATGATGAAAATCTTTTCTCGTAACTATCACCTTGGAAATGTATGCTTCCATTTGGAAGCATCTATATCTTTGGATAATGTACTGCACTGTCGAAACCATGGAATTTTCCGTAGAACGGAAATTTTCACGAATGTTGTGTGAAACTGAACTATTGCCAAAGTGATGTGTCACACTAACATATTTTGAGTTGGTGGATTGTGTACAAAAAGTTATCTCACTGGATATATGTTAAAAAGCCAAGTTTACGTAATTGACTTTGCGAGAACACTTCATTGCACAAAAATCTACTATCCTAGTGTCTGTGTATTTGTATATACTGTCAGTTTTATCAGTACTACTAAGTGCTCTCATTTATCTAGCATGTGTTCATGTACACTTCTATTTCCAGCTTTGCTGGTTCTTCATAATGTATAGCATGTGACAGTATTACCTTATCAGCACATTCCAATTATTAGATGTAACATTTAAACTCAGAAGCAACTCAGCATGCAACTGTACACTTGTATTGCATTGGATGGCATCTATAGTACAAGTGTGGTAATGAAGATATCAATTCATGTTACGGGAATAGTAATAATCATAGGTATTATTATTATTATTATTATGTGATATTTAAACATAATTGTTATAATCATTTCATGTATTCCTTTTGTTTTGCAACCATCACTGTCTTGAATAAACAGATCCAAATAAGTGTGAGTTGTCCAGCAGTTGCCGTGTTTCTCAGTGTACCGTTTTTGTTTCCAACCCACTCTTTCTCAGCTTTGTGTCATACCATTAGCCTGAATGGAGATTGATGCATTTTTTTTTTTATTTGTTTGTGTCTTTGCTTGTTTTTTTTTTCTATTTTTATTTTTTTTGTTTGTTTTTACAAGCATACTTCAATGTTTAATCAAACCTACAGTCTCCAATGTTTAACTCTGTGTTTCCCATATTAGATTATTGCACATGTGTCCAGCACAAGACAAGCCCGGTCTTTATAATCAATGGGTTAATTATGCAAGCATCTATTGTGACTGTCTTGTCAGTATGTATAGTAGTCTATGCCCCTAGCAGTTGAACACACCTTATAAGCCATGACAAACGTGACATTATGACTTGTAAAATATGTAAAGGCCTCTATGTCAGCGGTTGTATCTATACAGCTTGTATGTACAAAACACAATTCTGGAGCTAAAAATCTCATGACATGTATCTAACTCATTGAAGTACATTGTATGTTTAACTAGGGTACTGGATGCAGTGGCTTCATTTGTTGATGTGAATACCAGACATGGAACCTTAGTTGTAGATAAATAAAGAGTTGACAGTGGTTTTGTATGAAGATACACACAAAACTGGATACTTGTTGTTCACGGAATTAGTGTTATCAAATTCTTATTGCTTTCTGGACCTTGTTTTCCCGGATAATTATTTTGTATATATACGAATGACTGTGCATAGAAGCGATCTGAAATGCAGATATGTTATTGCACCACACACCAAGTATTCATCAAGAATGTCTGATGTAAAAATTTGTTAATTACCTCAATGCATGAATCTGCAGTTTCTCTCAATTGAGAAACTAGTGTACATTGTTGGTGCTGTTACCTTGCCCCTAACACCAATAAACAAGCAAACAGTGTTAAAAAGACATGAATAAGCTTTGTCGATCAGATGTTACTTCTTCTTCATCTCAAGCAACAAGGCTGTATGTGTGTCATCGTGTGTGTGGTGTCTGTCTGTCTGTCTGCTGTTTTCTCTGTGTTCATAGGTCGGGCGGGGGGGGGGGGGGGGGGGGTAAAATCTGAATCTTCATGTAAACCAAAGAGGAGATATTACACACTGTCGTATCACTACCCCCTCCCCCTTCCCAACACGCACGCATCGTATGAAGGCAGAGTTCATTGTCTTCTAAATTCTACACCATGATTGACTGTAATGATGGTCAAACTTTGTAACCATGGAAACGAGGGTTTTTTTTTTTGGGGGGGGGATAGTACGGCTTTTGCCACTTTTCTCCGCTTCCCTTCCTTTGAAATACAATTTTATTCAGTATTGCTCCCATTTTATAACAAGTTTTCTCCGTCAAGGAGGATCTCTGCAGTGCTTGTAGGTTCCATGACATTTGCTCCAGCGACACAGCGGACGTCGCTTTACCCCCGTTTGTCTGCATGTGGTTGTGTTTGTTTTTACTCTTCGCTCATTCCAAACCATAGAAACTCAGCTACGTCAGCTACGAAGAAATCAATGTGTAATACATGAAAAACTCTTTCACAGATTTTCAAGATGAAATCCATGTGCCTGCGCGCATCGCGATAACAATTATTATTTAAATAATCTTGATCTCTTAATAGAACTAAGAAGTTTCTCTCTAATCCAAGTTCTCTCTATAGTGCCTTGCCCCCTCTCTTGTCGATGACATTGCTCCAGCGACAATTGCTCCCGTGAAATATCTACACGCTATAAAAGGCAAACATGGATTCTACCCACTAACAAAACCCTAACACTAATCCTAATCCTCGAATCAAACGAAACCTAACACCCTACCACAACCCTAACCCTAGCCTTAAGTCCTCGGAGAAAATAAGACTGGAACAATAGTCGCAGGAGCAAACGTCGTGACATTCTTCTCTTAACTTTTAACAGACATGAAAATAAAAGATTTATTAATATGATCATTTTACCCAAAGAGAAAAACAACCAAACAACAAAAGTACACGTCCCCTAAGATAACTTTTCCACAAGATCAAAGAAAGAGTTCGTTTGATCTCTTTCAGTTGCGTTTGAGTATTATGAATATATAATGCGAATATAAAGTAGGCCTGCTTCAAAAAGAGGGACGAAATAAAAAAAAAAAAGATACATTTTTGATTGACAAATAATTCTATACCTGGAAAAAATGAACACCTCCCAATGTCGACCAGGGTCGTAGTAATGGAAGTTTAATTGCGTATATTTTTCCGTGTTATGATTGGATAAAAGCAAAATAAACAAAGGGATGGGATGGGTGCTTTGCTAGATGCCCACTTCGAACTGTCTATATGATTCCACTGTTCTAAAGTTCAGAATATAATACATTGTGCTCAAATGCTTTACAAAACAAGCACACACACACACACACACACACACACACAAAAGAATAAGCGCGACGGCAACAGAAGAAACATAATGCCAATGACTTTTTTTTTTTATATTCTTAGAATAATGATGTTAAAAAAATAATTAAAGACGAGCTACAATACCCAGATAGTAACTTCCATATGGAGGCAACCCAGCCCTTCAGAATATACAGCGTGTTCCAGAAAAAAAAAAACCGAAAGCGAGGTTCATTGCAATTCTTTGCGATCATAATCATATATTTGCTTTATGAGATGTACATAAATGGAAAGATACACTTCTCTTCTTTCATTTGATGCACAACTCATTGTTCAAAATTTGTGCATGACTGAGTTAGAACAATAGACAGTAGTGCTACTAAATTTTCATTTGCACGAGCAAATTGCAAATTTGGATAAGTTTTTCAGACTTTTTCAGCAATCTTTTTCAAAAAATAAAATCATAGCCTTAATATCCATTCTTTTTCCTTTCATATGATATCCCATACATAAAAAAATGATCAACGCCTGCTCGAGAAAACGTAATTCAAAATATGCTTCCATTTTACCCAGATAGATAAATAGTAAGTAAGGAGCCATTTAGCTTTCCCGACGCCTGCTCAACTTGTCAGATAACAATGGCCTTCATGCTTCAATGAATTTACACGATTGTTACCGACGGTTCGGTTGTGAATAGGGTCGTAAATTAGCACATACTCATGAGCTTGCCTGACAGGGCAAAGGTGTTCATGAGCGGAATGTTTGGGAAGGTGGGGTGGGAGTAACGGACTGAGAAAAACCTTCCGACCCCCCCCCCCAAAAAAAAAAGATGACTTTCTTCCCTGCATTTGCACTTGCACCTTTGAAATGTTAGACGCGCAAGTTCAGTGATAAATAAAGTGATGTACCTTCTCTTTCTGCTTCACCTCCCCCTTCAAAAATTGCAAAACCCTGTCAGTGATGAAGGACTAAACCACGCATGAGGGAATTGTAGAGAGGAATGAAAACAGTGAAATAAGTTTGAGGTACAAAATCATCAAAATGTGTATCATTGTTATAATGTTGATTTCCCATAGCCATTGGACTGCGTGCAGCCTGAGAATACTCACATTAGTCTTCAATTATTGGTTATGTCTCACAGCTTATTTTAAATAAATGACAAGAAAGGGCTTTCGGTCTCATACAGCATGTAAATACCCCCCCCCCCCCCCCTGAACAACATTCACTGTAGCACTGCGGTTGTTTTGTGTGAATTCAATGGTGCAGATGAGCCCAAAATGCTAAGTCGGGAGAGCTGAATGCTCGTTTTTCGACTATCCGTAGAGCATGTTTTCATGCACATTTTTCTCAAGCATGCGTTATTCATATTTGACGCGTAAGGTTTCATATGAAAGAAGAAAATATGAATATTTGGGTTATGAACTTTGTTTTTCAAAAACGTAACGTTAACAGTCTGAAAAATTCACTTAAAGCCACCATTTGCGTGTGCAAATGAAAATTTGGTAGCACCACTGTACATTGTTCTAACTCAGTCATGCATGAATGATGAACATTTAGTTGTATATCAAATCAAAGAAGAAAAGTTTATCTTTCCATTGATGTATATCTCGTAAAGTAAATGTATGATTTCGATAGTAAAAAGTTGCATGGAAACCCGGTTTCGTTTTTTTTCTGGGACACGCTGTACAATGAGTGTTGGATACAACTTTATTTCAAAAGTTCAGGCCCCACTGCAGGGATGTTTATCTCTTCTTCTTCTTTTTTTTTTGTCAACGACAGATTAGATTTATTCTAAGAGTTTAGCGCTCATTCTACGCTAATCTGTGAAAATTTTTTATCAAAAACGATTGTATATTGAGATTTCACGTATTGGCTCCACGAATAAAATGAAGAAACAAACTGGTAACGCATTTTTGGACGATAAAGCATGAGTTTATTCGAATCATATTTTCGGGGTCCTACGCCTTCTTCAGGAGTCTTGCCAATGACGGTATACCAAAACAAAAACATGCTTTGTTTTGATACCGTCATTACCAGTTTGTTTGTTCATTATGTACATATATATGTATATATATATATATATATATATATATATATATATATATATATATATTATATATATATGTTTATATTCCAAGTCATATTCCATTCGAATCAGGATCAGTGAATTCCTGTTGTTGACATCATTTTATGCTGCTCTTAACCTTTCCGTTGGTCAGTGATCAGGGTCACTCAGTGAACCGCAAAATCAGATATGCGGTCATCGACCACAGACACTGTACTGTCTTGAAGTGCCAACAACGAGGCGAGCTCGCCTATAGGAATTAAGTTCTACCTCCCCGGTCACCGAATGTTTCTTGCCTCTTACATCTTTATGTTGACTCCACTGCTCCGCTGCTGGAGATAATTAAGAACTTCAAACTTAAATACTTGCGTTGGCTTCTCGAACATTGACACTGGACACTTTCATCTATATATATCTCTCGCATAGATTATAGCCAAACACGCACGATGGTTGGGCTTTGTGTTTAGAAACCATAACGGCATCTCTGTCCCCTGCATTATTTTCTTTGTATTAATTATTCATTATCATTGAACATAGATGTC
The DNA here is from genome assembly GCF_964275005.1 of Diadema setosum. Lineage (NCBI taxonomy): Eukaryota > Metazoa > Echinodermata > Echinoidea > Diadematoida > Diadematidae > Diadema > Diadema setosum. Next base: position 15,200,234 of record NC_092686.1, on the reverse strand, counting down.
GCATTCTCGTAGGCCGTAAACATTCATCATACAACGTTGCTATTGTGTTGCCTTTTAACAATGCATGAAAGTTGTATGGTGGTACTAAAAGCGAGGGAGGACATCATCGCACCATCAACACGGGCAGGCGCTCGATTCTTTCTATCTTAATGGATCACCATTTATAATAAACATATCGTAAAATTCACCATAAAAACAATCCTAGCCATCACAAGACACAGGAAGGCGGTACTTTCATTTTCCTTTCTTTTCTTCTTTTAAGAGGTAGATCACCATGTTATACAATCCTCGCCTAGACAAAAATACTAAATTATTTATGCAATTATCTGGCAGTTTCATCAGAATACCTTGCAAAAGTAGTTAGTGTGTGAAACAAGCACTGGCGCACTGCAAGAGACTTCTCAGTTCAATGACCCTCTAACTTCCCGTCACGTGGCAACCGCTGACAAATCATTTTAGATCATCTTGATTTTGTTCCGTAAGTTAAGATTATCACCAGACATCAAATCAATATGAGGAAAATCTTCTCCCTCGTCATCATTATCTATTTTCTCTAATATATCTTATAACATATGGCACGCCATGATAGACGATATCTACATGAAATATGACCATCTCTTTCTTACATGTATATAATTAACATGTACATTGTAGTCAGAGTATTCGACACATGGATCGGGAGTGAATTCATATCTCAACGTTTTGGTTGTGTGTTTGTGTGTGTCTGTGTTTGTTTGTTTGTTTGTTTTCTGTTGTTATTTGGGTTTTTTTTTTTTGTGTGTGTGTGTGGGGGGGGGGTTGATTTCTCAACATTTGCTAGACTTCCATGCCTCATTTTCAATATATAATACATGTCAAATGTTAAAGTGTTTGGCCACTTTTAACGCGAACAAATGCAAAACGCCCTTAAAGGACAAGTTCACCTTCATAAACATAAGTATTGAGAGAATGCAGCAATAGTAGTAGAACGCATCATTGGAAGTTTGAGGAAAATTGGACAATCGATGCAAAAGTTAAGAATTTTTAAAATTTTTGTGTTGGAACCACTGGATGAGGAGACTACTAAGGCTCGTGATGTCATATGAGTACAACAGTATAAAGAAAATGTAAAGAAAATTCAACATATTTTCACTTTTTTCACATAATAAAAGAGCACTTGACTTGCCTCTTTCTAAATGCAATGGGAATAATATTACCCGTAACATATGTCAGTAACGAGTCAAGGGAATGTGTACTTTTTTCTTAAAGATAAAATTTTGTGAAATTCTCTTTATATTTTCCTTATATTGTTGTACGCATGTGACATCATACACTGCAGTAGTCTTCTCATCCAGCGGTGACTGCACAAAAACTTCAAAAATTCATAACATTTGAACGGATTGTCCGATTTCCCTCAAACTTTCAATGATGTGTTTTACTAATATTGCTACATTCTCTCAATCCTTATGTTAATGAAGGTGAACTTTTGCTCATGGAGTGATATGCAGCAAGTGTTTATAAATCAATACATTGGAAACTTCCTCGCTGTACGTTCACACATTGGCAATCGGAAACGGTTTTATAGCATGTATAGGTTATCTTGATTTTGTAGTTGTTGTTGTTTTGAAGTTAAGACAAGTACTAGAAAACAAAGCAAAATAAATCAAATCAAGTATGAATAAAACTATAAGCACGTCTTACTTATCACTGAAGAATCGCCTATATATTACAAACTGTCTAAGCATAATTTTCCACCACGCTTAATCTTCAATTCATTTTTATGACTGAGTGATACAGGAGAAAAATCGGTTGAATGTCGTTTTCTACAGCCAAGCTGATCAGGGACTAAATTCACAGTAAAAAAGAGAAAACAATAAAGTCTTTTGCGTACACTTTTTTCCAGGACTTTAAACATGGCGGGAAGTAAAGAAATTGGACGATCAATAATTTTCCATTTGCCATGAGTTGACTTTTTTTGTAGATTAGTACAACCTTGACCAATGATAATAATGATGATAATAATAATAATGATGATGATGATAATGATAATGATAATGATGATAATGGCAATAATAATCATCATCATTATCATCATCATAAAGTCTCATTTATCCAGGATATAGCTTCTTCAGTGTTGCCACTGTCCTTCCAGAGGGCCCTGCTATTCTACCCAAGCCATGCAAGCGTTGCGAGGTAGCCATTTATACACCCGAGTCGAGAGGGACATTGTGGGTAAAAACATCTTGTCCAAGGACGTAAGCACTGGGCGGGAATCGAACTCGGGTCCTCTGATTGGGAGTATGGAGTCTAATACCCCTTTCAGGTAATCGTGGATGCGGATAATAGGAGCACTAATACCCCTTTCAGGTAATCGTGGATGCGGATAATAGGAGCACAAGTCGTAAAATTTCGATTACATGAACGGGAGAGGAGTAGAAAAGTGCGCATTATTTTGATGCTGCTATTATGCGCATAATTGCAGCATGAGGAGTAGATCGAGAATACATGAACGCGTTTTACGACTTATCCGCACTAACATTCCACAGTTCGGTCAAAGGTCACTCGATTTCCCGCACAACCGCTGATTGCTGAGCTTGAGCGCGCGAGAGGTGTGCATACACGTGAGGATATTCACCGGAAACATTACGTCATTATAGAGGCGTGCGCCGTAACCACGACAAATAACTCCGTCCTTCGCACCATTATATGAACGGGTGCTCGTAAAAGTAGTGCGCACTTCATGGGATATATGAACGCGATTTTGACTACTTCATCCGCATTATTTGGATGCGGATAATTGAACCGCGATTACCTGCCACAGCGCGTTTGGATTTTACCGGACGCACGGCTAGCGCTCTGTGTGGATCAATAAAAATTATAGAATGGGCTTTAGAATCTCTGCAATCTGATTGGTCAATTGTCATGCATTGATTTTTACTGATCCACACTGAGCCATGCGTCCGGTAGAACGCATGGCTCAAGTCTTGTATTATAATGTTGTAGGTGTACCGGATGCACGATGAGGAAAATGGTTGTATTTCATGAATTTAGGGGCCCTTTTTATAACACAATGATGCACAGGCCTATTTCGTGGATCAGTGAGAATGGGATGCTCTCGTTTAACTTTGGAACAGTCTAAAACCCACGAGCGCAGCGAGTGGGTTTAAACAGTTCCAAAGTTAAACTTGCGCATCCAATTCTCACCGATCCACTAGCTGTCCTGTGCATCATTTTGTATATCAATGCATGATAATTGACGAATCAGATTGCAGAAATTCGAAAGCCCATTTTACAGTAGATACCTGACTGTGCTATATAGTACATTGATAACGTAAAATAACGGTCATCTAAAAGAGCACTATGATAATTCTGAGGTTACTTTAATTACTCTTCTTCCTACTTTTCCTCGTCTATTTCTTTTCCTTGTTCTTGCTCTTTTTTTTCCGTTCTCTCCATTTCCCATTTAGTCATCTTCTGCCCCTGTTTCTTCTTCTTTTTTTCTTATTCTTCGTATTCTTATCTTATGGCCATTTTAATTTCTGCTGCTGCTATATTTTGTTGATATCATCAACAGAATCATCATCATCATCATCATTTTTCGTATTCTTCAATTTTTAACATCACTCAGGCTATTTCATTTTCAGATTAAGGACCATCTATATTGGTAGGCCCTATTAATACGGAATATTGTGTGTTTCGGAATAACGAACATCATACGATACCAAATCATTATGCAGATTGAGTGAATGCAGCAATATTAACATAACAAGAGTTAGATTAAGAGAACACATCAGTGAAATTTGTGGAAAAACGGATAATCCTTTGAAAAACTATATTTTTTCTTCTTCTCAATGAGAAGACTACAGCAGTTAGTGATGCCACTGCATGGCATCGATATAAAGACAATCTAAAGAGAATTCAACATATTCTCATTTCTTTGAAGACAACGGCTTATTGAAGTTTAACATGCGATTTTGATCGATATCACTGCTGCACGAAAAACATGTTAAATATTAAAAGTCATTAACTTTGCTGTTTTGTCCGACTTGAATGGAAACTTGCACTATTATGTTTGCCTGCATTCTCTTTGGAAATGGCAAAGTGAACATAAAGTGAATCATCCTAAAGAGCTTCAATGTTTTATAAAAGTCACCATTTTTTTTCCTGCTATCCTTTCTTGGAAAGACGGTTTTTGTTTTGCCTGAACGATTTATGATTACGGATCGTAAATATCAACGTGATCATAAAGTGAATCATCCAAAATAGCTACAATGTTTTCTAAAAGCCATTATTTTTTCTGTAATCCTTTCTTGGCAAGACGGTCTTTCTTTATTTTGATTGATTTATGATCACGGATCTTAAAGGAAAAAAAAAAAAACAAAACGCCAACGTATTTGAAAACGCCAGGGAGGCAATTAAGATTGTTAATGGTACAATATTATGTATGATGGATTCAGACCAGGGTACTAGTATACTGTTAAAAGGGGGGGGGGGGGGGGAGGGAGGGAGAAGAAAGAGCAGAGAAAAATAGAAGATGGTAGGGTGATGAATTATATTATGATCCTGCATGGCTGATCGAAGGCTGCTTTATTACCAGCTTACATAGAAGAACATAAACATCGAAGTGACTTTGCCCATTTTTTCCATTATTATGAAACGCATCATGAAAAGTATTATTTGTACACCAAAAACTTTTTATCATAGAAAATAGCATTCTCCAAAAAAGTGACAGTTTAAGCTCACTACACAGTTTATACCTGACCGTGAAACATCGTAGGTTGTTTAGGCCTGTAGGCCCTATATATTTTCCTGCCCGTTTTCGTCACCTCTTCATTCAATATTATATATATATATATATATATATATATATATATATATATATATATATATATATATACATATATATATACATATTTGTATTATAAAAAGCCTATAGGACACGATTATTTAGACACCAGTCTTCCCACCCATCTTGTATATTCATGGAACAACCAGGACCTTTGGCATTTTTGCGAACCTATTTTAGTGACCTGTCAATTTATTTCCCACGTGTTGGACGTCGAATAAGGACTCTCGAGTACGCCATTTGTAGTTTCAACAAGGTTTCTATTCACGTTGTGAACCTGAGTTAAGTTTATGTATGTATGTATGTATGTATGTATATATATATATATATATATATATATATATATATATATATATGAAGAAACAAACTGGTTTGTTTGGCCAATAAAGAATGGGTTTATTCGACTCGAATTTTCGGCGTCCTACGCCTTCTTCAGGAGTCTTGACAAGACTTGTCAAGACTTGTCAAGACTTGTCAAGACTCCTGAAGAAGGCGTAGGACGCCGAAAATTCGAGTGGAATAAACTCATTCTTTATTGGCCAAAATGCATTACCAGTTTGTTTCTTCATTAATTTCTTCGTGGAGCCAATACGTGAAATCTCAACATGTTTATATATTTTCCCGCACAATTCAGTCGTTTTTTGTTTGTCATTTTTCGAATGCTACTTAAGACGGTAGCTATTGAATACTTACCTCAAGCAAAGTCTTAAACTTTCTTCTTTTGATCACCAGGGTAGTGCTGTATGCCCTGCTGGTTGGCTGTTGCCATCTGATGAAACCTGAGTTAAGTTTTCACACTCTCGAAATCCAGCCTCACAGCGCTGAGCCTTCATTCGAGTGGGCGCAGCAGCAGCTACCAATGCTTTTCGAGCTTTAGTGCAACTGGATGGTATATTACTTCTGAATTGTCAGTAGGATTCTACACAATATATGTTTTATTCCGAGAATAATGAATCCTTCAAATTAGTGAAATTCTTCCGTCGAGATGTTTTTTGTTTTGTTTTTTTCACTGTGGACTGCAACGTCGATGTAGGACAGATCGGTTGCAGTGAATAATGAATCCTTTCATGGTAACTTCTTAGAGCCCTAATATAGCTCTATAATGCCTCAAACTCATTGCTACACTATAAAACCTGTCCATTCGACAGCAGCATGTGATTTAGCATTCTTCTCTTATGATAGTATTTGGGAAGTAGTCACAATATCCCCGCAGCGAGTAATCATTGTCAGTTCTTATCTTCAGTTTAGTCCAGATTTGTATCCGTGCTTCATATCTATATCTATAAAAATGTATGATCTCTTCCGAGACCGATGCTTGACAAGCTAGATGTGAAGTTGGTCGTATCATATCTCTAATGCATTTTCATTTAGATTTCAATTTTGATAAAGTGACGACTACGTCGTAATTTTAGTTGTATTCTATTTGTGCACCCAAGTTAAATATCGTACTCTGCTTTACTCTGCTTAGCTTTACTTTTTTACATTTTATGTATTTTAAGTGAAAATATGAAAATAAATTGAAATTGGAGTAAAATTGAAATACCAGACGAAAAGAATGGTATAAGTTTTACATATCTTTTTTAATACAAATTGAAAAGATAAGAGAATATGGCACACTACATTTCATGTGAAACCACTTTAACTGATCTGATGATGTTTACTACACTTTAAAGGGATGATGCAGTTTCGATTGAGATGGGACTTAAGGTTTCCAACATTTTGATGGTTATTTTTTGAGATAATGAGAAAACTCTTGTGAAATAAGAAAGAGCTAATAATTCTTAGAGGAATTCAACGTTTACTTGATGAAAATTGGTTTTGAAATGGCTGACATATCCAAAACAAAGCGATGCTATAATGAAAGGTGGGACCCACCTTTCATTAGGATCGCTTTGTTTTTCGAAGGATCTCACACACACAAAAAAAAAAAATTGAAAAGCTGAATCCTCACTTCAACCAATACTATACCATCCCTTCAGATTCCACTAATTGTATAGGTGTTGTTTGCACACCTGTCCTATCCCGCCCCCTCATCCGAACGTTATTTTATTGCAGATGCACTTTCGGTCACTTTGATTGTCAAAGTGAAATGTTGAATATTATATGACGTTAAATCAAATCTAATCAAATCAAGGCAAATCACAAATGACACCAAAATTACACAGTCATGCTTATACAAACAGCTATCCTGAGGGCCTATTGTCATTACGCTTCTGCTGTCATGTTTCCGTATGATGCTAATCAGATCTGTTGAACGTGAAATATCGTTGCTCATTTTATTACTCTTCTATATGTTTCATTACGAAGCTTTAGATTTTCGCATCGTTCAGAGGGAAAATAAAACTATTCTGCCTGCGCAAAATTGCGTATCAAAATCAATCTATTTACAGCTCGCGTAGCCCGGGTCCTCACTGAGCGTTCTGCAGGAGGCTATTTTACGTCCGCTCAATTTACGACGCAGACAGCTACTTGATCATACAGTCGAGTAGAAGTTTTTCAGACCGTGAAAAGTAAATGTTAAGTACATTTTTTTCATTCGTGTTCTAGAAGGGCATCGAAGTAAATTTAGCTTGGCTGTCACCTTGGCAACCTGGGGCAACTTTTTTTTTTATTAGCCTCATTAGCATTATTACGTAATAAACTTTAATGTAGGATATGTAATATATTGCTAATTTTACTACAGGAAGCCTGAAAGCATGGGAAATACAACTTTTTAAGGGTTTTCTATCACGACGAATCCATTCACAACACCAAATTTCAACTTCAAATGATGCAAGTGTCTTAGATATCGTAATTACCATAAATAGGTAATTTGCATAATGTAATGGTAAAGTAGATGGTAATATATACCATATTTGTTTGTTTGTTTGTTTTAATCGGTTCCCCCAGTTATAGTATGGTCTTAAAATATCTTATTTTAAACTTCCCCTAATCTGATTTATCACGGGACCTGCGGCTGTAAAAGCTAATGAAAGCTTTTACGCAGCCCCCATCATGTTATTTTTTCGCATCATGACCACAGTTAAATTCGCATGTATACAGACCTTGAGTTATACCAAGACAAATTAACTTTTGTACATTACGGTGAAGATTCATCTAATTTATATTTTGTATAAATATCGCATTTATATACTTTATTGTGATATAGTGAGAAATATGAAAATGAATTGAAATGAAATTGAAATGAAATATGTATATGACCTGCACGAACATGTTTTAAGCACAACGTTTTGTTGTTGTCGTTGTTTTTCAGTAGATTGATATTTTAGAGTGTTATTGAAATAAACTGAGCTTGGTTGGTACCTTGGCAACCTTAAGCAATCATTTCTATTCATCTCATTAGTATATTCAGCTTATTACAGTATGTAATATGTTGTGAATTTCACCGTAAAAAGCCCGAAAACACAGATAACGTAAAAACGTCTTTTCAGAGGTTTTCTATAACAGGGAATTCACTTAAACACTGGTTTGTAATTTCGAACTTTATTAGAAATGTCTTAAATAATCACCATTAAGGAGATAATTAGCATATTACACATGTACAGTGTAAAATAGTCCAGTGGTAACATATTGTACTGTATATGACCTGAAAAATGTTTTCACAATTATAAATACAGACCTTGACTGTGAATGATTCCTCCATGCGCTGAGGCCACTGATCTCTGTATACAGATTTCCTTAAAGATCAGTGGCTAAGACAGGCCAAAGAGGCGATAAATTCAGCGGCCGTTTCAAAAAAAAAAAGAAAATTGTAAGGTGAACGTGAAATCCCACTAAACATTGTGCAGTTGATTCCATAGAATGAAATCAAACAAAAAAGACCTAGTCCTTAGACTAGGTCTTTGAAAAGAATGTTACGTCATGGTGATAAGGTTGTGTGTGTGTGTGTGTGTGTGTGTGTGTGTGTGTGTGTGTGTTTTAAGCAAAACAAAGCTGATTACGATCACTTTTATGATATGCAAATATGGCTGAGGACATAATGTCATTCCATCACAGGTCACTTGTTGATTTGCGCATAGACCCTTTTGCATTTTTTGTTTTGTTTTTACTATTATATAAATATTTTCTGGACTCGAACCAGTGGAAGAAGTGTGAGGCAATGTCGTCCACAATGGCTTCTCCTAATTTGCAGGTGTAGTTGCTACTTTCTTATAATGTTTCATGAAGCCATACTGATATATAGAATTGTAGATTTCTATAAATTTCTCACTTACAATCACATCTAAATCACATCGTGTATAGACTTTACTCTTTCCATTAAGTCAACTTGTAGATAGTTTGATATTTCATCATAAGAAACAATTTTCATGGAACTATTAGCCAAACGATTAAGTCCGAGCATCAGTTGCTGCAGAAATTACCATTTCGTACTCATTGAATTGAGCACGCTAAAAAGGGCTTTTTACTTCGTGTCCCATATTGGGGAGAGATAAAATGGATCTTATTAAATCTTTCAATCCGTAGTAGATATTAAGAAAAGCACACAAAACTTTGCCAATCAAACATAGACATTAATTATGTTATCATAAAATGTTTTACTTACATGATACTGTATTTAATAAGACACTCAAAATACGCACTTGGCGTATGATAGTTTGGCATATGATAATTACTATAAGTAGCAGTATGAGAGCACCATGTGAGATTTACAAATAGTAAACACAACCAACAAAAGACTTCAACAACTGATTAGGATTTGGGAAAGATTAAATAGATCTGGTTAAATCTTTTAATTTGCACAGATAAGAAAAACAAACAAATCTTTGCCAATCAAACACAGACTTTGATATCATTATCAATTAGGATATGGGAAAGATCAAATAGATCTGGTAATCTTTTTAATCCGCACTAAATAAGAAAAACACAAATTTTTGCCAATCAACACAGACTTTGATAACATTATGCTAAATTATTTTACCAACATTATATTGTATTTAATAAGACACTCACAATACAAACTTGATGCTAACAGTACTATAAGTAGCAGTGTGAGAGCACCATGTGCGGTTTGTTACATATCGTCGGTTGAGAATGATAAGGGCATTAAGTTGCCACTAAACCCATAGTGCTCAAGACCACTTAACGCCCTTCTCATTCTCAACAGACGATATATAGGGTAACCGTAACCAACAAACGACTTCGACAACTGATTAGGATTTGGGAAAGATTAAATAGATCTGGTTAACTGTTTTAATTCGCACAAGATAAGAAAAACAAACAAATCTTTGCCAACCAAACACAGACTTTAATCTTATTAGGCCAATTCCAAAAATGTTTTACCAATGTTATATCGTATTTAATAAGACACTCACAATACGCGCTTGATGATAACAGTTTGCCATTATTATGATAATCACTCGCAGTGTGAGAGCAACATCTGAGGATTGTTACATGATTATAGTAACCGTAACCAACAAAAGATTTCGCGCTTGATGTTAAAAGTTTGGCAAATATGATAATTACTATAAGTAGCAGTGTGAGGGCACCGTCTGAGGATTGTTACAACCGTAACCAACAAAAGACTTCGAAAACTGATTAGGATTTGGGAAAGATTAAAAAGATCTGGTTAACTGTTTTAATTCGCACAAGATAAGAAAAACAAACAAATCTTTGCCAACCAAACACAGACTTTAATCTTATTAGGCCAATTCCAAAAATGTTTTACCAATGTTATATCGTATTTAATAAGACACTCACAATACGCGCTTGATGATAACAGTTTGCCATTATTATGATAATCACTCGCAGTGTGAGAGCAACATCTGAGGATTGTTATATGATTGTAGTAACCGTAACCAACAAAAGATTTCGCGCTTGATGTTAAAAGTTTGGCAAATATGATAATTACTATAAGTAGCAGTGTGAGGGCACCGTCTGAGGATTGTTACAACCGTAACCAACAAAAGACTTCTGATTAGGATTTGGGAAAGATTAAATAGACCTCGTTAAATCCGCAGTAAATAAAAAAACAAAAACACAACCAATCAAACGCAGACTTTGATATCATTATTCTAAAATGTTTACCAACATTATATTGTATTTAATAAGACACTCACAATACGAACTTGATGTTAACAGTACTATAAGTAGCAGTGTGAGAGCACCATGTGCGGTTTGTTACATAGGGTAACCGTAACCAACAAAAGACTTCGACAACTGATTAGGATTTGGGAAAGATTAAATAGAACTGGTCAAATTTTTTAATCCGTACGAAATGAGAAAAACACACAAATCTTTGCCAGTTAAACGCAAACTTTAATCTTATTATTCTAAAATGTTTTACCAATTTGCGATTTTCAGTGAGTTTTGGCAACGGCCTGAATTGAGAGAAATGTTGCATATTATGTACCAGTGGGGATGCGATTAGATGAATAATCTGTTTAACTATATTAAGCCCAAGCTATTTCGACCCTTCCCGGGCCCAAGGCGGTGCCCCCTATGCAACCTTTTCACTATTTAATGTATCATCGTCATATTTGGCACATGGGTAGAGCAACTCATACTCTACATAACCGTAAATTTGAATTTACTCAAAGTCACCCATTGAGGGCGCTATTTACCAAAATATAAAGAAATACATAGGAAATGTGCTACAAAAACATGATTTTTCCATATGATTTCTTTATCTCCAGTATATATATCTTATTATAGACCAATCATTTTCATAATTATTTGCCACAGATGATAAGCAAGTGGAATCTATTTTGTTATATGGTTAAGATTTCTCAAGGTCACCACATAGGGGCGCTATTCATAACAACATAAAGAAATATACATGAGATCTGTGATGAAATGTTTGGGATAGGTACATGTATAGATATCACATTTCATATTTGCATAATATTAGAATTTTTAGTTTGCAGATTGATAATATGATTAAAAAAATGATATTACAGACATAACTTGGATCAAAATGACACAAAATAGGAGGGAAATCCTTGGAAAACACTGTTGTTTTCAATTATCTCTGTTATATCTATTGTTTTATGCCTAAGTCACATAAAAACGAAGGAAATAATGAGAAAAACATTTCAGGACCATAATTAATTCACATTTTGCATCTTCAGCGAATTTCAGCTCAGAAATGCCCATTTCATACACTGTAACATTGCTCATTGATATTGGAACAAAAAAAAAAGATGCAAAATCTGACTGACATGGTTGTCAGTTTATGGTTGCCATGGCAACCAGCAATATCAAAAATAGCTAAGTTATATATCAAAATGTTTACAATAAGATTTTAGGAAAAGTCACTAAATTTGGTTGAATTTGGATTAAGGGCAAAGGAGTGGCAAATGAAAATCTAGTAGGGGGCACAATGTGCCCCCGGGCTTTATAGGGTTAAGGAGGTATACACTTAAACCGTCATAACCCGAAGACTTACTGGATTTGAGATCGTTTACGATAGTAACAATTTCATAAAGTTGGCGAGAAAAAAAGAGAAATACTAAGTGATTCAGAAAGATACTGCATAAAATTACGATTGGGTAGGCCTACATTATAGAAGATGCTGAATTTGGTCCTATATTAACGAAATACTCATTAAAAGAGTTTGCAATAACATTTGGATGCGTAACTTCATATCCATTTTCAATGATTTTAGAACAGATGTTATTTTTTTATTTCTCAAAAAGATCCTTAAATACCTTCCAAACTGAGGTGGTGCTGGACCCATTAGTAACCACATCATGAAGCATTACGACTTTTTGCCCGTATATAAAAACGTGATACAACAGACTTAGCAACTAGGAATAGGTGATAGACGGAGGTATACGGTTTAGACATGAGTAGTAGGGTAGGTTAACCATAATTTGTATCATGTTTGTACTTGTAGATGCCCACAGCTTCATTAGATCTTGTAATGAAATACAAATAAACCTAGTTGTCACGACTTAAAAATGACGTCAAAATTACGAACATGTTCTTTGTTTATTGAGTCAAAAATAAACGTTAAAAAGTCAAAAAAAAATGGGAGGGGGATACCCCTTTCCACACTACTGAGATTACTGAATATTCGGACCTAGAATTCTGAAATATGATACAACCATATAGTGCAAAAATCGATTTTTGTTTGGAATAAAAACATTGAAAAATATGTATTTTGGTAATTGTGCCAGGAGAGGGTGTGGGATGGGGAGAGGCCCCCTAACCGCTAACACACGACGGAGATTTTGCATTTTTCAGATCTGAAATTCATGAAAATAATTTACATACCACTTTTTTGTGAGATGTTCGACTTTTATTTCGATCAAAAAAGTAAACAAGAAAAATTATGTGTATTGAGGAAAATATGTCGGGGGGGGGGGGGGGGAGTGTTGGGAGGAGGACACCCCCTTCCACAAGAGGGAGAATTTTGCATTTCCGGACTTGAAAATCAGAAATCAGAAATCTCGTGTAACGGTTTTCTTTCTATATATTCATAGAAATGTGCTGGCGGTTGGTGTTAGGGGATAAGTGTGGGAGAGGGATAACTCTCTCTCTCACGAGGGAGATTTAACAGACAGGATATAGACTGGTGAATATAGGTGAATATAGGTGAATATTTGGACAGTTTTCTATTTAAAAAAAAAAGAACGATAAAATTTATTGTTAACATCTCGGGAATGCCCCCCCCCCCCCCCGGATTGTACGCACCTGTTAAGTACAAAGTCTAATCGAAATGAACCGAGCGGGGGAGATGTTGCAGTTTCATTATTGCATTTCAACGATCCGGTGCATACTTCTTGTGGTGTAGTTTGATTTAAAAAAAAAAAAAAAAAAAAAAAAAAAAAAAAAAAAAAAAAGATCCATGGGGAGGGGCAAAAATGCCCATTTGTCCCCATAAGACGACTCCCCTAATCATCCCTATTTTATTTGCCCATAGATCATCCTGACCGAGTTTAATAATTCAGGAAATGGGGGGGGGGGGGAGGGGAGTTCAGTTTGTGTGTTTGTTTGTAATTTGTAGGTGCTCCCAAGTGGCGCGTGTCATATTATGTAGGCTTATACTGCTTTACGTTTCCAACATCTGGACCATTATACTTTGTAGCAATAATAATAATAATAATGATAATAATATATAGGCCTATATATATTTTTTTTTGATGGCCGCAGTTCGCTCACTGTGACCTTTTTGAGAAGCTGAGACATGTGATTATGGATGTCTGCAGCATAAACATCAATAAGTTTCATTTTAAGGTCATAATCAAGTTATTCAAAATATTCGCGATCGCAGGCATACTTATACCCACGTTTGAGTGAGTCCTCTGAGATGGCGCCGTAATCGGTCGTTTGGCAAGTTGTGATGTCAATGCATAAGGTCTATTATAATACATAACATCACACTCTAATCGTTGATATGATGGAGGGGCGGGGGGGGGGGGAGGGTTTACTCAGGATTTTTTTTTTTTTTTTTACACTAGTCTAACTCTGAAATGGAAGTCTCTGTATCTTATCTCTTGAGATTCAAACACTTTTTTGATTATTTTGTTTGTTTGTTTGTTTGCGTTTTTTGTTGTTGTTGTTTTTGCTGCTGGCAGGCGGTGGAGGGGGACCCCCTGGACCCCTCTAGTTGCGGGCCTGATACATCGTTAAAAAGACGTGATAAATACGTCGCAAATCAACGTGAATTCTACGTCATTAATACGTCGTCAATATGACGTGAAAAATAAGTTTCAAAATTAACGTAAACTTTACATCATACGTCATGAATATTAGGTAATAATTCATGTTGGAAAATATACGTAAAGTTTACGTCATTAGAAGGTCGCAATAATTATCATGACGTCATTAATACGTTACAAAAAGACGTTAAAATCAAGCCATTTTCTGGTCATTAGACGTGAGACCAGCTGCGAACATTGATATTAAGACGTCTTTTTGACGTCAGTCTGCTATCAGGGCTGGCAGATGTTAATGTTGCTATAACTAGCAGTAGGAGTGCACTATATGTGCAGATATTGTTACATAGTTACAGTAACAGTAACCAACAAAAGACTGCCATATTTGAAGTAGTGTAGAAGTAGTGTACATAGTGAATAAGTAGTGTGTATTATTTTGGAGTATAGTGCCAGAGAGAGAGAGAGAGAGGGGGGGGGGGGAGGGAAGGAGGGGATGGAAGAGAATGCAGGAATATGTCGAAGAGTAAGAATACATCATCCAAATCTCGTATTGTTCACACTTTCCCTCAAACATAATCATCGATCTGTCGTTGAAACGTTTTCAAGATTAGAGGGGGGGGGGGGGGGGACAAAACTTGGAGTTGGAATATCTGTGCGAGGGAGTGGACCGACCGAGCGGGGGAAGGGTGTTGGAGGGGGGATACCACACCAGGGAGATTGTGCATTTTCAGACCTGAAATCCAGCGAACTGGTGCACACTTTTGGTGAATTTTTTAGATTTTCCCCCTCTCAAAAAGAAAGAACAAGAAATATTCACAGGTAAACTGATTGACTAAATCGCGGTATCTCAGCTCTAATTCCGCGTATGCGATACCACTGTGTAGGCCTATATAGTGATACATGCCCCCCCCCCCCCCCCCAGGATCGACGGAATTCAACATGATAAACTATTATATGCATATATCTTCTTCAGTTTTTGTAGAACCAAATAACACCATTAAAAAAAAATAGGGTTTATGGTTGGGAGATTTACTGTGCCAGGAATTTACAAGGGTGTGAGTTAACTAGAAGATTTGAATCGCAACAACACATAGCAACAAAACTTGAATACCGAATTTCAAATTCACACTGATATGGTGATAACCACATAATTATTTCCTATCATGTCACACAGCACATGGATGCACGTAAATTATTTTTGCGATAAACATAATTGTGGGATAGTTTGCTAATTCTTTGAACAATTAGTCCTCCTCAGATATACATTCATGAGCCAATTCAATATCACCCATGGTTCTTACAAAGAAATTAGGAAACCAGAGGGTGACGCCAGGGAAATATTTTAGTAAATAGAATCTCTCATAATTTATGGTCCAAGTAAAAGATGCAATCTACATACATCGCGCCTTGCAAATTGCCATTGGAAAATAAACATTTTTTTTTTTTAATCAAATGTATGTTGCTGTTCACTCTGTATCCTTATTTACCCTATTTCTATGAGTTTACCAAAAAAAACACACACACACACCCACCCACACACACACACACACACACACACACAAACAAACAAGCGTGACTGGGCTTATCCAACAGACACGATTGCCTCTTCGGCAAACCTACACATTTTCAACGATGCTGTTATCCTAATTATATTAGATGCTTTTCCACGTAAACACTTTCCGTGGCCGGTACTTCAGGCGGTGTGTTGCACAGCTCTATAGATGGAATCTTCCTTATCAAAAGACACTCAAAACACACATACGATTATCAAGTTGAGTGTTTTATACATAGTGCGATTAAACATTATTATAGAAAGGGTTTCATTGGAAACCGGTGTTCAAATGGAAAGTCATGTTTCTACGAATTAAGCAGTGACATTGGTATAGCGTCCAAAAATTAGATGCCATCACATCACACGTTTCGTACTGACTTACCTAAGATTCGCCAAATCCTCAGCTCAGCTTTTGACATGAAATAAAAGAGAAATAAATGCACCTTTTACGTAAAATTGTTGTGTTGCATTTACCTGTATACTTGAAGGGAAACTAGTCGAAGTTGTTGAATTTTTAAGCTAAAACGTGATTTGTGTGCTATTCTTTTTTCTTCTTCTTTTTTTGCGCGCGCAACCACCTTCAACTTACTAATTTGCATAATCTGTTCCCAACCAAAACTTTATTCGGTAAAAGCATGTGAAACTTTAGAGTCAAATATCGGGTTTTTTTTTTTTTCAAACGTTATGTCCGATTTTGATGAAACTTCCATGACACACATTTTGTTTGATTTTAATCGATTTATGCAAGTCAACTTTAGCATGGAGAGTAATGGAACTTCAAGCTTTGCTATCGCTTTCAAGCCTAATGACTGATGACAGAGACGCCTGTAAAACCAGTTAAACGCGACTCTAGACTTCGGCAAAAAAGAAGAGCTTTTTCACCCCTTTCTTGAATCGTCGATACTTGAAGGCATAGATGAAAGGATTGATGCACATATTGCAGAAGGCTAGGATGACCGAGAAATAGTAGAAGCCGCTTTCGAAATCGAGATACCCCCCGAGGTTGAAATTCAAATACATGATTTGATTCGGAGTCCAGCAGACCGCAAAGGTGACTGACACGATCAGAAGGGTCTTCACGATGTTCTTCCGAGCTCTGTCTCTGTAGTTTGGAATTCGGACGGCACCACGACCACCAGCAGCAACATTCAATGGCAAGGCGTTTTGTCCAAGAGGAGCCCTGGTGTAATCCTTATCGCTTTGGGCGTGACTGCCACAACCCGACATTCTCAAGGCAATTCCGGGGGCATTGAAGTGAGCGACTCTATTTCGTAGAGACATTACTAGCCTTACATAAACAAAGATCATCACCAAGAGAGGAAAAAGGTATTGGACGAAGAAGGATATCACCCCAAGGGCGATCAGCGCCCTGTCCGATATCTTCGTTATGCAAGCTGTCCCCTCAGCGCGAATAGGGATCGTTGAGTATGTCTGGAATCCAAACCCTAGAAGCCAGGGGGCGAGAGCGACGACGATTATTGTCCGCCTTTTCATTGTGGCTCTCTTGTATTTAATGGGGTGCATGACGGCGAGGTAGCGTTCCAACGTTAAAACAACAAGGTTGAACGTTGACGACACAATGGCACTCCAGAAAAGGTACTTGCTGTTGATGACGGTGCATGCCATAAAGGCACGGACTTTGTTTTCCTCATTGACCGGAACTTCGGAAAGCCAGTGAAGGAACACCAGCAGAGAGGTGATGAGATCGATCAGGGATTGGTTGGCGATTAAGATGTTCATGAATGTGCGGAGCTCCTTCAGCAAGCTGATTACTGCAAGGACGAGCACGTTTCCGAGTATTCCGACTATGCCGAGGATGGTGAATACGATATTAACGATTAAATCCTTGTTTGACGCGTCCCACGTCCAACTCGATGTCGAGTCGAGAAAGTTTGAAGTCGTCAGAGTGGTTTCCATTTCCATTGTCATTTAATGAAGCAAAGTTTAAACACTCGTTACCGAAAATGACGAGAGGATGTTAAAAGTTTTTGGTTGAGTGCAGGTTTGAGCAATGTATACCCTGTAATATATATCTTGAGTGGTCGAATGCGCACTCGTTGCGCACAGGATGATAATGAATTAACCAGTAAAGATACAACATAATATATACTACTCACTGCAACTCCCACACAATTCGCGAGTCTGTCGTGTACATATACTGGGTGTTACAAAAAAACATTTCCCCCTTTTGATCCTTTATAATTCAGAAACTGTATATCAGATAACACTGACATTGATATGAGCAATAGCTGAGTGTACAATTTTGTTGGGGGTAAGTTTGAAAATGAAAGCGTAAGTCAGCTTCATGAAATTCAGCATTAATTTTTCAGTTAGGTTTCAGATTTTGTTCTATTTTCAACCCTCTGTACAAAATTTTAACTTTGCACAGATGTTACTGGTGTGTATGGAAGTGTGTAGTTGACACCTATGTATGGTCCTGGACAATGGCCATGATTTGAATGCTTCATTATTTATTCATGAGGAATTCCACTATCACAGCTAGTCTTTATTCATTCTGAAATGTGGTGTACGCAAGTACATGGAAACATGTGCTTACTTTTTTTCATGTGCGTGCATTTCACCCTTTGCCATGAATTCAGACTAGCAGTGCCCAGGGCAATCCATCATGAATAATTAATAAAGCATTCATGTGCCTTGGAGCAGAGCTCTGAACAGGTGGTATCCGCATGTCCATTGTTCAGGGTCATTGTAAGCACACACTCACATACACGTCATTAGTTCCTGTGTAAAGTTCAAGTTTTGTACAGAGGGTTAAAATTTGACCAAAATCTGGAACCTACCTTTGAAATTAATCATAGACTTCATGAAACTGATATAGATTTTCATATTCAAATCACCTTCAACAAAATTGTACACTATTCAGCTATTACTCATATCAATAACAATTTTATCTGATATATACTTTTCGAACTATTAAGGATCAAAAGTGGGAAATGTTTTTTTGTAACACCTAGTAGAATCAATATACTCAGTGTAACATCGCTTCTTGTCAATATCTCACATCTTCATGGTATAAGCTCTTTGATATGTCCTTTCTAGCTGGAAAGCATAAAAGAATCAACAGAACTGGAAGGCGATTGACATTGATTTAGCCGCATGATGAAATTCTTGTAATGATGCAAGGCACACTTTGCTATATAGGCATATTTGAAGAGTTTGTTTGCAAAAACCGATAAGTCCATATTTGTCAAATGGAGATATTTGCGATTAAAGGTCAAGAAAAATAAAGAGAATAATAAGAAAATTTTTGCTTCTTTTGACCATAACTTAAAAAATATACAATTATATGTAGTGACCAATATATCATTTAAAAGGTATTATTTTGAACTTTATGACAGAGATCGCACTTCAAAATCTTCAAAAATGGACTTATCGGTTTTTGCAAACAAACCCTTCATTTGTACGGGTGTTTATTTACAGCTATAGTAGAACAACTTAAAGGTGCAACTGTGAAACTTTCAGTAAAGGTGTAAAATTTGACTCTACTAAAGGTGCAGAGTTGAAACATGTATCTGTGATATTAATGTGACTAAAGGGCTTTTTACACTTGTAAATTTTTGCTTAGCCCCGGACTATCGGTGGGGCTAAGGGGGGGCCTTAGCCCCACCGATAGTACGGGACTATCCTTAGCCCACTTTCTGTTTACACTCGTTTTTGCCAAAGTGGGCTAGCCCCACCGATAGTACGGTACTATCTGGCCCTGCAAAATAGCAGGGGTTAGCACCGCAATTGCGGTGCCAAGCAAGTGAGTGTAAACAGAACGAAAAAATAATCCTGGGCTAAGCGACGGAGACGAAGTGCGACCCTCACTGACCAATCAGAAACGAGGTAATCAAGTGCTGCCGGTGCGTGCGTGTACGTGTACAGTACACAGCGTAATTATGAATATTCATGTGGTTTGGAAAGTCCGGGGCTAAGAAAGACGAGTGTAAAAAGGTCAGTTTTCTCCTTAGCCCCGGACAAGAGATAGTACGGGACTAATTGGCGAGTGTAAAAAGCTGAAAAAATTGGTACGGGACTAACGATAGTCCTGGGTCAGAGAAAGTCCGGGGTTAAGAAACACAAGTGTAAAAAGCCCTTAACAAAAGACATGGCGAGGGAACATGCAAGTTATGCTGAGTCGAGGGGAAGGTGCATTCCAATGTCTTTTGTTAAACATTTCAGTACTTTGAATAGCAACGATTGACAGATGAGGTCATCTGAGGAATATTGGTTTGGAAGGATTTTTTTTTTTTTTTTTTGTGGGCGTTCCGAAGTAATCTGAAGAAAAATAGAAGAAAGAATTGTTAAAAATATATGGAATGTTTCTAGATATTCGTTCACCGCAAAAGTGATGTTGAGGGTATCATAAATCAACACAAATCAACATGCATTTGGATTTCAGGGCCCCTTTAATGGGTAAGCGATGTGAACCTGGTTCAGTCACCCTTCTTTTCTTGTATCAGAAAAAAGCAGCATCTTTATTCTCATTGCTATTTCTTGTCTTCCATTATGCATTCAACCTTAGAAATCGACTATAGTATCCACAAGATTATTGGTATTAGTTGGGTCCATTCTCTTTCACACTTTTATATGTAAGGGACCTTAGCTTCGGTTCTGTCATTCACTCGTTATAGTCTTGTGTTGTTGATTCGCCTTGATTATCATTGCGTTTAGTTTTGTACCAATAGGTTTTTCTTTTATATTTATGCGTCCGCCACGAAGTGTAGCCGGAGGTATGAAGTTTTCGGGTTGTCCGTCCGTCCTTCCGTCCGTCCGTCCTTCCGTCTGTCCGTCCGTCCTTCCGTCCGTAATCAATTTTGTGGACGGCGTAACTAAAAAACCGTTAGGGATATCCTAATGAAACTTGGCATGTATATGTATGAGTAGGTGAATTTGTGCCTATCAACTCTGGGCACACATGCTCTAGGTCAAAGGTCAAAAGGTCAAGGTCAAATGCACCAAATTTCACTATTTCCCCATATGCAATGCCCGAAGATATTTTCTTGAAACTTAGTGTATACATGAACTATCAAATAAAGATTCTCCAGAGAGAGTTTTGTGTCGCGAGGTCAAAGGTCAAAGGTCAAAGGTCAAGTGAAAATGTTAAAATTTCACTCTTTTTCTCCATAAAACGCAAATGGTTATAGGCATCTTCATGGAACATTAGTACATATGCATGCACTAACTGGCAGTGATTATTTAGGGAATGTAGGGGTCATGGTCAAAGGTCAGGGGTCAAAGGTCAAGGTCAACTGCTCAAAATCTCACTATTTTCCTCTTATCTATATGCAATGCCTGCAGGATTTTTCTTGAAACTTAAAGTATATGAAAGTATTGCCCAATAGAGATTCTCTTGGAAGCACTTTGCCATAAGGTCAAAGGTCAAGGTCAAAGTGAAAGTGTTACATTTCACTTTTCCTTAAACTTATGAAAGAGTCAAAAGTTAAGTAAAAATCCTCAAATCCCCAAATACCCGCACTCTTAGACAATATAGCCATTCATCCCATTAAACCTAGTTCAAAGAAAGTGAACATTCAACACTTTTGTGACAAATCAGTCATTTTAATATTTTGCCAATTAGTATTATGTGAAACTGTCATCACACATTTTCAAGACATTGTACATACTATAGACCTATTAGGATAACCATGCATTATGGCGGAGGCATACCAGTCGCCATAGCAACATTTCTAGTTTGAATTGTAATCTGATGATTTTGATGTATTTCTTCAGTAATATGGATTGTATCTCGTTTTATTGTACAATATGAGAATAAATTCATTTTTTTCAATTTTGATGGCTTCCCTACCAAAAGCCCGTGATAGGGGTTAAAATCCTAACCCATTACCCCCGCCCATGTTCATCCTTGAAGGGAATATCTCTAAGAATATGGAACAAGCACGGACAGCTGCACGGTGTAATGTTAACCGCCTTGGGAGGGAGGGATCCCAGAGAGAAATGTGGATTAAGTGAAAGCAGCAACAGTACAAAAATTTACAAAAATTCATTTTTTTTTTCATGAAAATTATACATTCCATCAACTTGATAGCAATTATTTCCCCTGTTTTCTGAAAGCGGGTGGTCAGGTTCTCTTTCATATCGCTAGAAAAGTGAATTTTTGTTGGAACTTTCTTAAATTATCTTCTTTATATTGTTGCCCACATATACGTCATAACCTCTAGTAGTCTCCTCATCCAGCGGTTCCAACACCAAAACTTTAAGAATTCATAACTTTTGCATCGATTGTCCGATTTTCCTCAAACTTTCACTGATATGTTCTACTAATGTTGCTGCTTTCACTCAATTCACATTGCTCTTTGGGTTTTGGTTCCCTTTAAGCTCCGCCTCTGAAAAAAAAAAATCCTCAGATCATTTTTTTTTTCAATCCCATTGCAGCTGTGACATCATCCTCCTGTAACAACTTAATTACATTGTACAGACACAGTTTAATAGGATGTGTCGTTATTGCTGTTACTTGCTGTTACTGTAATGCCCCTGTCACACTTTGCCGGATAAGGCAACCGTATAAGAAACGAATGTCGATTTTTAGCATCCGTTGATATCCGTGACGATGCGTTTCAAGTCCTTTTTATCCTTTAGATGGACGTTTATTTCTCGCCAAAAACGGATAGCGTGATCCAACCCTTGTTCTATAGTTGCACGTTTTCTCCTATATTTGTACTGTGCTTTGTCGTTTTCCACGCGTTTCCATCCGCTATGCCTCCTGTAAAGTCCGTTCCTGCAAGAGATGGAACCGATCGAACGGCTATGTACAGCACATCTAACGCATATCCACGGAATAGCCACAGGATGACTACCGGGCAAAACGTCATGTAGTTACGGATGACAAACGGACAGGACGGCCATAAGCGATGATTACAGCATATCTACAGGATATCTACAGCACATCCACAGTATTTGAACAGGACATGAAGCTGATGTTTAACGAATATCCCGGCCTTGCTGCAAATGACTCCTGCCATGCAGGACATAATACAAACGTCGTATAGGACCTCGCCCTTTCTGTCGTGCTGAAGCTATATACATCGATACTGGGCAGCCTTACTGCAGGCATATCTGAATCTCAAGAATGCCAACATGGCTCTAAAGAAGTTTATATACCTCATATATAGATTCCTCTCATCTGATTGGTTAAAAGTGGAGTCTTGAAAATAGATGTGCCCTATTTTTGATCAAAATGACGTCATGATTTACTGTGCCCGGGGCATAGAATCAACTGTGCCCTGTAAATAGGTTTGGAGACAGTCGCAACCCCGTACACATAGATCACATTTTAAGATTATCATGTACGCACCAATGATACGACCGCCGCGCTGTCGATCAGCGTTGATTACGAGTGCTGTAAAAGAGACAAGAATCTATATTTTCGGTATCTATATTTCGGAATCTATATTTTCGGTATATAAAACAAATAATGACAGCTTGATATTCGGGGCACAGTTAAAATTATGTAGGGCCTCGGTGATGTGAAAACCATAACTATTCCCGAAGCGAAGCTGAGGGCATAGTTATCGTTTTGACATCACCTTGGGCCCATAATTTTAACTGTGCCCCTCATAGCAGTCATTATTTGTATATTTGCCTCCCGGAGGAGGCAGCACAAGCAACAGAGAAGGCAGGTGTGGTCCAAGAAGTTGCTTGGTCCTGAGAGATGCAGGCAATTTGGTTTGTACAGTATATGATCAATTGTCATTAGACAATTTTAGATTTTTTTTTTCTATGGAAGTATCATTATCACCTATAATACACTAGTTGCACTTGTACCACCAAAAAGGGCATCCCTTTAAAATCAAAATTCGCTATCACGGGGCGATGGAGCACATACAATGTGAGTGCATGGGCATCGGCTGAGATAAAGTGTTGGTTAGTCATAAGTTAAAAGTCGTTTTTTTTTTTCTCATTGCTCTGATGCAGAAGTGGTGAACTTCGAGTTGAGAGTGAGACAATGAGTAGA
Source organism: Diadema setosum (assembly GCF_964275005.1). NCBI lineage: Eukaryota > Metazoa > Echinodermata > Echinoidea > Diadematoida > Diadematidae > Diadema > Diadema setosum. The sequence continues at coordinate 15,176,280 of NC_092686.1, read as the reverse complement.
AGATTAATGTCATCAAAATCAAAACCCATGGTTACAAGGTTTGAATCATCAAAAGGAAATGAGTCATCTTACTGTTTGAGAGAAAATAGAGACTGCTTCAAGCATTGAGTCCATGTCCCAACTTGAAAAATGTATTGCACACACTGATATTCTGAATGCAGTCAAATGTTATTTGACTTCAAGAGCTTCCAATACAATGAATAAGTTCAATGAAGAATGTGTGCCTTTACTTGAGGAAATCAATGTTGATCCAGCCATTGATATTTATAAAAAAACATCTGGAAAAAAAAAAAACTCTCTAAAAAAAGAAGAGTGAAAATGTTCACTCTTGAAGGAGTGAAAAATAGAAAGGACTGAGTTTCAAGTGAAATTGGAGTGAATTTTGAGTGAAAATGTTCATTTTCAATTTCACTCGAAACTCATTCTTTTCTGTTATTCACTCCTTCAAGAGTGAACATTTTCACTCTTCCTTTTTTAGAGAGTAGAGAAAGCTAAATAAAGCTAAAATAAATCTGTACGTGATATTGGGACAAAAATGAAGAAAGTGGTGTCAAAGGTCTAGCAGAACAGTAGCCATCATATTGACGAGAAAACTTAGTTTTGATCTTCGATCCCTTTGGCATATTGATGGAAGCTGCTGAGATGTGCAGAGGCAGAATTGGCCGAGTGGTGGACGCTCTAAGATAATGCAAGTATTCAGCCCGATAGCCGTAACGTACATGGATCTTTGACGTTCGATGTACGTCTCATGCATCATCCATTTGTTCCTTGTGTGTTTTGTCCTGCGGACATGCGGTTAATATTCGTTTCTCATGCGTTTGCACACGTTTCACTGTCCTGTACACAATCGCCCCAGATGCGTTGTTTGATCGTTTTGTTTGGCTCCTCCACCATGCATGTGTGCTCCTCTAAAACGGAAGCTTTACACTTTGTCCACTTTATCCATTGACGATTTGAACAACAGATAAGCAAAATATCGCTCGTCTCTCGTATACGGCGGACCTATCAGGCAAAGTGTGACAGGAGCTTTAATAGGGCCTATACTTTTTTATGCAAATGTTTCTGACAAACTTTTGACGTAGCGATGAATGGGATTTAATCAAATCATATGATCCCAGCATTCAGATTTGTATTTGATGTTGCGCTACGTGTAACTCGCATCCGCTGTGACGGGGGCTGTATACAGTAACTAACAAAAAACGCTACACGTATAGGGTCTAATGTACTGTGGTCACTCGTGACACGTTTTGTATGTAATACGCTATCGGTATAGACTATTTAGGCCTAGGCCCAATATAGCGTACCATCAGGTACAAGGCGTCAGAGGCAGGGTCAGATGAACGCCTTGAACGTAGGAACGTATAGGAAGGTTCAATTCACACATTATTGCTGAATGATCTGATATACCTTCCACAACACCAGTTGTACAGTATTACCTTTATGAGTTATAAGCAGATTTAATACATGGCCTCGATTATGAGTTGGCTTATTAATATGTTGAATCATATCAAAGGCTGACAATAATGCAGAAAACAACTTCGAATTCGAAGTTTATGAGTCCATGGGTATATTGAAATCACCTGCAATCAACAAGTCAGACGAGCAGAGAAGCTGTCTATCAAGAACATTAGAAAACTCATCCAGCAAAATCTGAAACTGTACTGAACTATAGGTGGACGATATACATTGATGAAATGCAACGATTTCTGCATAATAATTCAGAGTCATCTGAATCATTTCAAATGATGTAACATTTGGGGAATCTAAGATTCTGACATCTAATTGACTTTTAAACAACACAGCTAATCCTCCTCCTCGTTTGCCAAGTCTGGGAATGTGCTTAAACGTGAAGCCATGTGATGTCAATTGACCAATCGGAGCAGCATCGTTAGGCGTAAGCCATGTTTCACAAATAGCAATAATACATTATGTTTGTTTGTTTACACACAAAATACAAATGTATATGTATATATATATATATATTGGCGAAATAATGCATTACTAGTTTATTTCTTGATTCTTCGCTATATTATTATATATATGTATATACAAAAATATATATAAACATTACATATATATATATATATATTTGTATGTATATATGATATATACATATATACATAATATACAAAACAATACATATGTTTCACAAATAGCAATAATACATATCACAATGACGATACGTTGTCATTTGCTCAACATTTTTAACATATTATTATATCCAAAATCAAAGATTATGGGCTCCGTGAGCACATTTCTCTGCGAATCCTTACGAACAGTTAACTAACGAATTCATCGTATGATAACGTATCTCCAAGTTTCGAATAAGTTGGACATTCGTTTGCTCAGTATACATGTACATTGCTCATCGTCGAGTGCAAGATGTTGATCATTCACCCTGCCGGTAAATCTGCCAAGAAAAAAAAAAATCACAAACACAAAATCCTTGGGTAACTCCCTGATCGATCACGGCTACTTTCAAGAAACGATTGCACAATAGCGTGCATTTAGGTCTTCTTGAACGGCAACAACAAAAGGCGGGCTATGTCCGTTAGATCAATAGCAGGCCGGAATGCATCATGCAATGAGAATGTAGCAGCAGACAGAACAATAGCGTTTTAATATGAATCTTACGCGCCCTATGAAAGGTCCAAGGAGGAAGAGATTTCTCCCTTGTGAAATGAAAATAGATAGCCTATGATACATGCACATTATAATGATGAGTTGCGACATACTTTTTTTTTTTCTTCAAAGCGAAATTCAGAAATTAATGCATTGCATGAAAGACGCGTTGTGCTGTAAACTCAGTCTCAACGTTGTAGCACTTTGATTTTAGAGTGGTGATCCTGAAACGCTTATAATGAGATTCATGCCGCAAAAGGTCATACTGCAAAAAACAAACAAGCAAATAAACTAACAAAACAACAAGAACGACAACAAAAACCAAAAAACAAACAAACAAAAAACAAAGACAAGAAAGCTATTTGCCACCTGAAGTTCATTTTTAAAACCACTGAACCGAAGGCCAAAATTGAAAAATTGAAATAATAGTCACACCGTGATCGTGATGGGGGAGGGCAGGGGGTTGGCAGGTGGAGGATTATAGCCGCTACTGCATGTGTGAAACACTGCTTGAAGATGCTATTTTTTTTTTTAATTTATTCATCGTACACTTCCTGATGGTTTGACATTAATGCAACATGAGGATCCCATTTTTTAGCCATTAGGGTATAACGTTACACCCCCCCCCCACACACACACACCACACACTCTGGGGTCGGAGGGATAGCGCGCGCGTTCCCTGAATCTCCGGTAGTGGGGTGTTTGCAGGGAGGTGGATCCCACCTCCCTGGTTTATCTCACGACGAAATCCGGTCCGAAAACCGTATGAAACCAAACCAGGAGATTCTCTAAACGCGTTTCTCTCCCCCTCCCTCCTCCCCCCCCCCCATCTCTCCCTCTCTCTCTCGTCCTCTCTTAATCTTTCCCTTTGGACTCCTGAGAATAATTGTGTCATTCATTTTACGTGAGAATAAGGGGCGGGGATGTCTTGAGAAATTGGAATGAGAGCTCTGGCCTGCGATGTGGCCCATTTGAGCAGTGTTTCAGGATTTAGAGGGGGGGGGGGGGGGGGGGGGGGCTGGAGTCACTGGAAAGGCAGCTGAGGAAAATCCTGCGAAAATAAGCCCCGGAAAGTAATAGGGTTCATTGGTTCTTGAACACTATCCGTCCTACAGGGGCGGATCCGAGGAATTCCGTCAAGGGGAGGCGCCTGTACAAAATTAAAGGGAGGACGCACGCCCACCCTATTTTTTTTTAAATTTCTTTTGTTTTGACAAAAAAAAAAACAACAACAACAAATAAATAAAGAGGGGGCGCGCGCCCTGTGCGCCCCCCCCCCGATCCGCCACTGATATATAATTCAATTAATTTTCAATTCATTTTATTTTCATACTTCTCAACTATGACTATTACAACAGAAATAATAATACAAGTTCTTTTACCTAATTGTAAAAATGTAAATGTATAAAATGCAAATGAGGGAGTTATAATGCAATCGTTACAACTGGCCGTACAGCTAGGACCCAGATGTCTAGTATATGTACACCAAGTCTTGAAATTTCTGGTTTTTCTTTTTCTTTTTCTGTTCAAAGACATAAAGGCCCATGCCCCACTCTCAGTCTGTCTGACATGCTCATTGTTTTGAACTAGCTCCTCCGCTCCTAATAGAGTCAGGCACGAATAACTTAGGCCTATTTGCACTTTTACAGCAGAATATTGAATTTTCGTCACTTTTGTATACCGTCAAAGGAAAATAGTGAGGTGATGACATCATCACCTCACTCATTTGCATAATTGTTATAATAAACTGATAGAGCTGAACTGTTGGCACAGGTGGCAAAAATCAGCTAACCTTTGATAACATTTTCATAACTTTGTTATTTATTAATTGTCTATCCGAATTTTATGACAATTTTAATTGTCGTATGCTTACTTGTCGTTGTTGTTGTTGTTTTATTCAAAGCTAGTTATTTCTGGTCCAGAATTGCTCTTTTGTCCTCCGAGACCATTTGGGCGCACTAATCAGCGCTATTATGTCTCCGAAGCTAGGAACTACGTACCATGATGCTAACAACTTGAAAATCCTCCGCTGTTTTCCATGAGCGTGATCGCATCGAAGGAATTTGATTTGAAGCTAGTTGACCTTTGACCACCATTGGAACGTGATGCAGAAGGCGTTCTTGGTGACCAGTGATTACATAGCACGACCCTATCCGCGCTCTGTCTGTTGTGCGGAATCTCTCTCGTTGTTAACTACACCAGCTGCGCTGCAGCTGATGCGTATTAGGAGCGCTACTATCTTGTAAATTACCGTAGTGCCGTTTACATTTCCGATGAAGATTGGAATTTCAAAGGCAGAGCTAGTTCAGGGAGCAAAGATGACCATTATGCATGTTTAGGCGAAACTGGTTGTAGATTGTCGAGGTCAGCTTGCTCCACGAGCTCAAAATGACATTGCATTTCTTCGTGTAGATGGTGGATAAGGATTGAAAATGAAGAAGTTTCTGAAAGGCAGCAAAAGCAAAACTACGGCTCCTGCCGCAGCTCCGTCGGCGAGCCAATCGTCACAGAGTCAGGAGGCCGAAGCCCCTGGCTATGTGGTCAAGGAGAAAGACCTATCCAAGCTTCACAAAGCGGCGTGGGCAGGAGACTCGATAAAGGTGAAACAAGCGATAAAGAAAGGTGATGTGAACCCCCTTGACAAGGAAAACAGGTAACGTGTAACTCATAGAGTTGGAGATGATTATCAGTCGGTAAACCTTGTTAGATCTAAGATTCTAACGTTAGGCCTAGACTATGATTAATCATATCTAAAATCACTGTACACTTCGGCACTGCACTGCCACTGGTCTGGGCTGGCGCAGTTGAGAGTGAATGGAGCGTATCACCGGACGCTTATTTTTTTATGACTCTAAATTTCGTACACAGAGGATGAAATTTCGGCCAAAAATAACACTTGGTATTCACAAAGTCCTGAAAATTACAAATTGTACAAAAATTATGTCAGTTATGCACTCCGATTTTTGGGAAATACACATGTAAAAGATGTACGATGTAGATACTAGACTTCGAATCTAGATATCCTAACAATTGTTAGTAAGTAAATTTAACCCTTCCCAGTCCTACAAATATTTTTACACGATGCCATGTACAATGTAACGTTAGATCTATGATGTAACATTAGATAAAATCGCATTATAATTCCAAACGCGGTTTTCGTAATGGAATCGATGTCTTTCAATCTGGTCCATGCACCAGAATCACAATTCATACCCGTGATTCACCATACACATTTGCACAGGGTAGACGACAAAGAGAAAATCGGCAAATGAGGCTGAAATTTTTTATTGTATGGTTAAGGTTAGCCCGACCAGATGCCGTGATGAAAGTTCAGTGTTACTTACAGTGTATGTATATTATGTTATCGACCTTTACATCAATTGCCACTCTCTTATTTGCATCTGCAGGACACCCCTTCACCTAGCCTGTAGCAGAGGACATATTGATGTAGTAGATGCCCTTATCATAGCCAAGGCCAAGCTGAATTTGTGCGACAATGACCAGCGTTCCCCCCTCATGAAGGTATAATGGCTGAGCGGCCGAGATAGACTTGTATTCACCTTTATCCCCAGTGTGTTATAAATGGAACTTGAAGCAGAAACATGTTTTGTTTTTGTTTTTTAACAACTTTTTTTTTAATGTAAATGTGTTTTGTCATTTTGACCAGAATGTTCCAGTGGTCAAAGTTAACTGTGGAAGATTTTCTTTTTCTTTTATATATGGACACAAGTGTGTACTATCTTCCTCTTTTACAAATGTATAAAAGGTGACAGTTTTTCCCCCATACAATTTAGTTATTCTTTTAAATTTTGTTCTCTGTCAATTTTCCTGAACCTAAAATTTGAGGGAAACAAGCAAGTACCAGTACTAATTGCTGATCTCTTGCGTCTTTGTGCAGGCTGTCCAGGGTAATTTTGGAGTTTGTGTGGAAACGCTACTTCTGAACAAAGCTGACCCTAATCTGGTGGACAAGAATGGAAACACAGCACTCCACCTCGCTGCCATGGCAGGCTGCCAAGATCCGACGCTCTTTCTCCTCGAGCATGGAGCTGTGGTCAATGCTGCAAATAAGGTGGGAGGAGTTTCAGAGGACAACTGGTGTATCAGGAGTATGAAACAAGATATCTTTACACAAATGAAATGAGACTATTTTCATGAGTTGTATATGTGTCTTTCTGCCTGGGATAACGTGGTTTTGTAGCAAGGCATTGTTGCCCTAATTTCATGTTAAAATTGTTTTCTTTGTATTAAAATCTCCTGTTTTGTTCCCAAGGTGCAGGAAAAGACTCAGATTTTTTTGACTACATACAACTTTACGTGTAAGATAGCTTTCTTGAGAATGTAGCCAATCAGAAGCACTGAAATGAGTCATGTGTGCTCATTTTATTTTTTTTTTTCTCTTTGCATGTAAGTGCAAAAAGTGGGCAGCAAAGAAGCACAACTGCACTGCATATTATCCTGTGGCAGATTACAGATTTCTCTGTGAGTGCTACACAAATCCAAATGTCAACTTTGATTCACACGGCCACTTGCATGACAAAGAGTGGCCTCATTGTTTTACAATACAAAATTTTACCAGCAGATATTGTAGATCATAAACCCATTTTATAAAACAAATAATGCACAGGTTTAAGATTCTGATGTTGGTGGAGGTGCAGCCCACTTTCGGGTATTCCCAATGTTGTGCAGCATGCTGCACCATTGTAAAATACTCTTGAGTGCATCTCACCTGTGCATTATTTGTATTGTTAAACAGATCAGCAAAGTCAAGGTTAATCAGTGCATTGACATGTCAATATAAGAATAACAGAAATGTGCTTTCTTGTACAATGCATGTCCCAGATGGATTTTGATATTCTTTTTCTTTCTCTTCCTTAACTGACTGAAAATGGAATAGGGAGGCAGCACAGCACTTCACCTTGCTACTGCCAACAAGCATGATGAAGTGGTGGAGATTCTCTTAAATGAAGATGCCGATGTGAATGCAACTGACAATGAGAACAGGTGAGATATCCCATAAAGAACCAACAAGTTCTCCTCTTTAAATGATTTTGATGTCACTGCCTTAACTCTTTTCATCAATTTTGTTTATCAAATTTAGTTGGTTCCAAGTTATTCCTTCTCTGCTTGAGCCCAGACGCATAAATGCATTGTAGAAATACTCAGAAGAAAGCAAATCTGTGGTGTTATTTTTAGGAAAACACATGAAGAGTTTCATGAAAGTGACAACCAAGACAACTAATTTTAGTTGCACATCTATCATACTTCATAATGAAAGTCAGTCTATTAAGTTCCAATAGACTGCCTGGCTGGCAGTCTATCGGAATATAGATTATAAAGTCATTACAACTTAGAATTGAATAAGAAATCTGAAATACCACAATACAGTTTGAACCCAAATCCCAATTGGAAACTTAAGATGGCAGCAAACTGTGGACTCCCTGTACTTATAATGTTGCATGTTTTTCTTTGTTTTGTTTATTTTTTTTATTCACATAAATGATTTGGCAGGACTGCATTGATGTGGGCATGTCAGACTGACCAGATAGGAGTGGTCAAGCTGCTTCTGGAACACAAGGCTGACATTGATATCAAGGACAGCAAGGGCTGGACAGCTAATGACCACGCTATAATGGGTGGTTTTCATGGGTATGTCATATTCTACCTTTGTCACACAAGTTGCAATCAGCTAGGATGTACAGTAGTCAAGGACAAGTGTGCATATGTTTGTGCTGTGGGCTGGTTTTGCAGTTTAGTGAGGATCTCGAAGATGAATGTGTTTTGTTTGAACAGGTATTTGCACACTAATTTGATGCAAAGTATACATCCTATGATTTTATGTCAAAGGGGACATTTATTGAAGATTTGTGTAAACTTCAAAGAGAGAATGACAAGGTGATGATGACATCATCACCTCATCAAGTTTTATGAATTTTGTAATAGCGAGAAATTTTACAAGTTTCACATAACTTTCTTATTTTAGTTCCTATTTTTGATGAACCCCTTCCATTTAGTTTATTTCATGCAACTTCATTCATTAAAGCCAATTTGAACAGGGTGTTGAATTGCTTGCCATCAAATTCTGTAGCTTTAATATTGGCCAATTTTTTTGTTCAATGTCTATAATTCCTTTAATGTGAGTTTTGTCTGTCTGTCTGATTTAAGTCTGTTTGAACGTGGTACGAATTGACCTTTAACCCCATCCTCTCAATCCCATCCCCTTCCAGGTGCTCACATTTGATTGATGAGCACCTGTCAAGCCGGAGACCTCCCTCTGCCCTGAGATCCACTGGGGGGATGTTTGGCTCTACGGCTGGCACCGACGCCCTCGGCTTCAGCTTGGGCGGACCCGCCGTTGACAACTTTGGTAAGGCCACGCAATCTCCCTCCTCTTCACTGATAGCAGAGTGTGTGCCGGGATTATGACAATTTGAAAAGATGTCAACAAAAAAAAAAATAAAACTCACCGAGCACTTTTTATTAGTTTGGATTGTAGTAAATGAGATTCATAATACTTTGAGATGCATGCTGTTGCCTATTTGATTCATTATCCTTTTTTTTTTTTAAAAACTTTCTCTTTCTGTAGCATTTTCAGTCATGTGTATTCTCTTAGCCAGTCCTGAATGTAAACCCTGTGATTCTCATTGCAGTAAGTGACATTGAGTGCAACTCGAATGAGATGCAATTTTGAGTTCATGCATGTCGTATTGTATCGGAACTTGGAAGCTTCAACTGAAGCTAGTCAATATTAGAATTTACCTTTGTTGACCACTTGAGATACACAGAAAATAAAAATAGCATATCAGGGCCCTTTTTCATGAAGAGTTATAATTGATTTTGAAGTTGATTTCAAACATAAGTCTATGGCAGCCTGTGTGTTAAGGAAATTTAAAATCGATTATATCTTTTGATAAAACAGGGCGCAGGTATTTTTGTATTCTACATGTCAACCGAGACTGAATATCTCACCTTTTCCCCTTCAACCTGTTGAGGATGAGTCCCGAGTATACTCAGGCAGGTGTCCATGGGAAATGCATGTTGTAGCAAAATCAGTCCGTCCTCAATAGATTAATGACTGTTGATGGGAATGAGCCATCATTCTTTTAAAGCATCCAGAGCAATGCTCAAAGGAAATTGGTGACAATGCATAATGGTAGGAAGTGCCAGAATAGATACGTAAAAATGCAATGTGAGCATTTTTGATATAGGTTTACCCCCATTGTGAAGCCATGTGATTTTTCTCTCTTGTGCAGATGATGACGATGAAGACATATCAGACGGAAGGTAAGTAGACTGGTCTCTATCTTATTCCTATCAGAAAAACCATTTTAGCACCATATGCAACAGACTACAGACTCCTTAAGCAGGGAAGGGACTCCAGTATGTTCCCATCTAACCCAGAAACTCCATGTGTGCCTTCGTGCTCAATCTTTTCAGTAAGATTTTGAATATTCATTCTTAGTGTTTCATGAGAAAAGATGAATACTTCTCTCTCATTTATAGACCATTCTATGTTTCTGTCATAGAATTATATGTCTAGATAATATTGTATGTATTAAATCTCTACTTATAACTATCCTAAAATTGGCAACATAAATATAAGACCTATAAAGTTAATATTTCACTCTCAAATAGGCAATTAAATGTTTTTCTGACTTTGTGGAGTTTTTATGACTTGAAACAAGTTCAACACACTTCATAAGTTTCTTAAAGCTGTAGTGATGTCATGGAATTTTGGTAGTGGTATTTGCATCCTACAGTTTAAGCACAAGAGCAATATGAGTTTTCGTGTCATTCTCACACTCCCTAGCTATGCTGCACAACTGTTACCAAAGGGTTTTCCTGGCCTTGTGTGAGATATCAAAAATTTATGTATTGGATGCATGACAAATTCATGTCTGTCTGTGAACATAGAGGATGTTTCCCTTTTAGGTCTTGGGTCGTCATTTCTAGGTCTCTCATTGTTCTTCTTCCTGCAGAGTATCAGCTGTGGACTCATGGGCTGCCTCTGAGGTTGATGACCAACCGGTCAAACCAAAGATCAATGAGAGAAGAGTAAGTATTAAAGCCAGGGTTTTGACTTCACATATCTTCTGTCCTTTTTTCTCATTACATATCTCACTGCCAAACTGATGCAGTCTTGCATGCTTCGCTGCTATGGCAGTACTGTCTCCATGAAGTAAGGCAACATTGGTATGCTTCTGAATATGGTCAGCACAAACTATGAAATGGTACGAAATGTAAACTTGGACTCCAGCAGACATTTATTGGCACTGCTTTTCTCATTCACGTGACTGCGTCCCGAAATGTGTGTACTAAGATTTGTTTCCACCTGTCCTACCATCATGTGCTTTTCAATCCTTTTCCTTCTCCTCTTTGTTTTTTCTTGTTTTTTTTCATAGCCAAGTAAACCAGTGAAGCTGACAAAGTTCATCAATCAAGAGTCAGACAATGAATCCATCCACAGCAACTTGTCAGCCCGCTCCGCCGCCTCGCGGTCCCGCATTCCTCGTGCTGCCTCGCGAGAAAGTCTCCGCAGTGGCGCCAGCTCGCGCTCGTTGCAGTCCGAGGCCAGTGCCAGCAAGATTCCCAGAATGAAGGCGCCAGAGGGGAAGTCCACCAACAAGGCTGGAACGCCCGCCAAGCAAGCGGGGAGGCAAGGGAGAGCAAGGCAGGAGAGCATGGATGAAGTGACCCCCAGGGGGGACTTGTCAGCAACCCCTACCCCTAGGGGAAGCGTAGCATCGGCTGCCAAGGTCAGTTAACAGGAAGAGCCTGGGGGAGTGTCCGAATGTTCAAATTTGCCTCTGGCATCTTATGAAAATACTCTCATAATGCATCTAGCGTTGTAGTATTTGGTGCACTTTAATACTCCTATAACTTACAGTCTCATTCTGTCACACCCCACCCATTTATACATGTGATAATATAAAACAGTGCAGGCTAAATGAGTCTAACTGGATCACACTGGCAATGGGCAAAAACAGGAATTTGGTTGCATGCTTCCTAAAAGGCAAGATATGAGTGGTGTGTTGGACAATATAGCAGCTGCTGGCTAGTCTGCTCACACTTGATTGATACATTTGTTGAGTCTGTGAGCAATGCATTTCAGCAGACTTGAGAAGGGTGGCTCAAGGTCTCGCCTCAAACAATGATTGTATACGCTCTTTCTTTATTGATCCACCTTTCTTCCTGCTACTCAAAAGAAATAAATGAAAGTTAATTTTGTGTGAGGTCATAGAAACTATATATCACCTGTGAAGGTCAAGTATCAAAACCAATAAAGCACTCCCATGCCTCCAATCTCATTATGGTGTGAAAAAAAAGTTTTTTTTAACCTACAATGTTTCATATTTCAGTTGTCTTCAAACTCTGCTGTTGCCGTTATGTTTTCTTGTACTTAACTATTTTTTTTTCGCACTGTAAATGATAATTTACATTGAATTTAACTGAGATGAACATATTGCATGATGTTGCTCATGTGCTCTGTAACAAATCAGACTCAATGAAATTTGATTTTTTTTTGATAATTATGATGAGGGATGTATTGCTTAACAAATTGTCCACGTGCATTAAGGAAGGAATTTGAATAGATGCTCGGTGTACATTCCATGCTCTTTGCAGAGTTTTAGTGACTTTGATGACGATGAAGACCTCTTTCCACCATCCGATGCTCAAGAGAAACCCAAGGTACTGGACTGTGATTTACAAATGTGACATTTGTGTAATTAGCACGACCTAGGTGATTTTAAAAATGACTCTGATACTATTATACCAATATTGCCTCATTAAAGGTGTAATATAACACTTGGCATCCCCAAGTGAGTAATTTTTTCCCCCCAATAGATTATATTTTCCTTTGATAGATTATATTTCCCCCCTAAAGCACAGCACTGGGAGAAATCATAGTCTTGTGGGAAAATATAGGGGCCTAACTTCCAAGGGACTGTCAAGTGTTACAATGATAGACAAGGCAATATTTGTTGTATAGTCTTCATATAAATTCTCATCATTTCATCCTAACCCTGTGTGCAGCAGGTCAAATTCTTGAATTGTATTGCCTGATTTGATGTACATGTAACTGCTCACAGTGTAATGATCTCAATCCTTGCTGTATTTGTCATGTGATTAGCATTATGAGTAATCGCTGACCAGTTTATGCCACGGTATGTAAATCATTTGATATAGAGAAATCTTCACTACACCTTCAGTCATGATAAATGATGATATAAATATGATTATCAAGGCTTTTATCCTTTTTGATTGATATGATTTGCAGTGTTTAATGAAGGACAGCACATTATGTTTGTTTGGTTGTTTTTTGAAAAGAAGACATTGCATAACTTTATCATAGTCATATTACATGCATTGTGCAGATCATTATTATTATTTTCTTTTCTTCTTTACTTGAACAGTGTTGATGAAATTAACAAAATTGATTATGAGCAAGTGAATAGTGTAGAAGAAATTGAATAAGTCAACGTTTGATTTTGTTGAAGTGAGATAATAATTCTGTATGTGTTCTGTTTATTTCAGTTGAATCTTGCTGGAAAGAAAAAACCAAATGGTGAGTAGGAAAGCTGTGTTGCTGTTTACAGTGATAAGAGTGTGTTGAAGCAGACTTGTATGTAGTAATTGTCAAGAGTAGTTTATGACTTGTAGCCTTCTGCATGTTGATCTAATTCTAACTAGAAAAGCACTCTGAGAGCAGACCTCCACCAAGCAGCTACTTTCCACTGATGATCTTGCTCTCCCATAGAGATCAGAGATTTCCACCCATATGCTGTTAAATCGTCCAATTTTCCAATATAGAAGCCTTTGTTACATCATAAACCCTCAGCTGCGTGGCTTCCCTCGCCCTAGCAGAGACTAGAGCACGCACTTTAGTGGGTGTATTAAAATCTCAAAAATGCACAGCTTGAACTCTAAAGTTCATTGACCCTACCTGCCAAAATATCAAAAGTCCTTCATAAAATCCATAAATATTTCCAGATCACTACCAAAATTTAATCGTCTGTTCCTTGTGTCATTCTCAACCTTTCCTACAAGTTTCATCCAAATCCGTGCACAACTTTTTGAGTTATTTTGCACGCAGACAAACAAACAAACAAACTAACCAACAAACCAATGCTGGTGAAAACATAACCTCTTCCCATGGTGGAGGTTACAAGACAGGGAAATGTAATTGTGATATGGTATACCAGTGTTCAATGATGTATTTTGTGAAATCACGAGCCATTCCAAAAAAAAAAAAGGATTAAATAAATAAAAAAGAAAAGAAAAAAGAAGGCATTCCTTATTGCTGTTTTTGCAGCTGATAGAGGTACTGTAGTATTGAAAATGGTCTTTAACTACCTGGTGCACTTCTGTTTGCTTGTTTTTTTATTTTTATGAACATTCAGTGAAGATATTATTCAGAATAGGTTTGAAAATAGTCACACTAAAGTGTCATCCCACAAGCACAGACCTATTGTGGCTATGGTTTGACGCCATTCTGACGATGGTGGTAGTGATGCTCTTCAAATGCCATGGCAACCCCTCATTCTGCCCCTCATCATGTGCTCTTTGCAGTCTCAGCAGTGCTGAACAAGCTGGGCATGAGCGATCTGGATGACGATGAGGATGACGACGAGGATGACTCATGGCTGAATGATGCAAAGGGTGGCAGGGAATCTTCCACCGTCAAACGGGGGACAGAGGTACGGGGAAATGGAGGGACTTTTGCCGAGTTTGAATTTGAAGTGTGGTGTTGACACCCCTTTTTTTCTCAGTTGATGATACATGAACAAGTTTCTATGAACAGGTTGCCTTTTGCAGCTTACAAGATGTGGGGTTTATATGTCTATATTTTGGTATTAATGTAATGAGTTTGAAATCCTTGTATTTGTAAATTACTATTTACAGGCTTTTTTCTCTTCAATTTCAGATTTAAATATTATATTTTTCTGAATTCAACAATGTGTTTTTGACGGTTCTGAGTTGTGTGCTTGACAGAGAAGTTCTGTCTATTCTATAAGTTGTATATATTTCCATTCAATATCAGTGTACTTGTGACATAAAAACAGAGTGAAATCATATAATTTGCATCTAGTTCTTTGCATCCTGTTCTTGTATTTACAAACACTCACAAATCTAAGAGAGCACAGAATGACTTACAAGTTGTATACATATGCAAAATTTAAATTGCAATAACTAGATCTTTATTCATTGGTCTTGTGATGGAAATTTCAGCTGTTTTCTTATGCACCTATTATTGAAGTACTGGTAGATGATTGTTCCATATATACTTATTGATTTTCTAGCCACCGGGACCTGTGAAAGTGGAGGAAAGCGCCAAGAATGTTGAGGATGATGGTAAGAATGTAAACTATAAGGAAAAAAGAGAAAAATGTTTGCTGGGGCGACAAAACCTTGTATCTAAAAAAAGGCAAATGTTTAGGAGAACGAAAAAAACATGGCAGCCAAAGCACTGTAGCAAATGGGATTGCCTTTCCTGTGACATGTCATGGTGACTTCATTTTTGGGGGTAAGACAGGTAGGATTTGGACTGGACATCATTGAAATGATTATCTGAAAATTAATCCCAAAAAGCAATTTTCACCAAAATTTGAACTGCAAGGTTTTGTCATCATAGCAACAATAAGTACCATTAGTAGTCAAATTATATGTACATCGTACATTGTATTTTATACTTCTGATCGCAATATGTTAAAAGTTTTGCAACTTTGCTCTTCCTCATATTTAAAATGAAGCCAGTCAAACTTTTTTGTAAACAGTTCACGACTGAATTGCATGGACAATAAGAAAGATTGTTAACTTATTGCTGAGGTTATGGAAACCCCTGACGTAGTTTTGGTGACTGCAAGAATGAAGCGCAGCAGTACTATCCTTTCACTTGACAATGAAAGCTGGGAATGAAATACTTTCAGGTAAGACTTAGAGGATGTTGCAAGAAAGTCAAGTTGCAATCAATTGCAAATATCTATTGCAAACTTTGCAATAGATAAATCTATTGCAACTTGCAATCAATCGCAAGTTGCAGTAGCAAGAAGGGAGCTTGCAATCAATTGCAGGATTTGCAATAGATTTTGGGGAGTTGCAATTAATTACAGCTTTCTTGCTACACCCCCTTAGTCAGGTGAATCGTTTTAGTAATGTCATAGTGTCTGAAATACTGTACACTTGTACATACCACAAATTAAGCTTCACACTGGCAGAGTGTAGTCCCATGCACCCATATGTGTTGGCATTGCCCATCTGCTAAAATTGCAGAAAGTTTATTGTGATTTCCAAACATATCTTATATAGTCTGCTTGAAAGAAAATGATTTGGCGTCAGCTCACTTTACCATTCAGAAAAGACTAACAGCCAATGAGATGCAACGAGTAGCTTAATTTTAACAGTTTGTCAGATGAAATATCAGACAAAACACTATATGAAATGCTCCCCTGATTAACAGTTATTTTCCTACGATGTACATTGACTTAGATTTATTTTGTGTGTTGTCATTTTACAGCAGACTCTGACTGGGACTCAGATGTAAGTATCCAGCACAACATTATTTTCTTTGTTGTCTGCAGTTTGTTTGATGTTTGTTTTGTTTTGCTTTTGGGTTTGTTTGTATGTTTGTTTGTTTGTGTTTGTTTTATTGCACCAAGTTAGTACTCAAGTGCAAACTTGGTTGTACTGTTTTCAGTCTTTGTAGTTATTGTAAATGTTAAATTGTTTTGTATTCAGTGTTCCTTTGTTTGTTTGTTTGTTTTTTGACTGATGAACCTCAAGAAAAATGTGAAAATCTTTGGAAATCAACAGATTTGGTTTATTTTCTCACTTTTGACAACAGTGAAAATGTAGTGTTGCCTCATGTAAATGGACATATGATGCATCACGTGTTACCCCGGGGTACCATGTTGTGTAGCGCCACCTTACGTCCACTCGAGGACAGCCGCAGAGAAATGCATGCACTGTGTGTGCGTGTACATAGTCATTCCCATGCCACTGCATGTTATACATTGTACTATGCATGCAAGGTTCGCTGTGCTAGCAACAGCGTGTGCTTCAGTCCACTGCAGTGTAGTGCAGTGCAGTGGCTAGCACACGCTAGCTCCAGCACCAAAATAATTTCCAACTTTTTGGCACCCTGGGTACAACCTTTAAAAAAAAAATAGTTCAACAAAATGGCTGATTTTTATTTGGTACCCCGGGATACCATTTATGTCATCATATCAGCATGTATTTTTTTTTCTTTCACGAGGGAGCAGAATGGTTATAAAAACTGTATTCTAAAGATCACCATGTCTGGGTTTAAAAGACAACAAGGACAGACAGAGAAAAAAATACAACATCTTGAGAATGCTTGAACACTGTAGCTTGGGTTGCAAACATGAATACAGGTGCAGAACCATAATTCTTGTTTAAATTTTTGAATCTGCTTGTTTCTTTTCAGGATGATCTCCTACCGTCAGATGGAGGCACAGCAAAAGGTCAGTCATTGTGTTAACAGTCCAATGAAATCTGCCATGAAGAGATTCAGATTTTAATTCACTAAAAGCGGCTAGAGTGTTAGCGCTGAATTGGGGTAGTGTTTGTATCAGTTATCAAAGTGCAATGATAAACCTCGTATTCTTGAATGGAAGCAAATTATCTGCCACGTTCGGGGATGATAACTTTCTGTTCTCTCTGCGATGAACATTGAAAAAAGCTGTGCAGTTCATACCATGCTGTTACTTTTCCAGTTGCACAGTACATGTTATGTCATGTGTTGAGCTTTGTCTGTTTGGCATGTTGAATTTCTTTATCATGTAAGAAATGAAATGAAGTAAATGATCTGATTGAATGATCAGCAACCATAATAGAATATAAGCTGGCTGGCATCTTTCATTAGTGATCTAAACTGGTAAAATTGTTAAAGAGTAAGGTTAAATAATGCAGAACAATTGTTCATGCTTCTTGAGATGTATACCTTTTCAAGTTATGACCAGCACATGGCAGAATGTGCTGGTGAGGGCGGTGAGTTGGCTCAGTTGGTAGCGCGTCTGCCTCACGATCACGCGGCCCGGGTTCGAACCCGAGTCTGGATTGAGCAATGTTGTGTGTAAACATACCGTCCCCTCTAGCAAGAGGCAAAACACTCTGTCCCTCGGATAGGACATAAAATGGAGGTCCCGTGTATGAGAGAGTAATAACTCATGCACGTAAAAGATCCCGCTTCATTCATTCATCACAAAGTGCAGGGTGTCTAACCTGGTGAAGTGGTCCCACCTCACATCCAACTGGACCCCATGGAAGACCAGCTTAACGTAGCTGAATATGGGCTATCTTCGCAGATGGAAATTAACAAACAAACAAATAACAAACAAGAATGTTCTCTGCAAGCATTCCAGGATCCAAACCAATTAACCACAGCCAAATATTTCTATGGTAACACATCATGGTATCAATGTAATAAATGTATGGCTAAAGCCACGTGACATACTTGTCAATATTGACCGTGCACTCAAAGAATACTGGACACAAGGAAAAGTCAAATATCCCCTTACTGTAGTCAAACTTTGTTTTCTTGTTGCCTGTGGGTACCACTCACCTTGCATTGTAGATTATATTCTTTTGTGCGATATGTTCCTAGTTCCCTCAGTGTACTTTGCCTTGTGCAGGTACAATGTGTAGTTGATGGTTTCATCATCTGTTTGTCATTGTTGATATAATCCAGGGGATGCTGTTCGTGTTGGTGGGAATCCCAGGCCAATCAACCCCAACATTGCCAAAGCAGGTGGCACTAAAGGCAACCCCAAGCCTGGCGTCAACAAGATGTTAGAAAGCAGTGACAACTGGGACACCGATGACGACCAGGAAGCAAAGGGCGGGGCTGATGACAGGGATGTGGATGGTGATGAGGAGGAGGAAGAGGAAGAGGAAGAGGAGAGTGAATGGGAGCAGGAGCGGAGAGCCCAAAAGTTGGAGCAGCCGGTGGTGAGATGCCCCTTTGGTGGTGCTACCTTTTTCATTGCTCTAGCCCAAAATGCTCAGGATGCCAGCAATAGCATGTCTGCTGTGTGACATCCAGTAGTGTATCTTGTCACAATCATTTGTATTCCAAGCTTATGTCCAGCATTAGACATAACACTATCAAATAGACATGGAGAAAAGGAGGGTGGGGATGTCTTGCAAACCTGTTTGGTTACAACTTGACTATAAAGTGCATTCTCAACAAACAATAACCTGCTGTCATAATGTATATATGCAAAATTTATTTGAAGTAAAGTAAAAAAATGCTTTCAACAGTGTCCATAATTGTGTTCAAGTGAATTTCCAGTGATTAGAGTTGAATACATCTCGTTACTTCCAGGAATCGATGAATCAAGCCAGAAGGGGGATGGAGTTGGAACGAGAGCAGCAGTGGGAGGAAGAGCAGCGCGCTGCCAAAGAGAAGATGATGCGAGAGGCAGAGGAAGAGCTGCAGAGGGAGAAACAGGAGATGGCAAGGCAAGCTGAGATGGAGCGGCAGAGAAACAAAGAGGAGCGGCAGAAGCTTCAGCGGGAGAGGCAGAGGGTACAGGAAGAGAAGGAAAAAGCGGAACGAGAGCAGCGGGCCACAGAAGAGGAGAGGAGGCAGGATGAACGTAGACAGCAGAGAGAAAGAGAGGAAGAACTGAGGAGAGAGAAGGAGATGATGGAAGCAGAGGTTGCTAGGGAACGCCAGAGGCTGGAGGAAGAGAGGCGGAGACTGGAAAAGGAGAAGATTGCAGAAGAAGCAAGGCAGAGGGAGGAGGAAGAGGCAAGAGAGAGGAAAAGGAGTGAAAAATTAAGCATGGAGAAGGAGAAGTTACAGCTGGATCTTGAGAAGGAACGGAAGAAGATCGAGGAGGAGCGCAGATTGGTGGAAGAGAGAAGAGAGGAGGAAGCACGAAGGAGACGAGAAGAAGAGGAAAGGATGGCTAAGGAGATGGAGGTGAAGAAGAAGAGATTGGAAGAAGAGAGGGAAGAGGAGATGAGACGCATCGAAGAGGAGAAGCAGCGCTTGGCAGAGGAAAGGCGTTTGGAAGAAAAGAGAAGGGAAGATGAGAAGCGGCAATTGGAGGAGCAGAAAAGAGCTAACGAGCAGAAATTGGAAGAGGAAAGGCAGAGGATAGAAGACAGAAAGAAAGCAGAGGAAGACAGAAGGGAGAAGGAACGGAAGCAGTTGGAGGATGAGAAGAAGCAGATGGAGCTCATGCTCACTTCAGAGAGAGAAAAATGGGAAGAGGAGAAGAAACAGCAGGCAGAGGAGAAAAAGAAAATAGATGACTTGAAGAGACATTTTGAGATGTTGAGGAGGCAGCAGGAAGAGGAGAAGAAGAAGATCCAGGCTGAGAAGGAGGAGGCGGAAGAACGAAGGCATTTGGACGAAGAAAGGCTGAAGAGGGAAGAGAAGCGCATAGAAGAGGAACGAAAGAGGCAGGAAGACCTGAGGAAGCAGCTTGAAGACGACCTCTTCAACAAGCGAAGTAGTGACGAGGCGGATGATGGGAAGCGCAGAGCAGCCACCCAGCACCTTGAGGACGAGAGGAGGAGACTGCAGGAGGAGAGGGATCGCGTGGAGCAGCAGCGGAAGGAATTCGAGGAGCTGCAGGTGAAGGGGAAGGCGGAGCAAACAGCCCTGGAGAGATCCATCCGGGAGGAGCGATCTAGGTTGGAGGAGAGTTGGAGGGAACTTGATCAGAGGCGACAGGAGATGGAGGTGACCATGCAGGACAAGGAGAGCCAGCGACTGAATCGTACCGATGCCTTGGAGGATGAGTTGAAGAAGGAGGCAGATCTTGCAACAAAAGCAAAACGGGAGCTGGAGGCGGAGAAGCAAAAGCTGCATGAAGAACGACAAGAGCTGATGAACCGCACCAGGGAGATTGAGAAGAAGCAGATAGAGCTGGAGAACATGAAGAGGATGATGCGGCAGAAACTGGAGGAGCAGAGGCACCGGGAGCAGAGCTTTACCATGCAGCGGGCCCCGGGTAATCCGGGTAGGGAACAGGATGATCATCACGACCCCAGTGCAGACCACGCCCTTGACCTCTACCAGAGGAACATAGAACGCCGCCTCCTGGACGAGGAGCGGTCAGACACCGTCTCCTCCATGAGTCAGTTTGATGGACTGATAGATGAAATGACCCACGAGATGGAGTCCATGAAGATGGAGAAGGACCAGATGGAGATGTCGGCCAGTGGACCGGTGCTGTACAGCACTATGGGCAAGAGTCTAGGGGTGACAGGAGGCACAGAGACTTCCTTCATCAGGATGAACAACACATCTCAGTTGGGACGACCTTCAGACACAATGTAAGTCATATATGTAATGAAAATGTTAGCTTCAGACATTGGGTACTATACGTAGTGGGAAGTCTTTTACCGCATGCTACTGATCATGACTGTGACATTTGATTAGAAGTGTCTTTCTTGAGGTGAGTCTCCAAAAGATCAATCCATTTTATCGGGTGCAAAGTGCATGTTCATTCACAATTAACAATGTATGCATTGAACACCAGTAAACAGCCTCTCTAGGTGAAGTTATGTTGATATTTGACAGTTGGCAACACGTAGTTCAGTATTTTTATTTACTTCATGGATTCATCATTAAAATGACAACTTAATCACTTGCTTAATAGATTTATCTACCATATAGCATACACAACAAGAAATAAACCATATGTCAAGAGGACACTGAATAAAACATGGGTCAAAAGTGATTGCATGATTGATAGAAACATTCTATTTCCTCTCATTTTATTTTATTATGATTATCACTATCATTCCATCTCTCAGAATCAGTGATAAGAAAGAGGATAATAAGTATTATCATTTATGCTGCATTTACTGCCCTTGCAGTAACTACACTTTACTACTATTGCTACTGCTTCTACTGCTGACACTACTACTGCTACTACTTCTACTACCACTATTACTACTTCTCTGACTATTATTTGATTATTATTTGTATCATCCTATGAATCATATCCTCATCAGTATTATCATCATCGTTGTCGTTATAAGTATCATCATTGCGATTATTCATATCGCTTCTATCAATATTGAATCCAGCACTGCTACGGGGAGACCTCTCACTCATTCTCTGCCCCCGTCCCTCCTGAACCACAACGCTGGTAACTCCAACAAGCCTGCACAGGTGAGATACAGGTCAACACGTTTCGCAACTCAAGCCTGAAGAAAACTTTCAAATTCAACAGCAAAAAAACAAACACTTAAACTTCTCCAACGTGCAGTTCTTGCATGTCATGTCAAGTTGTTCCATATGTATGTAATATAGTTGGCACACTCTCACCATCTCTCATATTAGGAGTCATGAGCAAGCCACCTTTGGACCATCAGCTTTAAGTCCTCACTCTGAAGGACTAGGCGATGAGGACAAAGTGATATCTGCTGTAAGCAGACTCGAACCAGGAACCTTACAATTAAGAGTCCATGATCTCATTCACTAACCCACAACAGCTCCTGTGTGTTGGCCAGAAGAGGTACATGTATCATTCATTAGCTCCTAAAAGAGGATATGGCTTATAACATCAAACCAAGAATTGACAGACTTTTATGCAGAGTAAGATTTATACCAAATGTTTCAAGCAAACTTATCTGGGATTTGCAGTATGATGATTACAGAGTTCTCCAAATTTTAAATTTTTCTTTTGTAGTTGGACTGCTTGAATCAATCAGTGCAAAGTATGTGTGTGTATTAAATGACATGATTCAGCCATTCCAGAATATTATGTAGCAAGATATTTTAAAGGCACATAGACCCGGTGGTTTAGTCGAATGCGTACGCCTACAGACAACGCAAGTTTCCTTCAGAGACCTATGCTATCGACTCCTCTTCAGCGCTGACGCTTAGACCCATTTCCATGAGTCTGAAGAAGTCCAGTCCACTGTAGTCAGTGGTCTGATCACAGTTCGGCTCATGATTCGGCTGATGATAACTGCTCTAACAAACTTCTTCTGTGACGTAATACTAAGAAGCATGCACCTTGGCATCACTACAGACTGTGTGATGCGCAGAGAAGACAATGAAGGCAACGTTACCTAGCAACGCCTACGCGCTTTACTCTTGATGACAGCTCAACTTCGGCAATATTCATATCAGTGCTAACATGATCGGCACTATCATCCAACAGCCCCCCCCCCCGCAACTTCCGGGTCTATGCGTCTTTAACAGCCTGAAATTTTTGCAAATTGCCAATGACTTTCAATGCATATAGTGTAGACAAGAACTTTCATGTGCATTTCAATTTTGTGAGTCTTGGCTCTCGCGAAATTTGCAAACATTTCTGGTTTTACAGAAACTACAAACCGTGTACATTATGAGTTGCTGTCAATAGGAATAAGGGCTGCCTTGTAATCCAACAAATTATCAGTCGTATATGATATGATGTTACATCATCTAAATTTTTGGAACCAATGTCTTTTTTATTTTGAATTCCACACTGTGGATAGGAGGGTGTAATATTTCTAAAAGAACTATGACAATCAAAAGCAGGGAAAAGAAAAGCAATCTGTGAGTTTCAATTTCTGCATGGACAGTAGGCCATAGTGTGTGGTCTAGTTATTTCTTATTTATTTATTTTTTTAATGTGAATTGGTCTGTTTTATGAAATTCTATGATGTCTTTAAATTGCACAGCCGGAATGGATGGCCGTTATGAATGAGGCAGATGGTCTGGATTATACCACCAGTGATGAGGGCAATGAGTCCAGCATGGAAGAAGATGGGCACCATGGGACCCTCCCACTCCTTGCCTCCACACCCATTGCGCCCCTTTCTCACAACCCTGGTACCTCACTCAATGCAAGTCTTGGTAAGTCGCCCGTAACGACGGATAGTTTTGCCCTTAAGATCACTGCCTGGGGCAGAAAGTCTGTTCCCTATTAATCCGTTGAAGACTAGCCCCGAGTATCCTCGAGCAGGTGTCTATGGGAAATTCATGTTATAGCAAAATCAGTCCGTCCTCAAGGGGTTAAAACATCGCACAGTTCATGGTACGAGGTTGAGCAGCAGGGCCCCATCTTCAAGGACTTCTTTGCATCTTTTCATTGTAATCTAGAGAGAATAAGCACTGTGCCATCTAATCAACATCAACCACTCTGCATTGATGCAGTTGTTGATATCAATGAAGATCTCTTTTTGAAGCAGGAATAATAAAGGGAACTGAGTGAAGAAGTATTTCCTCAGTGCCTTTCACAAATCAAATCTTGTTTTCATGCCTCCAAATAAAACTAGAAGACTGAAATGTGCAGGAGTTTGCATGTCGTCCCTCATGAATTTCATTGCAGAGATACTACTGTGTTATATAAACAGTAACATCTACTCAGTACATTTCAGTGATGATAATTATAGAATTTTTTGACAAGCATTGATATCATATGGTATCTAATTTTGAAACCCCCAAACTGTAGATCAGTGATGTAACATCTAACATCAATATTTGGACATCTGTTTATTGTTAGCCTTTCCATTCAACTTTGTTGAGAAGGAATTGGTATGGCACTGTTTCTTCTCTTTCTCCACGGTGGACATTAGATGCGTCGGTGTCCATTCAGGTCCAGCAAGCTCTTCGCGATCAGCGCCAGCGGGCTGACAGGGAGAAGAGCGCGAGGCTTAATGCAGAGAACCGCTGCAAGACGCTGCAGAGCGAGAAGCAAGACCTCTACAAGTGAGTCAGCAAGAATTCTTTCTGCAGTGTGCGTGGATGAATTATGACCCCCAGTGCTTTTAAAGGGAAAAAAAAAAGTTCTCATATGGCTGCAGAAACTGTAGATTTTTGCTCTAAAATGGGACATATAGACATAAAACAAATGTTTGAAATAATGCTGTGATAACACAATTTTAGTTGGGTTATATTATTGCTAGGGCACGATTGATCATCACATAACATTCTACTTACCCATACCCACTACTGAACGGGGAGGTTATTCCTCTTCAGGAATAACGCAGGGTGTTTAACCCGGTGAAGTGGTCCCACCTCACATCCAACTGGACCCCAAGGAAGACCAGCTTAATGTAGCTGAATATGGGCTATCCAGCCATCTTCTCAGATGGAAAATGAACAAACAAACAAGCAAACAAACATCTTGTGCTGCAACTGAATTCTTTGTACACTTTTAATCTCAAAATACTCCAAAACAACTCAGAATCCTGGTAAATGGCAAGATTTTAAAGAAAAGTTTCTTGCTAGACCCTTTCAGTGTATTGCAAGCAAATTCCAAATGGGGGAAGATGAATTTTGAGCCCTTCTGAGAACTATGTTTACCCATGCCGTCAATCCCTCGTTTGAGGCGAGACCCCAACTTCCACGAAGAAAGTGGGGTGCTATACCTCGTTAAAGATTTTTCGTTTGGGAGTTGGGAGTCGAAGCATTTGTCCATTGCAAATAAACTTTCTGCTCAGGCGTGACAAACCTGGAGGCCAAGCCAGGGTTTGATGACTCCAGCAGCTGTCGTATTACGTAAGAGCATGATAAGGATATCTGATTGACCCGTAAATAACGAAAATACAGGAATAAGAAGGAGAGCATTGCCAGTTTGCCAGTCTACACTCACACACACACACGTACACACACACGCACCATGGAGCTACATAGCCCATGACAAAACCAAAACAATCTCCTCCTCTCGCGGTGCCCCCCCCGTGGAATAAGAAGGAGAGCATTGCCAGTTTGCCAGTCTACACTCACACACACACACGTACACACACACGCACCATGGAGCTACATAGCCCATGACAAAACCAAAACAATCTCCTCCTCTCGCGGTGCCCCCGCCCCCCCCGTGGCGCTGTGGCGATGACTGATGCTTAGATTAGGCCAGGGTCAAGAAACAGGTGTTTTATATCTTTGGTTTTTAAGTCATTGATTGCCAAGATATACACTGGCATTATTTACGGGGGTGTAGCCTCTTCAAACGAGAGATTTGCGTCATGTTTAACCTGTTGCCTCTCAGATGTTATTAGGGAGCTTTAGATTTTGACGCGCGGATGTTTGAGACGACGAGTGCGCTGGACGTTCTCCTCTCCCCTGCGTCGTGCTGAAAAGTAGCTTTAGATTACGCTGGGACGCAACGTATGAAAAATAAAATCGCGCCCCCATATGATTGGTGCATGAAGTAGCTCTCTACGTTGCAAACTGTGCGGACGTAAAAATAGCCCAGTACGTGTAGTGAAAAGCTCAGGCGACGCAAGCTAAAAATAGATCGACTTGACGCACGTTTCTGCACACGCTCAGAACATGTTTTTTCACTCTGAACGTCCGCGCGTTTAAAATCTAAAGCTCCCTATTATTCCCCCATAGGGATAACGCGCAACATTCCCAGTTCCCATAAGCATTGTCTTGACCTTTTGTGTGCTTTGGGTGCTGATAGGCACAGAAAACCCAATAGCATTGTACACACAGAAAAGGCTAATTATGCGACAAAAAGACCCTCAAGAAACTCTTGTCACACACATGGACTTACCTCTGTAATAGTAATATCTGTGGTTTAAAAAAAAGAACAAAGCAAAACAAAAACTCAGTGATATTGATAAACAAAGGATCATATCGTTGCTGGGGTGACAAGACCTTGTATCTGCAATTTTGGTGAAAATGACTTTTTTGATTAATGGTCAAATAATGGGTTGAGTGATGTCCTGTCCAAATCCCAACTGTCTTACTCCAAAAATGAAGCCATCACGTCATGTCAAAGGAAAGGCTATCCCATTCGCCACAGTGCTTTGGCCGCCATGTTTTTGGCTCTCCAGAACATTTGACATTTTGTAGATACGAGGTATAGTCACCCTAGCGACGATATGTATCTTTGTAGGTAATCCAGTATATTTAAAATCATATTTTCACCATTGTAATTTGTGCAAGTTTGGGTTTTAGTCTGTTATGAATCATATAAAGTTTTTGGGAAAAGTCCAGAGCATTATTCACATCACTTATGAATAATTTGAGAATGGAAGAATGTTTGTTACTGTGCCCCTTATGTGAAAAGTTGGGCATTTGTCAATTTAATTCGGTATGCCTTTACTCTGTGTGTATCAATTCAAGGGTGTGCTTTGTCTCATTCGCATTTGTGTTTGGGTAAAGTGGGAATACCTGATGATCCTTACCTGGTAGTTCTTAAAGACAGGATTACAAAAGCAAATGTTCTTCTTGAAAAATCTTATATTCAGAGATGCCACCTGTTACATTTTTTTGCAGTATTTTGTACTGTTTTTTACCAAAAATTTTGCAAGTTTCATGGAAAATACTGTTTTTCCAAAATTGTTTTACCATATGTGTATACAGGAAAGGTAGAATATTGTTTTTTCACCCAAAATACACCTTTTTAGCCTCAGAATACTGCTATGCTGTTATACAAGGTCGGCATGCCTGTATACACGTAGATATCAGGAAAAGGACCGAAAAAGGCATCTAGAGATGCATTCTGGATTCAGCTGGGTTGTTTGTGTGAATACCCCTCATCTCTCTTGTGGTCCATTCATCATTACTGTGTGTTATCTCTCCCCGCAGCAAGCTGACTGCCATCAGTGAAGTCAAGGCAGCCCTGGACTCCAGGCTGCTGGACATGGAGGCCCAGATCAGGTCCATGGCGTAAGTTAAGCTGCTGCATCAATGTCATTAATACATAATCGCCTGAATTCACAAAGGTAGTTTAGATGAAATTTATGCTTTAATAATTCTTCTTCTTCTTCTTCTTCTTCTTCTTCTTCTCTTATAACTCAATGTGCCTTGTTTGATACCATTTGCTGATTATTGTTAGTGACCTGGGGGCATCATTTACCTGATTAAAATGTAATCTATGGACTAAAATGCGCTCATGTCAGTTCACATTCATTTTTTGATGTCTGTTGGTGTGTGTGCATTTACTCAGACAAAGTTTTCATAATCTGTGTGCTGAATTTACATTCCGTTCATAAATTTGAGCCAGTATGATCAGATAAGTAGACTCTATATAGCTGATATCCAGTGGGGTATTGGTGACATATCATACATGTACGTACTGGTATGAAGTGTCCAAGAAGATCTGAATGCCCAATGGCGAGATGAGAAGATGTGTTTCACATAGGATTTGAGGTGCTGCAGTGACTGATAACTCGAAAATGAAACTTCATTCTGGCGGAAAAAGTTGCAAATGAGCGGAAGGACATGTCATTTTAGCTTTATGTATAGCTCCATACTATATAACCCTTGAATGTTGGAATGTTAGAGATGGAGTGAAGAAAAGAGAGATTCATTGATAACCAAAGTAGTAAGGCTCTAATCATCGTGTACATTTTGATATGAGTTTTACTAAGAATTGTAGGTAAATATTTTTACTGGTCAGGCTTTACCCTTGCTTACACTGTTTTTCCTTCTTTTTTTTCCAGTCACAAGTTGGACCAGGAGACTGAGAAACGCTGCAGTGCAGAGCTGATCTTGAAGAAAACCAAAGAACAACTCATCAAGAGGGAGGAGGCATTTGCAAAGTATAACAGACAAAATCGAATGATATCTCGAAGAATATAAGTGTGCCCTTTCAGAGCTATTGCAAAAAAGTTGGCAGTCTGTCTCGTTGAAACTATTACCCTGTGCAGAATCAGTGATTGTTTCTCACTGCTTATAGCCAAGGAGTGAAAATGACGTGGGAGGATGTGAATTTCATTGGGATCTACAGTGTATTCACATGACCTCTTAAATTACACGTTATGTTACAGAATTCCTTGTCAAAGTGAAATGATGATACATATCTCCTTTATCCAGGGTAGCCTCTTCAGTGTTGCCAGTGCTCCACAAAAGGGCCATGCCATTGTTATTACCCTAGCATTGCCAGGTACCCATTTATACACCCTTGTCTAGAGGGAGGTGGCAGGCAAAAACATCTTGTCCAGGGGCATAGGCACTTGACGGGATTTGAACTTGGGACCTCTGATTGAAGTAAAGAGTCTTATCCACCATGTCAATCCATGTGATAATGTGCGTACTTTTCATTCTGCAATTGGCTTACATTGAACAGATTAGAATGATACAAAATAGCTTTGCAGAAGGGAGGGTACATTGTACTTTTAAAACTCTGAAAAAAAAATAAGCTTACAGAATTTTAGAAAATGTGTGCAATATTTCCATTTCCAAGTTAATTTCAACAATTTTTGCCACTTTTGCAGGGAAGTGGAGGCCAAGCAGAGGGCAGAGCTTGCCGCTCGCACCATCCAAGTTGACCTGAGGTCAGCCACCAATCTGATCAAACAGGTGAGGTCGTAGTAGGTCAAAGGTCATTCATTATTTTGCCAAAGAGATTGGACCTGATTATTTCCCATTCACCTAAAAATGTGGAGCACTGTGTCTCACCAGTATTGTCTGAAATGTGAATGGGGAAATGGCTCAAAGGCAAAGGATGAGAAACTGACAGTGTATTTGTTTGTGGGGGGGGGGGGGTGCATGTTTTTGCAGCTAGACATGATATTTATCTTGATATCCACGTTTCCCTTCCCTGTCGCCTTTCTCACTATCAGATACCTTCATCTTTTCTTTTCTTTTTTGTCCTTACTATATAGTTGAATATAAAACTCATTTTTTATAAGCAAAATAGGATATTTAGGATTGATAAGAGTCTTACTCTTTCTAGGTAAATCAACAGTAGGACAAGTGAGCTCAAGTGGTTGTGTGGCTGGCAATCACAGCTGAACTGAAACACTACCCTTATTTGAAATACACAAATGACTACAGTTATGCTGCGAACTCACTGCTTATGTGCCCTTCATCCCCAGTACTTGAGTAAAGTGATGTAGTGATTTTAAGATAGAGTAGATTTCATCACTTCCCTGGAGGATATACACATGTGATATGAAGCGCTTAAAAGATCCATTGGAAAGTGAGATTGTGTTCGTAGATATGCTTCTTTATGTCAAATTTGTATGAAGTGTACATGTACACATCAGGGGCCGCGGAACCAGTTCTAAACAACAAGAAGAAAAAAAAGGATAATTATGATTGACCCTTGACCCCCCCTCCCCCATCAGCCCACAGTCCCACCCTGAAAAATGTTCCGTGTCACCTACACATTGGTTTAGGTTGATGAATCCTGGACCTGGACCCTCTGTGATTGAATGTAAATTAGTGTAGATCGCATTGTTGAATTGACTGTGCATATTTCTCTTGATCCCACGTCCCAATCCCCATGCCCAATCCCCACCCCCATCCCCATCCCCATGCCCAATCCCCACCCCCCCCCCCCCCATCCTCATCCCCACCCCCATCCCCATCCCCATTCAGCTGGAGGAGGAGAGGGACGAGTTGCGGAGGAAGGCAGCCAGTGAGAGGAACGCCAGGATGCTGCACCGCGATCTCGTACAGGAGCAGGATGAGAAGCAGAGGACCCTCCAGATGGTAGGAGAGTGCCCCCACCCACTGGCCTCCTGCCACATCCCTCTCTTACACAGCATACGTGTGTTGATTGTTGCAAATTAATCACTGAATGGTTTTTGTAGGGGGGTTGCCGGTCAGTGAAAATGATATACAATTTAATGCACAGGTGAGAGTGCATAAGTGGAGATGCAGTGCACTCAAGGACGTTTACAATGCTGTGACATGCACAAGTTTGTACATGCCCAAGAGTCGCCTGCATCTCCACTTAAGTCACAAACTTAAACCTGTGCATTATATGTTTTATAAAGTGGACCTACATTGTATTTACCATGATAGCAGCAGGTAAAACTTTAGAATTGCAATACAATGGGGACGCTCTATGATTGGTCGTGCAGATTGCCCTCGTGAATCAAAGCACTCTGTTGCAATTCTAACAGCTGCATAAAGCAATCGGGAATCTGCTACAGGATAATGCGGAGGGCAGTTATGCTGTTTTGCTGCACACTTTTTGCACTCCCGTGCATCAGTGATGAGAGTAAAAAGAACACACATGACTCATGTCAGCGCTGCTGACCATCTACATTCATGAACCCATTTCATCATCAAAACTTGATAGATTCTGAACATTCAGACTGAAAGAGAAACAACTGCTGTCTGTCGTGGCAAGACTGATAGGAGAGAAAGATTTCTTGCTCAGTTTGTCATATGAATGTACAGTCTGTATTTTCATGTGACTCTTGAGGAGTACACTTCATTTTGGGATGTGTAGAATCTGTATTACCATGTGAATTTTGAGAGTGCTAACCACCCTAGATTGAGCTACAACCTAGCAAAGAGCCATCTACTGTTTGAAAGCAGTGATGATCAAGTCGAATGCAATAAAATTTCTTTGTTTAAATCTGAAATATTTATCACTTTACTAAGTAATACTATACATGAATGTAATGGGATGTCGGTATCTTGGGGGAGGGGGCACTTTCTCTCAACTGCATGATAGCACCATAGGTAACACATTGTTTCATTTGTTTTCTGTGATTCCACAACAGGAAACATCAAAGTTCCTAGCAGAAAAGGTGAGTTGTTGCATGTCAATGCAGAACACCTTGTTGTAGAAGTATGTAGAGTACATTAGATTTCGTGACAAAACAAGATGTAGAAAATCTTTTATCATTGATGAAAAATGTATGAACCACAGAGTTTAGTGTGTTGAAGACTAGTATTATCCTCTGAACTGCCTTAGCAAAACGATTTCTTGGTTCTAGCTTTGGGTTCCATATCCTGAATGTGTCGTCATGGATGCTAAAATCTGTAGCAAGATGAAGACATATGACACTCTAGCTCTCCTGGTGTAGCAAGAAGCAATATCTTAATTCGTATACATACATATTTTTATTTTTTTTCATTTGCATATGTGTTTGTTTGTAATTGTGTTTGTGTGTAGGTGTGTCTGTGTTAGCATGTGTCAACACACGTTTTTCCCCCAAACACACCTTTCCAAGCACATTATCATTATTAACCAATGTTAAGAAGTGATAGAAGTGTAAGAAATCATATTCACACTGGTACATGGTCAATGTCATCTAGTGTGGGTAATGTCTGTGCAAAGCATACAGTCTTTGCCACTGTTAACTCCACAATACCCAGTGAGAATGATGACAAACCGGAGTGAAAAAAAAAAAAAAACAGAAAGAAACATCATCAGTGCTCTCTGGTATGTGATGAGCACAATCTGATGTGAGTAGTGACCACCGATTGAGATGCAGCTATTATGTCATGTCTGCCCCATCCAGGCCGAAGCTGTGGCGAGGCTGGAAGCAGCTGATGAGAGTAGGAAAGCCGCCCTCTCCCAGAATGACAGGCTGAAGAGTGACCTCTTCTCTCTCAAGGTGAGAATGTTAACCCATCGAGGACGGACTGATTTTACTACAATACGCATTTCCCATAGACACTTGCCCGAGTATGTTCGGGACTCGTCCTCAACGGGTTAAGAGGATGGCTGTATGTGCCAAACATTTGGTGAGGTTTTTAGTTTCAGGAATTCTGCGAGTTGGGTGCTATTCATGAATTCAAAAATATGCAAAAATATTAACTCTGATCCTGACACGAATATGCCGTGCACTCGTGCATTTCTCCATTCAGTACTGTACTCCACAATTACAAATTTAACTGTTTGCGAAATTGTGGGGAAGTCCCGATTAGCGAAAAGTTAGACTCACTAAATATATGGTGTATACAGTATCATCAAGAGTATGACTTCAAGGAGGAAAGGATGAAGGGAGGGGTGTACCTGAAGAAATCATACATCTATTTTCTTTTGAGATCGTTTCCTCTTTTTTTTGTGTGTGTGTTTTATTTTCAAGTCATCATGCCCCACAAAGAAAGGAGAACTTCAAGTGTCGTTTGTCAGAGAGATAAGGCTCGAAAGATAAATCCAAGCATAGGACACCTGCTTACCTGTTTCCAGTGGCTGCTACAAATTCATCCAGTGTTGAAAAGGATTGCAATAAGGTCGACACCCCTCATCTCCATCATGAGTAAATAAACACCAAGCAGTAATCAATGGTTTATCACAGTCAATCTCACATCTCTGGTTATTGCTACAGTGTAGTATGCTACATGTACATTCAGTCTAAGGTGCAAATAATTTATGCTTACGTATACCCAGTATTCGACCTGTTTTCGTATTTTGTAACCTTCCATTGTTAGAAAAGATTGACAAGATGTCATGATAGTCTGTCTGTAGGTCTTGCATTTATTCTCCAAAGAAAGGTTGTTGTTTTGTGGCTGTAGATAACAAATATCAATGTAATTATTTTTGTACAAGATTTCTCAAAGTTTGATATCTCTTGCTTCAGGTGGAGTTAGAAAGACAGAGAGCCCATCACCGTGACAACCAGGGTTACCTAGCGACGGAGAACCAAGAACTTGCCAACAAAATAGAGGAACTCAAATCAGATATTGTGAGTGTATTCAGATGATAATCAGCAAGAGTATTTTGTATTTTGATTTGAATTCAATGGCATTGAAGCCTCTTCCTCCTCTGCTCTTCCCTCTCCTCTACCCTCTCCTCCCCATCTCCTCCTACTCCTCTTCCTCCTCCTCCTCCTCCGCTCCTCTCCCCTCCCCTCTCCTCCTCCTTTTCCTCCTCCTCTTCCTCCTCCTCTTCCTCCTCCTCTTCCTCCTCCTCCTCCTCCCCTCCTCCTCCTCCTCCTCCTCCTCTTCTCTTCCTCCTCCTCCTCCTCCTCCTCTTCCTCCCCCTCCTCTTCCTCCTCCTCCTCCTCTTCCTCCTTCCCCCTTCCCCTCCTCCCCCTTCCCCTCCTCTTCCTCCTCCTCCTCCTCCTCCTCTTCCTCCTTCCCCTCCTCCTCCTCTTCTCTTCCTCCTCCTCCTCCTCCTCCTCCTCCTCCTCTTCCTCCTTCCCCTCCTCCTCCTCCCCCTCCTCTTCCTCCTCCTCCTCTTTCTCCTCCTCTTACTTCTTCTCATGCCCCTCCATTATTTGGCCTGTCAGTCATCGGAAATTTTTTCCTTTCACAGTTGACCAGCAAGAGTTTGCCACTCCCGTTATAACAAACACGGTTTTAACGAAATTCCAGTTATAACAAAATAAAAATCCAGGTCGCAAATTATCGGCTGTATGTGTTTTATTGTTTATTTGTTCGGTTATAACAAAATTTCAATATAACGAAATTTTGATATAAAGTCCCAAGGAACTTCGTTATAACGGGAGTCCACTGTATTTGTTTGGCAGCAAGTGAATGAGGAGGCCCTGGCCCATGCCACCATGGCCTTCAACGCCCAGCTGGCTGCAGTCCGGGCCGAGAACGCCAAGCTCTACTCTCGGCTGGAGAAAGGCGCCATGGAGAAGGACAAACTGCAGATGGAGGTTCGCATCCTTTATTCCATCCTTGTCACCCAAATCTGAATTTGTAAACTCTTCTTGCCCATCGGTTTTGTATTCAAAGAGGCTCTTTATTACTCCCCCTCCCCCAGAACACAAAACAAATGAATTTGAAAGTTACATCAAACTTTCCTTTCTTTTTCCATTCAGTTTTCTGGTTGTCATTGTCCAAATTGATTGTATTGTCTTCAACTGTTGTGGAAATGATGAATTCCACATTGTTGCTTTTCCCTTAATTACTGTTTAACAGAGTAATATACATCATCATTTGCACTTTTTACACATCCTATTGTGCAAAATGTTTTCAGTATACGTTTAACAGTAATCTACATTTTCAGGCTTCAATGCTTTCATGCAATGAAAGCAGTACACTTTGGATTTTATTTTTGTTATACCCCCGCCAAACGAAGTTTGAAGGGGGTATATAGTAATCAGCGGACGGTCGGTCGGGCGGTCGGTCGGGCGGTCGGTCGGGCGGTCGGTCCGTTGCAAATCTTGCGTCGCGAACTACTTCCTCAGTTTTCAACCGATTCCCATAAAACTTGGCACAGATGTGTGCCTTGGGTTGTAGATGTGCAAGACGTATTTTTTGAGAGTACCCAAAAGTACGTTGCCATGGTAACGGCATATTATGGGCAAAAATGGGTACAAATCTTGCGTCGCGAACTCCTCCCACAGTTTTTGATCAATTTTTATGAAATTAGGTACAGATGTTCATCTGAATATGTTAATGTGCAAGACACATATTTCCGCAGTGGCAAAAAGTGCGTTGCCATGGTAACGGCATGTTATTGGTAAAATATAGGGCAAAATGCTTCATGGCAAAACTGCTTCATCAGTGTTCTTCCAATTCTCATGGAATTCATTTTGAATGTTTGTCTTAGGATATAGGTCAGCATGACACATTTCTTGACAGTTACAAAAAGTATGTTGCCATGGTAACACGCTCACGTATTATGAGCCAAAATGATGGAAAATTTTGTGTTGCAAACTACTTCCTCAGTTTTTGCCCAATTTCCATGAAACTTGGTACAGATGTGTGCCTTTGGTTGTAGATGTGCAAGACGCATTTTTCGACAGTACCCGAAAGTACGTTGCCATGGTAACGGCATATTAATGGCAGAAGATCAAGGAAAGATCTTGCGGATTTAACTACTTCCTCAGTTTTTTGACCAAAGCTTATGAAATGTTGTTTTGACCAAAGCTTATGAAATGTTGTTTGGCGGGGGTATAACCAGTCGCTGTAGCGACATTTCTAGTTTTGATTTGATTTTGGGGGGGTTTTTTGGGGGGTGGTTTGAGAATCTTGAACTGTGCAAAGTTTGAACTATAAAACTCATGTTTTACATTGCGATTTTCTGTAATTTGGTGCTATAAATAATTCATGTAATCTGTGAAATTTTTGTTTTTACGTCCTAAGATATGATTTACTATTTGCCCACTTGTGATAAATTTTCAGATTTATATATTTGAGCTTATTAAAAAAATGGTCATGGTTTTGAAAATAAATTTAAATACCAGTGAATAAGTTTGCATTGTTCCATTGTTTCTTCTTACTGAATTTCACCATTTATATAAACATGTACTGGTGATCTGTTAAGAACTAGTGCTACCTGTAAATTTTCTGTCCCCCTCAGCTTTCCTCTTCCAAGAAACTTCTGAATAACACCAATGGTGAGCTGGAGAAAGCCCAGCAAGCACGCAGCGAGAGTGAACGGTGAGTCGGCTGCCTAACAAAACACATCAGCAGAGGCTGTTTGTCAAAGTGTGAAGCAACGTGTCCTTTTTAAACATGCTCTATGTTTTCAGTTTTGTCTTGTGCCTTAAATGTACAACAATGCGAAGTCCATTCTAGTTTTTACAGGTATGAAGAGTAAAGATCTATGCTTTAACAAAGGACTGTAAACGATTTGATGTGCAAGCATATGGGTTGTTTTTTCTACTTTTTTTTTGTTAGTATCCATTTTTGGTGGAACATCTGTTGGACACATGACCCTTCTGGGAATGCTATTGTTGAGTATTCTGCTGAACACAAAATCATTCTTATTATTTTTTTTCTCATGGATAGTTTAATTTCTCTTTAAGTCCTCAACAAATATATATCGTAGGTGAAATTTCAAACCAACAGACATGTACTACAGATGGACATAAAGGCATTATTTACCATTTGCAGATGAAACAAAAAACCAGCTTTAATGCTTCAAAATAGTTCTAAAATGTGAGTTAGGGATAGAAACAACCAATGTAAAAATTTGAATCAGTATAATAAATGTTGTAAAATATACAAAGTGTGAACAATAGATATAATAAAAATGTTTCTCGACTAAACTGTATAAAGTTATGGTTTAGTGGGAAAAATAGTGATATCTCATATTTTAGGCTTTATTAGGAAATTATCATATGGTAGGATGTTTTGTGACACAACTGGCCTACACATATGCATCAAATGTGATATCTCAAACATTTTTAAATCATTGCTCCCTATGGTAAACAGTACCTTTAAATGGTTTGCAAGAGGAACATGGTTGTGATGTGAGATGTGTATGTTTGATTCCACAGTGCCCTGAGAAACAAACAGGAAGAGTGGAACCGTTCCATGGAGAAGCTGCACATTGAACTTTCAAGCGTCAAAGATACCAGCCAGGTATGCAAAGACATGAGCTGGGTGTTTCCTTGTTCCCATATTATAAAGGCTCATTATGAAGTTAATTTTTGCCAGAATTTGACTCTAGGTTCTTATGAAGTTTAGTTTCATCAGTATTTAGGCGATAGATTACTTTAGTTTGCTTGAAGTTTAGCTTCAGCCTGTTATTAATAGTGCATTATAATTAGGTTGCTATGTCAAATGAAATGTTTTGCTAGCTCTCTATTTCTTGCAAGAATGATATTTCCAGCTGGTCTAAATTGTAATGAATAATTTGACAACCTTT
Organism: Diadema setosum; assembly: GCF_964275005.1. NCBI lineage: Eukaryota > Metazoa > Echinodermata > Echinoidea > Diadematoida > Diadematidae > Diadema > Diadema setosum. The sequence continues at coordinate 15,139,477 of NC_092686.1, read as the reverse complement.
GATTTCTATATCTTTTTTTCCTTTTTTTTAAAACTGTACACATGTTGTGAGATATTATATGCTCAACATTTCATTTAGCTTTTAATACTATACATGCCTGATTTTAATATGAAACTGCTGGGTTTAAAGGTAGGGAATCCCATTTGCACGCCTTAAATGAAGAGTTGTATAAATACAGTGGTATGTTGAAGAGAGTATCATTTTAGAAACTCCCATAAAGTATTGAAAGTGGAAGGTAACATTTAGTACATTTTTTTGACCGTTAGATTTTGAATTGAATTGTTTTCGGGGCTCACCGTAAATTCCAGTACATTACTAGGCTACCTTTGCAGACCCATGTACTGCATGTGTGTCCATCATGTATATTTTGTGAAGAAAGTTCATCAACACTTACAAACATTTCTATATACATTCTTGCCACACACTCTATATGTTAGTACATCAGCTCTTGTACTTTTAGATTTGTGTTTATAGATCACAAATACAGAAGAATGCAACAAAAAGGCTTAAGTGTGGCTGACACACAGAACTACTGAGTAGTTGAGTTTTGTGCATTATTCAAATTTTAGATAACTGTTGACTTCCAAATTTCTAAGCAGTGGCCTAAGCAAGTCCCCTGAGGTTCATATTTAATGTTTTGCTGCATTTTGGGAGGTCTGTAAAAGGTATCCCTTACCTTTAAAGAGAAGGAACTCCACAAATTTGACATTACACCTGTGGAAATGAATGTTTGTGTTAAGATGTGTAGACCTGTGTGAGTGATTTGAGACTGGGAATGGGTTTCAAGTGTGGTAAAATTTGTCAGCATTTACTCTTTACTTTTGTCCCCCTTCATTTACGGACAGGTCTCTTCTCGAAAACTGAGTAATGCAGAAAGCAAGATTCACAAACTTGAGAAGGAGGTAAGTACAGAGGTTGGACAATGCTATTGATATCGAGATATTTAGATCTTAGTGTGGAATGAAATTATAACATGATTTGTGATTGGTGGAATCGCCAACATATGACATGCACTATTTTCATTACAGTGCATGGTCATGCAATATCACCATGAATTCTTTCATGTGGAATCAATGTTGCAGATTCACTGATATTATATTCATTACAATAAATCTTGCATACTCCGTCAAGCACAATCCTAGTGTATGCACCCCATATGCTTTATTTGCTGGTGGGCAATATTTTATCATATATTTTGTGTGTGTGTGTGTATGTGTGTGTGTGTGTGTGCATGTAATCCAAGGGAGTGCCTTGAAGATCATGCACCATTTATGTAATAGATCATTTTAGATTTCTTCGCGGGCATCATGTCATGTGTAGAGTAGATATTTGATAGGAACTGATTTGAATGCTCTGTTATGTCCATGTTATGAATGTCTTTTTTCAAAGTGTTTGGAGCTTGGTTGAGTGTGATACTTTGTGCTTGAGGATATGTCAATAGAACAAATAATGGCTGGACAGAAGATGCATTTGCCAAAGTTTGATAGCCACTTTGTTGTAAAATTCCTGCCTGCAACACTTGTGCCGAAATGTTCTACTGAATAGAAATAAACTTCACAAAATTTATACTAATATGTACAGTGTATATGTACTCTCTTTGGAGAATATTTGATAAAGTCTACTTGAATCACTAGGGTTTACATAAACCCAACATCAATTTGAATCATGGGAAAGAAACATATCCTAACTGTTGTGAGTTTTATTGTCCAATTTGTGCGTGAAAGCTCCAAGTTGCTGCAGCAACGCTGAGAGAGCGTTCCAACCAGATGGCCAACCTTCAGAGAGAGCTAGACCAGCGGAACACCTCCCACCATTCCCAGGATTCAATGCTGCAAAAGGAGAGGGTTAGTCACGGATGTCACTCTAACTTCAAATTCATGTCTTCCTTTGTTTGTTTGTTTAGTGTACATTTTGTTTTAGCCCATTGAGGACAAGCTGATTTGGCTTAAACACACACTTCCTGTAGATCCCTGCCTGAATATACTAGGGACTAATATTCAATGGGTTAAATCCATTATCTTGATATATCATACAATTGTTTAAATTTTGAGTGTGTTGTCACGATTTCATTGCTGCTTTAGATGCCGATACACTTCATTTGCTTCCTTTGTTGTGGAGGATAATGCCCATTCTTGGTGGAAAACAATTCAGATTTGGTTAGACTCAGACAACATTAGCCTTTTTGCTGTCATGTGTATCTGCTCCAAAAAGTTCTGAAGACTCACAAAATTTCAGGACTTTCAGTTTAAGAAACTTGTGTTAAGCTTTCAGGTGGTATTTGATACCCCAGAGATATTTGCAGGAGCAGACAAAAGTTGTGTGGTGCTATTGTGCAAAGCTTCAATGATGCTTGTTAAAGTTCTTTAGTAAAGGAATTAAAAATAATCACTTGTAGAACTATGAGTTAACTCTATGAGCCAGTGATGTGAGTTAATGAGAACAGCAAGCTGACATTGATGTGAACTTTAAATAGGCCCTACACTTTTTGTGCTTTGGTAAAGTTCAACATCTTTCCTTATTTAAAATGGAAAATAAAGTGCACCATCTCTTCAACTTAATGTCAAATCTGTGTACCTGTGACATGAATCCTGACAGTAAGCTTCATAGATTTTTGCCTGCATGAAACTTTCATAATTTTTGCAAGGAGTCATGGTCCCTAAAAGTAAAATGCATGCAAAAACTTCAAGTTTTTGTCTATGCAATCGAGTAATGCAGTGAACTTCTAGTTCTTTCATGGACAGCAATTTGCGAAATTTTCATGCCTCAAAAAAGGCCGTCGGCTTCAATTTGCAAAAGTTTCATGGCACACATTTTTCTGGTTTTACAGTATTTGATAACATACTTTCATGTGTGAGGTTGTGTTTTTGTTTTTTGTTTTTTGTCTTTGTTTTGTTTTTGTTTTGTTTTTTTAGTCCTCCTAAATTACGTGAGATGCTGAAGGTTCGCTATTGTCCAGAAAATTTCTGACATACATTACACAAGCTCACCATTTTACCATTCACCAGCCAAATGTGTTTGCTGCATAAGATAGTGAGGACAATGCAAAGGCTATGTCTTGAGGGTTTATGTCATTTCTTGTTAACATGATCTCTTCCGTGCTTCCTCACAGGGAGAAAACTCTAAGCTCGTCGCCAAAGTGGAGGCTCTCAATACCAGGTATGCATAGCTCATTAATTCAGTCCTTGGTCAGTGCTATCAGTGTTGTTGTACAGAGCAGGACAAGAGAGCAGATCTGTCATGTACTACCAAATGCCATGCAAACATAGACAAAAGAAATTGCATGGTGTTTGGTTTTCATTGAAAACAGGTCAACCAGAAATCATTGAAAAGGGAGGCTTGAGGTTACCATAGGGCAAAAGCGGTACATTAAGGAAAGAATCTGTGTATGAAATACTGCATTACCTTATTCTTTCAATACCTTTTTTAAAGTATTTGATTATTCATATTAGTTGACATAGTTAGATTGCAAAGTACCAATTTTTAAAAAGCTATCACTCTTCCATTTTTTTTTTTGCCAAAAATAAGCTTGTCCCTGAACAAAAATATGAAAATCAATAGTGATAGACAAAGGAAAATTATATGGCATTATTCTAGGCCTTTCTTTCACATAAATATATCTTGGCCTGTGACATAATGTGCAAAGGTTTTGTTACGAAAATGATCTAAATTGATTTGATTCTCAACTTCAGAATCAGAATCAGATGCCATTCCCTTGTCGATTGCATTTTTGACAGCAGGAAGTGAAAGTCTCGCAGCATGACTGGTTTTGACTGGGCTTGACTGCTACATGTAACATGGAAACAAAAAACAATCATACTCATGAATCCTTATAGACTGCTGTATGATATTAAAGGTATTTGCTTGTGTCGTTCTCTTACCTCTCTCAGACTTGCCCAGTCCCAGGCTGAGGTGGCGTCTCTGCGCCAGTCACTGGACATGGCAAAGCAGGAGTCCAGTGAGAAGAACAGAGAAACCTTGACCGCACAGGTGACCATTTCATTTATTTTGTTTTCCTGCTGCCATATGTTTTGTTCCATTTTTGTATTTGTATGTACAACATGTATGTGTATGTACGCATGCATGCAGGTGATGTGTATGTATGTTTGTCATACATGTATGCATATGTATGTGTGTACTGCCTGTGTGTATGTATGTATGTTTGCATGTATGTACAAGTGTATGTATTTTTGCATGTATGAATGTGTGTATGTTTGTATTTTTATGTGAGTGTATCTGTGTGTGTTTTTATATACATGTACAAATGTTTGTATATGAATACCCTGCCACAAAAAAAAAAAAAAAAAAAAAGATATATAATTATGTATAATACATAAAAGTTTTAGATTTTCTTCCAATTTACGTCCTGCCCCAATATTCTTGTCTCTCAAGTGAATATGCTGGTGTGCTGGATACTGTCAAAGTGCTATGTATATGTTTGTTTAAAACTCAATAGTTTTACCTTCCCTAGACTTCTAAAAACTGCTCCCAGCCAACAAACAAAAGGTTGATCAATATGATATTGTTGAATATTCTAGGGACTGCTGCAAGTATCGCTTGTCTGAGATGTACTGTTACCAGGGTTTGTTTTTTGTTTTTTGTTTTATTTTTTGCATGATGAGATTATGTACTCAGCCTTGCCTTGGAATGATTCACAACTTTCTATGATGGCCAAAGTACAGTATGAGAGTACAGAAACCACAAGCTTGTTTCTGTCTATATGTGTTACATGAATGGTTATGTGCCATTATAAACAAATCATCACACTTGGTGCCTGCGAACATGAAGAGAAAAAAACTGCTTCCTTATTAGTTTGCTGCACGTTTGGTGAATGCTGAATCAAAACATGTCTCTGGTGCCCAGTCTGGTGAGTCCCATGCCTTCCCAATCCTGCAGCTTTGCTCCGGCATTAATGTGGCGTCACGAGCCCCTTTTAGCATATCAACCCCTGTGCTGAAAATCTGGCAGGCCCAAAGCAGCTTCTGCAACTGCTAAATTTTCCTCCAATATTCTCTTACTTGTCGTACCAAGGCATTGTCAAAGTCTTGGGAATGTAAGCTTGTTTTGTTTGGCAGCATAGAAGCGGGACCAAGAGCAGAATCTAGAATCTTTCTTTCAAATCTCGGCAGAAACAGTTATGAACCTCAGTAAACATCTTCTCCCCTCACAGGACAAGCTGAACTCCACTCTCACTGCCATGCAGATGGAAAATAACCGGGTAACGCCAGATGATATGTTCCCTTTCCGACTAATCCCCATCAAATGGAGTTCTACTACTCACAGATTAATCTCCTTAAACCGCTCATATACTAAAACATGCTTGAATTGTTTTATCATGTATTCATACCTGTATCACTATTGCATGTTATACCATTTGTATAATTGATTGCTTAACATGCTTACAGTTTTTTGTTTGTAGAAACGAGCTTCAGTGTATGACATTGTCCTGTCAGTTATTATCAGACTACAGCAATATCCTTCATTGTATCATTTCTTGATATCAAAATCATGTAAACTAACAAAACTGAACACTTTCATCCAATATGATACACCTCATTCAAAGTACATTGTTTGAATGTGTGCCTTATATTATGGGTGAAACAGGGCAAGTGTTTTCATTTAATATATTAACATTCATCCTGAGCAAACAGGACTTTAACATACAAAAATATTGTGTCAGTGAAGAAATGTGAGTAAAATGTGTGGCATGATCAGAAATACTTGTCATTTTTTTTTTTAAGTTGTCAGTATGCTGATATTCATCATTTGATTTCTTTCAAGGAAATCTGTGTATCATCACTGCAAACTTCCTTCATGTCATCGTCTCATTGCCATGTCTTGTGTGATGAGCCTGGTACACATACTGTTGTTTGTACATATTATTCATCTTTGTCATCTCTTCTGCGTGTGGTTTGTCAAACATGTAAAGTTTTGAGCATTGTTGTTTATGCTAACCACACAATTCATACTGATGTGATAGTCTCATCAAAGATAGTAACATAATTATGTTGGAATGTTACATCTGTTCAAAAAAGAAAAAATGATATCAGCCCTGGGATGAGATAAGACTAGATATAAGATTACCACATTAAAAATCAACATCCCTGCGATGGTAGATTATGGATTTATCTCAATGTTAAAGCAGGTTTAGATAGCTATGTTTGTGTGTTTATGTGTGTGAACAATTACCAGTATGTCCACATGTCCTCACCATGTGTACATATGTCGATTCAGATATTCATTTGAGCATGTGAGTGATTTGATCGAACTTCCATCCATTCGCTTTATTAATAACTGCTAATCATGGTTGGATTAAGAAATAACAAGAAATTAAAGCTGATGACCCCATCTAAGAGGTAATGTGGTATCTACTGTCATTGCAATGATTTAGCTGTCAAGCAGTGACTTTTGAATTCATAGTGGCAGCTTCCTGTAATACTGACATATCTAAAAATGCATGTGTGCAGATAATTTCTAGGACTGGGCTGTTTCTTTAACGATGTACATTTGTTTGTTTGTTTTTTCCTGTTGTCTGTGATTGAACTGATTTGAACCAATCAGCATGATGATAGTGCAAAAGTTGTTAATCATATCATGGGTGTGTCTAAATCGTTCAACACACTGTAAATTGGAACCCAGTTCTATGTAAGTGACTAGTGTAGTGTCTAACTGTGTGCTGCTGCATTGAAAGGAGATCAGAGGAGTTTGTGAGATGGCCATAAAACAGGAATTCAAATTGACACGGACTAACAGAAAGACTTTAAACATTGAAGGAAAAATCATGTGACCAAAAATGATAAATACTACTGGCTACTGACAGATAATATTCACATGTAGGAATTCTAATTTTTGTGTCCAACAATATAAATGGAAATTTATATATATATATATATATATATATATATATATATATATATATATATTTTTTTTTTTTTTTTTTTTTTGCCATGCATTATAGCATTAGTACTACATGAAATATAAACATTATTTTCCCACCTGCTTTGACTGATAAAGACCCATAGGCTTGGCATCATCTGTGTTGAAAGCTGAGCTCACAAAAAAAAAAGTCTCCCATTCACTCGTATCCTGAAGGAATTTACTAGACCGTGCAGAATGCTTCCTTGTGTAGATGTAAAATCAAGTACAGCAACAACTCTTGGAGCACAGCAGAAAATATTTGTGTATTTTCTGCCCTTCAGAAATTGGAATTTGTATAGTGGTAAAACAGATTGTTTGGATGCATGGCATGTCTGAATAGATTGCTGAGGTGTCTTAGTCCCACACTGAGACAATTTTGTGGTCTTTTGGGCAGGCCCGCACTGTGTGGGAGGAGAGACAGGCCAACATGACGGAGAACGTGAATCGGCTGAAGGAGGAGCTGCTCCAGTCGGAGCACAACCGGCAGCTGAGAGAGCAGGAGCTGCGGCAACTCCAGCAGGTAACGGTGGGATCGTGGTGAATGGGGGTGGTGTTGGTAGTCATCGATCACAATCGAAGAAGTTGGTCATGTCGCTGAGATGGTGACGGAGAATGCATCAGTGATGACGAAAGAGGACAGTCTTTATGACAGTGCTATGGGTTATGGAGATATATGGGGATTACAGTACCATTATGGTTGTAGTGATGTGTGATGTTATCATGAAATAATATGATGTGATGTTGATGAAGGTGTTAAGAGATAATGGTTAACCCGTTGAGGATGAGTTGATTTTGTTATAACACACAATTCTCATAGACACCTTGTGTGCAAGTATACTCAGGACTAGTCTTCAACAGGTTAATGGAATGATTGATGTTGGTATTGAATAATATATCCAAGGCTTATCACTTCATATTAATAAAACATCTATTTTAGAAATATGCCATTACTAGCTCATTTGTGGCTAACAGTGAATCTCAAAATTGACTTATTTTGCTTTTACCCTGTCACTCCAGGAATTGACTGAGGCGCTAAGAAAGCAGTCCATTGCAGAAGCCAACCTGGAGGTTCGCAGTAAGGTAAGAATGTGAGGTGCTCAATTTATTATCCATTGCACCGGCTCTTTTAAAGCTGGCTACTAAAATGCAGTGGTTACATTTTTTGCAAATTCTATGTGTCAATGATATTTGGGAATTTTAACAACACACCAAAATACTGCTTCCTGTATTACACACAGCTGCAATATATATTTCCAAAATTGAAATTGCTAACACTACTCCTTAAAATGGCTGATATGTATTCTTAAAAATTGCTGATCTTTATTTTCCTTTCCATCACACTGCTTTTCATTTGTAAGTATCACCTCTCCCAAAATAGCCTTACTGGCCCTGATGCGCAATGCAGTGTGCTGGTGAAATATGTCATGGATATACTGTAAGTGGTAAAAGGATAGGTGCACGTGTCAACCTAGTGGTCACTAGGTTGATCAGTGAGTTAAGAGTTGTGCTCAGTCATCACAGGAAAGGGGCTAGTTGGATTTGACCTTGTGTCTTTAGGGAACTTAACAAAGTTCTTGTTTTCCCACTTGCCAATCCCCTCTCCCCTGTCCCTTCCTCACCCCCCCCCCTCCCCTGTCCCCTCCTCACCCCACCCTTCCCCCCCCCCCCCCAATCACCCAGGCCCTGAGTGACCAGGAGAGGGACAAGGCGGGGGCCCGCTCCGACCTCAGACAGATGCAGGACCAGGTGGCCATCATGCAGCAGGAGCGGCGCACTCTGGAGACCAGAATCGAGGAGCTCCAAACAGAGCTGCTCCAGGCAGAGCGTAATGGCATGGCCACCTCACAGCAGCTGGTCGACACCAACAAATCTCTGCAGAAGATGGTGCGTTGCCATAGCAACTTTTGTTTTCCCATTGGTCATCCTCTCCTCATTTCTTTATTCCTCCCCCTTTTGATTTGTAGATAAAGTGAATGCCTATAATATGTATTACAGTTTTCAGCACCTCCACTGGTGTCGTGGTTGAAGCCGTGCCATATGTAAGCAAAGCCTTTGAAGAAACTGTTGTGTTATATGTGGAATGCATTGGAACCAATAAGCTGCAAAGACAAAATGCTGTTTGATGAACAGATATATGTCTCTTTCCAAATCCGTGTGTCTCGATTTGTTTTTGAGTGGTAGTGTAGGAGATATGACATTCTGGTCAGTGCTGACAAAACTTCAAAAGTCGCAAAGGACTTTCCACTGTAAAGGTCACATTTTGGGGGGGATATGAGTGTGTGTATTTATATATTGTTTGGATGAAGACTGACATATGATGCAGTTGTCTTCCAGTATTGATATAGATAGTGAATTCACTTTGAATATGTAAGAGGGTACATGGTTCTATGTGATCCTGTATGCATCATTTATTTATCAAACAGTGGCTGGCTTTTTTTTTCTTCAAATTTCTCTCATCACCTAATATTTGTTAAATTGATAACACACCAAAAATATTGCCTGCCAAAGAATAAATGCACTGTCTTTTGTCACCAAGGCGGAAACTTTCAAACATTTCTTCTCACACAGTGAGAATGCTTATAATAAATTCTTGATCTTGCCGTTATTCTCAGTTGCATATTCAACAATGCATGAAATCGTCATTCAAATCCTGTTTCAGTAGTGATTATACAACCAAATTACATGGCATGTACAGTAACTTGAATCTTTTGCAATGCATGGGATAAAACAGCAGGGTAAGATGGAGATGGAATTGATTTGTATTTATTGGTGTCTCCACATAATTCTCTGATCTTGTCTGATCATCACAGAGTGAGTTGGAGGAGAGACTGCGCCACTTTGAGGCGGAGAACTCTCGCATGGAGATGGTTGTGCAGCAGGAGAGAGAACGCAGTGAGGGCCTGAGGACTGACCTCCAGGAATCTCAGAAGGTAAGGAATAAAAAAAGAATTGGCACCACACCCAAATGTCCTTAACTTTTTGCCTGCGAGATGTCTGCATAATGGAGTTTCTGTTGAGCTGTTGATGGGTCATAATGAATTTTTTGATGAAGATTACAAATTGGTTGCCCAATTAGAATTTAGGGAACACTTGGAAGCTGTGAACTTGTGGGACAAATTTGACCATATACTCTGAGTCTATGTAAAGAAAAAGAAAATTTCATTTTGTGCCCTTTAGCAGAACCGTGTGGGGGGGGGGGGGTGAGGGTTGCAACGCCCCTTTTGGGCTTATCAAAAAAGTCAAAAATTGAAACCAAACAAAACAACAAAATTGAGGAAAAAAAAGATAAACACCCATGAATTTCCAAAGGTTCCATCCTTAAACCTTATTGACCTCGACCCCCACACCCTGAAAAACGTTCCGAGGCCCCTGTTTACATTGTAGTACAGATTACCTAACAGCCATTCATTTCATTTCCCTGTACATCTGGGAAAACTTGGAAGCAATGATTGTACACTTGAACTTATGGGACATATATGGCCATGTACTCGGATTGCATGTAAAATAAGAGAAGATTACATTTTGTGCTCTTTAGTATACAGATTACTTAGAAGGCATAGTTTTGCAACCCTATATTCTTTTAAACTTTACGTAATAGAAATAATTTTTTTTTATAAAATATATCATACTCATTCCGTTGATATTTCTAGATTGATAAAAAAGAAAAAAATGAATAAAAAATACAAACTTCTCTTTCATGTTATAATTGCCACTGCTGTGTCAAAAATTCACAGTGTCAGAAATGATGTGTAGTACCTAGTACAGGAGAGTCGTACTGCTTTCAGTTTGTCTGGCACATTCTGCATCTGTAGTAATACACATGCATATTATACCCTCTCTAGATTCGCAGTGGACTGGAATCCCTGGTTACAACGCTGAAGACCAGTAATTTGCAGATTGAAGGCAAACTCAATGTAAGCCCTCCTTCTCCTCCTCTTCCTCCACATACTCCTCATTCTCCTCCCTCCCCCATTCCTTCTCCTCCTCTTCCTCCTCCTCCTCACATATCCTACTTCATGCCTCTCTGTATGGAAATCCCCACCCCCTTTCCCCAATTTTTCTTCTGCTTAGATGATGAATAGATGTGATCTGATGATGTGGGAAGCATAAACAGCAAAGTATAGCTGTTTTGCACATGCTGGCAATTAGAAAGTAGAAAAAAAAATTGAATTTGTAAGACTGTAAAAGCTGTCAATGTCATGAGGGTTTTGGGTATGCACATCCCTCCTTTTGGTAGTATATGCATCGACAAACTTGAGCTTGAGGTACAGTGGGTGATTTCAAGTTCGGTGCTAGTGCTAGTGCTGGTGCTAGCCGCCAAATAACAGCCCTAAATCGACCTCCAACACCGACGGTCAGATTAACGAGGCGATACCGATCAAAATTATTGATCACCAGCACTAGGTGTTGGATCACAGCACCGCGAGCTCCGCAGGATTTGCGCGACGAAAAAAGTGATGGCGCATAGTTAAAGTCAAATACAAAAAGATATAGCCAAAACTGCTTAGTTTTAGACACGTAACGAGGAAGGCTGATTAAAATGCCACAAATTTCATCCCTTCTTTAAAACACAATTATCTTTATTTTGCTCCCAGGCTCAGATTTCTATGGCCATGTCTGTAGTGTTCGTGTTCTTTACGTGGGCAACCATTGCATTAGCATAGACTTTGCACGTAAAACGTGCATCTCTTATGGAAGTGAATACGGGTCTCGCACGGCAACGCTAACACCAGCACCGAATTTGAAATGAAGAAAATGATAATCCCTAGGGGCTAGTGTTAGTCAATAGGGAAAAAGCACGTAAATCCCTAACACAGACGGTGGAGCTCGGTTCAGCAGACGACATTCAACACCGAGCCCAGCACCGGCAACCGGAAATAGGTCATAATTTTTTAGGTCGACTCCCAACATCGATGTGATTTCAAGTTCGGTTTTATCGCCGGTGCTAGTGCTGAGATAGCACTAGCACTAGCACCGAACTTGAAATCACCCAGTGTATTGCACTGATCTTCGTTAATGGGTTATACATGCTGAGTGCATGTGTACTAGTATTTTCGTGCACTCAGTCATATACATGTACTATTAAAGTACATAAACAGTTAAGTGGCGGAGTAGACAGACAGGCGCCAATGTAGTGCTTTCTTAAAATAGCCTCAGTGTCAAGTTTTGAAAAATAACATCTCATGAAAATGTCTGTGACCTCCTCATTCATGAAAATATCTATACATGAAAATTACAGTTTTTACAGTCATCACCATGGTCTACATGTACTCAAGCCTCGTCTGTCTCTAGTGTAAGAATACTGAGAGGAACAAAATTCTGACTCCCCCACCTCATAATAAGGTTCTTTCTCTCTACAGGAGGAGTTTGCTGCCAGGAACATCTTTGCCAAGGAGGCTGAGGAGCACAAAGACTTATGGGAGACAGAGGTCAAGTCCAGGTCACGCCTGGGTATAAAGGTCAGAGAAATTTGTACTAGAATACACAGTGCACTGACCCTCACCTTTTGAACATTGCAGACTGTCTTGAGAAAAACCAGGCATGTCTTGATCCAAGGCAAACAGTCAAGAAGAATGAATGCTTTGGTGAGAGTTTCAACTGTGTACTACAGATTACTACATACGTTGATTACACCTTGCAAAGCAGGCCTAGGTACAACTATGTGATGTTCATTTGTGAGACAATCGATATGGTGCTTGCAGTGTACATGCATTTATTGTGTTTTCATAGGTCAATAATTTCCATCATATGTCTGTATCGTATCTACTCACGTTATGCCTTATTTCTATTAACATTCAAATATCTCATTTTCTCATATGAATCACCTTTTCCTTGCTGCTCTCATGTTTGTGTTGTCAGCTTTGTTCCCTTCCTCGTTATCATACCCCCGCCAAACGAAGTTTGAAGGGGGTATATAGGAATCAGCGGGCGGTCGGTCCGTTGCAAATCTTGCGTCGCGAACTACTTCCTCAGTTTTCAACCGATTCCCATAAAACTTGGCAGAGATGTGTGCCTTAGGTTGTAGATGTGCAAGACGTATTTTTTGACAGTACCCAAAACTACGTTGCCATGGTAACGGCATATTATGGGCAAAAATGGGTACAAATCTTGCGTCGCGAACTCCTCCCACAGTTTTTGATCAATTTTTATGAAATTAGGTACAGATGTTCATCTGAATATGTTAATGTGCAAGACACATATTTCCGCAGTGGCAAAAAGTGCGTTGCCATGGTAACGGCATGTTATTGGTAAAATATAGGGCAAAATGCTTCATGGCAAAACTGCTTCATCAGTGTTCTTCCAATTCTCATGGAATTCATATTGAATGTTTGTCTTAGGATATAGGTCAGCATGACACATTTCTTGACAGTGACAAAAAGTATGTTGCCATGGTAACAGCTCACATATTATGAGCCAAAATGATGGAAAATTTTGTGTTGCAAACTACTTCCTCAGTTTTTGCCCAATTTCCATGAAACTTGGTACAGATGTGTGCCTTTGGTTGTAGATGTGCAAGACGCATTTTTCGACAGTACCCGAAAGTACGTTGCCATGGTAACGGCATATTAATGGCAGAAGATCAAGGAAAGATCTTGCGGATTTAACTACTTCCTCAGTTTTTTGACCAAAGCTTATGAAATGTTGTTTTGACCAAAGCTTATGAAATGTTGTTTGGCGGGGGTATAACCAGTCGCTGTAGCGACATTTCTAGTTTTATTCTTGGAAACCCAATATTTTTCTCACAATTGAGAGAGATTACAGTGTATAATTATCTCCAAGACCTTGAGTGTGTTTATACACAAAGTATGTTTGATAAAACTGAGGTCCAATCCCAATCTCTTGCGCGTTCTTTCATGCAGATATCTCAGTTAGAGAGGGAGAAGGCCAGAATGCAGTCAGATGTTGAAGAGGTAAGATCCCAATATAAGATAGTGATATGGATCCTTAGTAAATGATTGGCTGAGAACTAGCTATCACATGACAAGGCTTTTATTTTCCCTTAGGGCCCAACTCTGCTTTTCATTGAGTGTTGGTGTACTGCTTGTCTGCTCAACTGCGTAGCCTGTGTATTAGAAATGCACTCCGATTGTTTGTGTGTGTGGTTCAGTTTGTTTTGAGCTGGGTGTTGACCTGGGAATTTTGCTAAAGTGGCTTCCACAGAGTTTAAATTATATCACCATTTAAAAAACAAATAATGCTCATTACTTGGTCAAATATTGGTGAAATTATCCACCCTCGGAAACTTTTGAATGGTCCAAAACATGCTCAGCTTCACCTTGTGTATTTTTTACTGTACCGAAATTACTATCTGGTGGATAATTCTTACTAATGACCTGTGCAATGGGCATTATTTGTATGCTATTCCTTATTTCCTACAAAAACCCAGTTTGAGATTTTATGGGAGTTTATCATACCTTTACCCCAGGCCATGTGCAATTCACACCAGCTCAACCTCTTGTCATTCATGTTGCTTCAATCTAGGAGAAACGAAAAACCAGGAAATTTGCCGAACTCAAGAAGAACATGGAGATCCAGTGTAAAGCTGAAGCTGAGAAGTGAGTTTGGAAGCAAATAAATTTCTTAGTAGCAGTCAGGTTTCCCTACAGTTGCTTGTTACTTTTGTCACTGTTTGTCTCTTCATTTTCTGGCTCTATATCTTGTCATTGTGCCTATTTGTCAGTCTGTCCAAATGGCTGTCAATCTGTTTTTCTGTGCTATTACTCCTTAATCCGGCATTCATAAACATGAAGAAAAAAAATCTCTTGCAATCAATTCTCAAATGTGATTTTTTTTTTGTTTTCAAAAGGATGGATTATAAAATTATATATGAGTAATTGCAAAAGGTATGAGAGTGGTCATGGTATTATTGTTCATTAATGGTTTCAACATTTTCAATATTCAGTCCAGTAATTTAGAATTGTTGGGAAACTGAAAGATAAGACCATCTGTTGAGTCAAGAATAAATGTACAACTTAGGCAAAGTGTGAGAAAGAGTGAACATTTTTTGAAAAGAATTAGCTGGTAGACCCCCAGGGTTAAGACCAAACAATTACCATTACTGTATGGTGAGGGATTTTCCTTATATGTCCATGTCTTATTGTGAGGTTTGTGTTTAGAGGAAGCATGTCATAGAGTACTGCAGTGATAATGTCACAGTCTTTTGTTATAACTTGAGTCAGAACCAGGTGAAATCATGGTTAATAGCAACATAGCATTCACAGATATTCGGACCAGGTGAGGTTGTTTAGAACCAGTTTCCATGGCAACAAATGGCTATGATGTCACACTTCGGTACTCTATATGATTGTGTCATGTATAATGTAGCATGTTGAGCAGGTGCAGTGCATGTTGTGAGTGTAATCTTTGTTCTTATCGATGGCACTCTGGCAGGAATCAACGACTGGAGCAAGATCTATCGGCTGCCAGGTCCAAGATGAAGCTCATGAAGAGAAAACTCAAGGTTTGTGTCACGTGCCAAGCTCTTCCAGTTTTCAAAGTTTGTGGCTCCCAAGTTTGTGCTGGTTGTACCATCAGCTCTTTTAAGGTCCAAGACTAAGTTATATATCGTCTCTGTAGAGGTAAAGGATGGCATTGTGCTTGAAATTGAAAAGGTGTGCTTTATAAATGTTACAAACAATTGAAATGGCGACAAATATTTGTTTCAAAGACTTTGCAGCGGCACCTAAACTGTAAAACATATGTACACAGAATATTGTGAGAGAGATAGATATATGAATGAATTAATTGTTTGATATGTAGATAATTATGGTAGATAAATAGACACAAGTAGATTGATAGATAGATACATAAAGAGACCAATAGATGGACAGGTAGATGGGAAATAGAGACAGAGAGAAATAGAGGAAGATAGATGAATAGAGATTTAATACTGTGCCTTTAGGGTAGATTCGATCAGGTATTCGTGAGAAAACATTTCGTTTACCAATAATCAGTGACTGAGATCACGTCTCCTTGGTTTTGATTTGCAGGAGCAAGAAGCACCGGAACTAAGAATCAACTCCCTGCAGTCTGAGTTTGAGAGAGAAAGGATCAACATGGATGGCACAGTGGTCACACTCCGGAGACAGGTGGGTTGGGAGGCAGGCGGGTTGGGAGATGGGTGTGTCTAGAGATGCTTGGGTCGGGAGACAGGTGGACCAGGAGATGGGTGGGTTAGGATACAGTTGAGTCAGGAGACACGTACGTCTGGAGACAGGTGAGTTAGTGGGTTAGGAGATGGGTGGATTGGGAGACAGGTGGATTGGGACATGGGTAGGTTGAGAGATGGGCAGGTCAGGATGTGGGTGTTTCAGGAGACAGATGAGTTGAGAGATGGGTGTTTCAGATGATGGGTGGGTTGGGAGATGTATGGGTCAGGAGATGAGTGTTTTGGGAGATGGCCGGGTCAGGAGATTTGTGCTTTGGGAGAGCCGTGGGTCGGGAGATGGGTGGGTCTAGAGATGGGTGAGTTAGGAGATGGGGGAGGGGGGAGGGGGCTGGGGGATGGGTGAGTCCAGAGATGGGTGGGTCGGGAGACAGGTGGGTCAGGAGATGGGTGAGTTAGGAGATGGATGGATCGGAAATGGATGGGCTGGGAGATCGGTGGGTTGAAGATTGATGGGTCAGGAGGATGGGTGGGTCAGAAGATGGATAGCTAAGGAGACAGGTGGGTTGGGCGACGGATGAGTCTGCAGATGAATGGGTTGGGAGATGGGTGTGTCAGATGGGTGGGTTGGGAGACTGGTGGGTTGGGTAGAGGGGGTCGGGAGATGGGTGGGGGGTTCCGTAGAAGGGCCAGTTGGGAGTTAGATGGGTTAGAAATGAAATGAAATTGAATTAAAATGAAGTGAATATGAAATGAAATTTAATGAAATTGATATGAAATGAACGAAATGTTGACTACCAACTGTCTTCAGTTAGACCACACCTTCTCTCTTCCTACCAGCTGGATGACATCAACCAGCAGCTGGAGAGAGAGAACCTCCTCAGGCTAGACATAGAGAAAGAGAACCGACGACTTCTGCAGGGTGGGTTCCAAGTTTGGGGTTTTCCCCCTGTAAACTGATTTAACACTCTTACAACCAACATCCCCTACTGCCATTCACTGCCTATGTGACTGGGCTGCCAGTTGGAGTGAATGAATTAAAACAGGTTATCCTGTAGTGATTATTACCTATAGACTTGTCATACTAATGGATACATTATTCATTTAACATTCAATATTGTAAGTCATCATGCATACTTCTGATATCTTCTTCAAGAAATGTCTCGCAGCATTCTTCCGTTTTTTGTGTTAGGTTGTTTTGTTGTTTGTTTGGGGTTTTTTTTCATCAGACAGGTTATACGGATCACACTTTTCCAGCTGTAGCTTCTCTAGGGTCTAGCATCAGACCTCAAATGTAGATTTAACTCTCAAAATGTAGACAGTAACAAGAATGCACTGATAAATTTCGTCAGCTTTGCACCAATGTAACAACTATCCTGGAAAATTCAGTGAAAGAACAGAAGTCACAGTTTAAAGAGGGAAGTGACCCAACTTCTATGGCAGTATAATAGTGATTTTGCATTGTTTTACTTGGACAGCCTGCGAGTGCTGTTTAGATAAAGATGATTGTATTCTGGCGTATTATAGTGAACTTGTCTGTCATTAGGAAGTATCAGCAGTGAGAGTTGGAATGTAGCCCTTGAGAAAAATCAAAGAAAGTCTTTTTGTGATGAGTACTCAAAATCATCGTTATCAATGTCTGATTATTTTACAGAGGTTAATTCTACAAAGAGTGCAGTAAAGGTGAGAGATTTTTCACTCCATATCTATAGATGCAGCAAGAATAGTTAACAGTTCAGTCTAGAAAAGAAAGCCATATCTCAAAAAATGGTCAAATCCTTCTTCCAACATCAATACCGGGAGATTGTAATGCTCAGACAAACCATCTTACCCTGTTTGTTACACTGTTGGTTTGATGCAGAGTTGGTGGCAACTTGCATTTTGGCTTTGTAAATTAATGTTTCATATGTGCCTGTTAATTTGTGTGACCTGTGCATTGTACATCATACATGGATACAAACTTTAAAATACTTCTTGTAATGAAGTATGTACAGTGTTGAGATGATGGTATTGACCTGTTGCATTTTCACTCTTATGTTCATGTGCTTACAGTATAGTGTGCACCTCATGTAAATTAACATTTCTGTTAGACCTTTTCTTTATCACATGTGCAATTTCAGACCTTATTGACTCTTAGTCTTGCGTTTCTCAAACATTTGCTCATTTTCTTTTAGAATAAAGAGAAGCTCGAGAAATCCAAGCGAAAACTCCAAGAAGAGCTGTCACACACAAGAGTAAGTTCAAAAAGATTTCCTCCCGTCTCCCCCCCCCCCCTTAACATTCTTGGGCACACCGGCCTTTAACATCCTATTTACAGTCTACATAAATGTGTTGGCCATAGGAATAGAAGAGTTAACTAAACCTCCATGCGAATATGCCATAGACGCCAGTGTGAAAGGTTTTTTATTAGTTCGAGGCATGTCTAACCAAACGCCAATTTTATGCTTTAATTAGGTTTGGGAAGCAATGTGACATCTATGATTGGACTAGAAATGTTGTGTTATTCTACAAGTGTACATGTTGTTTGTTTATTTGGGTAGGGAGTTTGTATTTTTATTTATTTATTTGTTTATTTATGTGTATTTGCAGTCATTAGTTGGCAAATATAATCCATTTCTTTATTCATATTATTATTATTATTTATCTATTTTTTTTGTAAAGACCTTTTAACAAACCACAGTACTGCTCAGAATGGCTTCAATCATTTCATGGAAAGGATGGGGTCCTTAAGGCTGTTTAATCATGACACTTCTCATTAGCAGTGTAATGGTTTGGTGTTTTTGTTTTTGTTTTCATTGTACTGCACCAATGCAGAATTTGTTCGCCTGTGTGTTTTAGAGGTGTACCTCATTCAGTATCGGTTGGTATGTTGTGCAAATGTCAGAGCAGTGGTCAGTGTACCGACGTGACCATTTCATGAGCTGGATTGACCGAGTGCTACTCCAGTGTGCCGTTGTCACGTTTTATCCCGAGTTTCTTCTTGAACCTTGCATTTGGTCATTTGGAAGAAGTAAAAAACTGACCTAGTTACTCCTTGATGTCATGTAAGGGTCATAAGGATAATGTCATTACTCCATAGTTCAGCACTTTCTCTGGTATGTAAATGGCATTTGAGGCCAATTTCAATACTTTGCTCACGTTTTGGTAATGCAACACTTGACAGGTATTCAAAGAACAACTTAATTCTACCCAAGTCTCTTGATGAGCTTCAGATAATGTTTTTATCAGACCTTACATTTCCTTTTTTTTATTTCGTTTTTCCAATTTCATTTTCCATAATCATTACTCTGTCTTTTCCTCATCATTTCATTTCCTCCATTCTTGTCTAATTATAATGCCATTCTCTATGTTTCCCTCTCCTGGCTTATATTTTCTTTCATCCATTGAAACTCTTCTCAGCCACTTCCTTTCCATCAACTGACCGATGGAACTCTCCAGGTGTGTGGATGCATGATTAGGATAGCAATGAACTCATTTCTCTGTTTAATGCTATGTAGAAACATGCTGAATAATGTGGGTTTGGCCAACAGTAAGAGTAATTTTTATGTTAATTTGCATTCACAGTCGACATACTTTTTTTTTTTTTTTAAAGTTCTTTTCATGAATGTTAACTTGGATATGAGGTGGGGATCCCAGGAATATCATCAAGCGCTTGATTTTGATATGAAATTACAGTTTGATAACTTCAACTCTCCCTCCATTTTATCTGAAACACACTGTACTCTCAAGGTCAAATGCATGTTAACCTATTTATCATCATAACTCTCTCTACCATTTATACATCATGATCTGCGAATGGCTCTCTTTCCAGTGAGACTCAATGTGCTTTGTAAAGGCAACTTGTCTGATTCATTTTCTGTAGCTCTGGGAAGATGCTTTTGATCTCTTATCAAATCAGATGATTTGTGAGATTGAGTTTAATTTTTTCTACCTAATTTCTCTCTTTCCCAGATGGCCATGCAGCAGAATTATGTAGAGAAAGGAGAACTAGAGAAATACAAGCAGGAGCTAGATGCAAAGGTAAGGGGAGATATTTCTAAGTTTGGAGTCTGTAGAGTGTGAGATAAAAGTGGTTTGTTTTCCTAGTTCAAATTGTGTGGATGTCTGCTGTTCTATAGAAAAAAAAAAAATCAAGCAAGCAAACAAAAACTGTAAAACGAGGAATGTTCGCGTGCATTTTAATTTCGCGAATTTTGCGAGCGGCAACATTCGCGAAATTAAAATGCACGCAAAAGTTCTTGCCTACACAATATGCATTGGATGCCGGTGGTAAGTCACAAAAATTTCATACTGCAAGAAAGGCCGTCGGCTCCAATTCGCGAAATTTTCATGTCGTGAATATGTCATGTTTTACAGGAAACAAAAGTTGATATCCTAAAATCACACGTGTATTTTGCTGTTTTCAAAGGTATTGATACTTGAATTGTCATTATTATTATTTGTATTAGATTCCTACATAACTGCAACATTAAGTTTAGGTTCATGAAATATGCTTTGCCCCTGCCAGTGTTAAAGAGTTGTTGTGTTTCATCAACAGTGGAGTTTGTGAATGATGATTCCAAAAGTTGTGTTTTAAGGCAGTCAAATCCATACAAAAAAGTAGTTTTAGATGTGATTTGTTTATTGAAGAAATAATGCAGGTTCTCTGCTGGCATGTGTGTTGTAGTGTGTGTGTGTGCATGCGTGTGTGATTTTGTTACGTGTTACGTTCCCTCATTTGTTTGCTTTCTGACTCCAACAGGCTCGAATTGAGATCAATGAGAAACTGGAACAAGTTAATGCTTATTTGGAGCAACAGGTGAGGTAGACCTATGAACAGAAAAAAGGAGAGAGGTGGGGGGGGGGGGAAGGGGGAGAAGGAGAATATGATTCAAATGGTTTTACAGGAGTCATGGACTGGCACTGTTCAGAACAAGTGACAGTCAAATTAATGATTCTTGTGTGGAGTTATTATTTTTTTTTCATTCAATGTGGAATTTCTAACATCTAAATCTATTCACTTGTAAAACAGTCAATGAAACAGAAAATGGTTGAATTTTTTTAATCATTGTTTTTATATGCTGTTACAGCAGGGAGTGTCAAAATGATGAGGGCAGGTAGAAGAAGCATGAAACTGACGATGATGATAATTAAGATGAGATATATAGAAAGTTGGCTGCCTCAGAGATTAAACCAATATCTGCCATGAGGAGCATGCTTGTTCTCTTGTTAGACACAATACACAACTTAATAATGGAACGTTCATGTCTGATTACCGGTAATACAGCTGATGAAACAGGAAATATCAGTCAAGCAAGTTCATGGTTGAATCTAATGCAGATTCCTTTGTCATTGGAATTCTTCTTCTGTAAAGAAGATTAGTTGCCTGAAAGATTAAATCCATTTCTGTCATGAGGAGAATGTTGGTCCTTCAGCCATAGACACCTAACTTATTGCAATGTTAATGTCTGGTCACTCGTAAACAATCAAGAAAATTGAAAATGTCAGTTATGTGCGTTTATTGTTGAAGTTAGCTTATCCATTTTAGTACCATTGGATTTCTTGGCCCTGATAATGACATTGAGGTGTAGATGTGAAAAGACATTTTTTATGTTTATCGAAGAAAGCATTGCCATGGTAACCACAATTTCTCCAAAACCTTGTGGAACAAACTACTTCCACAGAGTTTAAGCAATTTATTTCAAACTTGGTATGTAGGCTCTATAATGATCTATAGGTGTAGTTATGCAAGACACTCTTGTTTGTACCTGACAAGGTGTTGTCATGGTAACTGCATATTTTCTTGAAAATCTTGTGGAGTGAACTACTCTTGCAATTGTGAAGCAGTCAAACTCACAAGGTACAAACAAGGTACTGCACACATACACACAGACACACATACACATAACCTTTTATCAAACCCTAGTTCAATTCTTTTCCATAGAAATCTGGTGAGCTTAATCTGGATTTGGGAGCGAGGGTATTAATTACCTTTAGTGATACTTCTAGTTTGGGAAGAACAGTTTCTATAACCCTTTTATACCCAGCTCAGTGAAGACCCTTTCATTTGGCAGGACAGTTTCTATAACCCTTTTATACCCAGCTCAGTGAAGACCCTTTCATTTGACAGGAAAGTTTCTACAACCCTTTTATTCCCAGCTCAGTGTAGACACTTTCATTTGGCAGGACAGTTTCTACAACCCTTTTATTCCAACCTCAGTGTAGACCCTTTCATTTGGCAGGACAGTTTCTATAACCCTTTCATACCCAGCTCAGTGTAGACCCTTTCATTTCAACCTGGCAGAACAGTTTATATAACCCTTTCATACCCAGCTCAGTGAAGACCCTTTCATTTGGCAGGACAGTTTCTATAACCCTTTTATTCCCACCTCCGTATAAACCCTTTTATTTGGCAGGACAGTTTCTACAACCCTTTTATTCCCAGCTCAGTGTAGACCCTTTCATTTGGCAGGACAGTTTCTATAACCCTTTTGTTCCCAGCTCAGTGTAGACTGGTTCATTTGGCAGGATAGTTTCTATAACCCTTTTATACCCACCTAAGTGTAGACCCTTTCATTTGGCAGAACAGTTTCTATAACCCTTTTATTCTCAGCTCAGTGTAGACCCTTTCAATTGGCAGGACAGTTTCTATAACCCTTTTATTCCCACCTCAGTGTAGACCCTTTCATTTGGCAGGACATTTTCTATAACCCTTTTGTTCCCAGCTCAGTGTAGACACTTTCATTTGGCAGGACAGTTTCTACAACCATTTCATTCCAACCTCAGTGTAGACCCTTTCATTTGGCAGGACAGTTTCTATAACCCTTTTATTCCCAGCTCAGTGTAGACCCTTTCATTTCAACCTGGCAGAACAGTTTCTATAACCCTTTCATACCCAGCTCAGTGAAGACCCTTTCATTTGGCAGGACAGTTTCTATAACCCTTTTATTCCCAGCTCAGTATAAGCCCTTTCAATTGGCAGGACAGTTTCTATAACCCTTTTATTCCCACCTCAGTATAAACCCTTTTATTTGGCAGGACAGTTTCTACAACCCTTTCATTCCAACCTCAGTGTAGACCCTTTCATTTGGCAGAACAGTTTCTATAACCCTTTTATTCCCAGCTCAGTGTAGACCCTTTCATTTTGTAAGTTCCTATAACCCTTTTATTCCCAGCGCAGTGTAGACCCTTTCATTTGGCAGGACAGTTTCTATAACCCTTTTATTCCCAACTCAGTGTAGCCCCTTTCATTTGGCAGGACATTTTCTATAACCCTTTTATTCTCAGCTCAGTGTAGACCCTTTCATTTGACAGGACAGTTTCTATAACCCTTTTATTCCCAGCTCAGTGTAGACTCTTTCATTTGGCAGGACAGTTTCTATAACCCTTTTATTCCCAGCTCAGTGTAGACTGGTTCATTTGGCAGGACAGTTTCTATAACCCTTTTATACCCACCTAAGTGTAGACCCTTTCATTTGGCAGAACAGTTTCAAAACCCTTTTATTCCCAGCGCAGTGTAGACTGGTTCATTTGACCGGACAATTTCTATAACCCTTTCATTCCCAGCTCAGTGTAGACCCTTTCATTTTGTAAGACAGTTTATATAACCCTTTTATTCCCAGCGCAGTGTAGACTGGTTCATTTGGCAGGACAGTTTCTATAACCCTTTTATACCCACCTAAGTGTAGACCCATTCATTTGGCAGGACAGTTTCTATAACCCTTTTATACCCACCTAAGTGTAGACCCTTTCATTTGGCAGAACAGTTTCTATAACCCTTTTATTCCCAGCTCAGCAGTATAAACCCTTTCAATTGGCAGGACAGTTTCTATAACCCTTTTATTCCCAACTCGGTATAAACCCTTTTATTTGGCAGGACAGTTTCTACAACCCTTTTATTCCCAGCTCAGTGTAGACCCTTTCATTTGGCAGGACAGTTTCTATAACCCTTTTGTTCCCAGCTCAGTGTAGACTGGTTCATTTGGCAGGATAGTTTCTATAACCCTTTTATTCCCAGCTCAGTGTAGACCCTTTCATTTGGCAGGACAGTTTCTATAACCCTTTTATTCCCAACTCAGTGTAGACCCTTTCATTTGGCAGGACATTTTCTATAACCCTTTTATTCTCAGCTCAGTGTAGACCCTTTCATTTGGCAGGACAGTTTCTATAACCCTTTTATTCTCAACTCAGTGTAGACCCTTTCATTTGACAGGACAGTTTCTATAACCCTTTTATTCCCAGCTCAGTGTAGACCCTTTCATTTGGCAGGACAGTTTCTATAACCCTTTTATTCCCAGCTCAGTGTAGACCCTTTCATTTGGCAGGACAATTTCTCTAACCCTTTTATTCCCAGCTCAGTGTAGACCCTTTCATTTGGCAGGACAGTTTCTATAACCCTTTTATTCCCAGCTCAGTGTAGACCCTTTCATTTGGCAGAACAGTTTCTATAACCCTTTTATTCTCAGCTCAGTGTAGACCCTTTCATTTGGCAGGACAGTTTCTATAACCCTTTTATTCCCAACTCAGTGTAAACCCTTTCATTTGGCAGGACAATTTCTCTAACCCTTTTATTCCCAGCTCAGTGTAGACCCTTTCATTTGGCAGGACAGTTTCTATAACCCTTTTATTCTCAGCTCAGTGTAGACCCTTTCATTTGGCTGGACAGTTTCCATAACCCTTTTATTCTCTGCTCAGTGTACACCATTTCATTTGGCAGAACAGTTTTTATAATCCTTTTATTCTCAGCTCTCTGTAAACCCTGTCATTATACCCCCGCGTCGCGAATTCCTTACATAATCTACAGTTTTAATGCAATTTCGATGAAATTCATGACGACATCGAGGTGTAGATGTGCAAGACATGTTTTTTTTTGTGTTTGTTGGAGAAAGCGTTGCCATGGTAACCAAAATTTTCCCCAAACCTTATGGATTGAACTACTTTCACAGTATTTAAGCAATTTTTTTTTGCAACTGATTGACAAATTGCCCTACATCGACGTAAATAAGCACTGAATTGATCAGTGTTTTAGTAGTAGCCATGATAAAAAAATCATGGGCGTACATACTCGAGCAGGATTCAAACCCAATTTGCCAATCAGTTGCAATGAAAACATCTTGACGGAAGAACTTCATAAATTTGAATATTTAAGCAATTTATTCCAAATTTGGTATGCATAATGATCTATAGGTGTAGTTATGCAAGACTTATTGTCCCCGCCAAGGCATTGCCATTGCCACTGCCATCTGAAATCTTGTGGAGTGAACATCTTCCACAGTTTTAAAGCAGTTGAACTCAAATTTGGTGCAATGGTGGATTTGCTGTCAAATTCATGTTTTTAGGTTATGTAGAAGCCGACATTTGAAGAAAATCTGTTTTATGACAGCCATTTTGGAAAAATCCAAGATGGCGGCCATGTAGGTATCGGGGCAAATGGAAACATTGCTTTCCTGATTTCTTATACAATAAGCTTTCCAAAAATGTATAATCTTTATACTCTACAAAAAAAATCCCGCGAAATTACATAAGGAGCCTGACTTTATGAAAGTTTCTTCCAGTTTTGTGATTGTTCCTGTTCTTTGCCTCATTCCACACCCTTCTCACCTGCCAGAGCCTTGCAAGGGACCGTCTGGAGCAGCTCCAGCAGGCCAGGGACGAGGACTCCAAGAGGGAACTGGAGGCAAGCATCAACGACCTCAAGGTGAGGAAGACATCTCCATGGCAATGTGTGTGCTGCTTAACATCCTCCCCTGACCTTTGACCCTTTAACTCAATGTCTGGAAGTTGGTTGCAGAATGCACTTCTGATATATTTGAAAGTCATTGTGATAAAAAGAGTGCAGGAGGGAATAGAAAATGCCCGTTTTTGTACAAGTGACAAATTTTTATGCACTCAGAGTTGTCATCATCCTTTCCCCTCCATCGTTTTCTTGTGTGAATTAAAAAAAAATAAACAGGCAGAAGTAAAAGTTTCATGCACATTGAGAATTACGACTCCTTGTGTAACAGGTAGTTGGCTTGATGTAAATAAAATAGTTTTCTCTGTCAAAGTTACATGAGTTTCATCTTGACCTTCAATCAGTGATGGGCTTAAATTATGTCAAGTTCCCAATTGCAACTCTCCCCTTCAGTCCCAACTTCCCTAAATTCCCCAAAGTTGAGACTAATGCCACATTATTTTTGTTTTACCCATCAATTCATCCAAATGTACATGAGCATTTTCAATGCTGGTTAGTGCCCCAATTCCATTAGAATGAATTTGTAGTAAATGTTTTAGATGATAAATCAACTTTACAAACTCCTTTGTTTATGATCAGAAAAACATCACAGAACTTTAGGTTTTTTATTTTTTGAATTATAGAATTACCAAAATCCATTCGAGCAGAATATATTGACAGTCATATGAGTTTTGTATACTGTCATTTTAAGTGTAGGTATTTCTGTATGTGAAGTCATATCAAGTGGATAATGGCCTTTCTTTGTGGTGCTGACAATCAAAATGCATTAAAGTATGTTATGTGGAAATGAGAAAATGGCTTCGGAGAGTTCTCGTCAATTCATGAAATGAAATATGATGTGCTACCTTCAGATGGAATGCTCCCAGCTGAGATCAAGTTACCACGAGGCACAGACTCAGAAGGCAACACTGGAGGCTGAGGTGACCAGATATAAGGTTAGTTTCACCAAGTTGCTTTTTTGTCTTTTCTTTTAATGCAAAGGTTGTCTGGTGATGCTGTTCCAGTGTAGTGAGGCATTTACCAGGGTCATGACTTGATGATCGAGTGCCGAGTTGTGTTGGAATATGATTTGCTGCATTGTCCTGTGGTTTTTTGTTGTTTTTTTTTTTGGTTTTTTTATGTACCAATGAAATTAACAATTATTTTATTGGGGTGAAAAAGGAAATTGGAAAAGGAGTACTTTCCAATATCATTTGATTTATTCAAATTGATAGAACTAGTCAATGTACCCGTGGAGTGCCAGAGATCCTCTATGGGTCTATGGAGGTCAAATAACTGTTTGCGCTACTCCTTGGTCCGATCTTGGCCAAACTTGCTCATCTTGTTATTTATATTTGGTTTTTGAATAAAATTGAATTGAATTTAATTGGATTAAACTATTAAATAAAAATCACCTATGATGACCCATGATGATGAACTTGCTTGAAGCATAAGTAGGCGTTCACCTGGGAATCCCCATATAAGTAGGCCCAGTGCCGTATATTAAGAGAGTCTGGCCAACTCGGTTTTTGGCTTATGTGTTTTGAAGCCTGTGATTGGTCAAAAGCTGGTCTAGTGATCTACAGGTGCCATGTCGTTACTGAAGTGCGCTCATACGCAGTGCCCATTGTTAACTGCCCCTTATTTGGCTTGGTTATTTTGTTACGTCTGAGCGTACACGCCAACCCTGTAACGCGTAATACGCGCGGTAACGACATGGCGTCCAAATTAGCAGTTGGCCAGACTCTCTTTATATACGGCACTGAGTAGGCCTACATAGCACCCTCTATCGGGTGTCTGATGATATTTTTTGGGGAATCCCCATATAAGTAGGCCTACATAGCACCCTCTATCGGGTGTCTGATTGCAGCTGACGAAAATTAGAAGTTATTTGACCTTTGACTCCAGTGACCTTGACCTTTTCAAAAATGAACCCCTCAAGGGCAATTTTGCGGTCAACCTGCATCCACCCACTAAGTTTGCTGGAGATCGAACCAAGGACCTGGGAGGAGTAGAGGTACAAACAGACAAACAGACAGACAGACAAACGTTGCTCAAATTTAGTATGATTCATGCATGGAGTTGTTCTTATTGCAAATGATTGACAAAGTTCCCCACATCAAGGTAATTATTTCAGTGCTTATTTGCGTGTACGTCGATGTAAGGCAATTGATCAATCAGTTGCAATTACAGTCAAACCGGTCTATAGCGGCCACCCAAGGGAAACGGAAAAGGTGGCCGTTATAGACAGGTGGCCGCTATAGACAGGTAATCCAACTTTGTGTGCATTGCTTACATGAACACGTATCATCGTTGTATCCTTACATGTACATGTATGTGTGTACGTATGCACACACCATGTGTTTCATGTCGGTGTATATGAAATTGTTGCGCACTAGTATGTGTATTGTCGTGAAGAAAGCTTAACACTAGTGCATTATTATGACTGAATAAGGGATGGATGCAGCGGTGGCGATCACTGAACGTTGCCCGCACAGCTACAAAGCAGAAAAACACGCTGAATTATCGGCTCAGCTCCGGCTCCGTTGGGTTTTTGGCCGCTATAGACAGGTTAAAGTCTACCGCGGGAAACAAAATTTGTGGCCGCTGGCCGCGTTAGACAGGTGGCCGCTATACACAGGGTCTTTAACAGGGATTTTCTCTTGGGGGGATTTTTCAGTGGCCGCTATAGACAGGTGGCCACTAAGGCAGGTTTGACTGTATTTGATTTGTGCAAGGGCAATTTGTGAAATTAGAGAAGAAAAAATGCTTTGAATTATCCAGTGGTTGGCTGTTAATACACCTGGTTTTGGTTATAAGAAATACATTACTTACATATCGTCGCTGGGGCGACAAGACGTCGTATCTACAAAATGTCAAATGTTCAGGAGAGCCAAAAAACATGGCAGCCAAAGCACTACAGTGAATGGGACAGCCTTTCCTTTGACATGCCGTGGTGGCTTAATTTTTAGAGGAAGACAATTGGGATTTGAACAGGACATCAATTAACCTTTAATTTGACCATTAATCCAAAAAAGTCATTTTCACCAAAAGTTCATATACAAGGTCTTGTCACCCCAGCGATATGCCCTTTCCTCCATTGTGGACCCCACACTACGGACATGTCCCCTTTCATCCACATTGATTCTGAACATACGCACACACTCTGTCTCTCTCTCTCTCTCTCTCTCTCACAGGACCTCCATAGGCAAGAGGTTGAATCTCGGGAGCGGCTCGGGGCGGAGCTAGATAGGACACAGAACAGACTGGTAGACCTGACAGCAAGAATGACGTAAGAACCAAACTCTCCTTATCACAGTAGAAGAAGCCACCTGTTGCTTCTTCTTTTTTTTCTTTTTTTCTTTTGTTTAGTATTCAGAACTGTTTTTCCTCCAAAATGCTGCAGGTTTCATGGAAACTACTTTTTTTTTTTTTTTTTTTTTTTTTTTTTTTTTTTTTTTTTTACAAATGTTATCACTACACGTTTCTATTGGAGATAATGTAAAAATATTGTTTCCACCAATAATATGCTTTTTAAGCCACCAAAATACTGCAACACCATTTACAAGGTTGGCATCCCTGTTGCAGTCATAAAGTATGTTTCAGATACTATTGAGTTTTGGGTAAATTTATTTCTTTGATATGAAAGGTATGTGATGAAACTTGTTACCCATGTTAGGATGGAGCGTAAGACCAAACACCTGCGGACCAGTAGCCTGGACCTGACACCAACCAAGGCCTCTCCCAGAGCCACACCCCATAGCCCCGGTCCTGGTCCTGGCACCGGAGTGGATCCAATCACTGAAAAGGTACCAATCCACTTTGGCAGCTTTCTTATTGTAGATGCATAGACTGAGCGAAGTTGGCATTGCCTCAGACTCATTGAAAATAGTGAAGCTATCATTGCAGTTTATATTTCCGACGGTAGTGTGTCAAATCTGTGACAGGTTTATTTATATTTCATTGGATGGCAATGAATGGGATCTGAGGGAATATTGCACTAATCAAAGATGAGCGCAATATTGACCCTAACAAGTGCAATATTCCCAAGTCTTCTATGAATTAAAGCCATCCATTATCATTATTTATATGTAATCATTTTGTAGAGAAGGCATAAACTGTTAAAGGGGCATAGTCCCGGTAGTGTAGATGGCGCTGTTGATGATACTGCCGATCACCGTTAGCATTGATACGAAGATTACCGAAGTTGAGCTGTCATCCAGAGTAAAGTGCGTAGGTGTTGCTAAGTAACGTTGCCTTTGTTGTCTTCTCTGCGCATTGTCTGTAGTAATGCCAGGGTGCGTGCATATGTGCTTGTTATTATGACATCACAAAAGGAAGTTTGCTAAAGCTGTCATCCCCCTCAGCCGAATCATGAGCCGAACTGTGATCCGACCACTGGCTACAGTGAATCGGACTTCTTCGGACTCGGGGAAAGTGGGCCAAAGCGTAAGCGCTAAAGAGGAGTCGATAGCGTAGGTCTCTATAGGAAACTTGCGCCGTGCGCCCGCGTACGCATTTGACTAAAACACCGGGACCATGCACCTTTAAAAAAGTACCACACTTCTACTAGACTTTGAAGTCGACTCTGCATTGAAAAAGGAGTGACTGGCACCTGCGTATGTAGCACGATGTTTTGTGTGCTTGTGAATTGTAACAAGAGTTCATGCACTCATTACAGTAGCAAGCACTCGCACAAAAAGTCGACTTACTAAATAATGGGGTATCATTGCAGTACTAAATGTTTGTGATTACATCAGACTCCTCACTTACATTAATTAATTGATTTCCATGACAGGTTCGACTCGAGTTAGACAAGAGCATAGAGAGACACTTACAAACAGGTGAGTAATTTGAATGAAGGAGTCAAGTGTCTCTTATCATAAATGTCATTGTGAAACTAAAAACTAGCTATTGCCCACAAGTCCTTTTCGCCAAACCCTCACCATACCCTATATCACTAAAGTTGGATGACCTGATGGCAGCTGTTATTTCGAACAAGCTTCAGACAAAAACTGACTCGAACTGTTTTTGCACATCAAAATGAGTAAAGCAAAAGGTATATTGAAGTTTCTCCAAATTTCCTAGAATAAATTGAGCAGCATCATGGCTTTGATCAGGGAGGTGGAAGAAAGATGGAGTGTGCTCTTCTGAGTTTCCTTTGAAGTCATGCGTGGCCCCGACAGCGTTTTTTTCCCCCTCCCGTAATCCCATTACTCACGCTCGGCGCACTGCAAGTCGTAAATCTTGTGGCGGAAATCACGACGCGAAATGCATTGTGGTCGGGGAATAAAATGGCGTCCTACGGTGTAAGCACAGAACTCATAGAGTGTATTCTGTAAAGCAGTGGTGTAAGCAGTGGTGGTGGTTCTGGCGATCGTGATTTTGACGGAGACGAGTTTGTTGAGGAGGAATTGCTTTTAGCAAATTCAAAATCACATTGACACAGCAACTTCACGAAATTTGATTTGCAATTGAAACTGAAACTCAGAAAGTTAGTTGGGCCTTGGCTTGGAAATTGGAGGCCAAGGCAAGGGCAAGGCTCAGGACACTGAATAGCGCAGCGTCACCTCAGGTACGCTGCCTAGCAAAAGCATACCTAACGTTAGTCCTAGCTAGTAGACTCTAGTATTTCACAAACTAGAATCTAACCACTGTTAAACGTTAGATTCTACTAGCTCCAGAGGTGTTCTCTACTACTTTTTAATTCAATTTTTTGTAACGTTAGCATGGGGTAGAGTCAAGCCGATTACCAGTATTTACCGATGAATGATCGAGGGAGAGCGAGGCGAAACACTGTATACTAAGCTCTGTTTTTCCCCCTAAAATATACTTACAGCATCATACATTTAGGCTTTTATAGATATCATCTTTAATTCTCTACGGAAAATTATTATAATCAAGGCTGATATGTCTAATTTACACTTTTTAACACTCAACTTTCTATTCCAATATGTATTTACTAGTAACTCAAATTCACCAAAACAACGGCAACGAACGCTGTCCCGACGCCTACGCGGCGGCCCTACAACAACCCGACGAGTACGCTGAAAAGCCCCAGCTCGCTCGGGTGCAGACGAAAAAAAAAACCGCCTCGGTCTCTGTGAAGCACTACTTTTACACTCGAACTGTTTGAAAACACGCCCGAACACGCTCATGTAACTTATATCATTTTGAAGATCAAGGTCAGGCCTACCTCTCTAACTATAAAAAAATTGCGGAAATGTGCGGGATTTCTCATAATCGATACAGAAACAATATGATGACATCTCTAGCGCACAAAACTTACTGCTCAGTAACTCCGTTGTTTGTGTACCGATTTCGCTGGTTCAAACGGCAATCTCCTCAGCACAGTCTGCTGAACCAGCGAAAGGTATAGACATACCACGCTACCCAATTCTTGAGCCATAAGTTGTAGCTTTCGAAGGGGGACGTCTTTCACTGAATGTAATAGACTGCCAAAATTTTGAATATGACGTCATATTGTCGGTGCCACGCATCGCTTCAAAGCCCGATTTTTACGAGCGTGTGTTTATGGAAGGCCTGGAAAGGAGATCATGTTGCGTCACTCTAGTGCGCCGGAGGGTGATGGGTGGACCGATAAGGCCAGATTTTGACATATTTATCACAGAATGAGGGTTGGATTTCAAGACATTAATCGGTGTAAGACCACTTGATTTTTTCTCTGAGGGAAGCTCTCAGAGTGCCATCTCCATCTTTCTTCCACCTCCCTGCTTTGATATAGAGTCTTTATCACCAAGTACAAAAATTAAGCATTATATAATTATAATGATGATAATGATATTAAGAATGTTAATGAAAATAACAATAGCAATACAATCATACTCCCAGTAAAGCAGCCAATAGTATATACAGTCTCATTTATCCAGGGTAGTCTCTTCTGTTGTTGCATTGTTCTTTTTTTTTTTACATTATTTTTGCACTGGCAGTATGGAGTACCCATGTACAATATACACGGGTATCAAATCAATGAAAACCTCCAATGTGCATTTTGTGTAGGATAGCATGTTTGAGAGAGATTTACATCAAGGGAATAGAGACAAGTGTGAGTGTTTAGACAATATGATGTGCCTATCTCTAAGTTTGAAATATAAATGTGTTTTTATTTCACATTGCTCAAATTTCAGCTCCGACAGAATTTGGGTCAACGTTGCTAGCAGAGAGGTTGGGCAGGGATCATCTCAACAACTCACAAGGGATCAGCTCGCTGGGTTCAACGATACCAAACAACAATTATCTCTCTGTCCTGAGGAAAAACTATTTTGTTTGATGTATTCATGCTGACAGTTATTGAAGCTTTTAATCTAGTGGTGACCCATATAGTGACAAACTTGCTGGAAATACTCCTTGATAAAGACCTTGAACAAGCAGCTCTTACAAACCCTAAGTATTTCCATTAGACTTCCAATTTCAGATGTAAATGTTGCCAAAAGTTTAAAAGTACTTCAGGAACCCTGAGTACCAAAGTGCAAACTCAATTCAATTTTCTCTGGTATGTGCATGTGCATACATCCTACTGTAGCTTGCACCATGTGTGCTTATTCATTGCCAGAGGGTACTAGGTAACTGAGAAAGAGAATGAGAATAACACTGAGCAGTTGAGCAAGGTCATTTTGTGAGGCCAGTTGGTTTGGGGAGTGCATGTGTAGAATAGTCATGGGTGTCCACAAATCATTTGCATTGATGGAAGTAAAGTAGTTGTGTAGAGAACGTGACTGCTTTAGTACAGTACAAGCAAAGAGCTTCAAGAGATATTGGGTAGAGTCACGACAGTCTTGATTCCCTTTGAACCCCTGACGCTGCCACTCAAAAATGTTGAAAGTGTGTGCCAAACTGGATCTGCCTCACCGATAGGAAGATGATTGTTTTGTGTCTCATTGCATAATATCAAGTCAGTATCTATGAAAAAAATATGTCTTTATGGTGGTGATGGAATCACTTTTTGCCATTCCTCCATATTAAAGATAAGTGATACATTATGGTAGAGACACAGGGATGTGAAAATATAAATTGCGCAAAGATTGATGAAATTAAAATTAAAATGATTTGACTGGACATGTCAGACACCAATCTCACATACTAACTTATGAAGAGCTATATTTGAAGATTATACCATATCATTTTTGTTGTAGGTATCAATCAGAAAAGTAATAAAATTTACTTTCCAGTAGGGTACAGTTTCAAACACTTTCACAACATACAGCTCCGATTGACACTTTTGCACATATTTCTGGAAGGGATTTACTTTTGTTTGATATGTTTGATCATTTGGTGGAATTTCATTTCATTTAACGAGTAAACAAGCAAAATATACCTGATATCATGTCAGGGTTCAAAATTAATCTTCAGATTGCTCAGAAAGATAGTGACATCAAATCCTGGGGGGCATTTCATGAAGCATTTTGTCTGACAACTTGTCGGACAAATTTGCTCTCAGCCAATCAGATGCATGGATTTCAGTAGCTTTTAACATTTTGTCAGACAAAATATCCGACAAAACGCTTCATGAAATGCCCTCCCAGTCATCACAGGCACAAATACACCAGTCCAGTGAAATTCTTCTGTGCATCCAAAGAAAACTGTCTGCTGATTGAATAATTATAGCCAGTTGGAACTCGAACTCTTGAACCTCTTTGGTGGTATGAGCACTAATGGGTTTCTTCCTTTCCTCTGTAGATGGTCCAAGTAGCGGAGCACACTTCTGTGCACATTTTCAAACTGTTTAAATGTAATGTGTACATGGATCTTGAAGAAATCCTGCAAAGATGATCAGATCCCCACTGGTTTCTACACAAAGACATATCATATTGATTTTTGAAAGTTAAGTTTCTGGTGTGTAGTTGTTTGTTTGTTGCTTTTTGATGGGGACGAGTAGGTAGGGACGACTGAATTGTCACTCGTGTGCTATGTTGTTAGATCTCTATATTACTAAATATACATATGTGATGTGATTGGTAAATTTGCCGTCAAAACCCAGTATGTGTGATTTCTCTTTCACAGTAAACACCGTCTGCTGTTTTCTGATCTGATTTTGTGATGTGTTCGTTGTTAACTGAAATTCTGTCAGATTTGCACCTTGATGTATATTTGATTCACCTTGACTGTACATGCCAAAAAACAGAAAACTAAATCTCTAGCCATAAGCTAGATGTAGAAATACAATTAATTCATCAATTTGCACAAATGAATAATATTAGAAATCTTAAATCTACAATGAAGGGCTGTTACATTTTTGCATATACATGTATAATTAAATAAGATTTTAATTGAAAACGCAATGCATATACGCAAACATCTTTTTAGATTTTTGCCTTGCATGTAGATGATAGTCCTGCCATTTTTACACCATTCCAAGGAAGACAATTGCCCTCAAGTAAAATTCTGTGTCAAAATGTGTACCTGCATGTCGACTTGTTTGAGGCATTAATCACATTATTTCTCCCTTGTTGTATTTCACACCATCTTCTTGAAGTCATTTCTCCCTTGTATTTCACACCATCTTCTTGAAGTCATTTCTCTGTTGCACAGACTTTGGTAACTTCATTTGTAAAGCAGTATAAGAGGTCTTCAGTTGTTGTTTTTCATCATCTTTAAACTTCAATTGGAGAAAAAAAAAAAACACACCACAAAACATAAAGTAGCACATGTATTATTATGTACTATTTACCTTGGAGTTCCTACATCTTGTCTTTTGATACACTATCAAACTTTGTGTAAGACTGATTTGTTACAGGTTTTAGCATGGATGGGTGTGAATGTAAATTATTAATACAAATCTGTAAACCCATCTTATTTTTTAGAATCCTATTTATGTGTACATACATGTAAAGACTAATGCGTGCTTTTACTAAAAGCTAGTTTGAAAGCTTGTGAGGTGCATATGGAAACCTAATTTTTAAATGTTATCATTTTTCGAGATGTGTAGGAGTCTTGCAAGGCAGGCTGGAACCTGTTTAAAACCGATCTTAAAGCAGCTTGCATGGAATGTGAAATACATGCAGATTGTTCCATTGTTTTTATTACATTTTCCCTTCTGAATCCAGTATACTCTGTTCCATTTGCACTGCAGTTGGAACTGTGGTGGGTGAATTTGACAACTTGAAGGTTTAACCCTATATATATATATAACCTGCTTTGTTTAAAAACAGATGTGTCTCTATGTTACAGAGAACCATTCATGTCAAGATTTCCAAAAGTTGTCCTCTTGCTCATGTTTCCTCTTCCAATAAATCTAATAAATAATCTGATTTTAGACTGGGCATGGACTAAGGTTGGTTCTGAGTGAGGCATAAATGAATGGTTGCCTCATCCATTGTTAGGGCATACAGTACTTTGGGGTCTTTGTGAAAATCTGCCTTTGAATATCCCCATTGCATTCATTGCATGCATTTGATATTTGCATTACCTTTTGAGATGAGGTTGCAGCAGGCTGCATTTAGATTTTCTGATGACAACATTCCAGGTGAACCCTATTATAATGAACATGGATACTACACTATTTTGTTAGAACAAGAAGATTTTAAAACTCCTTTTCCAGATTTACTTTGTCCATTTCAACAAGATTTTATCTAACATGTTTGCCATCCTATATCGTAACGGAGTTCACCCGTATTGTTCAAAATCTGACATTTTGAGAAATCTGTTGTCGTGCCGTTTTGATACAGTGGCAAGTGTGAAATCAATTGCTCAAATAGAGAGTAATGTAGTGTGTGTTATTGAAGTTTGTCTGCTGGTGCTAGACACCTACGTCTTGCCAAAAACCAAGAAACTGGAAAGCACAAACAGTAAACTTTGAGCGTTTGTGTGTCCTCGCGCTGTAAGATATTGGCTAATGAAATTTTTGCAACAAAATAATGCCCATTGATATTAGTACTCAATTTTTTTAAATATTTTTATTCAATTTTGAAGGATGTTCTCATTACTCTAGTCAACTCAATGATTACTAGTACTGTGATGAGTATGCACTCAAATCATTTTTGTTACATTTTACAAAATGAGATTTCTCTCTTACAAAATCAATTTTTGCACAAAAATATGAAATGTTAAAGGACAAGTTCACCTTCATAAACATAAGGATTGAGAGAATGCAGCAATATTAGTAGAACACATCAGTGAAAGTTTGAGGAAAATTGGACAATCGATGCAAAAGTTATGAATTTTTAACATTTTTGTGTTGGAACCGCTGGATGAGGAGACTACTAAGGCTCGTGATGTCATATGAGTACAACAGTATAAAGAAAATGTAAAGAAAATTCCACATATTTTCACTTTTTTCGTATAATTAAAGAGCACTTGACTTGCCTCTTTCTAAAGGCAATGGGAATAATATTACCCATAACACATGTCAGTAACGAGTCGAGGGAATGTGTACTTTTTTCAAAAGATGAAATTTTGTGAAATTCTCTTTATATTTTCCTTATATCGTTGTACACATGTGACATCAGACACTGCAGTAGTCTTCTCATCCAGCGGTGACTGCACAAAAACTTCAAAAATTCATAACTTTTGAACGGATTGTCCGATTTTCCTCAAACTTTCAATGATGTGTTCGACTAATATTGCTACATTCTCTCAATCCTTATGTTAATGAAGGTGAACTTGTCCTTTAAGCTCCTGTGTTAGGGTTTGGGTTTGTTGTTGTTTCATGTATTCAATGGGCATTTTAGTTAATATATGAAATGTGAGGAGTCTACAAAATCTGCATTTAATGTGACCGATCACCTTCAAAATGATGGGATCAGTTTGAGGCAGTGCTATCTGTGTACAGTAAGAACTTTGAATGTTGTTTTGAATATTTTGTCTGGACTGTGGCAGAACGTCCGAGTCATTATCAGTCCTTGAAATGATTGCTATGCACACGTATTAGAGTTTGGAGCAAAAATGAGAATACTACATTGTACATGTATGCAGTTTCCTCTAATATCTGTGACACCAAAGAGATGGTATGAAAATGAATAACTACCTTCATGAATATAAGCTATGTATGAGAAAATAGTTAGCTTTAACTCCAACAATATAATGATTATGTACAGTTTAAACTAAATTTGATTGCATACATAATTCTTTTATTGAAAACTCATGAACTACACACTGATAATCGGCCATTTGGGCTGTACACTTTATCTCACCAAAATTCTACGAGATGTAACGTATTCCTTAACTGGAACAGATTTAGCGATGAAATTGAGTGGAAAATATTTGCTGCAATTGCTTAAAGCGCAGTACAGTTGTTCAAAACTCACTTTTGATACTTTTTTTTTTTCGTGTTACAAGTGTTAACCATAATTAAGTAGAGAATCAGTAGTGGGTGTACGAGTCTGTTACAGTATATTTAATTTTGCAAGAAGTTTTATGTACAAATTGTGTGTTATTTATATTGGCAGAGATACATGTACTCTTGACTTTGTGTGTGACTTGTAATCATTTCAGAACTGCTGCAAAGCAAAGACAGAGATAATTAAATGCTGTTTACACAAGCAAGTATGCTGTCACAGCCTTTTCATTTCCAGTTTGTGTGTTCCATCTATGCCTTTGAATGAACTTGGTGCTCAAGATATTTTTTTTCTTTCAACGCCAATAGAGAGCTTATGATTCGGGACAGGAGGGCATTCAGGATGGTAAGTCCATTCTCTAGTGAGTCTTGCTCTGTCCTAATTTGTTGCCTGTCTCGATTTTTGAGGACTGGGAGTCTCGCTTCCACTGCACCAAGTATGAAAGCTATGTGTATCCTGAGTGTGCACTACTGTACCTAAAAACACACAGCAGCTATCCGTCCTGTCCTGTTCACAGACCATGGGATATTTCCAACAAGAACTGACCAGAACATCTGCAGGACAGAGAGATGTTCGGTTTTGGGAATGCGCAGATTGATTTTATGTTCTATCCACCATCCTGTCTGCCTACGTACCATCCTGAAATCAAAGCTTTCTACTGACAAAGGACTAGCTACCCACACATACGCCCATGTTTTTGAACACCCAATACAACAGTCAGTCATATAACAATCAGCCACAAGGAAGCCATGCAACAAGGCTAGAAATTTGCAAGGAATTGAGGGTATCGCCAATACGTAGGTGCCGTGCGCAGAGCAGCGTTTTAGATGCATTATGGGATAGCTCATGGGACAAACTTGCCCCGGTTTTGGCTACACATGCACTTACACCACGCTCTGTTTTTATAAAGAGGTATTTTTTGTTGAAGATTTCTTCGCTTTCCATCATGTGACCAGCACATTGAAGCCTTGCAGTTGTGAACCATGACTCTAGTGACCGCAAATCAGTAAAGCTTAGACACTTTCTGTCACTACAGCTATGTGTAGTGAGGTCTTAGCAACTTTGTTGTTTCTGTGTGAATTTACAGACCAAGACTAACCATCATAAACAGGTCTGAAATGGTCAGTCCAGGCAAACCCCAAGGAGGAG
This sequence comes from Diadema setosum, assembly GCF_964275005.1. Lineage (NCBI taxonomy): Eukaryota > Metazoa > Echinodermata > Echinoidea > Diadematoida > Diadematidae > Diadema > Diadema setosum. The sequence continues at coordinate 15,100,323 of NC_092686.1, read as the reverse complement.
ATAAAGCCCTCCGTCCCCAGCTAATGTAAACATTCCATAATGACCCCCTTGTTTCAACTCAGTGAAGGTGGTTGGTATATTGAGAAGGAGCTGCCCCTTTTGTGCACTTCTGAAGAGAAAGGCATTGCAGCCGAGGAAACCGTATAAGAAAGTTCTATACAGCATTCACTTGATGATCTCTGTGTTTCAAAGCCCGAATTCGGTAAGAACTGACATTTTATGCCTTTACTGTTATACAGTACATGTACTTTGTAGTCACTGTATACTCCATGTGTGCTTTCTATGTTGTAAGAAAGTTAGGTAGATGATACAAACTTTGTAAGATATTGGTAGACAAAGGAGTTGTGATTCAGGTGGATGTATGCTCCCATGAGTGCTTGTCTTTGTTTGTGAATGGGTAGTGCATGGATGTATGAGTAGTGTGTGGAGATTAGGTGAGTGCTGTTGCTGTGTTAATTGCAGTGTTCAAACTTTCTATAAGTAATTAGTACAGATGTCAGTGATTATTATGCACATGATTTAATACAAGTATCATTTATAATCTCAGATTTATAGTGGGATAACACTGGGATAAACAGGTGATATTCAATATCCTCAGTCATTTTCATGTTTGTAATATATTAGTAACACATAATAGTATATAAGGTTACTCATCCTTTGTGGTATGTGAGAGAGTAATTATAGTTACATGCACTCTGTGTGGTCAGGTTATTAGTAATTGAGAGAGACACACATAATGTGATGGAAAGTGTAACCTTTGCATTTACAGGTGATATTACGATATTATTTGATTAATATAAATAAACACATTATCTCACAAACAGGAATATCTTGTAATATACACCAGCATTAGTGGGTATTCAAATCCCAATGGGAAGTCAAAACAATTTGGATGATTATATTATATTTCAGTAAATTAGTAGGAAGAGTCCGAGTTATATAACCTTTTTGTTAGGGTGCATTCAGATGGTCATTTGATAGCATATATCCACATATTGTAATAATGTTCAATAAGTACAGTGAAGTGAAATTCTGAAGTTGTCACAAGCTGTTTATGACAACAAAGATCGAAAGCTGTGACACAAATAAGATAAATTGTCTGATATTTATTTTGGTTATTATTCATGGAAATATAAAGTGAAATTTGAATTATCAGTGTACGTTTACACGTGATGAAGTTAACATTTATATGGACTGATACGTGCAGATTTCAGTATTACAGTTTTATTACCTTGTTACATGAGGGTAAACAAGTATGAATTGAGTCTGTATCACATCTATTTCAGATTATTATCTCCACTCCACTCCACTCCACTCCACTCCAAGATCAATGACAAGTTGGATTCCAGTCTGATTAAACAGGATTTAGTCGTATATTTATGTTTCCAGTGTCGTCTGTTGGATCTTACAAGTTGTATGGCGAATAATAATACAGGGCGTATAACAGAGAACGAAACTCCTCAGCAAACGAGGTCGTTGTGAACTGAGGCAGCCACAATAATAATCGAATGGTAATCTAACGAAGCAAGAACAGTAATTTCAATACAGTGCAGAGGTCTGCACTCTCTCGGTTCGTGTCAAACCTGTGTTGGTATCCATTGCAACAAAATGTCTGCATCATCCTCAAGCAGATCTGAAGCAGCAATGAGTGACATCAGCTGCGTCAGCTAGGTTTCGAGAACTTCAATCAAGAGCGAGAAGTTTGAGCGAGAAGTTTGAGCTCAAAAAGAAGGAAGCGGCCCTAAAAGCCAGGTTGGCTTTTGCAGAAAAGGAAAGACAAGTCAAGCTTCAACAATTGGAAGAAAAAAGGAGGAAAATGAATGAGGAAATGCAGGCAGAAATGCTGAGACTGAAAGGGGAAGAAATGTTGCAGAAATTGCAATTGGAGAGAGAAATTGCAGAAAATGAAGCAGTCCAGAAAGTGGTTGATGAGATGGGTGATATGCTTCGGATGGATCAGCCTGAGTTGCCAGGAGAGCAGCAATCTGGGAAAGATAATGATCTGAGAAAGTCCTTGGATCATGCACAGTCAGAACAGCATCAAGCGCCATCTCAACAGAACCCGCCTTCACATGTTCAAGTGGAAACAGCGCATATTTATGCAGAGAAGCAACCCGAATCAGAGCAAACAGCGACTGCCTTGGATCGAATCTCCAGTACAATGGAAAGATGTATGTTGCACATGGCAGATGCAAGCAGGCAACAAGGTGCCATCAGTCTTCAGCTGGCTGCATCTGGTCAATTGCCAAAAATAGCAGTCCCAGTTTTTACCGGAGATCCTCTACAATTTCCGATGTGGAATAATGCATTTGATGCTCTGATTGATTCGAAACAAGTAGATCCCACTACGAAGTTAAACTATCTTGGGCAATATGTGAGGGGAGAACCAAAGGATGTGGTCGACCATTACCTCCTCCTTGGTACTGACGATGCATACCAGAGGGCCAGATCTGTGCTGAAGGAGCGGTATGGAGACAGCACGCTAGTAAGCTGTTCCTACATGAACCGTCTGGAGAAGTGGCCTAAAGTTAATGCCAGGGATGGTAAAGCTTTGAGAGAGTTCTCTGATTTTCTGGACAAGGTAACTGCAGCCAAGGTCATGGTCCCCAACCTAGGCATTCTGGACTGCCCACAAGAGAACGCCCAGGTCTTGGCTAAGTTGCCACATTATTTGGATTCGAAGTAGCGGGACGTAGTACTGAAGAAAAAATCACAAGGTGGAAAATGCTGCTATCCCACATTCACAGAGTTTGCAAATTTTGTGAGAGAGGCAGCTGAGAAGGCCAACATGCCTGAGCTAGAGAGCCCGAGACATGATGTGCAGGCAAAGCCTGCATCTGGTAGAACCACAAGCAGCAACTCTGGGCGAACATTCTCCACATCTGGAACAACAAGCCGACCAAACACAAAGCAGGGGCAATATTCCTCATGCCCATACTACGAACAGGCACATCACTTGGATGAATGTCAAGAATTTCAGAAGGTTTCATACAAGTCCAAGAAGGCCTTCTTCTTTCAAAATTGATTGTGCATGGGATGTGCAAAAACAGATGCCCATCGAGTGAAGGATTGCACAGAGAGAAGGAAATGCAAGGTGTGTGAGGGAACCCACCTAGCCTGTCTCCATCGGGATGTGAAACCGCAGGGCTCAACCAATTGCACAACTGTGTGTTCCTTGCCAGACCAGGATGGTCGGGAGCACTGTATGATAGTTCCGGTCTGGGTGAGGCACAGAAGTAATCCTGGAAAGGAAGTGCTACAGTACGCCATCTTGGACGATCAGTCGAACGTTGGGTTCATTTCTGAGGGACTGCGGCAAAAGCTCAACATTGAAGGACCAGACACAACACTCCAACTGACCACTATGCACCACAGTGCACAAGTGAAGAGTAAGAAAATCAGTGGTCTCGAGGTGCTGGACTTCAATAAAGAGCACACAATCAAGCTACCAGACTGCTTCACAAGAGACGAGGTCCCTGCAAGGTGCTCCCAGATCCCAAAGGGCCAGGCGCTTAGACGTTGGACTCATCTTGCACCGATAGCAGACCACCTGATGCCGTATAATCCTGCAGTGGAGGTGTCTCTACTAATTGGCAACAATTGTCCCAGAGCCATCAGACCAAGGGAGATCATCTGTGGTGAAGAGGACGACCCCTATGCGCAGAGATCTCTCCTTGGCTGGGGAGTTGTTGGGAGTGTCTGTCTGACAGCAACCAGTAATGAAGGAGTCTGTAATAGAATGACAGTGACGGAGAAACATCAAAGGTTCACCTTTTCCGCAAGGTAAAAGAGGTGTTCAGTGCTGAGAAGGTCCTCCAGGTCCTTGAGCAAGACTTCAAGGAGACAGACTCAAAGGGAGAACCCTACTCAGTGGAAGAAACCAAGCTCATGGAGATCCTGGAGAAGGGCGTTCGAAGATGTGAGGATGGGCACTACGAAATGCCATTGCCACTCAAGGCTCAGGAACCAAATCTCCCAGTCAACAAGCCCCTTGCAATCAAGAGATGGAATCAGTTATCAGCCAGACTGAGAAAAAACCGAAAGTTCTGCGACGACTACAGAGCATTCATGGATGACGTAATCCAAAACTATGCAGAGACAGTGCCAACAGAGCGTCTAGGAGTCCAGAACAGAGTGAACTACATACCACACACAGGTGTGTATCATCCAAGAAAGAACAAAATCTGTGCGCTTTTCGACTGCTCAGCAAAATATCAAGGTGTGTCCTTGAACGACAATTTGCTGCAGGGACCAAATATGATGAATAGCCTTCTGGGTGTACTTTGCAGGTTCCGCAAGGACTACATCGCTGTGACTGCAGATGTGAAAAGCATGTTTCACCAGTTCTACGTCACTCCTGAAGACAGAGGTCTGTTGCGATTTCTCTGGTGGGAAGATGGGAACCCAGAGCAGCCTGTTGTAGAGTACCACATGAAGGTTCATCTTTTTGGTGCAGCAAGTTCACCAGGAGTAGCAACATTTGGACTGCGGCGTGCGGCAGATGATGGTGAAGGAGAATTCGGATTCTCAGCAGCCGACTACATCGGACAGACTTCTATGTAGACGATGGCCTTAGATCTGAGCCAGATGTTCCTTCAGCAATCCAGCTCCTGAAAAACAGCCAGGGACTTTATGAGAAGGCAGGGTTACGTCTTCACAAGATAGCCTCAAACAGCCAGGAAGTGTTGGAGAGCTTCCCACTAGAGGACAGAGCCATCAACACAGAGAGCCTTAACCTTGACAAAGGCACCCAGACAGTAGAGAGAGTCCTTGGAATCGTATGGTGCATCGCGAATGACATCCTTGGCTTCAACTTGAGCTCAAGGAACGCCCCTTCACCAGGCGTGGCGTTCTTTCAGTGGTCAGCTCAATTTATGACCCGTGTGGCCCGATGCCAGATGACCTTCAACCGTGCTGGGAAAGGTGGCTGACTGATGTACATGAGCTAGAGAAGCTCAGGATACCCAGGTGTTTCAAACCAAGCGATTTCGGGGAGATCAAGGCTGTGGAACTTCATCATTTCTCCAATGCGAGTCAAGCAGGATATGGGCAGTGCTCATACATCCGTCTTGTGGACGATCATGGGACGACGCACTGTACATTAGTGCTAGGCAAGTTCAGAGTGACCCCTTTGAGACCCATTACAATTCCAAGGCTGGAGTTGGCAGCGGCAACAGTCTCTGCCAAGACAAGTTCGTTCCTAAGAGCCGAGTTGAAGTATGCTGACATGAAGGAGTTCTTCTGGACAGACAGCCAGGTCGTACTTGGCTATATCAAGAATGAAGCCAGGTGGTTTCATGTGTACGTGGCCAACAGGGTACAGCTCATCAGGGACCATACCAATCCTGACTCATGGTTCTACGTAGACACTACTCAGAATCCTGCAGACAAGGCATCCCGAGGCATGACAGCTCAACAACTCACTTCCAGCGACACCTGGTTCAGAGGGCCTGATTTTCTGTGGAGGGATGGAGTGTTCCAGCCGACCGCAGAAGAATCCTGCTCCATCGATGATGATGACCCCGAAGTGAAACGTGTAACTGCCCTGAAAACACAGCTGCAAGAGAGAACGGGTCACTTGGAGTCAAGTCGCCTTGAGTGCTTCTCTACTTGGCACTCAGCCAAGCGACCAATTGCACACTGCCTGCAGTTAAAGAAGTTGAAGGGGAGACACAATCAAAAGATGACCACTGGAACAAGGGAAACGAGAATTCCACCCGTAACAGTGGCTGAGATGCAAGAAGCGGAAAGAGTTATCCTGAGGGGTGTACAGCATGAGCACTTCCATGAAGAACTGCAGGTACTGAGAGGTCTAGAGAACACTGGTGAAGTGGTGGACAGAGGCCAAGTCCGCACAAGAAATGCAGCAATCAAGAAAACCAGTGCCTTGTTCAGGCTAGACCCATTCCTGGACAGTGAGGGAATCATCAGAGTTGGTGGTCGGATAGATCGCGCCAACATGTCCAGTGATGTCAGACATCCCATCATCCTTCCTCGTAAGTGTCACATTAGCACGCTGTCGATTCGTGACTGTCACCAGAGAACCCAGCACATGGGCAGAGGAATCGCCCACAATGAGCTGCGCCAGAAGGGATATTGGGTGATAGGGGGCACATCAGCTGTGTCACAATGCATTTCCTCTTGTGTGATCTGTAGAAGGCTTCGAGGTCAGCTGTCCCAGCAGATGGCAGAGCTGCCAGAGGAAAGGGTACAACCCTCACCACCATTCTCCTACTGTGCAGTTGATTACTTTGGACCATTCCTGATCAAGGAACGACGCAGTGAAGTAAAGAGGTATGGGGTGCTGTTCACGTGCATATCATCCAGGAGTGTGCACCTGGAGACAGCAAATAGCCTCAGCAGCAGCGCCTTCATCAACGCGTTGCGACGCTTTATGAATAGGCGTGGATCTGTGAGGGTGTTGCGATCTGACCAGGCTACAACCTTTGTTGGGGCACGAAACGAGCTCAGGGAAGCCTTGTCAGAGATGGACCAGGAGAGGGTGCGAGAGTATCTGTTGGAAAATGGATGTGACTGGGTACCATTCGTAATGAATGTACCTCATGCTTCTCACATGGGTGGTGTATGGGAACAACAGATCCAGACAGTTCGCCGTGTCCTAGAGCCGCTGATGAAGTCTGCAGGAAGCCAGTTAGATGATGAGGCCTTTTGTACATTCACGACAGAGGCAGAGGCCATCATCAATTCCAGACCCCTGACCACATCTGGCATAAGTGACCCTGAGACACCAGAGCCGCTGACACCGCTTCATCTTTTAACCATAAAGCCGAAGGTCGCCCTACCCCCTCCAGGACAGCTCCAGCGGGAAGATATGTTTGCGCGGAAGTGGTGGAGAAGGGTCCAGTATTTGACCAATCAGTTCTGGCTAAGGTGGAGGAGAGAGTATCTTCAGCAACTGCAGAGCCGTCAGAAGTGGGTCAGCCCAAGCTGACAACTCGCAGTTGGAGATGTGGTGATAGCGAAGGAGAACGACAACGCTCGTGGCAGGTGGCCCCTCGCGCGTGTCATCGAGGTCTACCCCAGCAAGGACGGCTTGATCAGGAAGGTCAAGGTGCTGATGGCCGACGGCTTGCTGGACAATGAGGGAAAGCGTCAACGCCCCCCTAGTGAACTGGAGAGACCTGTCCACAAGTTGGTACTGTTATTACCAGCAGAAAAATAACTGGACTGTCACTAAAGAAGACCAGTTTCGAATCCCCATCAAGGAGCCTTTGAGTTATTACACAGAATGAATGTGTTGTGTTTTCAATTGCATCAGGAGAAAGCGAAAGTGCAAACATTCATTCCTGAATGTTGTATGGTGTTTAATTTTACCTACACGTAACTTCTGTGTGATACTACATCGTAAGTTAGGATCAGGTGAATATGTTATTTGTTAAAGAAATGGTAAATGGCAATACCATTTAAAGGAGCCATGTCACTACAGCTATGTGTAGTGAGGTCTTAGCAACTTTGCTGTTTCTGTGTGAATTTACAGACCAAGACTAACCATCATAAACAGGTCTGAAATGGTCAGTCCAGGCAAACCCCAAGGAGGAGATAAAGCCCTCCGTCCCCAGCTAATGTAAACATTCCATAATGACCCCCTTGTTTCAACTCAGTGAAGGTGGTTGGTATATTGAGAAGGAGCTGCCCCTTTTGTGCACTTCTGAAGAGAAAGGCATTGCAGCCGAGGAAACCGTATAAGAAAGTTCTATACAGCATTCACTTGATGATCTCTGTGTTTCAAAGCCCGAATTCGGTAAGAACTGACATTTTATGCCTTTACTGTTATACAGTACATGTACTTTGTAGTCACTGTATACTCCATGTGTGCTTTCTATGTTGTAAGAAAGTTAGGTAGATGATGCAAACTTTGTAAGATATTGGTAGACAAAGGAGTTGTGATTCAGGTGGATGTATATGCTCCCATGAGTGCTTGTCTTTGTTTGTGAATGGGTAGTGCATGGATGTATGAGTAGTGTGTGGAGATTAGGTGAGTGCTGTTGCTGTGTTAATTGCAGTGTTCAAACTTTCTATAAGTAATTAGTACAGATGTCAGTGATTATTATGCACATGATTTAATACAAGTATCATTTATAATCTCAGATTTATAGTGGGATAACACTGGGATAAACAGGTGATATTCAATATCCTCAGTCATTTTCATGTTTGTAATATATTAATAACACATAATAGTATATAGAGGTTACTCATCCTTTGTGGTATGTGAGAGAGTAATTATAGTTACATGCACTCTGTGTAGTCAGGTTATTAGTAATTGAGAGAGACACACATAATGTGATGGAAAGTGTAACCTTTGCATTTACAGGTGATATAATGATATTATTTGATTAATATAAATAAACACATTATCTCACAAACAGGAATATCTTGTAACATACACCAGCATTAGTGGGTATTCAAATCCCAATGGGAAGTCAAAACAATTTGGATGATTATATTATATTTCAGTAAATTAGTAGGAAGAGTCCGAGTTATATAACCTTTTTGTCAGGGTGCGTTCAGATGGTCATTTGATAGCAGATATCCACATGTTGTTATAATGTTCAATAAGTACAGTGAAGTGAAATTCTGAAGTTGTCACAAGCTGTTCATGACAACAAAGATCGAAAGCTGTGACACAAATAAGATAAATTGTCTGATATTTATTTTGGTTATTATTCATGGAAATATAAAGTGAAATTTGAATTATCAGTGTAAGTTTACACGTGATGAAGTTAACATTTATATGGACTGATACGTGCAGATTTCAGTATTACAGTTTTATTACCTTGTTACATGAGGGTAAACAAGTATGAATTGAGTCTGTATCACATCTATTTCAGATTATTATCTCATCTCCACTCCACTCCACTCCACTCCACTCCAAGATCGATGACAAGTTGGATTCCAGTCTGATTAAACAGGATTTAGTCGTATATCTATGTTTCCAGTGTCGTCTGTTGGATCTTACAAGTTGTATGGCGAATAATAATACAGGGCGTATAACAGAGAACGAAACTCCTCAGCAAACGAGGTCGTCGTGAACTGAGGCAGCCACACTTTCAACTCTTTTAAGCTGAATTATAGCCAAGAAAAAAAAGGACTAACAACGGAAAAGCAGACAAAGAACTCCACTGAATCGTATGGGAACTGTGACTCGCATGAGACAACTGGAATCGAACAAGGGACCGAGGAATCCCACAGTGCACCTGTGACAAAGCTCTTTAGCGTGCGGAGGAGTTTTTTACGTCATTGACGATAGTGAGAATTGCATGTGCTGCACAAACAAGCAGTGCATTGAGAACAAACAATTGTGATGGTCCAGTTCCATTTCATGTTGATAATGTTCACAATTACCTAGGAAGGTAGACAGACAGTAGAAAAGAAACCTAGACAGGTTTTGACATGTATGTAATTTAAAGGCCATGTGTGATTGGATATCCCATATGAACACTGCACATGGCATAATGTTGTTGGGCCTATATTCTTGATTGTATTCACTCGTGTGCAGACATCGGCATGGAAGGATTGCATATTTGTTTTGATCAGACCAGCGAAAAACGCAGCCTCTAACCCTAGTGACCAGTTACATTTTTGTGCGAAAGAGCCCCCCCCCCCCCCCATGCACTCTTACAGGATTCAAGCTGTGTAACTGAGTTACTTGCAGTACTGAAACTTCAGTGTAATAGACACCCTTACTACACTCCAAAATATGTTTAAAAAAGAAAAAAAATAATTCTATATCGGCTTCCAGATCTTCCTTCCTAGCAGCTTTCTTGCCTTCTAAACTATCACTGTACATCATGCGTCCAAGCTGTCAGACACAGAGCATCTGGTCTGTAAATCGGGAGGGGCACTGCTAATGCCAGGTGATTACACTGAGCCTCCAGAGAAACAGGATGGTACTGACTGCCTCCCTTACAAGCTTCTGTCATGACTCCTACACTGTTTTCATTGCTGCCTAAAGATGTCGGCTTGGAGACATCTGCACCCAAAGCGGGCAAGATGTCTTTCTTTTCTTGTTTGCTTGTTTGTTTCTTTCTGCTGGCAAGGAGCTCACGTTGCCTCTTTTTGTCCTGATGTCCTTTCACTTTCCTGACCACTGTCGTGCTTTCCTTCAAATCCCTGGTCTTGGTCATCCTCAACATCATCCTCCAAGGCGTCCCCTTCATCGCTGCCCACTGCTGCCGCTTTGGAACCAGATTCATCGTCCCCTTCGTGCTTCCTTTTCCCTTCTTTCTCCTTTGCCCTTTGAAGCAGGTAGACACATGCCTTAAGTCCTCCATGATTGATGAAGACAAAGTTCTTCTTCCGCCACAGGTGACCACAGCGCTGCAACGTCTGGACAAAGTAAGTAAATGAAAAGAAAGTGGACACTTGGATGCAACAGCCTTCTCAAGATTCAGCGCACATTCCAAATCACATACGGGTATCAAGTTCTCAGTAAATCAAAGAGTTGGGAGGATCAATAATTGTTTTATTCTTCTGTGTGATATATTGTCAACCTTATGGGAAACAAATTCATATGCATGATATACCCTCCAACAAAATCATAACGACTTTGATACGGAAATCTTTGACAGTGTATATTTCTAAAGAGGGGAAATGTCCTGGTCCCAAACACTGATATATACGTTGGTACTTTGGAAGAAACATGACCTTCAGTATTAAAGTTCTGTAAGTTTGTAGCACGATTTAATGTCTACACAACTGAGAGTACGAGAAGATATGTGCAATCTGCAAATTAGAGCAAACAGCCAGTTGTTTCATGACTAAGAGTCATTTTTTTCTCAAAATTGGTTTTCATGGTGTAACTCTCAAGCCCACCCGACAGAAAAGTTTTTCTCACCTGGGCCATGCACTTCTTGTCCTGCGTGAGGACAACAGCTCGGCTGGTCTTTGGCCGACACACTCTGGCCATCTCTTCCAAACACTGGCGATACAAAGACCAGTTGTTCCTTCGGCTACCCATCCTGGGGGGAAAAGGGGTTTGAGGCATGATGTAAGATCTTAATTTCTTGTTATCTTTCATTTCCCCACAAACTTCTCTCATGCTACATGAATTCAAATGAATTCCACTCAAGTTTGCACAACAATGTTAACAGTAGCTCACACAGATTAAAACATAGTCAGTGATATGACCAATGAAGAGACTGGAAGACAGGTTCATATGGCAAAATATCAGAAGAGTATTGCAAACAGCATAAGTATATGCAGGGAAGAGAGAGCAAGAAGTGTGGATGAGGTGGACATGTGTAGGACAATTCTAGAATGCATTCACAAAAGACAAAAAAAAAAAAGGTGTAACAAAATTATCAGTAAGCACAAAGAGGATTCCTTTCAAACAAAAAATTCCACTTACTGACCTTATGACAAATCTCCAGATGCACATATTTCATACTTATTTTCTAACATTAACCTTTTCTGTTTAACAACCGTTCTTCACCTCAGCTTTGCATTTCTCCAATCTTGATACATTTGCATGAGTGTTAGTGGAGTATAGTAAGGTAACTAAAAAATTTCATCTAGGGCAGTTTCGATTATGTTATAAACAAGGCTTAGCATTGTGAAATTCCATGACACTTATGTAGATAACTTACCTCTTGCCAAATGGCTGCAGAATATGTGTGATATGCAGAAAGAAAAGAAAAAGAAAGAGATTGGTCAAAGGAGGGGGTGAGGGAAAAGGGGGTAAAATACTGGTCATACTGCATATCACCACATGTGTATATCACAGACAGAACAAAATACTTGCATTTTTTTTTCTTTGATAGACATAGGTGACCTGCATGACACTGGGCAAAGGCAAAAACATCAATCAATACAAAATATAACGTTCATAATTACTGTAAAAGTGGATATTTTCGCGCGACTAATTTTTCGCGCTTGGCCAGACGAAAAGAGTTTCGCGTGTTTTTAATTCCGTGGAATCAAGACATCAACCACTGGAACATACAGCATGCAAAAATATTCGCATGCTTTTATTTTCGCGCTTGTTTCTGGTTGTGCGAAATGTGCGAAAATTTCAACACCGCGAAAATTTCCACTTTTACAGTATTGGAAACTACATACACACGTGTATTCTTCCTTTTTCATTTGGGGTGGGGTGGGGTGGGGGTGTTCTTGGTGATGGTGCCTGGACATGGTAGATTAAGAATAATTTAAAATCACATACACAAGTGATGTAATGAATGGGGAAAGGAAACAAGATGGGTCTAAGGTTAATGGGACACAGGTCTTTTGGGAAATATTGGGACTGCTCACCAAATCAGTCACAAAGATGTCGATGGAGGCAGATTTCAGCGGCAGATTTGTAACATCCCATCTGAAGACGTCATTTGCAAGATCAGGTCTGAAGGGAAACGGTATCATATAAGTGTAAAGAACAACCTGCACTTATGGTTTGTAAATGCACTCACAAATACTGTACACACACCTACAAGGACAAAGGCACACATGTTGACATGAGGAAGCAAATGACCACTTTCAAATCTTTGAATAGTTAAAAAGCACAATCATTTGAAAATTTGAAATTGAAAAGGTGTTATTCCTGCTCACATTGCCATTAACAGAATAAATTTGGGCTAACAATTTATGAAAATTGTAAATACAGAAGCTGTATCCACCACACAAAAGTGTCGTCAGGTTTGACGTAAAAGACGTCTTGTTGCTATCATGAGAATTATCATTTAGATAGTCATTCATAAAAACAAATATACAAGCCTAGAAAACCTTTTTTCACAGAATACATAGAGGGCATATAGATACACAATGAAGATACATTTGTCCAGATTACTTACAAAAACAGAAAATATAAGGTACCAGCAGAAGAAACAAGAAACAAAATATCACTCCCATATGATGCCAAAACAAAGTGATGTGTTTGAAACCCATCAGAAGGGTGCTCAAAAAGAGGGATATACCATGTATATCACCTAGATGGAATTCATGTCACTGAATACTGCAAAAGCAAAAATCTTTATGCTTGTAATATCTCACACGCAGCTGTGTGAGAAGAATTTTGTGTGTTTTTTATTTCACAGAAGGTCACAACAACTGAGCTCATTGCTGTCATGACAGTTAAGGGCTTTGGCAGCATGTAACACCGCAAAACATAAGACTAATCCACATAATGGTGGCAAATCTACTCAGCCTACAGGACTTTAAAATATTAAGAAAAATACAAATAACATAAGCAAATATTGCCATACAATATACCTACTTGAGATCAAAAATATAAAACAATATCATAACGTGTAACAAGCAAAAAATCTGGCAACAAAAAAACATATTTGTGCCAATGCACGAAAATTTCCACTTTTACAATAGGTCACTTCACACAGATGAGGCCTGGTGTAATGTGTGCTAGATTTGAATATGCTTGGGGATATGACACAGATTATCTCACCTTATGATTTGCTTTGATTTCCTTTTCTCTGTCAGTGAGTCAATATTTCCCTTTGTCCTCTCCACGGCCACTTCATTGACATCACCGGACATCACTAAGCAGGATCGCCATGCCAACAGACCCTGAAACATTTGCAGGAAGCAGGATGAGGCATTCAACGAAAGTTCGGCTGCAAATTCCACTCATATAATTCCAAATGTGTGTATACTTGGTATAGTGTATGTATGTGTGGGAAATATCACACACCTATGAGTTTTTACAAATAAGTGTGATTTAAGAAAGAATGAAATATTTATTTTCAACATCCCAAGATATCTGGAACATGTGGGGCAAGTATCATATCAGCACCATACACAGTGACGTTCAAGTTGGACAAAAGCTGAACGAAATGACATGGAGTCTTATTAATTTAGCTGCATGTATAAGTGCAATATGCTTGGTTCTTTATGTATTCTCTTAATATGAAGATCTAAAACTCAAGACTTGTCAGTCAATGTCAAGTCAGTGACAATATGAACAATAACAGGAACACTGGACATCAGAAAGAAAGTAAAAAAAAAAATAATAAAAATTGCAACTGATTGACAAATTGCCCTACATTGACGTCATGAATTTGAAAATTAAAATTGTCAGAAATGAACAATTATCAATGTGATAATGCAAGTTAGTATTGCAACATTGCTCTTTCAGATATCACTACTTATTAGGCATACTTACCTCCAGTGGTATTGCACCGACCCCACACATAGGGTCACAGATTACTTCTCCTGGTTGGGGCTGGGTCATTCTATAAAAAAAAAAAAATAAAAAAAAAAAAAAATTATCATTTACTGAGTTGGATACTTGAATGATTTCTTCAATGTTCTTACGTGCAAACAGTGTTTTAATTCAGGCAATTATATTCCTTTCTTATCAATTTGCCTGAATTAGTTTGGGACACAGTTTTTTTGTTTGTTTTTTAACCATATCAAATAATACTTGACTGGCTAGTAAATCACGTTTTATACCACTGCAAACATCAAACACTAAATCATTTGTGTTTTCATTTATTCTGCATTGATAGAAACCCAAACTATTTGAGAAAAAAAAAACTGAGAAAATATTACCACCATTTACTCATCCATGGGACAGAGTGTGTAAGATTCACTCCAATGTTGAAATGATCTTTTAATATCTAGAGTAACGTTTCCTCACGGTTTGAAAAGGTATAATAAATTATTCAGGTAGGAAGCAAATAAAAGGGGTTAACAGTGAGGAAAATAATAGATGATATGGCGGAGAAATCAAATGAAAAAGAGCAAGCTCAAAAAAAACCCATTGTACCTCAACATGCAGTATGCAATAGTGGACCTGAGGGTGGTCACGCCAAAGTGTGTGATGTTTCTGCGGTGCATGGATTCCTTCGTCATGCTCAGAGCAACAAGCATCGAGTCCTCCAGGATATTCACCACCACCTCCAAGTCGTAGTCCTTCATCTTTACCGGCCAGCCGTAGGTCTCATTGATGAGGCTGCCAACAGAGGGCGCTACATCCCTGGAGTTGAAGTGATGCCGATCGCCCGACCTAGTGCAGGTCACCCTGAAGGTGGGCCGCGGTGCCGTTGCCCCGGCTTCCCCTCCACCATCCCCGCTGGCTCCGTCGTCCCCGCCTCCCTCTTCCTCGTCTGGTGTAGACTGCTTCGCCTCAGATGACTGTGGCTTTGAGAGTGACTTGGGCAGGGGATCAAGGCAAAACTCTGACCCTGTAAATATCTGCCAAGTGTCCAGTGCATGCTTCCAGTTGCCCATTTCAATTTGTTGGCATATTGTATTGACTGCTGCTTCCTGCAAATAACCAAATGCAAGCAAAGAAAACTTATCTACAATCTTTTGTGCATATGCATAGACATTCTATGCAAATTGGGTACCGTACATTGCTAAAAAAAAAAAAAATTCAGAGAGACATTTCCAGGGTGAGTGGTGATAGACACCACAGAACTCATGCTAACAGTGCATATACTCATGCGTCCTCTTTACATCTCAGCTTAGATGTAAGTGTCACTTGAAAATCAAGTGATAACATATGAACATACCTACAACTACAGATATATATATACACATAAATCTATTTGCTATATACCATGGCCAGATGGGTGGTAATACTGGCCATAAAGGCAGTGCCTGTTGGTGAGGGTCTCCACCAGTAGCGTAGGCAGGGCCACCCCATGGATATCTGCCACCATCGGCCCACATCACTGACAAAGAGGGCATATTGTACCACAAATGTCGGGATGGGGCCGCACAGCCTCCTGCTGGGCCTTAGTTGCCGAAGGTGCGGGCCAGGCCGGTGATCCCAAAGTACACATGTTTGTGAATTACTGCACCAGTCCCAGACGAGGGCTATGTTCCCACCAACGCAGTAAAGATGAATTCTTTGGAATTGCTAGCATCTCTGCCATAACAGGCGGAGAGCCTGCTGGTGGGGCACCGTGCTGAAGATGTCCTCAGCACTCCCTCAGAGACGCATTACCAACACATAAACAAAGGGTCCTAGAGTAAAGATCCTCTTAGAGCAGTCCTCCTGGTGCCCCATCTGATTCCTGGGCATCCATAAATTGAAGCCCAGTTCGCTCACTGGTGCTGCAGGTGGCAAACAAAGGCCTTCCACTGCTAAGCGGTAAACCTTGTTGCCTGTTTCGGGTGGATTCCCATCGCCAATTTGTATTAGAGGGCTTGATGAACTTGCCCTCAAATCTGACGTTGGCGAACTTCTCCAGGTCGCAGAAGTTTATGACTCCTCCAGCAAACCTGGACTGGCATCCCTGTCTTCCTCCCTTGGGTCAACAAGGATGGGTCCATGGGGTTCTAAATGGAGCCGATATGGAGCCGGTCCAGGTAAGAGTGGGCATCATATGCCAGAGGTGTCAGTGCTTTTTTGAGGTGCCATGGCCCTCCTTTGCCTTGCCACCTCGGCAACCCTTGCACTCATTGTGCCCGTCACATTTGCCGGAGCTTGGGTGGAGGGCTGGGCTGTCAGGGCTGTTGGCCAGCACCCCTAGCTCTCTGGGGAGCAGGCCAAGAAGAAAGGCTACATAGTATGTGCTAATGAGATAAGGCAGCTGGTGTGTTTACAGGGGAGATGGAGGGGGGATGACTCTTGCCCAGTTTTCCTTGTCAATCATTGCCTCCATATCCATAAACATGTCAGAATGGCTGATGTGCCGGCATGGCAAGACCCATCGCCTTTGGCCACCAGGTCATCTAGAGTGGCTGCCTGCCAATTAGAGACCTGGCAATATAAGCCTATTAGAGCCCCTCCACCTGCCGAGTAACTGACTGCCCACCTCTGGCTTAGGTGGTCCTTGTAGGGATTAAAGGGAAGGTAAACCCAAAAAGCAATGTGGATTGAGTGAATTAAAGCAGCAACATTAGTAGAACACATCAGTGAAAGTTTGAAGAAAATCGGACAATCGATGCAAAAGTTATGAATTCTTAAAATTTTGTTGTTGAAACCGCTGGATGAGGAGACTACTAGAGGATATGACGTATGAGTGGACAACAATACAAAGAAAATATAAAGGAAATTCAACAAAAATTCACTTTTCTAGAATAATGAAAGAGCAATGGACCAACCTCTTTCAGAAAGCAGGGGGAATAATTGCTACCCTTAACATATGTCAATATCAAGTTGATGGAATTTGTAATTTTCATGAAAAATGGATTTTTGTAGAATTTTCTTTATATTTTCTTGGTATTGTTGTCCACTCATACGTCATAACCTCTAGTAGTCTCCTCGTCCAGCGGTTCCAACACCAAAACTTTAAAAATTCATAACTTTTGCATCGATTGTCCGATTTTCTTCAAACTTTCACTGATGTGTTCTACTAATGTTACTACTTTCACTCAATCCACATTGCTCTTGGGGTTTATCTTCCCTTTAAGTAGTTTGGTAGGTGGTAGTTGACATGTCCACGCAATTTTTGCGTTACATGCCCACACCTCACCACCGGACTCTTCTGCACCCTTTTGTGGCGTGGTTATTGTTTTGGGGGCACTAGGGGGGTGTCCTGGGCCTGACTGACCCTTCCATGCCCCCTGCCCCCCTCTCCCACAATGCCACGCTGGTGGAGGTTACCCGCCAGCATACTGTGAGGCTGGAGGTCCACAGTAGTCCAGCCTCGCTGCCTCAGCTGCTCCTGCTGGTATTTCAGGTCTTAAATTTCTTTGCATCCTGTGGGCTGACAAAACCCCTCTTGCCGGCAGATGCCATTGGTTATGCAGGCAGGCCTGCTAGCAGGATAGAAGTAGAGCCACCGGCATTGCCGGTGGGCTCTTGTTGGCCTCATAGTTGGTGGGGGCCAGCAGGGCAGGTGGGGGGGGGGGGGGGGGTCAGTCTTGGTGGGGCTTCCCAGGTCGGCTGACCACACCTCCGTGTCTATGTCACTGTTGCTGGTACTGATGTTGCACCGTACTGCGTTCATTAGGGTTCCGCTGAAGCATTCAACTTGCCTGTTGGCTGACGGTCTGTACGAAAAAATATGAACTGCTGTGGTGGTATTGGCTTAAATAGTAGACCAGCCAAACCTCAAAAAAGGCTCTAGATAAGGATTCGACGGCATTTTTTGTTAATGCTCCATTCTCATGCTGAAAGTCTTGCAAAAATACTGAGGAATAGCGTATGGCCGGATGTCAAGCATATTTTTGCCGAAAAATGTCTTTTACATATCCCATAGCTCAAAATTCAGAAGCATGTCAAAAATCAAGATTTTTATTTTTTGCTTGCATTCAATTCATATTTGGAAGATCAAAAATTTCAATTGTCACTTTAGATGAGAATGCAGGTTTAAATGTGTTTTTCTGGGCATTTTAAAAAGTCATTTTCTACATCAATATATGGGAGTCTCAAATAAATATGTGTTGCTTTCTTGAAATAATATTTTTGGAATTACTACTGTTTCGTAAAGTTTGCATTTCTAAGCTAACTTAAATCTAATTCAATAACAATTTCCGTTTTATGAAACTACAGATGTTTCATTAATTGAATATGCCTGTATTTTCTCAGGTTTTCTTGAAAAATAAGTTCTTTTTTGTCACAATTCCGAACACCTACATACAAAGAAAATTCGTTTTTGAGCTTTTCAAGTAACCCCTCTGCTCGCGCGCGGGATGGCAAGTGCGTGCATAGTGCATCGCAGATATGATATCGATAGCTATAGCTAGACTTTTGGAGGCCGCTAGCTGTTTTGGCCATGAACTTGGAGACACGGTTAAAGAAACTAACTGTTAAAGATAATCAAGATACATCAAAATGTAAGTAAACTAGTATGATTATCTGCTGAATTACATAAGGAATCAATTTTGATCTTTTAGTTAGATATCTAACTTATATATTTGTCACGGTTTTTCTACATACTTTATAGTGTAACGTTAGTAGGCCGAGATGGTCACCTTGTAACAGAACACGTAAAAACGACTAACATTATTGGATTTCGCACCGGTCCCATGTCTGACGAAATCAAGCACCCTTGCCAGTATAAAAGAATAACGTTGTTAGAAGACAGAAAAAAACCAGTTATATCTAACGTTAACGTTACATTTCAACTGCTATTTCTACTAAAAATCTATTGCACAGGTTAGAGTAACATCGTTAAACACTAATGTTAGATCCAACATTATGCCTACGTATAACGTTGGACGTCTAACGTTAGGTCTACTGCAACAAGCCCGAACACGAAACACTGGATAATGGAACGTTAATTGTAAACTGGGTAAGCTCCTAACTGTTAGCAGGCAGTAGGTTCTAGTAACTGGCTTTTCGTTCGGGCTCACCGCTTGTTGCAGTCGAATCGAGGCCTAAAAGTTAGGGATATGGTCTAAGTCTATGTATCGTTAGATTTTAACGTTAGTTCTGACGTTACAGTGCAATGGTGTAGATTTTAGTTCTACCCCGGATTAATTGTGTCCATTTAAAACCATGACATCCCCCCCCCCCCCCGAGTTTGTCTAGTCTAACGAAGATCAGTGACCGTGCATCACGAACTTGTTAGTATTGTCACAAACCTATTTGTTAGGGTCTTTATGTTTAACGTTAGACAGTAACGTGTTAGGCCTACTAGCAACATGAAAAAGTCACACACTTTGATTTTATGTGACTATAAGGACTCAAATATGATAAACCCTTGCCTTGGATCTAGTCTACGTGGCAAAACGGTCCTAGATTACTAGATCTAGATTCTAGGCCCTAGACCAATATTGTCTAGAATTAGGCCTAGGCCCTACGAGACCTAACGTTAGACTATATGGTCTAGATCTATTCTTAGAGTCTAACGTTAGACAGTTACTACATCTGCTAGAAATCTAGGCCTAGTTTTAGGCATACTTGCCAACATTTTCATTTGAAAAATTAAGCGGTAGACTTCAGGATGCCTATGCGAGCAGCACTAGCTTGAATGCTAATGAAATCTTTCAAAAGCGGTACTGGTAGAGTTGGCAAGTATGTTTTAGGCCTAACATTACTGGTGCGTGTAGGCTAAGCCCTAACCGTTAGGCCTAGATCTAGATTTGTGTAGCCCCCCCCCCCCACAACTTATTCTTTTCTACATGATACATCTGCTAACGTTTGAACTGTCGATCAAGGACCCAGGTCGGCTTAGGCTCTACATCCAGTTCTAACACAGGTTAGAGTCGAGAAGTTAGGTTCTATCAGTGTTAGACCTAGACCAAAGTCAATCTTACCTAACGTTAGGGCTCTAAGCTCCGGTAGGTCTAGAGTTTCTAACTCTAACGCTATATGTGACCCGCTACCAGGGTACAACAAAATGGTCCTAAAGTCGGGTGAGGCCGATTATTTGAAAATTGCATGACACATTTTCCGAATCTTTCTGCTTTCAATTGATGTATAACACATCTTATAAAAATAATCGGCTGTGGAGATATCGATGTTTAAAAGAGAGCATGTCGAGACGTCTGGGAAATCACTGTTTCGAGAAAAGCGCCCTAAATGATCTCCTTGCGACGCAATCACGATCAAAGGACACGCAAGTCAGTATTCACCTCCGGACAATAGAAGGTAAGCCCTAGCAACCCCCGAAATGCTTATTCAAACACAACGTCAGCGGTCTCCTCACCGACCAATCAGTGACCAGGATGCGAGGAGAAGCGGCTGGGCATAGCGCACCCTGCCAGCACGCACCAGTCGACTAGGCAGTGTGCGAGCTTCACGCTTCGGTTAGCGGCAAACAGCAAACTGACCAATGAGATCACTCTGGTCGTTGTTAGGGGCGGAGCCTATCTGTGGCGCTCAATCCAAATGTTCGAACCAGTTTCTGCTTCGTTGAAACGCCAAAAAACATGGCCCAGAAAAACGCTATTTTTTGGTCTTTCCTTTCACCATTTTGTCTCAAAATTTTGACAGACGATAGAAGACATGTCAGACTCTAATAATATGTCAAATTCAGAAAATCGTAAGTTTTGACCAATTTTGATGCTCTAACTTCAAACTCGATTTTCATGGCTTTGACCGTGCGCGACTTTAGGACCATTTTGTTGTAGCGGGTCACATATCTTGAGCATTAACGTTAACTGTTAGATGTGTCTATCTTCTAGTTAGGCCTATACTTGTTTTGCATATTTTCTGAAAGCCTGAGAGGACAACTCTACTTCTCTGTCTACAGTCTAGATCTAACGTTAGATGATAGATTCTAGATCTAGAGTTCTAGTCACTAAAGCTCTTCTCTTACACATACCGGTACATAAGTAAAACAATCCTACTATCTCCTAGACCCTAGCCCGTAGTTGACTAGTGCAGTAGACTTGGCCTAGACCCTTGACCTAGAGGCTACCTAACGGTAGTAGGCCCAGAGGAAGTTCTACAAACTCTAATCTCTAGATCTGTGTCTAGAACTAAATCAGGACCTAGATCTAAATCTAAATGCAGTTTTACTGGCATGATTTTTATCAGTTTGGGAGATTAAAGTTGGTTCTGAAAGACATCATTCACATACTTGCCAACTCTACTGTTTTGGGCGGTAGACTATTACCGCTTTTTAGAGGTTTTGACCAGCTACCGATTTTCTCTTCTGATCTACCGATTTTGTAGCAAACCTAGGTACCATAAAATGAAATGGAAGTCATATTTTCCCTTCATTGTGCGTTGATTCCCTAAAATAAGCTAGTAATTAGAATACCGTTAGTGCACCAGTTTTCGACAGGACCCAGATTTCGACACCCAGCAGATAATTCTTATTAAATTTTATACTCAACACAAACGTCTGACTTCAACAATCAACCAAGTTATCAATCACATTTCCAGTCTTATATAAACACCGTTTGTCACTTGTCATCATAATCCGACAGTAGAATATTTAGGAGAAAAGCAACACAGTGTCAGCAGAAATTTTGATGTCGGCCATTTTCAGGGGTTCAAACAATATGACGCATTTTGTATACATCGCCGTAAAATGAAATTCACCCACGCCAGTTATCTTACTTCAGTATCAGTTTGTTTGCCAAATCCTGATGTTTGACTTCATAATCGTCTTTAGTAATTTCATGGCTGAATTCGTGATAAATGAGCAAAGTTGTAGAAAGAGTTGGCTTTGAGAATGTGGCACCAGATTTCGACATTCCCATAATAAGACACATTATAGAGGAAACAACAAGTTCTTGCGCCGGTACTTTGCTGGTTTGCGTCCACAATGCAGTGTACGCATACTGTACGCGCCATGTGATTTATGCGTGACGCGTGCTGTGGTTGTGTCGAAAAATGATGCTGGGTGTCGAAATCTGATGCCAGCGACGGCGTGACGGAAATCGCTAAAATTGAACACGAGTGCATTCAAATTGGAATTCGTTCAAGGCATATTATTATTGGCCTTTGTAGCTCAACTTCATATCGAAATTCCGAGGTAAAACGGTGCAGTATTGATGGTAAACAAGGAAATGTGCTAAAGTGTCGAAAACCGGTACCCTTACTGTACTAATAATAATTTTAAGGAACTCATTCCTCAAAAACGCCGTATTCAGTCTTCTAATATGCACACATGTATGCACACTGCAGTGGCGCACTAGTCTCTATCATATCTATGTGCGTGCAAGACTTACTGTACACGTGTACGTGTAGCTAGAACCACGCATAATTGTAATGTTTTGGTAGCTCACGTGTGCGTGGTGCGGCCGATGCGGCATACGCGTGGCATGATCCCAGCCGGCCGTGTACGTACCGTACGTGATTGTATTAAACGTAGTATGTGAATTTTTACAGACGACCAACTTGACTTCTTGTCACCTGAACTATGTGATTTTCAGTGTGCCACTGACTTGCCAGAAGTAAAGGATGACCGCATAGACAAGTTCTGGCATGAGCTTAGCCTACTCAGGAATGTGGAGGATAATTCCCTAAGGTT
This sequence comes from Diadema setosum, assembly GCF_964275005.1. NCBI lineage: Eukaryota > Metazoa > Echinodermata > Echinoidea > Diadematoida > Diadematidae > Diadema > Diadema setosum. The sequence continues at coordinate 15,077,527 of NC_092686.1, read as the reverse complement.
CCCTAAACTGTCAAAACTAGCAACGTACCTTCTTCTCATTCCTCATTCAAATGCCAGATGCGAGACCATTTTCAATATGGTCAATAAAATGGCAACGAGCATGAGATCGCAACTTGGTATTAACGGGCAAAGAAGGACACTCAAGAGATGGTGTGTATGCAACAACGACAGGAATCCGCAACATCTGCTAATTAATTTAGATTTGGTGAGGGCAACATTATGTGTTATATACCTCATTTCTAGAATCCTCTCATCTGATTGGTTAAAAGGGGAGTCATGAAAATAACTGTGCCCTATTTTTGAGTTACTGTGACCGGGGCCCGGGCACAGTTAGTAAATAGGTTTTAGAGACAGTCGCGACCCCGTACACGTAGATCGCTCATATGTACGCACCAATGATACGACCGCCGCGCATTCAATCAGCGTGCTGTAAAAGAGACTAGCAGACTGGTTTGGAGACAATCGCAACCCCGTAGTACATACACGTAACAACGTACACTGTACACATCACTGTATGCACCAGTGATACGACCGCCGCGCTCTCGATCAGCATTGATTACGAGTGCTGTAAAAGAGACTAGAATCTATATTTTCGGTATCTATATTTCGGAATCTATATTTTCGGTATATAAAACAAATAATAACTGCTTGACATTCGGGTCACAGTTAAAATTATGGGCCCTCGGTGATGTGAAAACCTTAACCATGCCCTCAGCTTCGCTTCGGGCATAGTTACGGTTTTCACATCACCTTGGGCCCATAATTTTAACTGTGCCCTCATAAGCAGTCATTATTTGTATATTATTCGTCAAACTAGCTCCACAATAGAAAGTACACTATAAGGGGATAAATTATTTGCCAATATGTTTGATTACTTTTTCACATAGCTATGCTTAGCCTACAAAAATTATTTACCAATATGTCTGATTTTATTTTTATATGCATAGTCTACAAAATAGTTTATAGATTTACATACATGGATTATATGTTTTTTTTTAATCAATACCAAGAACCCTTTAAAAAGGTTAAAAAGCATGCACCAAATCTTATATTTTGATATTGAAAAACAAAAAAAGTCCACACCGTGGGAGGGGGAACACCCCCCTCCCACACCCTCCCCCCCCCCCCCTCCCCCTCACTTAGCTCGGGCTTGGTTGCTTCGCTCCCTCGCAAAATCTACCTCTTCAGGATTTCAGAATGTTGGCAAGTATGCATTCAGATGCAGATCCAGAGATTAGCACTATACATGGGCTGAGACCTTGTGGGTCTGCTAATGCAAGATTTTGCTATTGTTAGTCTAATGTGATCAGTAAAGGTCTCTAGCTGTTTGCTAAAATCTTGGTCTTAGGAAACCTACATTCATCTTAATGTGTACTAACGTTAGTTAGACTGAGAGTAATTTCTTGTACAAAGTTGTGTAGACTATTGTCTATTACTGAGTAGGCCTAGGCCATAGACCAATTTGATGTAGTAAAAATCTTGTATGTTGATTTGCGTAAAGAGGTAACAGGGGCTGATCTAGCTTTTTATAAAGGAGGAGGTTGGGGGCGGTATGCGAGGGAGCGTAGGGACCGAGCCCGAGCGAGCGGAGCGAGCGAGGGGGGGGGGGAGGGTGTGGGAGGGGGTGTCCCCCCTCCCACAGTAGGGAGAATTTTTGAAAATCTGTGTGTGAAAATGGCGTTTTCTTGCATCTAAAACACCACTATTTTTGGTATAGAGGTCATTGCCATAAATAGAAAAAAATAAAATTACAAGTTTAAGAAAAAAAATAAGATAAAAAAAATGGTCCCTGGATTTTTTTTTTTTTTTTTTTTTTTTGGGGGGGGGGGGTTGCAACCCCCCCAACCCCCCCTCTAGATCCGCTTCTGGGTAAAATTTATCAATTTTCTAAGGGAATAAGGAAAATTATGTCTATGCAAATATTTCTTTTCAAAACCAATTTATTTTCAGTATCATTCTTGCTTCTTGCAGTTTAAATTTCATTGTTAATTCATAATCCTGTACTAGGTAATCAATAATCATTGAACTATTGATGATTGATATTTTCAGCTAGTTGTTCTACCAAGTGGACTGACAGAGTCTTGCTGGCCTTCCAGCTGTGCCACAGAGAGGGATCCGAGAGACACATCCCGACTTGCCCAAGTGTAAATAAAAATCCTTTACTATTTCTACTTTACAAGAAAGTGCAGAGTGTACGAAACTGAAAATGTTCATAAAATGATCTGTGACAACTATGTTTTCATATAGACAACTACATTACTTTACTTTGCTCGCAAAAATAAATTATTAAAAAGGAGAAACATCTATATTTACAATACATCATAAAACTAGTTACAAGGAAAATATGAAAATTGAAAATATAAATTTATTATTGTGAAGAGTCCCCTGAACGAGCAGACTTGTATTTACTGAAGAGGAGATAATGTAAGAATTAAACATAATCATCTGAAACCAACTCAGATTGGTATGAAATATATTTATCAAGTGCACTTGGCAGAGACACAAATTTAGAGTGTGAACAGATTGAAATACATCTTTAGTTTCAAATTAACTTATTTTTAAATTTTGTTGCACTGTTGTTTTCATCAAGGTTTGAGCAACACATGGACATGTCAACTTGCAGATGACACACAACTAGAGTGAGAGGGAGAGATGCCAATATCCTGCCTGGATCTAATCTGTGAATCCTTTATCCTTACTAGCTCTCACAAGTAAGTTTTAATGATTAGAAGTTAGAAATTTATCAAAAGCCAAGTTGATTACCTCATTTTACAAATTTATTTGCATATTTTAAAATTAACAAAGATAAATTTTATCTTAACGCACAGAAAAATGAAAACACTATGTTATCAAATATTTGTTAGAGGAATTACAAAAGTTTACGGTGAAGATGACTTTTATCAAAAATGCATGTAGTATCAAAGATGATGAAAATAATAAGAAATACTGAAGGACAGATATGTACATGGTTTGTGGAAGTGACACAAAGACCAACCCCTTCATTTATAGAATCTTATCTAATATCATCTGTATGCTGAATGTGTTTGCTTTTGTTTCTTCTGTTTCCTGTCACACTTCAAGAAGAATAATTTTTGAAGGTCTGACTAATTCTCTTTGAACTAGAAACAGCAAAGAACGGAAAAGGTGAATCTATGCAGAAGAGAAAGAAAAGAGACAGATGTCTTGACTGCTGTCTTCATCGTTACATCCACCCTGTAATCTGTTTTCAAAAGGAATCAAGGAAGTAAACAATGGTAACTTCTAAGCTTCAAATGCGACTGGATATTTAGTTGAACCTTTTTGATCATGATTATGTTGACTTTTGATTGTTTATTTAGCATAAAAACAGTCCATTTTCACCCGAGAATAGAAGTATGTTGTACATGTACCGGTATTGTACCTAGGGTCTATTATAGTAAGTTACTCCAATCAAAATTCACATGAATTTGTTTCTAATCCTTTTTTTTTTTTTAATTAAGTCTTTGTTCAAGGTGGTTGAAAGAGGCAAATTATGTCTCAGGGTACATTCCACACATCTGTCCCGTTTTCATTCTTCACACTAAACTTGGTTTTATATAGAAGAGATGTGATTTGTTGCATTAAAGATACAATAATGGTGGTTCTGCTGCTGATGGTAACTCCCACTGAAACTCTAATTTTTATTGACTGCGAAGATAGTAACCATGGTAGTTATCTTTTGATGACAATTACCATAACATTTTGCAATGGGGCCTTGACAAGTTTCAAGCTTAGATAGGTCAAAGGTCTCAGCAGTCATCCAACCATTACAATGTTGCTTTCTCCCTCAAATCAAAATTGTACGAAACTGCATTATCAGGCTTGCACTTCGTTCACATTGTTTAAAATGCAAAAAATGGATATTTGTATTTATCGCTTAAATAATGTGTAGTAATGTGATCTTATGGTACTAAATGTTTTAGTGTGATGCTAGCTAGAAATAGCTCTTGACTACTTAGTGACCTGGAGTTAAGCTCAATAATGTTTTAGATTTATATAATCTTTTTTTTTTTTAATCCTTATAATAGCAAGCGTTTAAATGTGTCATTTCTAGCATATAGAATCAATATGTCAAAGGAGACATTAGTTCTGTGTGTCTTTATCATTACTTTTGCCATTTAACCTTTGATTTTGCCGTTAAAATAAAAAATAACATGTTTGTTTCACCACGAATAAGCAAATATGTCATTCCTCTACCTCTCTGTCCCCCCCCCCCTTCCCTCCAGGAACAGCCCTGCCAGGCTATCCAGTCAGCAACCAACGTCTGAATGCAGGGCATCATTGGAACCTCACTTCCTACACACAAGGGATGCCTTCATTTCCTGTTTTCAAGTGTATTCACAACATATTTGACTTTAGTACGTATTTTATTGGGAATTATTACTTACGCTAGATGAGGTGTAAATTTGATTTCATATGTGATTCCTCTTAGTTCTTTAGTGCTGAAGTACAGCAATGACCGATATTGAAATGTCCACAAAACTACTTTGTTAATGTGATTTACAGTAGAATTGGATACATTTTCAATTTTGAAGGCAGCGTTATTAAGATCACAGTGCCTAACAGCATAGATCATGGAGATTGATCCTATATATACTTTGAAGCCAAAGCGTCAACGTTAAAATCCTGTCGGATTGCAATGCTTTTTTTACAACAAAAGGGAAGGTGAACTTCATCTTTCTTCAACAGATGGAGGAAAAAGAACATGGGACATTGGTCAGCGAAGAAGAAAACTGCAAGACACTAAATATGCTGAAGTAGTGAAAAAAACTAGATAACATCACTCAAGAAGAATTTTGTGAATCTGAATTGAGATGGCACAAAGATTGCTATGCTAGTTTCAGCTCTGAAAGAATACTAGATAGACTGAAGGGACGAACAGATGTCAAGGCTTCTAGCTCAACACCTACGACAAGAAGTTGTGAAAGTAGAATAGACTGGTCGAAATGTATGTTTTGCCAAGAAGAAAGAAATGCAAAATTGCATCACGTACAGACTGCAATAAAGAGTGAAGATATCATTAGGAAGGCCCAAAATGATCCTGTCAAGCAGCTGAGGCTCTCTGGGGTAACTGATTTAATAGCAGCAAGAGCTAAATACCATCTTGGGTGCTTGGTAACCTTTGAATGACCGAACGAAGATCCACAAAAGATGAGGGCAAGAAGAATATCCAGGAGCATTTGATTGATGAGCATCTGATTAAACTCTGCACGGAACTTTGCATAGGCCTTGCTAAAGGGAATGTTTATCTGATGTCTGATGTATGGGAAAACTTCAGGAGTTCATGCATAGATTTGGGTATTTCTATTCCATTGAGGTATCAGAGCAGGAAATCAACTTTCTATGAAGCAATACAGTTGGTAATTGGAAAACAGGCCAGTTACGTGAGGACTCTTTCTACAGGTTCTTTGCTCATGTACCCAGGGGAACGTCATCTCAAAATCTCTGACAAAGTCGTGTCAAAGTTTGTTTTCATCTGATTCTGAGTCCAGCCAAGACTCTGATACTCCAATGATGAGATTGACTACAGGAAATGCATGTCATGAGCTAGTTCACATTGCCATGAGAGTGAGACAGGATCTGCTTGACAGCCCTGGTCTTTCATGTACCTGGCAAGATCTTGATCAAGAACACGTGGATCAAGTCATTCCAAACAGCCTATACACGCTGGTGAGGTTGCTTTTCGGGGGAATGGATATATGGTACATGAGGAGAGAGAAGAAAATGACAGCATCAAACAAACTGTATGCAGTATCGCACAGGACATTGTGTATGCAGTATCTAACAGACGAAAGCTTTACTCCAAAGCATGTGGGTTTGGGTCTTACCCTCCACCAGGTTACCAGATCGGAGGCACTTCTTGATCTCTTCCATGCTGCAAATCACACGATTGGCATAGACACTGTGAGAAGAATCGATAAAACAATAGCAAATGCGATACTAGACAAGTATGCAAAGAATGGTTATGTCTACATCCCATCTAATATCGTCACTGGTAGAATGGTTCACTGCTCATGCGATAATATTGATGTTCTGGAAGACACTCTCGATGGAAAGAACACATTCCATTGCACACAGATGATGGTTTGGAAGAGAGGTCCAGCTCCTAAGCAAGAAAGAGGGGAAGTAGAGAGAATGCACTTCCTCAGGCCGAGAGCTATCAACCCTGATGCCCTGCAGGAGTTTCAGAAGCTTGATAAAGCAGTTCTTCCACATGGCAAGAGGCCAGCTCCTTCATCTCATGGTGAGAGAAACAATGAGGTAGAATTCCGCAGTAGCATTAGCGATGAAAGGAGTAAGGCTCGAAGTAAAAATATGGCATGGATTGTATCACGTGTACTTGGGGAAGAACAAAATCAATCTGTTCCTTCATGGAGAACATTCAATGAAATGACAAGTGTAGTTGATCCTCCTATGACAACGGCAGGAATGCTTCCAATCCTGCAAGCGCCAGCTGATGACAACGACACACTCTATTTATTGCCATATCAACGCATCTTGGACAGGAGCATACTATCATCACAGCTGATCAACCATTGTACAGTAGAGGAAAGGAACTGACATGGGCCAACCCTAAGTTTGGAAAAGTAATTTTCCTCCTTGGCGGACACCACATTACTTTCAACTTCCTGAAGGCTATTGGCAAACATATGGAAAGTGCTGGACTTGATGATCTGTGGGCAGAAGCAGGAGTCTATGCCACGAACACCACAGATTCCATGCTTGATGGAAAGGCCTATTACTGTGCTGTTTGAGGGCACCAACTAACATATGAGGCACTATGGCGCATCAAGTGGCCACTATTCCAGAAGTGGCTTTCTGTGAACTGCGCAGAACGCGAATTGCGTCTTTCGGGACTTGCCAAAGACGTTACGCGGAGTTTCAAGGAACAGAGAAGAAAGGGTAAAGATGCATGTGGATCAGTGTCACTGCTTATCAGTCTTCATAACTCAGAACAAGATCCATGGTCTCGTCAGAGAATTTGACAGGAGCTTTTCTGACAACCCAAACTTTGGCATTACGAGGAATGACCAGGCAAGGAACAAGTTTTGTGTCATATGGGTAGAGCGGTCCAGGATAACGCAAGATATGCGTTCATTGTACAACCTTGCAGATGAGGAAGATGTCCCCGTCATCTGTGTTGATGGCCTTTCTTTGAGGAGAGAGCATGACATTGAGGATGTTGGCAAGCTGACAACACAGTTGGTAATGTTGGATGTGTTTGGTGCAAGAAATGCAGAAGTTGAAGGAGAATGCTCTAGAGGTGACTCGCCATCCTCTGTCAGGGAACAGTGCTTAGTGTCACGTGCTACAAGGGATGTTGCAACTCCTGACGTTATGAGAGATCTGCTGACAGCAGAGCATCGTGGAAAACAACAGGTGATATCGCTTGTGAAGGAGCGATTGATTGAAGGCACAACTGGCTTTCATGCCACCATGAAGAAAAATCGCTCACGTACCTTTGCCCATCTCTATAAGACTAAGATAACAACTACGCTTCAAACTCAAAAGACTATCAAAGCTGATCAAAAACTTATGCAGCGTTTGTTGAATGCTGTCACCGGAGAACATGGGAATGGCCAGTGTTCTCGAGCATGAACTGTCACCCATTCCTTTGTCATTGGCCAACATTGGTGGCGAACTTAATTCAACTCCTAAGGCAGAGCTTATCAGTGCCTTAATGGATGAAGTTCATACACCATCAAATGTTCCGGATACCAACCTGAAGACATGTCTACTAATAGATGGTCATGCACTCATCCAAAGCTTGGGGAAGCCACGTGGATGTCGAACATTTGGTGAATATGCCGATGTTTTCACAAACGTAGTGACACTGAACTTCGGGAAAGTTACAACAAGGATAGATGTAGTGTTCGATCGTTACATTGGTGGATCGTCAATCAAAGCGGCTATGAGGAAAAGGCGAGTGGGCAAGAAGAAGCCAATACGAAAGCTCATCGATGGACCCCACACCCTACTTCCTCAGACATGGAGTCAGTTCATTGCACTAGATGAAAACAAGGCGGATCTTGCAGCATTCCTGAGTACATCGATGATGGAAATGTGTAAAACTTTACCAGAACAGTATGAGCTGGTAACAGGAGGTGGCTTCTCGAATGGAACAGAGGCACGGTCTTCTAGAAGGAACAGGATACCACTTCAGACTAACCATGAAGAGGCTGACACCCGTTTAATACTCCATTCATTAGAGGCCGTCAAGAGAGGCTTTGAAAGGATCGTTGTTCATTGTCGCGATACTGATGTGTTGGTGCTTCTGATTCACTTTGTCTTGCATGAAGCCTTGGAAGTTTGGATGATCTCTGGAAATAGGCAGCAGAAATGCTATCCACTTCATGAATTGTCAGAGACACTGTCTCAAAGTGCAGAAGAATGTCTCATTGGGTTTCATGCTTTGACTGGCTGCGATACTACTTCTGCTTTTCGTGGTTATGCAAGAAGTCATGCTGGAAAGTTTTCCTGAAAAATCCTCTTCTGGTGAAAGGGATTGGTCATGACAGAGAACTTGAGCCAATTGAACAGTTTGTTTGTCAGTTGTATGGAACACCTATCCAGGCCAATGTAAACTCAGCTAGGCTTCATCTCTTCGGTAAAGTAAAGAAAGGTCTCGAAATGCTACCGCCAACAAAAGATGCACTGCAATTTCATGTTGAAAGAGCAAACTACCAGGCAAAAGTGTGGCTGCAGGCAGACAGAGAAGAAATTGTGATGCCATTCCCAGCATCGACCCCAGCATGGGAATTAAAGTCAGGTCGCCTGGTTCCCATCTTGACATCCATACCACCAATCCCAGTTTCTTGCTTGGAACTAGTGTCATGCAGTTGTAAATCCAAGTGCAACACAGCCAGATGCAGTTGTTTCAAAAACGACTTCAAGTGCACATTTGCCTGTGCATGTGATGCAATAAATTGTTGTAACCCAGCATACTGAATGTACTTGGGCAATCTCACAATAAGTGGGGCACATAAGCGGGACATTCAGGCTGCAAATTGAGTTTTGTTAATTAAATGCCACTTTATTATTTTCATGTAGCGAAATATGTGTTCTGTCATAATCAAAATGTGAAAAGATAAGTTAGGACCACCTTTTCTTTCTACTGGACCTTGGATCATCATGTTCACAAAAGTGAAGGTACGTAACATGGACAGACATTGGTCCCCTTCAGCAGTATATTTTATTCATAATTTGAAAGAAGCTGTAATTAATATTTTCAGGTACCATGCACAATGAAAGCAAAGTTGAATATTTCCGTGGTATGTACATTATTTTATGAAATATTGTGAAATGTTAACATTGATTAATCATAACATTATTTACATGTTTAGTTTAAATTCTCTGTTAAGCCAATGTGGAAAGCAAGGGCCTTTCAAAACAACTTTTGTTACTTTTTATACTGTGTATGAATTACTTAAAGTAATGAATGCTCTTCATAGAAATACAATTGTTTAAAGTTACAACACAATGTTAACCATGTGGTCAAGGAGCTTGTGTCATAGAAGGTACAAACATGGACAGACGTCTGTCCATGTTCGTACCTTCACTTGTGTAATGGATCAAAATTTCTAACAAGAGACATCTGTATGCTCTGATCTGCTAATAAAAAAAAACTATTACATGAAATGAAATTATTTTGACCATGTAAAATTACATCACCTGAAGGATAATAATCATGAGGGGAATCTGATCTTGAAGGTACAAACATGGACAGACGTCTGTCCATGTTCGTACCTTCACATGTGGAATCATCCAAAATTTCTTATTAAAACCATCTGAGCTCTCTAATCTGCTAATAAAAGTAGTGTATGACATGAAATGAAAGTATCCAGATCATGTTTAATTCTATTATTAGAAAGATGTCACCATCATCTGTCAAGGAAGGTACGAACATGGACAGACACATGCGTTTACTGTACAGGTTGTCTGTCCACACAAAAAATTAATTCACACATATTTTTGAATGATCCACAAAGGAAAGTGATTTCAGACATTGTTAGTATATGATGTCTTTCTGAGGCCATAAACCTTGATGACTCATCCTTCTGTATTTTTTATTAAATTTCAATGAAGGTACAAACACTGGTGAAGGTATGTAACAAAGTGGACAGACAAGTTTTTGGCTACTGTCAAGTCACGGCAGAAACTTGTGGGACTTCCCTAGGGAGTGGAAGTATACTGATTATGTAGATGCTGGCCTGGCATGTCTTATGAATCCAAGCAACTGCACTGATATGGCTTATTTTTCAAAAAATGAGTCTCCTTAAAAATCTGTTACATACCTTCAAAAAGTGGACAGACAAAGCAACACTAAGTTTGATTGCCAATTGCATTAAATTTGCTTTCAAGCTAAGCTAGTTTTGGTTAAAACATTTCAACTTATCCCGTAATGAAACTACTTAATCACCAAAACTCTCTTTCTGCCCACTGGGAACAAAAAAAAAATTAACAGGTGAAGGTACGTAACAGGATGGACAGACATGCCTACATCATACAGGCTATAACTGAAATCCATTTTCATTTAATAAATGAAGTAAATCTGAAAGGTAGAGACATTTCTTATTTCAAATCTGATGTAGATTGTACAATGGAACTGTTCTGGATTCGGTTTCATTGCTATTTTTTTTTAGATTACTGTTTAGATTTCTGATACTTAAAATGTCCCGTTTTCTATGCCTGTTTTACTGTCTAAATTGACGTTTAATGTGATATAACAAAAAATCCGCCTATTGAATGAACTCAATGTTATCTATACTATCTCTCACACTTATTCTTTTCAAGAAAATATATAAACATAAGGAGGCAAATCTGAATTACTTTTATCATCAAAGCTCAAATATCAAAAGTCGAAAAGGGAATAGTTATTGTGGGATTGCCCACATGTATATTGACTTTATCAATATAATCAGTGCAGTTTGGTTATTTGTCATTTTACAAACTGATTTGATGCATGTACAAACAGAGATTTGTGCATGATAAAAGATTGGCAGAAACGAGTATGATTTCCAGCGGTATGGAAGAAATATCAATAGGTTTCTGAATACTTTTTCATCATTTAAGAACTTTGGGTATTTTTTTTTCTTTTTTCCCCCTAAGTTCAAAAATTGACGTAGGATGACATCATCCTTGGAGTAAGTTGCAATTTACTAATGAATAAGGGAAATAATCTTCATTATTTTTTTTAATACATTAGCAATGCTTTGAGAACGATTCCAGTTTTTGTAGCACCTGAAATGATTTGTTTGAGTTTTAGCCAGTCAGTATAAAAAACAAAGCAAAGATTTAAAGATGAAAATTAGATTCCTCCAAAGTTTGTGCCTTGTCGAGATCTCTATCAAAGAAATGAGAGGTAAGATAGGTTTATGAAATTTTTTTTTCTTTAATAGTGGAACTAAATCGTGCTCACAGTGAATTAACATGGCCTAAACACACACACGTGTGAGTTTGCATATTCTGATAGTTCAACTCTAATACAGAGATGACATTTGAATTGCAAAATATTTTCAGTTCAGTTGAAAAACCAGCAGGGTTTCACAGGTTTTCAACAGATTTCACACGTGATCAATTGTTTTAATTTCAGTAATTGCACTTTGAATAACTGCGCTTTGTATGGTTTGTGCAATATGAAGAATGTCATGTCAAATGTGATATATTAGCATTTTGATGGTAGAGGAGGTATTTTCATCCAGTGTTGAAATATCATATTCTAACATTTATCATTCTTAAAGAGATGTAATAACTCTCTGAGGTATTAGAATCGCTATTTTTTTTTTATAAATAATTTTGCCTTTAACTGTTCTCTGTTGTAAAGAAAAATGTCAAATAGAGGACACGTAAACGTGATGTGTCCATATGGAGTATAGAAATGCTGTAATTGTTTTTTTTAACATGTTATGAATATGTTTCTTTCACATGTGCTTTAATTATGATATTGCTTATATGTCAGCTGTGCAGGGACTTAGCAATTCTATTAAAGTAGATTTTGGCAACTTTGAATTCAGAAAAGTATTCAAGGGATGCACTACTCTAGCATTTTGCAGGGGCAGTAGTTTATTTTTATCACTTTCAATTGAACATTCAGTGCAGAAATCTTAATAGGTCTACAAAAGTCGTGACTGATATCAACCAAATTCAAAGTAGACTTTTGAATATGTGCAATTGTGGCAGCTATTTCAAGTGTGGTGTACTACTTTTAGCACTATATAACAAAAGTTCAATGCATTTTGATAATGATGAGAGTTAACCAAAATATGTTTACGCTGGGATATATATTGAAAGACTTCAATGAAAAAAAAAATGGAGAAGTTAAACTATTGCCGGTAGAGAAGAATCTGCTTCTCTAAAACTCGTGCAACTTCTGAGATGGTAGACAGTAAGCATATGTGATTTGTAACTGTTAGAAACTCACATTTAAGGATTGTTTTCATATTGTTGAAGACTACATGCTTATCTACTCCCGGTTATTCGGAGCCCTCATGACTGTTTACTGGTGTACTTTATGGTGAGATCATAGGATTTATCTACCTTTTTCAATCTCATGTCATACTTTCAGTGGTGTACAATCACACATTCCTTTGCAAATATTTAGAATTGAATTTGCCCTTAGAGAATGCAGTACATTGTATCTCCAAATAATAGGTATTACAACTGTACCAGAGGCAGATGTACAGTGCATGTTAAGATGATGGCGTTATGATACATGTAGTATGATTTATTCATGAATGTATCCACTACATGTATGTCATTTGTTGTGTTATGCATAATGACGGAAACTTAGATCAGACTACTAATAAATATTGTCAATTCAGCAAGTCTTTTTTTTTTTATATGTGTGTAATGAAAAAAAAGGGGGGTCATGAAGTGACCGCCAACAAAAGTTGCAGTACAATTTCATGTTGAAAGACCACACTACCAGGCAAAAGTATGACTGCAGGCAGAAACAGTAGAATCGTGATGCCCTTGCCATCATCGACCTCAGCTAGGTAATTTACGTCTGTTCACCTGGTTTCAATCTGGTCATTCATACCATTCATCACAATTTTCATCTTGGAATTGTGTCAAGTAGATGCAGATCCAAATGCAACACAGCCAGATGTAGTTGTTTCAAGAAGAACTTTAAATGCCCATCTGCCTTTGCATATGATCCAGTTAATTCTTTTACCGAACATACTGCATGGCTGTACATTTACTTTATCGACGTGGTTGATATACAATCAGCACAGTCTGTTTTGTTGTCAAACTGATATGATGCTTGTAACATAGATTTGCATAATGCTGAAATCACCTGCTGCTAACATGGTAAAGGTACGCTGATGACAATCCATTCTCGAAAAAAAAAAAATATCGTCTCCCGTTCATTTTTTGATTGTGTATAGATTGACTATGTGAACATTTTATGAGATAATGGTGATTGAGAGAGATGTTGTCAGGTGGCTGGGGAATTTTGAGTGTTCATGATCACTAATTAGGTTGTTGTTGTCGTTGAAGATGTGACAATATAGAAAGAAAAGAAGTTGGTATGTAATCAGAGAATCATATCCCGGATACATGATAAAAAATTATATAATTTTTGTATGTCATCGAATTCGTGTTCATTAAAAAAAAACGTTCATTTACGGTTTCCAAAGTTTTTACACAATCAACCAACGTACAAGAAATACTCATATTAAGTAAGTCTCCCACGGGAAGACAGATTAAAAATAAAATGTGAATTCAAATACTTTATCTAATAACAGTTTACATAAATAAAAGGAATTTTATGCCTATCCGTTGCGTGTGCTTGCATGCTTTCCCCAAGCATATACTCGGGGAAAGGGGTACAGGATGAGAAATTTTGATATAATTTTTTTCTCAATAAAATGTAATTATCAAGGTTTCCATGACAACTACTTCAAAATGTAATAAACAATGCGTATTTAACTTCTTTAGGTTTCATTGTGCAACTGACATATTTCTTTTTAAACAGAAATATTTCAAATGTTTGTGTATGTTTTAGATTTACGCCATGAATATTTTAAATTTTCTGAGACTCCACATAATGACCAGTTGCTATGGTAACAGCACTACTGCATGCCCTCTATAATTTTTAGGGCAAAGAAGCACATTTCATTAATATCAAGTTGTTATAAAGGAGCTGTTACAGTCAATTTTTCAACACATCCATTGACTTTGCTAATATATCAGATAAATGGCCATTTGTGCTTAAAATGTGTATAGGCGTACGCTATAGGGATCCTACATTCAATTTCTCTTTCAATATGCGCGTCCACTAAAAATACATCGTTCCATTTGGGATAACACAAAACAAGTTATATTTAACCTTATCTCACAATTTCTTTGTTGCATGTGATTTCAGAATATATACAATATGTCCAGTAAATAAATACTTGTAAATAGTTCGATTTAGATAGTGTAAAAAAAACTTTGAAATACAAGTAGATTTCACAAACGATAATTTTGAGTATGTGTGTGTAATATTCAAAATTGAAATGCTCATTAGTCAAATCTTTAACTTCAAATTCAAGAAAAGACTTTTGTAATTTGAAAGGTACTTATTAATAATTACTTATTTCGACAAAAAAATAAAAATCATGATTTTTGACATTCTTTCGCATTTTGAGCTAAAAATGACATTTTTCAGCAAAAATACGCTTAACATCCAGCCATACGCTAAACTTCAGTATTTTTGCAAGACTTTCAGCTGGGAAACTTAGCATTAACAAATTTTGCCGTCCAAAGTAAAAAAAATCGTCTTGGCTGGCCTACTAAAAATATTCCCGGTGGCAGATACATTATCACCAACCGTGTATCATAATACCTGGTACTAGTGGTAGCAGATCTATTATTTGCAACCTGTATAAGTTAAACCCGAGCACCGAGCACAGAATTCAACCTGTTCTACTACATTGATTGTTTGTGCAACTTTCCTTTCCCCTGGCATTTTAGTGCTTGAATTAGAGAATGTTAGATCTGTTAATTCTCCTCTCAGACATTTCCTCTGCATTATCTTGCAAAATTATATGATTGTCTGAAATGAGCACTTTTAGTATTTAAGGGTGCAAACGACATTTAAAACTTGGTACCCTGAGTGATGTGGCATGACATTTTATAAAGCTGAAAATGTGTCAACCTAATGCACTTGTGGAGACTTGTAGTAATACACACCTTGTCTTGAGAAAAGTCAACTTGAGTGAAGTGACCAACAAGAACAGACAGATTGTCCACCGATCGCAGTTGTGACACCTACGGAAGCAATGAAATACAACAAAGTGATATAATCCACAAACTTGATTCAGGCATGAAACACGGGCACAGCAACAATGGATTCTGATTTATACTTTTTGATCCTTCAACAGATCTTTATGATAGCTTAAAATCAGAGGGGTGGGCTGTGGGGGTCCTCTTTATTTTAAAGACGTTGTTGTCTGCCAAGAGAGAGAAAAAAAAAAGCAGAGACTCCAACTCTCCCGCTTTCGACGGGAGATCTCCCGCCGAAAGCCCGTTTTAACAAAATCTCCCGTTCTCCCGCTTGAGATTTAATTTCTCCCGCCCTGGCTCTGTGTCTCGCGCTTGAAATGATTTCTTACTTAGTGTCATCATATGTTGAAAAATAAGCCTGAGATAGCACGGGAAAGCATCTAGAACCCTAGAGCTTCCTGGCCCCTGTTTCATAAAGTTGTTCATAAAGTTACGAACGACTTACGAGCGACTGGTGATCAGTTCTTGTGGTGAATTATTGAAATTCTAGTAAGTATAGACTGATTCGGGCTCGTTGAGAGCAGCAGACAATTTGTGGCACTGGGCGTAGCCATGAGCTCATTTTGTGGTGTCTTAGCCGACCCCCCCTCCTCTCCCCCACCCCACGGGCAACATGCACTTGTAACAAAGGTTCACGCACTAAGCAAGCATCCGCGCACTCAGTACGAGACGCCTATTGGCTAAAACAACCATGCATCAGTTTTTCATTCCGTGCGCATGCTAATGTAAGGAGAGGGGTGGGGGAGTGTGGGGGGGTCGGCTGAGACACCGCAGTAATGGCACTGCCCATTCCAAAAATACACATAGCGCGTCACAAAATCGGTCTATAGCACATCGCAACTGATCACCAGTCGCTCGTAAGTTGTTTGTAACTTTACGAACAGCTTTATGAAACCCCCCCCCCCCCCCCCCCCCCGGGCCCTTAGGTATGAGTGGGCCCTGGACAACAGCTGCAAGGAACTTCGCGCTCGTGATGTGCAGTTGGAGTCTCCCGTTTGCTAGGGGTTTCAGACGAGAGAATCTCCAGATCAGAAGGTGCTTGGGGTTGGAGTCTCTGAAAAAGGAGAGAGAGAACTAAACAAAAAAGTATAAAATTAAATATATGCACACGAGTACAGGCTGATGTGTAGCATGCTATCATTAAAGGGCTGAAAATTCTATTATGTTGATTACTCGTTGTAGTATTTCAAATTCAATAAATATATCAGAAATCATACAGTCGCGTAGTCCCCGTTGATTTTTTTTTACTACTGTTATATCTTTCTTGAATTTGTTCATTCTTCCACAAATTATTCTTTTACATCATGTGTAGAATCTATATTGAAAGTAGCCCCGGGGACTGCGCCACAAGGCGCGGTACTGGCGGCTACCTCGCAGCTGAGCGAGAGCAAAAATCACAAATAACTCCCTATTGCCACATTCAGGGTGACTTCACAAATAAAGCATGACTACATTTCTATTATAAACACAGCTCAAAAAATGAAATATATATTACCCAATCGACTTGGTTCTTCTCACCAATTTATCTGGGAACTGCAAAATTTTCCACATTTTTTAGGAGTAATAAGCGGCCTGCCCTAGTGGAGAGCCTTGCTGCCATTTGTATACATCCATTAGTACGCATCTACACATGCGTGAACAATGACAGTACGATAAAAAATTGCAACATCATGTAGTGAGCAATACAGCTGACACTGTCAACGCATGCACTGCACTGCATGCATGCTGTGCGCATGTGCAAGGGATTGTGAGTTTTAGTGAGCGTTGGTGAGCTGAAGATATTCGCCTTATAAGACAACATTTTCTGCATCATAAGCAATGAAATGCATCAAACAGTCACCGATTGGAATCATTTAGGTTTAATCGACCCATGTATAAGACAACATTTTCTGCATCATAAGCAATGAAATGCATCAAACAGTCACCGATTGGAATCATTTAGGTTTAATCGACCCATGTATTAAAGTATTAAAGTAGTTTTTGTTGAAAAATTAGGGAAATATAGCGCCGGAACGGCACCCGTTTTATACAAGATTTAGATCTTAATGCGAGTGCAGCGGCTGTCGCAGTTATATTGAAAGGGGTAATTATGGGATTCATTTGATGCTATTTTGTGAAACCGAGTCATGCATTCAGCTAAATTGATACAAACGAATAGACTCTACCATGAATACAGCTATAGGCCTAGATCTACAGCATATGTGACCCGCTACAACAAAATGATCCTAAAGTCGGGAGAGGTCGATTATTTGAAAATTGCATGGTATAATCCCCTAATCTTTCTGCTTTAAATTGATATACAACACATTTTATAAAAATAATCGGCTGCGGAGATATCGATGTTTAAATGAGAGCATGTCGAGACGTCTGGAAAATCACTGTTTCGAGAAAAGCGCCCTAAAAGTCTTCCTTTCGACGCAATCCCGATCAACACACGCAAGTCAGTTTTCACCTCTGGACAATAGAAGGTAAGCCCTAGCAACCCCCGAAGAGTTCATTCAAGCACATCAGCGTCGGCGGTCTCCTCACCAACCAATCAGTGACCAGGATGTGAGAAGCGGCTGACCATAGCGCACCCCGCCCACACGCACCAGTCGACTGGGCAGTGTGCGAGCTTCACGCTTCGGTTAGCAGCAAGCAGCAAACTGATCAATGTGATCACTCTGGTCGTTGTTAGGGGTGGAACCTATCTGTCGCGCTCAATCCAAATTTTCGAACCAGTTTCTGCTTCATTGAAACGCCAAAAAACATGGCTCAGAAAAACGCTATTTTTTGGTCTTTCCTTTCACCATTTTGCTTCAAAATTTCGACAGATGATAGAAGACATGTTAGACTCCAATAATATACCAAAATCAGAAAATCGTAAGTTTTGACCAATTTTAATGCTCTGACTTCAAACTCGATTTTTACGGCTTCGACCGTGCGCGACTTTAGGACCTTTTTGTTGTAGCGGGTCACATATTAATGTACCATTTCAGACAAACACCATATATTAAGAATAAAGCACCAGACAGAAAAGTCTGTCTGTCCAGAGTTTTTTGTTTGGTTTTTAAAATAATTTTTTTCACTTTTATGGCTCTCCTCTGTTAAAATAGGAAGGGATTCTGTGAAGCCAGACGTAGTCTCTGCAGAACATATCCCCAATGGCAAGATACAGACCGATCTTTTGGTCAAATATCTAGCTTGTACAAGCTTAGAACAGTCTCTGTGTAAAAAGGTTTACTTTTGATTGTACGAGTATGATGATCATCACTGTGACCGAGATGGTGACTGTAAATTTACTGTGGGGTGGGAGCTTATTGCAAAATGAGAGGGTAGGTGGTACAGTTGACCAAAACTTTGGTCTGTATCTTGTCGGGAATTAGCCCGACCAGACGCTGTTAATACGCTACGCGAATACACCTGTCGCGCTACGTGTATGTACAGCGGCGACTGGGCTGTGTATTTATAGTTAGTCGGGAATATATGGATGTTACGCGGAGACTAGCTTGTCTACGTTAGTAAAAGTAAAAAAAAAATACAAATGTTACATTTCCGAACCTGTCTGACTTCCTGATATGGTATCTCAAACAAGATACGTCCTCTAAATTTCTTCACTTGTCTTGGACGAGCAGCGGAAGTGAACTTTTCCACACATTCCTGAGTGGCTAGATACTCGAATCCCGAGTTCACGGTGGCACATATCGTCGCAAGATTTTCTCTTGTTGCTTCCATCTCTGGCGCACCTTGAGCACCTGCCATTCTGGAGATAAGCCAGCTGGAATATCTACGTAGTTGGCACAGAAGCTGCATGTACAGAAGGAACGGTGAAAATCAAGGACAAGGAGGTGTGTGCTACCGCCTCCTTCGTGCTCACTTCGTCTTACCTCTTCGCAGGAATCAAAGACAAAGTCGAAACTAGCGGATCACTCGCTCGCCGCGCCGCCGCCGGGTCGCCGCCGGGTCACAATCAACTGCACGCTCGATCGCTCAAGCGGTGCAGCTAATAGCTCTATGTGCAGAGCATGGCAGCGTGCAAAACCAAAGAGGATTGCGTAATGAGTATGGTAGTGTGTAAGCGCACTGGAAAATGACAAAAACAAAATCATAGTTACAAATCCGTGCAAAAGCGCACGCCAAGAGCGGATCTATATATAATAATATATACCTTGTCGCTGGGGAAGGGGGTTAAGTTTGGGTCATGACAAAGCAACAACAACAACAACAACAACAACAACAAAAAGGGGGGGGGGGTGGGGGAGAATCTTGACATTTCTCGAAGCCAAGAGCTGCTGCCTCACCTCCATCAGCTTACGATAATTCACCATAACGCTGGTTTAGCTAGTACTCGCACGTTAGCTAACTAGATTTTCAACTAGATTTTATTCGACTCTTCCGACCCCATTCCGGGGTATGAGAGTACAACACATAAATACAAGATATGATCATTACAATATCAACGAATACATGTTTGTGATATATTACAATGATGTATATAAAATAGTCTATACCTACTAAACATATATACAGTGATATACAAATTGGCAAGCAAGGTTAACTAATCGTATGAACCATATACGACCAAACAATCGTGACATACAACTACTATCCAGAGATCGAGTATCACTGGATGCTTTATTTTTCTACCGCTACGAGTTACAATATTTTTTTTTTCTTGACTAAAGTACACTCAACTTGTTCAGGTTTCTGCAAATTTACAAAATATGACATGATCAGCCTCACAAATAGTACTAATCTTTTAAGCTGTCCTATAAATGCGAACATGAAAATAATCTGGACCTGTGTACTGAGCAAGGACGTTTAACCAAATAATGATTGCTTACATATAACTGTCTTTCCTTTTCAAAGAAGGGGCATACGAAAACATAGTGAAATTCATCACCTGTTTTATGTCTATCACAACAAGGGCATTGAACATCCCTTTCATCAAATGACTGTACAAATCTTCTATTATTAACTGGCAACTGATTTGACCTACATCTAAAACGGCTCAATGAAATTCTATCCCTCTTACTCAATTGGACTAAATACCTTTCAAAGAGACTATTCGTCTCAAAAATCCTATAATTCAAACATACTCTATTTGACTAAACATTTGCCATCAAATCCTGTTTGATTTCTTCGAAATGTTATCTCGAAGAACTTTGCGGTGCCGCTTTGCTCCTCCCTTAATCTCAGCTTCAACTATAGGTGCTCAATATCCAGTTATTACTAAATCCTTCCCCTTTTCTTAGCCATACAACACCAAGATCAGCATGGTTTAAGATTTCCTCAATATGAGATATCCACTTAAACACAAAGGTCGTGTCCTGTTGACTTACTAATCTTTGGAGTGTATAAAACCTGAATGAATATTCAGAAGAACCCTTTATGATCCTCAGCCAGAAGCTAACCATACGATATTTAACAGTATTAGCCAGTCGTGTTTTCCCGGTTTCTGCATATACCATACAATGTGGTGTAAATTTATTTACACATAACAACGATTTCAAGAATTTCCTATGAAAAATTTCGATTTGACTCAAATCCTCAAAACCCCAAACTTCACACCCATACAATAGTATTGGTAACACTAACTGATCAAATAGTTCGCATTGAATATCCACAGGAAGCTTGAGTTTCTGAACCTTCAGTGACATAGAAAAAAGTGCTTTCCTTGCCTGTGACACCTGCTTAGAAATGGCCTTCTTAAAACTTCCATTGTAATTAAATTGAATACCTAAATAAACAAAATCATCCACTACATCAAGTTTGTCTAAACCAAAACTGAACAATGGAAAGTTACGTACTTTGCCTCTTGAAAAAATCAAGACCTTAGTTTTTGTAGTATTGACACTTAACTTCCAATCTTTACAATATCGATGCAATGCATTCAAAGCCAACTGAAGCTCTTCTGCACTGTCGGCTAAAATAAGAGTGTCATCTGCATACAACAATGTATATAAATGTATAAAAAGATCCTCATTGACTTCTTTGTCTAAAATATCAACACAAACTTTTCCAAACAAAAACTGTAGTCCCTTGAAATGACAAGTCAAAAAATGAGATATATTGCAAAAAGCGGAGGCGATTTTAATGTTCACCCTGGCGTACACCAACATTACACTGAAAAGCCTCAGAATGTTGACCATCTACTAATACACAAGATTTGGCTTGAGCATAATATTATATTCTTTATAACTGTAAACACCTTACCATCCATCCCAGACCTTATGCCAAAGTGATACCCTATCAACCATATCAAAGGCTTTCTTAAAATCAATGAATGCACGATAAATTCGTTTGCGTTTAAACAAATATATATCAATTAAAGTTTTCAAAACAAAGGCGTGATCCATTGTAGAATATCCAGCTCGAAAGCCAGCTTGTTCTTCCCCAAGCATACCTTGATTATTAAGGTAAGTTGTTATTGTATGATTCAAAATAGAAATGAATAACTTCCCCAAACAGCTTAAAAGTGTTATTCCACGGTAATTATCTGGGTCTGTATCTCTTCCCTTTTTCTTAAAAATTGGTACTATAGTACCGAGACGCCAGTCTTTTGGAACTAAACCACTTTCCAAAATTATATTAAAGTAAACTGTAATACAATCCGAAACACAACTTGAACAATGTTCTAAAAATTCATTCCTAATCAAATCAATACCACATGCCTTATTATTCCTTAACTTCTGAACCATCTTAATGACTTCATCAATTACAATTGGTGCATCTAATTCATTATTACTTATTGAACCATCCAAATCATACTCTGGTACTGAAATTAAATTTCGAATCGAATTCAGTTTACTAAAATGACGCACAAAATCAACCAAAGGGACCTTTGCCGCACAGTAGTCACGCTTACGGCCATTCAGTAACTTCCAATACTCCTGCGGGCTATCCTTTTTAAGTATACGAAGATGATCATGCAGTGATTTACTATATGCCTTCTTCTTTCTTCTCAACAATTTCTTGTAACTACTAGCAACAGTCTTAATGTCATCCAGCATTTGCTCTTTCTCTCTCATAGGTTTCCCTTCACACTTCCGTTTAATCCTATTCTTAAAATTAAGATAATGCAATCTAGCCTGTACACACTCATTATCAAACCATGGCTTTTGTTCTTTGCGAGGTTTCATAGGATTACCTATCCTACGAACCTTTTCCTCACAAATACCAACTTCTTTTCCGGCATTCATGAAAATATCACCCAACAACGCACTAAAGCTATCAATATGAACTTGTGTGGATGATCTTTCAACCACCCTCAGTTCACTCAACAAGGCTTGAATATTTTGATCAAGCTTTAAACTGAAATCTATAATGCCTTTTTACTATCCCACTTAAATGAAACATACTTGACATTCTGAAAGGTTTCATCCCTATGCTCACACTTATTGCCCCCCAGAATCATCAAAAATATTAATATTAGAAATCGTCAAATTCAACGGGCAGTGTACATCTGAAATACATTTATCAAAAACATCCACTTCAAAATGAGTGATATAAGGATAGGTCTGCAGATAGAATGACATAATCAACCACACTTTTCCCACCATTCTTATTGTAACATGTAAAATCACCAACACCCTTATCACTGCCAAATCTTCCATTCACTATCTTCAAATCAAAACTCTGGCAAATACTAATAAGTTGCCGACCATTATTATTTACAAAATTATCCATACTATGTCTTTTTGTAACATATCCTTCCTCTTGGAGTAAACTCTTATAATCAATGTTGTCATCTGAAGCATCATACCCACACAACAATCAGTAACAGCATTATCAATTACCATTAAATCATCAAGCAGCCCTGTTCTGGAATTAAAATCCCCCACTAAACAGAATGGAACATCATAAACACTTTTCAAATATAACAAATCCTGATAAAAATTATGAAAAATATCATTTGTGTGAAATACTGAACCTTCGCATGGCAAATAATCTGCTCCGAAGATAAACTCAAAACCCAAAGAGGACTTGCTAAAATGAATCCACAAAATAGACTCTGATGTAGTGCCAGTTATTTTGGTTGTAGAAGAAAACAAACTTTCCTGAATGAGGACACAAATCCCGTGAAAAGCACCAAGCCTTCGCGCAATATCACTTTTCAAAACATAACTTCTGTGGTCATTAAAATGTGAATGGGAAAAATCTGGAATGTCTGTCTTGGTCTCAAGCATGCATATAATCGAAAAGTCTTTTAACAAAACATCAATGATGCCAGTATCTAGCTTGCTTTGGATGCCATTGACGTTGATGCTGCATACGGATAAGTTTCTAGCCGAAAGAGGGTCGGAGAGGTCCTGTGCATCACTAAAGTCGAGAAAAAGCCTCGACTTCTGGAGTTGCTCCTCATTCCAGCCAAAAAGACGGAAGAGATCATCCGGAAAACTTATCGAGTATTTCCTCCCTTCCGGCCCGTCACGCTTGAGGGTACATAGCACCCTCCCATCAGTGACCCAGGCCTTGCTCACCTCAGGGTCATCCTTTACGGCATTCAGTAGTTTAACACGGCCTGGCGCGAGATGTTCACCGACCATGACCTGTTTATGGGCGAACTTGGTCCCCTGAAACTAAGTTTTAGTTAATTTCCGCACCTCCACATGCGTGTTTTCGTGACGGCACTATCTTTTTATACTCTTGAAAGTGCGACAATAGTCTGCAAGAGGGATGCACTAGCTTTGAAGAAGAAGAACAAGAAGTCTCTTCTCTCCGGAAGAATAAATATCATATGCAATAAGATTTCAAAAATATTGGTACTTTTTGACCCACAGTTGTTCTTAAGATGCAATTAATGCACCCTTTTAAGAATATGGTCTTTCTGTTTGCGGATGTGCTACAAATGCATATTTAGACAGACTTTTTAAACTACAAAAACGGGCAATAAGAATAATCAACCATTCAACTTACTTTGCTCACACTTTACCATTTTTTTTTACCCAAAAGATTATAACGCTGTATAGTGTTTATTGGGTAATCCCATGTTTTTATGGCACAGAAAACTTTTACCCAATTCTATGCTGCATGATTTCGCTTTAAATTGCCATATTCATCCTTACCGTACCAAAAATGCTGAGAACATTCACAGGCCCAAAGTAAGAATATTTTCAGAACTGATATGTTATTCATCAAGGCCCGCTTATGTGGAATTCAATACCAGACGATATTCTTAAAGCTACCTCTTTCAATGTATTCAAAAGAATTTTATGTAAAATTATCGCACATTACTTAATCCTTCAATGTATTCAAAAGAATTTTATGTAAAATTATCGCACATTACTTAATCCTCAACATGCTTGGCTGGCATTAGGCCAAAAAACAAAAAAAAAATCGTTTTATTGGCGTAACCCGCCCGACCCTAAAAAAAAAAAAAAAAAAAAAAAAAAACCCGACCCTGAACTTAAAAAAAAAAAAAAGGAAATACATCGTTTTTACCGAGAGAGGGCGCGATACGGGTTTAAAAGACTAAAAAACACCCCCCCCCCCCCCTCCTTCATCTTTCTAGGGACACATCTTCCGTGGATAGACATTGAAAACGGGAACACGCATGCGGTCTCCTACGGGTTCGAGTGGTGGGGCCAGGATGTTTTTCCATGTCCAAAATATGATTCTCTTTTAATATTAAATATTGCTTTTAAACCGGTGATATAACAAACTTTGGATGCAACAGACCCTCTCTATCGTTTGTTTTGTTAAATATGAGTTTTACACGTAAAATACAGGTAGCAAAAAAAAAAAAAAAAAAAAAAAATCCGCCCGCCCGACCCTATTTGAAAATCTCATGTTACGCTAATACAACATTTTTTTTTGCCTTATTTCATCTAATGATTATAATTTACTTTGTTTTTGTAATGTCTCTGTAATGTAAATGTACACTGCAAAAAGTGCGGTGTTAAATATGAAACACCGAGCTGGTGTTAAATTTCCGGTGCTCATTCATGGTGTTAGATTAACACCTCCGGGTGTCATTTCAAAATATAAAATTGTTTTTTTTTTTTGATAGTTTCTTAGTTACTGAATTTCCTGTTAATTCTGAACTTCAACAAGACGATGAAGAATTTTCCGATAAAGTACTTGATTTTTGAAAAAATGTGCAAATACATTTACACCACAGTTGGTGTGGTCTCCTATTGAAGCTGGACGGGTGTTATACCATTGAAATTAACACCACCAATATCAAATCAACACCATGCGGTGTCATTAATGAATTAACTCTAGCGCAGTGTCAAAAATATCACCAGCTACAGTGTCAAATTAGCACCACGAAGTGCCAGGTGAACACTTTTTAACACCGTCACAATACATTTTCTACACCTGTGGGTGTGGTCCTCTATTGAAGATTGATCGGTGTTAGATTTAACACCCATGGTGTTAAATCTAACACCGATGTTTTACAGTGTAGTGCTTGTTTATCATTGCTGGATGTTTATACTTGTTCGTTTGTGTGATCTGTTTTTCCATTTGTATTTTTTTCCCATCTCTTTTGCACAAAAGTATGAAAATGATTACCGCTAATGCATCCTATATACTGCTTATATCTTGGTCGGCCAGAATTTAAGGAAACTTTAATTCCTCGTTGGCTGCTTCCCTTCAGCTTATCATAAAAGTTTGTTATGTACTTTATTCTATATATTCATCTTTACTCTGTAGCCTACATTAGTATGATTGCATGTTTATCATTGTCATTATTTGATGTTTTTTATGCTGAAAAAATAAGAATTCAATTCAATTCAATTCGAAATCGGCTGACGAGCAAATAACAAAACAAAAAATATTCACATTTTTGCTCCCACTTCTCCCCTAACAAGCAAAAAACAAAAAACAAAAACGCAACAACTAAAAAAAAAACTCACAAAAAGCTAAAGGGGTTTAAACCCCCTACAACCTCCCCCCCCCCCAAAAAAAAAAAATAAAAATAAGACAAAACACAACAACGAGGAGCACCCCATCACCAACAGTAATGCGAATTACACCAGACGAATGTTAAAATTTATCTGCCCGCGATAAGGTACCTTTAAACTTGAAAAATTATGGATGATTTTAACAACGTCCAACCAAGTAATGTGCATTAGTTGTTTTATAAAATAATTTGAGTTGCGCGGCATCCATTCTCGACATACCCAGGCCAGCACCAGCTCCAAGCTAACTGAAAACGGACATGTAAAGTTGGGCATTTAGTAAAAAATAAAAGACTAGTCCCATGGTAGCGATCCAGTCATTCAAGTGATTCAGGGATCCATATCACAAATTATTTTACAATATTAGATATCAGGTTGAGGCTCAGGTCTTCATTCACATCCAAAACCATGTCTATACGCAGAGAATTGTGTCATCTGAAAATCATGCAATTTTCACAATTTATCCTGGCTTTAAAGGGACTGTTATATATACAGTACTGGTTGAGGTGGGGATTCATGTTTTGAACATTCCTAAATGAGATAATGAAAAGCCTCTTATGAAATATGAAAGAGCATGTAATTTTAAGAAGGATTCAACATATTTGATGAAAATTGGTTTTCAAATGGCTGAGATATCCAAAAAAGTGCTAATAATAAAAGGCGACATGCCACAACTTTATTAGGATCTCTTTGTTTCACCTTGTTTTTGGATATCTCAGCCATTTCAAAACCAATTTTCATCGAATAAACTTTTGATACCCCTTAGAACTGCATGCTCTTTGACATCTCATAGAGTGGTTTCTGAATATCTCGTAAAACGTTAAAAGCTAAATCCTCACCTCGACCAGAACTGTGCCCACCCTTTAATATAACGGCGATTAAAGCTCAAGGGTATATGGATTTTATGTCACGTAGCACACAGCGATCAAGGATGTTAAGTAATCTGATAAGATTTTATTGACCGAACGCGGAAATCCTATACACGGATCTTGAATGTCTGTACCACTCGAGTATTTATATTATTCAGTCGCATGTTATATCGAGTGGGATCAGCTTCAGCCTGCTGTTTAGATGCTTATTTTTAGTCAGGCGTTGCACCAAGTTTCGTTTATGAGTACAATATATCCTGTTACAATATGGTGTTCTTTATTCAATGAAGCCTCTCTTGCGTTCCGCGGATCCGCTGCTTCACCAGAGGGCCCTGCAATTAAGGACCCTCCTTGCGTTGTTACCAGGTACCATTATACACCCGGGTCCACTAGACTGCTAGAGGGACGTGGCGGGTAAATACATCTTGTCCACGGGTGTAGGCCTATACAGGCACTTGATGGGATTCGAACTCGGGATCCCTGATTGAACGGTCAAATGCCATATCCACTATAATGTTGCCACAGTGCCCCACCAGACACTCTAGTCAGTAATAATTGGTTGAAAGGAAGGAGAGAAAAAAAAAAAACAAAAAACTAGAAATGTCGCTTTGGCGACTGGTATGCCTCCGCCATAATGCTTGACCGAAAGATCGGTCTGTATCTGTCCGTCGGGGAATGTTCCGCGGAGACTACGTCTGGCTTCACGGATCCCCTCCGTATACAGGAGGACAGCGTCAATGGCAAAATATAAAAGAGTCCTCCGGACAGACGGATCTTTCTGTCTACCATAATGCATGATTTTCCCAATAGGTCTAGATAGTACATGTGGACACTGTGTGATTACACTTTCACAAAATTGGCAAAATATTGGAATGACAAGTTTGTCACAAATGTGTTGAATGTTCACCTTCCTTGACGTAGGTTTAATTGGATGAATAGGAGAGCATGTATCTAGGGATTTAAGGACTTTAACTTGACTTTGACCCATTCATACATTTAGGCATTGAGTAATTTTCAAGGTACAGGTGTGGAGAAAAAGTGCAATTTCTGAATTGAATAGTAAATTGTTACCATTTTCATCTGGCCCTTGACCCTAAAATTCATAAGATAATTACTTTCAGGTAGAACATGCATAATATGTACTAAGTTTCCAGGTAACTTGAGTCACTTCCGAGATATGGAGGAAAAAGTTAGTTCAGCACTTTCACTTGATCTTTGACCTTTTGACCTTTGAGGCAAAAAGAGAAATTTCTATTAGGTTACACACGCATACACCAAGTGTCAAAAAATAACCTGCTGGCATTGCATAAATATGAGGGTAATAGTAAAATTTTGAAGTCTTGCACTTGACCTTTGACCCCTGGCCTTTGACCCCATGAACCCTACATTCTCTAGATAATCACTTCCAGTCAGTACATGTATATACTATGTTCCATGAAGATACCTTGAACAATTTTCCAAGGTACGGAGAAAAAAAAAGAAGTTTTAATATTTTTACTTGACCTTTTGACCTTTGACCTCATGACCCAAACTTTCACCAGAGAATCTTAATTGGGTAATACATGTATACACTAAGTGTCAAGAAAATATCTTCAGGCATTCAATAGATATATGGTGGAAATAGTGAAATTTTATGTATTTGACCCTGACCTTTTGACCTTTGACCTTTGACCTCATGACCCAAACCTTCACCAGAGAATCTTAATTGGGTAATACATGTATACACTAAGTTTCAAGAAAATATCTTCAGGCATTCAATAGATATGATGGAAGTAGTGAAATTTTATGTATTTGACCTTGACCTTTTGACCTTTGACCTTGAGCATGTGCACCCAAAAGTTGATAGGCACAACTTCACCCCCTAATACACATACATGCCAAGTTTCATTAGGATACCTCAACAGGTTTCGATAGTTACCTTGTCCACAAAATTCATTACGGACGGACGGACGGAAGGACGGACAGACGGACAACCCGAAAACATAATGCCTCCGGCACCACCTTGTGGCGGAGGCATAAAAAACAACCACAAACAAACGGTATCCTATACAGTCTACAGGCCTATTCAGATCGTTCGACCCCGCATTCAACCTTATACGTTATTGTATAAATGACTTCTCATGGTGCAATTCCATACGATGTGAATGTATAGGCTTTGTAAAAAGAGGAAAACCAGACGCAGAGAAAGTTGTGACATTTTCAAAGTTTCATAGATTAGATGTTTTCATGAAGCCGCGTCATTAGGGGCAACGATATAATTATACGCAAACTGATGGAGGAGGTTATGTTCAATACATGTAATCACCTCGTTAATAGGCTCCCGTTGTCCTGTGCATACATAAATCTTCACTAAATTTCATTTTTACACGACTGGTTGATTGGTTTTAAAAAAAAAAATGCTGCCCATTGGTTAACGTTGCAATGATGAAGTTGCTGTTTGACCAAAACATGAATTTGTTGGGGATAGTGTATATACCGATGCTGGCGATGAAGAGTTGTGAGGTAATGGCTGATGTCATCATCGGGTGATATTCGTTATTCCGAAAGTTCGTTAATCCGAAAATGAAATGAGTGTCATTATACTGTTCCGAAAAACACAAATTCCATTCCGAAGGATCGTTATTTTGAGGGTTCGTAGTTCCAATAATGAAATAAAGTTCGTTATTTCGGAGATTCATTGATCCGAAAATGAAGAAAGATTCGTTATTCCTGAGGCTTGGTTCAAAAATGAAATAAGGTTCATTTATCCGAAAAAAGAAAAGAAAGTGCATACTAATGTACCTTCGGAATTACAAGCCTTATATCATTTTGAGATTACCCAACCTATAATACGGAATTATGAACCTTTGGAATAATGAAACATTTCATTTTCGGATTAACGAATCTTCGGAATAACGAGTCTTCGGAATAACGAACTGCATGTAGCCGTCATCATCGCCTCCTCTAGTTTGCGTATGTGATCGTTTCCAATCACTGTTTGGTAAAAACATGACATTGTGAAATTTTAAAATGCCATAACTTTCTTGATTTTATTGCAGATTCAGACGAACCCTCCACCAGTCGGTTCGTCTGAGTTTACTCTTCGCATCATGCCAACTTAAAGCTTCGTGGATTACCTCACGCGTTCACACTCGTCAGACACTAGTTTTGGAAGTACAGGACGCAATTAAAGTGATTGAGTTTTTTCACTTCGATAATTCTGTGTGCATGTGCATTTGTATGAAAATAATAAAAGGGATGTTTAATGTCCTGGGATATATTTGTACATAACTTCACCTCATTGCGCAACACCAGTAATATCTAAACGGCTTAAACAGTCTACGACAACTGTAAGACATTTGTCTTATCAATACAAATGACTACAATGTATTTCTATCGTCCACGTTTTTTTTTTAACTTTTAGGAGACTTATAATTATATATATACACACACAGATATCAAGAGTAAAAACAGTTGTATAAACACCGCAGGAGCCAAAAAATTGGACTGACGTTTCGGTCAAAGACCTTTATCAAAGCCTTTGACAAAAACTTTGATAACGGTCTTTGACCGGTACGTCAGTCCAATTTTTGGCTCCTGCGGTGTTTATACAACTGTTTTTACTCTTGATATCTATTTATTACACACCGACGCAGAACTTTCATATTTTGATTTATACATACGTATACATACCTTGTATATATGCACTGTATGTATATTTAGATTTCAGAAGTAATTTGATACTTGAGTTAAGCAGAGTTTACTTAATATCAGAATGGCTACACTCCAACCAGATTGTGGTCTTCTTCATATTGAAGCATTGTTCCAATTTTCAAACTCTGCTTCATTTTGGAGGTTGGTTTTTAGTGCTACTTCCCTAACCTCGATTGGCATCGACTTCTGCCAGAGTGCCTTGGATAAATGCCTCCATTTCGGGCTTGTCAAATCTCAAAAATGGTTATCTTCAAAATCAATAACCTGGTACCAGAAATAACCACACTTTAATGAAAAATATCTAGAAGGAAGATGTTGTATTACTTATCTGTAAAGTTTAGAGAAATTGGCAAGACTGAGCAAAGATGGCTGTTTTGAAGCCAACATGTAATAAACAAAAAATAAAAAGCTCTTTGCATTTGCGTACAGTATCTTTTATAAAGGTAACAATTGCAATACGATTATCAAACTGGCATAAAAAGAAAGATTGGCTTTTGTGAATGGCAAGTATCTGAACAGATACAGATGAATGCAATTGTACAATGCAATCCCGTTTTGATGAACAGTTATAATGAAATTTGGTTAAAACAAAGTAAAAATTAAGGTCTCCAAATTAAATCTATAAATCTTTATATACTTTATTTATTAGGATATAACAAAATTTTAATATAGCAAAAGAAAACTGCCATTCCAAAGGACTTCATTACAATGGAAGTTGCCTGTAACTGATAACATAATCAATAAATTAAGCATGACACAAACAAAAATATGTGTGAGAATATATATGAGAATTTCCAATTTTTTTTACATTTTTATTTTAGACTCTTGCATAGTGTACAAAGCATGGGGACAGGAAAATGGATCTCCCTTCCATCTTCCATGTGACAATGTCAATTTTTCAGTATAAAACAGGTTATAGATCATGGAGGGAAGTCTGATTGCAAGTATTCCTAGTATTTATTTACAAGAATTTATCTACAGCGAACATAACTGGAAACAAACATTTCAGGAATGCCACTGACAAACTGAAGCTTTTGCTTTCAGGGAACATGGAATGATAATGTCACAGAGTTTGGTATTAGTCAAGTTTGACAGTGCATGTAATCAGCATAATATATGAAGCTTTTGTGTCCATGATGTTTTTGTTTGCTAACATTTTGGACAAGTTCTCCATTGCATAATTTTGTATAAAGTTTTTGCAATTCGTCAAATATCAAATAACAGCTAGTCTGTGGAATTCCTTTCAAAAAATAAATATCATCGTGACCAAGATGCTTCAAAATTAATTCTATTCTTTATCACAAAATATTCTCTATGTACACAATTATCACTGAAGTAGCAGTTAACATCAGGAATAGTACTGATAAATGCTTTTTCTTTATTGTTCCATGAAGGATGTTAACCTACCAATTCAATGTCCCACATAGTGAAGAACTGAATTCATAAAAATGAAGAAAAATAGAAAAAAAAAGACATTAGGAAAGCAAGAAGAAAGAAAATTGTCACATATTTGCTTTTTCAGAAAACAAAACATACCAGCTGCATTCCATTAGCACCTGCCCTAGCAATCTATGTAATATGAGACTTTTC
Organism: Diadema setosum; assembly: GCF_964275005.1. Lineage (NCBI taxonomy): Eukaryota > Metazoa > Echinodermata > Echinoidea > Diadematoida > Diadematidae > Diadema > Diadema setosum. The sequence continues at coordinate 15,045,201 of NC_092686.1, read as the reverse complement.
ACGCAAATAAGTTTCTGTCGTTGTTGGACTTTACCTCTTCTTCTTTTTTTCTTTTCTTTTTTTTTTTGCCGCAGACAATTCATTGTTGACATTGAAATTTACACCTTGAGTTGCCATCATCAAAATTTTCAGTGGAACAAATTGCTGCAAAGTGTAACACTTCCCTACATATACATCCCTTCATTGTATTTTCTCTTTCATAGATAGTTTTGCCATGCAATCATGTACATTTGTATACACGTTTTCAAATCCATGACCTTAATGCTACGATACACCTGGTTGTCTTGCTATTGATAGATGATGAAATTACCATTTCCATGTTTGCTCACAATGAAGATATGGACACTGAAAATGGAGCATTGCCCGTTTTTAACAGACCAATCAATGCTGAAATATTCTGCAACAGTCTGTAATGGGCCGTATGATGCATATGGTCTGTGTACAGGTATTGCAATATGGCAGAGTACTTCTTCCTAATAGTGAACACAAAACAAAACAATTGACTGCAAATTGACAGCAAATACCAGGAATATTTCTCTCAGCATAGGAATGATAGGAATGTGTAGTACATAATGTCACAAATACAGTGTACACTTGAGAGCTCAGTTCATGGGGCCTGTCAATAAGCACACAATATCTTATTTCACCTCACAATGTATTTACTGTATGTACCTAACACATGAAAAATCACAAAACAATCACACAAAAAACAAACAAACAAACATATGAGAAAAGTCAAGATGAATTATACAACCATCTGCGACAACTGTATTTTACAATTGTTTCACATTCAGCCAGCTGCTCCGTTCGACATAAAGCAATTTTAACAATATGCGTACTCTTGCATACAACTTACAAACACAACTTCAATACAAAACTGTTTTTCCTTTTACTTTTACAATACACGAATGAGGTAACAATAAGCACAGCAACGATACCCATTCATTTTAGCACACTTCACCAGCATAAATCATCAGCAGGACAAAATGCTGTGGCGTGATTATGAGTAACTTCAACCGTTTTGTTGCTGGGCTGGACTCATTATGATTTATTCAGCGAATACTTGCACACTGGCAAGGAGGGACTTTAATTAAGAGGTCATAAAATCATCACCTCACCCGACCTGTTTAATTATGTGCCTGTAACTGATACATGTATCACTGTCCACAGAAAATCTAAGTGTCAAATTCCATCTAATGAACTCTCTTTTTTTTTTTTCCAATATTCATGACATCCATCCTAATTGTAACATCATCCCTCACGGGGGAGTACCAGTAAACCTCATCCTTGGCTACAGAAGAAAAGCAGCAGTTTTGCTACACTTGGACTAGTGCTAGCAAACAAGTATAAAGCACCTAAATCAGTGATTCTTCAATAACAACACCACAAAGAAAATGTAGTACTTTCAGTCTTTGCTTCTAAGATGCAGAATTAACTATCACAAAAACATCACTCAAAAACGGTTTACAAGTAAAGATAGTGGGGTGAAAAAAACATGGTGCTAATACATATATGCTACCAATTGAGCAGAAGGGCTGAGAAATATTGGATAAAAACAGGGCACAAAATGGCAAGATTAACAATGATCTTTGACTGAATCAGCTGCACTGCCAACTTCATGTAAATAGGGAAATTTGAGCCACCCCCTTTTGCATAAAGTAGTATTTAATCTCTTCGTTCAAGAAAAATTACCAAAAAAGGTGGAGAAAATTCTGCATTCTCACTGGTCCACACAGTGCATCAGTTTTTACTGGCGGGACGTTTGATATCAAATAACAACTGCATTTACTGGTACATTGTAATAGGCACTGCAAACATACTAAAATTATCACACACTTGCAGCAAGAGTTTGCGCATCATGCACTTTGCAAGCTTTTGTGCAAATGTACAATGTACCACATTAACCCGTGGCCCGGCAACATTGTACAATAAAATCAGAACACACATCATGAGTAAACCAGGTGTTACATGATTATTTTATTTGTTGCTATCTGGGTATGTTGTCCGCTATACTGTATAATATTACCATGCTTGGACACCTATTCTGATATTGCTCTCCAGAAAAACAAACTAACAAAAAAAATTCAAACACACATACACACACACAAAGACAAAAAAGTAGAATCCAACAAATCCTCTCATCACTCTATGCCATATTTCAGAATATTAAAGAGGAAGTTTACAACTTTTTCAGGCCTCTTGTTATTGTTTATACAAAGAACTAGAAATGTCGCTCTGGCGACTGGTATGCCTCCGCCATAATGTATAATTCTCCTAATAGGTCTATAGTACACTTGTACGTCTTGACAATGTGTGATGAGTTTCATCTCATTGTCAAAATACTAAAATGACATGTTATAATGTGCTGAGTGTTCACTTTTCTTGAACTAGATTTAATTTGATGAATATTTATTAGAATATCAATATTCTGCCAGCCTGGTGAGGAATTCATATATATATATATATATATATATATATATATATATATATATATATATATATATATATATACAATATATACATACATATATAATGGGAGAATTATAAACAAAGAAGCAGTATGACTTTTGAGCATATAATTTCGACTTTACACACCTTATATACAATTTAAAAACAAATAAGGTATGTGCCTGTTGATAAAAGTTTGTACATATGTACAAACAAGGCAAACGCCAAGCGACATCTTGCCTGCATATCGCAATTTGTGATCATAGTGTTTTAAAGGTAAGTTCACTGACATTTTGACTTTTGACCATGTCAAAATTCACCAATATTCGAACTTGACTAGCATCTCTATGTGATGTACCTGTTGTGTGAATTTGGAGGTCACAGCTCAAAGCTGTAGAAAGGTACTGAGAGTACACCACAATACTATTATGTAAAGTGCTTATCAGGTAAAGTTCATTGACCATTGGGCCTTTGAACTAGTCAGACTTGAGACTTTGCACTTATCTGATATTGACTGGCATTTCTGCATTATGTACCTGTGGTGTGAGTTTCGTGGTCGTAGCTCAAAGCTGTGGGAACTTAGAGAGAGTACACCAAATTGTTGATGCTGCCATCCGATGACAGAAAACTGATGCCTATGTCTCACTTTCGCTATGCAGGCGAGATAATAAACCACATTGCCAACTGCTTCCCTTCACAACACTCACTCTCAATATTCTCTCTCAATCTGCTTTCATGAATGCCCCATCAAACTTTGGGGAATCCCAACTTCATAAATGAAACTTGGGCCCAATTACCAGTACATAAAACTACAGAAACTTTATACACTACATGTTAACTCTTCAATCCATGATAACCGTCAGTGATTTTGTGGCTTTGTTTGGTTCTGGAATCATGCTACGATAGGTACCACTGATTGCAGAGTTACCATTAATTGTAAAGTTATCATAGTTTTTTTTGCAACAGGACCCATACATGTATCTCTTCAATTTCATGATTAATTGAAACGCTATATCACAGGCTACGTGCACATGTAGGAAGTGAGAAAAAAGTGTAGAGATCCGAACTGCCGATTCCATACATCCATACTTGTGTTGAAAGTTCTTTGGACACACAGTCTGGAGAAAGACCACACAATATCAGTCAATTACTATCCTTTCAGCCTGTTAACCCTCTGCACACCGTATTCATTACCTGTCTTTAGGTTTGTTTGTGAAATTTGTACACATTTTACTCATTGGCTCAGAATGTGTTAAAGGCCTGGTAGCGTGGGGGATTCATGGGTGGCCCGATTCATTCGCTGAACACTGGAGTACATTTGAAAACCACATAATAGCACCACAGTCAGCGAATATGTGTATCACAGCGTACACTCATCAGTCAAAGTCGACGCCAGTCAAGATTTCTCAGTTGTGTGTGTACTTGCACAGAATTCAGTGATAAAGCTGTACACAGTTTGTTACAGGGATTTTCAAATATATGTGAGCTGGGGCAGCTGTTCCACTCCACATTATCCCCATGGTAACTGATCTATAACATGAGGCTTAGCAAAGAACATTGAGCCTAAGTTTAGAATAAACCTGAACGATATCTTCAAAATTTAATCACTTTTTAACTCTGGAATTCCCAGAGAGCTGAACTCTTCTGATGGGATTTCACAGGAGAGGAGGAGGTTCCTGACCCTGGTATATCATCCAGTCCCAAGTCCTTTTCACAACAGTATCATCAGACCACGCCTTATCAAGAAACAGGACCAACAAACAGGATGATGCATCAGAAGAGCAGTTATCACTTCTCTCACAAAACTCACAGCTTTTTGATAATATGGTCTTATTTTCCCAGGCCAGCCTCTTCAATGTAAACACTGTTTTTCCAGAGGGCCCTGCTTATTTACCCAGCTCTACCCATGAATACACCTGGGAGGAGGGGGACATCTTGGGTAAATACAGCTTTCTCCAAGGACGTTAAGAGCTTGGAAGGAATCGAACTCGGCCAGGACGTCCATTTGGAAGACTGATGCGTGATAAAAGCCACTCAACTGCACAAATGGGACAGCATCACAGCGTCTTCGATTCTACTCCGATGCTTGTGATGGTCCCCAGCGAACGCGCTATACACTCTCACCAACGTCGGTCAGGGCTAATGACAGCACCCTTTCTCCATCCTCTTCCGCAATGTCCGAGTAGGACCTAAAACCCGAGTCTATCTGGACGGAGGATGGCACGGTGACGGTGGACTGGATATCCAGAACCGTGGTACTGATGCTGTCTCCCTTGCCCTGGCCAATCATCTCAGCGTAGCGATTGCTCTCTCGGAGCAGATGCCCGTTAGTTTGCTTCAAGTCTTCGTGTACTGTATGGGGGATCATGGATGGGTTGTCCATTGCCGAGTCCAGATAGTAGTCATAGTGACCGTTGGAATGCCTATAAATAGTATCCGTGTCGCTTGTTCGCTCTGTAACACACACAAAATGGGAAAATATTGGACATGAACAAGTAACTGTAATAGTTGTGTGCACAGTTTTTGATGCTTGCCGAATGTTGGCAGTCACAATCAGCAAGTTAGGGTTCTTCTAAAATGTTATTGTCAAAGATGACCATGAAGAAAATTCAAGCATGGACACACAAGAAAATACATATATTATATATATGCATACTTACACTGTATATACTATACTATCAATCATTAAAAAACTAGAAATGTCGCTATGGCGACTGGTATGCCTCCGCCATAATGCATGATTTTCCCAATAGGTCTAGATAGTACATGTGGACACTGTGTGATTACATTTTCACAAAATTGGCAAAATATTGGAATGACAAGTTTGTCACAAATGTGTTGAATGTTCACCTTCCTTGACGTAGGTTTAATTGGATGAATAGGAGAGCATGTATCTAGGGATTTAAGGACTTTAACTTGACTTTGAACCATTCATACATTTAGGCATTGAGTAATTTTCAAGGAACAGGTGTGGAGAAAAAGTGCAATTTCTGAATTGAATAGTAAATTGTTACCATTTTCATCTGGCCCTTGACCCTAAAATTCATGAGATAATTACTTTCAGGTAGAACATGCATAATATGTACTAAGTTTCAAGGTAACTTGAGCCACTTCCGAGATATTGAGGAAAAAGTTAGTTCAGCACTTTCAATTGATCTTTGACCTTTTGACCTTTGAGGCAAAAAGAGAAAAAAAAAACTTTCCAGAGAATTTCTATTAGGTTACACATGCATACACCAAGTGTAAAAAAATAACCCTGCTGGCATTGCATAAATATGAGGGTAATAGTAAAATTTTGAAGTCTTGCACTTGACCTTTGACCCCTGACCTTTGACCCCATGAACCCTACATTCTCTAGATAATCAGTCAGTACATGTATATACTATACGTTCCATGAAGATACATGTACCTTGAACAATTTTCCAAGGTACAGAGAAAAAAAAGAAGTTTTAATATTTCTACTTGACCTTTTGACCTTTGACCTTTGACCTCATGACCCAAACTTTCACCAGAGAATCTTAATTGGGTAATACATGTATACACTAAGTTCCAAGAAAATATCTTCAGGCATTCAATAGATATGGTGGAAATAGTGAAATTTTATGTATTTGACCCTGACCTTTTGACCTTTGACCTCATGACCCAAACTTTCACCAGAGAATCTTAATTGGGTAATACATGTATACACTAAGTTTGAAGAAAATATCTTCAGGCATTCAATAGATATGGTGGAAATAGTGAAATTTTATGCATTTGATCCTGACCTTTTGACCTTTGACCTTTGACCTCATGACCCAAACTTTCACCAGAGAATCTTAATTGGGTAATACATGTATACACCAAGTTTCAAGAAAATATCTTCAGGCATTCAATAGATATGGTGGAAATAGTGAAATTTTATGTATTTGACCTTGACCTTTTGACCTTTGACCTTGAGCATGTGCACCCAAAAGTTGATAGGCACAACTTCACCCCCTAATACACATACATGCCAAGTTTCATTAGGATACCTCAACAGGTTTCGATAGTTACCTTGTCCACAAAATTCATTACGGACGGACGGAAGGACGGACGGACAGACGGACGGACGGACGGACGGACGGACGGAAGGACGGACGGACGGACGGACGGACAACCCGAAAACATAATGCCTCCGGCACCACTTCGTGGCGGAGGCATAAAAAAGAATATACAAAGCAATTTACAAATCACTCCAGAAGAATTGATGATGAAATTGTGATTGATATGATCCTCACATTCAATTTTTATTTTAATGAAAAATCCAGTGTAAATTTCTCCAGTTTAATGGATACCGGACAATGAATGATCACAACATCCCACTTGAGCCTTTATTATTGCGAATTCTCGCCCACTTACTCAATCTTCTCTTTGAGTGTCTTTGTAATACCGAAAAACATGTGAAGACTGACATTAGATTAAGAACTTGATGCGCCGATGCAGCCATCCGCACCAGTCTGCCACTTACCATAGCGCCCGTTGTTGCTCTGGATGATTGATCTGGTTGAAGGATCGATCGCTGCGGTTTTACTCTTGCCTTGCACGCTGCTACAGCATGTAGTATGAAATTTACTACTGCAGGCCATGAGAGAGACTACCAGGACTAAAAAAATCCCTCCGAGGCATCCGCCAACCACGTACAGAATGAGAACAGACCCAGATGCTGGAGGATCCTTCTTGCTAATGTCAATTCGAGGTGTTTGTGAGGTGTGAGTTGTAGGTACTGGAAGAGTTGGCTCAAGAGCTGGGGATAAAAAGGCAAAGAAAAAGAAGAGAGTTGAGACATATCCACTGGTACTATATATATAGCTTCTTTTTTTTTTCAACTTCATGCAAGAAAGTTAAGAATTGTTTGTAAAATGAATGTAAATGTGACATTGCTAGGAAGCTAATACTACATGAAAACAGGGCATAATGTACAAGCATTTTCTGATACGGTGTTCCTCTCTGAGATTGTCACATGTTAAACTAATCGTATGACAGAATAAATTCTTACCTTTGTTATGCAAGAACACAGCAAACACAAATAGGGTTGCTGTTTCTTCATTTGTTTTATTTTGCTCTCTTTTTTTTGCAGGGAAATTTCTGGGAAACGATGAAATAAACAGGTGGAGATAGCAAATGAGGACATCTCACTTACAGGCATCCTATCTGTTGAGAAATCTCTGTAGAGGGTCTACCCATAATGAGCCCTTGAGTGCTCATAATATTATTGTGCTGTTGCAGAATTTTCAAAACCATCTCAATGCGAGACTGAATCTTAAAATTGACAGGAACACATTTTAGGAGATGACAGCTGATGTTTGTCTGAAATAGTCACATATTTGTACTATTTCTTTCCTGATTTTGTGCAGATTTGATGAATCTAACCTGCTCCACCTCATCTTTATCCAATATAGGATATGCAGTACAACTTCGGAGTTGCCCATTTAAAAACTAACCCAGAACATAATGGACAAAGTAAGGAGTACTTAGACAAACCAGGGAGGTGAGTCTCATCTCCCTGGGCAAACTTGAGGTCAGATTCATAACTGTGAGACTTAATTACAAGGGATCTATAGTTCTCTCACTCAAGGTGAGTTCTCCAACTATAGAGTATCATGAGATGTTCTAATGCACCGTTTAACAAAATAATATGGTAAATTTTTCAATATACCTTCATGACAAGTGTTCCTGACTAAAAGAAAGTTTCCTGGAGGCTTGCCTGACATAGTAACCACTAACACACTCATACAGGATTCAAAGCAAAATAAATAGCTCTTTTACCTGGTTCTACGAATAACCAAAATCAATAAATTTGAACACAGTCATGGAGGACCACAATGATTGTAGATTTCTGCCTGGACAATCCAACATGGTTTTTCTTCTACTTCTTTTTATTTTTGGACACACTGTCACAGAATACTTTGAAAAAAAAAAGATATGCCATGTGCCCGCTAGCAATTACAGAACACAGCGTTTTATGAAACCAGTTTCATTTGGCCTCTTGTCTTTTGGCATAAAGCATGTCACCAAATCATCCACTGGCAGAAAATTTGGTGATAGAATCTGAACTGCCACCAATGGCAAACCTTACACATTTGACAGAGATCTACAGAATCCAAGCTAATGATAAACTGATAAGATGATGCAATTTCACTGGTTGAAGTACTTGTACCTTAAGAAAGAGAACTCATCATGAAACTTTAAGCTTTTCTTTGATTCAATGCTTCACTATAAAAGCTATAATAGCTTTCCAGAATAAGGTCTTAGGCACTTTTGGAAGCTATTGAACAGCCTGGCAACAACTTTTCGTTCAATGTAATTCTTTACTATAGCGTCGTCCTAGCATGATATTTCGCCTCAAAGTCAAATTTTGGCTTGTGACATGATTGGCCAGAGTTTTCAAAGCTCTTTTGTATGATGTAACTATAATTTTGGGGCATTTCTTGGAGTGCTCAAGTTTCTAAAGGCCCCTCCGCCTGGTAGGCAATGATATGGGAGTGACTAGGTCTTACGTTGAGGGGGTCAAATTGATCCCCCAGTTAACATAGGGTTAAATGAAGGTTATCTCACCTGGGATCTGGATCGTATTCGATGACTTATATAACATACAATCGTCACATTCGCTGACCTTCATCTGTTCATGTGTGTGTGTACAAATGTTGCGAGTGTATGAGTGTGTCAAAGAGTGTATGTGAATGTGTGGAAAAGAGATAGACAAAGAAACACATTGTCAGGAATATTCTCACCCTAATGAACAACTGCAGCCTCAATAAAAATCTTGCGTCCTACGCATAAAGTCTCTATTGACCGATTCGGGTTCGTTGAGGGCAGCAGACAATTTGTGGCACTGGGCGCAGCCATAAGCTCATTTTGCGGTGTCCCAGCCGACCCCCCCTTCTCTCCCCCACCCCCCAGGCAACATGTTTATCACGCACTTGTAACAAAGGTTCGCGCACTAAGCAAGCATTCGCGCACTCGGTACGAGACGCCTATTGGCTAAAGCAGCCATGCATCAGTTTTTCATTCTGCGCGCGTGCTAATGTAGGGAAAGGGGTGGGGGAGTGGGAGGGGGGGTCGGCCGAGACACCGCGTAATGGCGCTGCCCATGCCAAAAATACACATAGCGCGTCACAGAATCGGTCAATATGAAAAACAAAAAAAAAAATGGGGGAAGGGAGGGGAAGCAGCACATGCTGTACCCACCAAGATTTAAAATCTAAAAGGATATGTTCAGTGCAATTTATAACCTCATGAGAATAGACATTCAAACGTGAAGTAGTACTGGTTGGGGCTGATACGTGACAGAACAACAAAAGAATGACAATACGATGGTTTAATTTGGACATTGCAACAACTGAGAAGAAATGAAAAAAAAAAAGAAGAAATGCCAACATACTAATCAGCCTACCTCTTTCTCAATTAGCATACCAGGGCCAGTTATCAAGAAACTTTCCCAGAATTTCTTAAGTTGGGTAGACAAAATATTTTTTTTTTTCACAAGTATAGGTGTATGGACAGATGCATAGGTCTCATACACTGTACCTGCATCATTTTCTGTTGATCTTTGCTCCCATGACCCAAATTTTTTCCTACAAAATCATTGTGCAGTAATGCTTGTATACCAAGTTCAATTCAGCATATACATTGGGTCATTTGTAAGGTATATTAAGCTGAATGAAAAAAATATTGTAATTTAACCAGTAATAAGTGTCTTTTTAAAATTTTAACCTGACCTTTGACCTTGACCTTGGACCTTGTAACCCAAAACTTTAGAAGAGAATCATTGCCAAGCAATACATGCAATACAGTTCCTTTATTTACTAAGTTTCATGAAACTGACAGTGACAGTGATTCTCTTGGGACTTTTTGGATTAAGGGGTCAAGGGTCAGGTTAAATGCTAAAATTCTACTATTAAATGCTAGAATTCAACCTTTTTTCTCCCTAAACCTCGGAGATCATCTCATAGGTAGCATACACTTAACCCGTTGAGGACGAGTCGAGTCCCCGAGTATACTCGGGCAGGTGTCCATGGGAAATGCCTGTTGTAGCAAAATCAAACCGTCCTCAACGGGTTAATAAAACTAGGTATGTACATGTATTGCTGCACAATGATTCTGGAGGGAAAGATTTTGGCAATGGGGTCAAAGGTCAAGGGAACATGTTCAAATGTCACAATTTTCCTCATATTTTGACCAGCTCTCCTATACAATGTAGCCACCCATCACATCAAAATGAAACCGAGTTCAAAGAAAGTACACTCTACAAATTTTAGGACAAACATGTAATCTTCATTTTTTTTTGGTCAATAATGTGAAACTGTCGTCTCACATTGTCAAGACATACTCTAAACCTATTGGGAGAATCATGCATTATGGCGGAGACATACCAGTCACCATGGTGAAATTTCTAGTTTTGAATCTACACTAAAATCCCCTTAAATTAAAAGAAAGTACATCCAATCAAATGAACAGTGTGAATTACCAAAGCAAAGTAAGTGCCATCAGGAACATCATAGAATTTCGCCACAGTATGAGTCTGAAATGAAGTAAAGATCATGTTGTGATTAGATGTTGCATGACAGGCACATATCTCCATTATCATCTTAATTTAAAGGGGAATGAAACTCAAATATGCATGGTGACTGAGTGAATGCATCAATATTAGTAGAAGACATAGGAAAAGTTTGTGGAAAAATAAGACAATCTGTAATAAAAATATGGATATATCTAACAGTTTGCGATGTCATAAAAAGTACATATTCCCTCGACTTATTATTGACGTATGTTCAGATTAATATTGATCTGATTTAATTTGATTTATTTGACTCTTTTCAAATTTGATTATTTGATTATTCCTCTGTATGGCATCATTTTTACATTTTTTTTAGCTATATAATCAAACATAATATATGCATATATGATACTCACTATAGCTAGTTTCTACAATTTCAACAATTTTCATTACACATACTGTATCTGTGACATAATTACAGTACATGCGTTCATGAATTACCATACAGAACAGTTGCTATTATTATCATTATCCCCCTCTCCAGCCTTTCTGGCAGAGGGTCAGTTAAATTCTCTTTCATTTTGCTTGAAAATAAACGGGAAATATGTAGAATTCTTGTTTATATTTTCTCTATATCCTTGTCCTGCACTGACATAAAATATTCTTGTAGTCTTCTCATCCAGTGATCACAGCAAAAATTCATACAATTTGAACGGACTGTTTGATTTTTGTGTTCTCCATCAGTGCATTCACTCAGTCTACTATATATATATATTTGGGGTTTATTCTCCGTTAAAGAACATATTTTCTTCCCTATTGCTGTAAAAGTACAAACTTTGATGCCATTAATTTTCCATGCTGTTTATGATGCCATAGGTGAGAGTATTTCAAAATTCATTTAATAACTCCAAAATATCAACTTTCTTATTCTTGTGATGGCACAGTGGAGGGAGGAATTTGTGCAAATTTCCACACTGTACAATATCATGTGCCCAATTTAAGAGTCATTTAACTATTTCCTTCCCTATCACTGTAAAAGCTCAAACTTTGATGCCATTAATTTAATGTGCTGTTTACAATGCCATGGATGAGAGTATTTCAAAATTTATTCAATAACTCCAAAATATCAACTTTCTGATTCTTGTAATGGCACAGTGGAGATTGGAAGCAAATTTCCACACTGTGTAATTATTATGTGTCCCATTAAACATTCATTCAACTAGCAAAAAAATTCAGACCTTTTAATATTTGCACCAACTGCATGTTCTGCCAAATGTGCACAAAAACAAAATTCTATTCCATGAAAAGTGTTAACTTTTACAGTATTCCACTGCATTAATTAGTTCCGTCACTCTCATCATTTTTGTGGGTGAATTGATATCCCTTTCTACATATTTTATCTTATTCTCACAAAAAAGTTTCGGGGTAGTTGAAACATTTGAACCTTGCCACACTCACATTGTTGGTGTACTCAGGGCCCATTAGATGATGTGTGTGATTATTCTGGAGGTACACCTTGTACTGCACGGCAAGGTAGCTAACGCCCTCTTTGGGCCACATTGCCACGGCCACTGTTCGTGTGTCTGTCAGGGAGACCATGGGCCGTCTTGTTGGCTCCCAGTGTTCCATGGACACTGTAGATTATAGGATAATGATAATGTATAAAGTCACATCCTAACTAGATGTATTCAGGACCTTCAAAACAGCATTTTCTGTGCATACCAGAATTTCACACAAACACACACACACACACACACACACAACCACACAGAAACTGACGACATATAAAACCAGCATATCATTATGTCACGTTGTATGCAGGGGCTGATCCAGGAATTCCATAAAGGGGAGGTGCCTTTACAAAATTAAAGGGGTGGTGTACTCTCCCCCCCCCCCCAATTTTTTTCTTTTTATTTCTTTTGTTTTAACAAAAAATAATAAGGGGGCGCATGCCCGGTGCCCCCCCCCCCCCCCCTTTTGGATCCACCATTGGTATGTATACCTAGTCATTCTATCTACAGTTCCTTGCCATTATTTATTTTACAAGTGTACTATTCCCTACTGAATCATAAACCCTGAAAGGTGTAGTTTTCAATGGATGGGAAAACACACAGCTAATGAACATTTACCCATAAGATGCAATTCTGCAAGTCTTCCATCTTTTTCCCCTAAGGAAAACACTAATACAGATCTGAAACTTGTGATATTTGAATAAAAAAAGAGGGTTGAAGAATTGTTGTGGGTTAATAGGAAACTTGTGTGACTATAACTTCTCATTTCATTTGCATAGATGTGGTTGCAACTAGTGTATTATCACTCACTCATAAGATCACATGAAACATTGCAAGACTGTTATAAATTTTTCATTTCACGTATGAATTTTGGTAAAACTTCTGCCAAGTTGTTTGTTTAAACTTTACTCATTTCCCAAAGCAAACTTGAAAGTGGCATGGCATTGCACTTCTTGCACCTACGCTACTGTCAACTCACCACGACAAAGTGCAACTGTTTCCTTTTCAGTACAACCTACAAGAGAGAATAGAAACATGAGAGAGAGAGAGAGTATAAGCACTGACTTTGACATCTGGATTAGTAGAAGGGACAATGTTGAGGTGAATATACAGTGTACACGGTGGTGCAGAATTGAATTCATACAACTTGTACACAATTACCCAGGACTCTACCAACCATTAAACCACTTGAATTTAAAGGACAAGTCCACCTTCATACACATGTGGATCGAGTGAATGCAGCAATATTAGTAGAACACATCAGTGAAAGTTTGGGGAAAATCGGACAATCCGTTCAAAAGTTATGAATTTTTAAAGTATCTGCGTAGTCACTGCTGGATGAGAAGACTACTATAGTGTATGATGTCATATGCGCACAACCATATAAAGAAAATAAAAAGAGAATTTCACAAAACTTTACTTTTTGAATTTAATGCACATTTCTTCGACTTGTTACTGACGTATGTTAAGGGTAATATTATTCCCCCTGCATTCTGAAAGAGAGAAGTCAAGTGCTCTTTTGTTATGCGAGAAAAGTGAGAATATGTTGAATTTTCTTTATTCTTTCTTTATATCATTGTACTCATGTGACATCACAAGCTATATTAGTCTTCTCATCCAGCCTTGAGTGAGCAGAAACTTAAAAAATTCATAACTTTTGAAAGGATTGTCCGACTTTCCTCAAACTTTCACTGATGTGTACTAATATTGTTGCATTCACTCAACCCACATGTCTATGAAGGTGAACATGTCCTTTAAGGACATACAATGTAGCTACACAGTACTCCCACCACAAATTGATCTTATCAAAAGCAGCAACAAGCCTTTTGCTTGGCCTTCCGTTTCCTGTCTGAAAGATAGGCAATTCCTTCCTAGCTCAGGTGGTAGTCATAAATCTTTTACCTACGTTTAATATCTGTAAAAATTGTCTATTGCTTATTTTACCTGCTTGTTGTAGTGTAATTACTCTCTTTCTTTCTGAAACAGATGCTTTTGATTCCTTGTTTCTTGCTATCTTCATCATTCAGCAGGTCAACACTTAGAAATTCAAATTTTTCCTGAACAACCTCAAAGTTAGAGTGTCCTAATAATACAACTATAAATCCATGAAAAGTTCACAAAAATTTGGCAAACTTTAATAGTAAGAAGATATAATAACAGTAAGGTTAATAATTATTTATTATCTTTATCATTGTGATAATATTAATAGTAGTACTAATGAAAATAAAATGTCTCCACAACTGCTATGACAATTCCTCTAATAGTTCAACCAATGACACTGCACATACAGGTGTTATGACAATGTTTAAGGTAGCATGGACGATCAGTTACATTTCAATACCTGTACTTTGCATTTACATGTAACCACATCATTGTAACATGGTAATACGGATTCCTATCAAATGATTGGCTAGGAAGTGTCATGTGAACAGCCTTTAGTTTTGCCTGATTTGCCAAATTTTTGCCAAATTTACTTTTCAACAGGGCGATACTAGCAAATTCATCTGTGCTCAGCTGCATTGCCTGTGCATCACAAACAAAATTTGTTTTGTACATGTACTTCAGTTAACTTGGAGCTTGGCAATGGCCTGGGAATCTTGTGAAAATGACTGCTGGGGGATTTGATCATATCACCTTTTCATAAAACAAATAATGCGCAGTAGTACTTTGTCGGCCATTAGTACAATTATCCAATTAACTTTTAAGCAGTGATTAATTCTTATTATATTCCACATACTAAGAATGTTGCAATAGGATTGGTCCAGAGCTGATCACGTGATGAAGTGTTGTTTTGCCCATCACATCACCTGGGAAGAAAAGTTCGTTACACTCTATGTTGATAGTCCGTTTTGTTTCGCTGATCTCCACACAGTCCACACAGTCATAACGCAAGATGAGTACGTGCGAAATAAAAGTGCGTTGCACTGTGGACTATCATGTGACCTAGGTCACTTGATAGTACACAGTGCAACGCACTTTCACTTCGGTGCGCGCAGCAACTTCATTGCTTTGTCATCTACGCGCACAAGTAGCCTAAGCCCTAATGATACCTAAAGACAGCTAAAACGGTTTCAGATGTGGAATAAAATGGGAATTTCTAGGACCCTAGATGTGGAATATAAAGCAAATAATCAACTTTTAGTTTCAGGCAATGAGACAAACTATCACTTCCTCGGCGATCTGAATGTGTACGCTATCTTTCCTCAGCTGCACTTCGGAAAGATAGCTACATCCAGATCGCCTCGGAAGTGATAGTTTGTCCCATCACCTTCACCAACGTTGATTATTTGCTTACTAACATATTCTGTGTAATGTGCATTATTTGTATATTAATGTATCATTTTCTTCTCACTGTTAATACCAGTACCTCAAAGTTACATGGCATGCTTACTTACTTGGCAAAGTGATTTTGCTCTCAACCCTGTTTGTATCCTTTATGTTGTGCGGTAAACTTCGAGCTAGAATCGAATACTGCATGCTAGGCACGGAGAAGTTGCCAAAGAGACAGCTCACCGAAAATTTGCTCTGATCATCAGGAGACAATGAAAAAACAAACAAACAAAACAAAACAAGAGAATTATTATGACTGCATTGACATCAAGTAAACTTTCACACAGATCTTATGTGGCATGAAAAATCAAAGTTGTTTCTTGTTCTTAAAAGTGTTGCCTTTGTGATAAAGAAGGAGCCAGTGACAAGACACTTCCACTAGAAGGTGTATCCATTAGATCAAGTCATATCACATACGGATGTATAAGTTTTGACAATATGATTTCTACATGTTTTTGTGCCTACAGTAAGTGATCCTGAGTCATAGATGGTCTTTGATGGTTTGCAACATGAAATAATCACACTCTAGGCCAGCGAAATATGATGTATCTGCGTTGAGACTCAGCTGCCAATTTCATATGGATGTAGTCTTGTTCATGACAGTGGGACAGACGCTGCAGGAAGCTAACGGGTATTGGCATTGATGCCAACTTTAACTTCCGAATCTTTGCCCCAGGGGCCAGTGTTGGTATGCCATGTCTGACAGCATGTCCAGGAAAGCTTTGGCAGTGTTTGGGTCATACTTCTTAAAGAGAGAATGTGCGAAAAAAATATTTTTAAATGATTCATTGTTTATATGCCCATCTATTCTTGACTAATAAAAACTCTTACATTCATTTCCAATTCCTGCATCTATTTTTTTTTGACCCACATGAATCACAATACAAAAGGAGTGGGAATAATTTGCACCATGACAAGCTAGTGAAGAAAAAGATATCGACAATGGGGGTATACAAACACCATTGTCAGTGACTACACTGTGAAAAGACTGCACTTCAGTTATGCTGTATCCAGTCTTTTCCAACACGTTATTAAAAGGTAAATTTCATCTTTTGCGCTGATGGGAAATGAGAGCAAAACTTTGAAATACCAAATCTTAAGGGTGTTAAGGAAAGGCTTTAAACAGAAATATGTAAACCTGGCAGCCTGCCTTGAGGCACCTAGCCAAAGGAAACTTGTCAGATGAGTGCAAAGGGAAATAAGACAAAGATGTTGCCTACGGCAACGTTTAAACAGATGTTGGAAATTTGCGGTCATGAGATCACTGAACTGAAGACTCAAGAATAATTCGTGTCTGTATGAAAATACAGAAATTTGCAATCCAGTGCAATACATAAAAGAAAATGATATCAAAACTACAGTACATAGTTTTATACTACATTGACAGAGTACCAGTAAAAAAACCATAGTAATAGTTATAAATTTAATACATTGTGTTATAATTGAATCTCTCATACATTCATTCTTCTTCCCAACACCCCTCTCCCTCCCTCCAGTCTACCAGATAGCACAAGCCAGAAAAGAGTCTCGCTACAAATACTAGAAACTTAGGTACTCTGAGAGCACAGACCTCCACCAAGCAGCTCATTTCCACCAATGATCTTGTTCTTCCAAAGAGATCAGTGATTTCCACTCATTGATATGCATGCTGAAAATCACCCAGTTTCCCAATATAGTAAGCCTTCTGTTTATGAGCAGAGCAGCTTGAACTCTCAAGTTCATTGACCCTGCCTGCCAAAACATCAAAAATCCCTTTAAAAATTCCTTTTAAAAATACTCGGATCACCACCAAAATTTGATTATCTGTTCCTTGTGTCATTATCAACTTTTCCTGTAAGTTTCATCCAAATCTCTTCACAACTTTTTGGGTTATTGTGCACACAGACAAACCAACTAACCAACCAACCAAGGCAATAACATAACCTCCTTGGCGAACATTAATAAACTATGAGGGTAAAGTCACTGAGAAAGAGAATTAGGAGGAGATGATCATGGAGGAAGAGAGGTGGGGTCAAGGAAAGGATCGAGCAGTTGACTGTCAGAAAGGAAGATACTTGTAAAGTGTACGCTTGCATAAAACAGACTATAAAGTCACTAAACCAGCTTTAAGTCCTGGTGAGCTGGGAAGATGTGTACAGTTCATCAGGTAGATTGCCACTTGGTTTAATCCCACTCTGGTCAATCCCTGGTTGTTGTTTTTTTATAACCCACATGGCCCAATCCTACTTTGCCTACAAATATGGGTAGATCACCTAATAACCATTTGGCCTAGTCACCATTCATCTGGAAGTATAGGCCTGTCAATTAGGCCATGTCCATTTCCTCTACTATCCAACTGGTCTATTTCTACTAAATCTGTACCTTTTTTTTAGAGGTGGAAAATTAATCCATTGGTCATCTCACAAATTGACAATATGTCAATGTTGTTATTAGCCCAAGTAGTTATAAGACCACATTAATTGGTCATTAAACTAAATTGATAGACCAAATAGGTTTTAAATAACGGTATTGGTGATTTGACAAACAATCTGGGAATTGGACCTACTGGTACTAGACCAAGTGACTATAAACCATTTATCACACTATCGCTGTGATTTACAAACCCAATCATTCCTGCAGTTTGATGTCTTTGCACTTTAGCACAATTTTTGGATTATGGTTTCCATGCATCATTTTACAGGCTACATGTATAGCCACATACTCACTCCTGCGTCTGCTGCTGTCAGAGATCGGTTGAAACGCATGGTGAAGCAAAACTCGCTAGACAAACAGCCCGAACTCGCACATATCACTCTCACCTCGAAGCCGGTCAACTTGCTGATGCGGACTATTGGACAGAGAGTGGACAACAATCACTGAAATATTAAAGCCAGGGGAACATCAAAAATAGAAGTCAAACCCCACTCTCTGCTTTATCTGACTACAGTATTACATAGCAGGATCAAATGAAAAGAGTAGTAAACAACTCAATAACATCTACAAAATACTATGGAAGCTTTGGAATCAAAGTGTTTTGAATGATATTGAATGTTACTTAATTTTCAATAAATTATTTTTAATACGCATTGAGTATCAGCAAGACTTACCCTCTGAGGTGTACCACTGAGAGGCAATGTTGAGATAGGTCAGGCTATCAGGGCCGGCCTCAGAGTCAGACCGAACAGTAACATTGACCGGACTTCCCGGGGCGCTACGAATGGGCACAGTCCTGCCGGATGCACAGGCTAAAGGAAAAAATTTATTTGAAATAAGAGAAAAATGTGTTGCACATCAGCAAGTCCATTTACTCCGCAACTCTGCATTCAATTCACAGAAAACAGAAAAAGGGAGCCACATGAAGGTGTAGACAAGAGACAGAAATGAGAAAGCATCATCTTGACCCTTTCACCAATATTCAAATTTCTATTTCTATATATCTTGCTTCCGCAATGCAGGTGAGACAAGTGTCAGTGATAAGAATGTCAGAGGTAAAAATTATCAGGGGAAGAAATGTCAGAGGTGATGATGTCAGATTGAAGTAATAAAAATGGTAAAATTTCATTTATTTACTTATCTATGTTTTGACATCATTTATAATACCCTTATTTCTGGTATATAAATAGTTCATCCAGATATTTTGACTAAAACATGAATCTGGAATATGATCAATTTACAATAAAACAGATACACTACACTGGAGAAGGAGGACAAGCAATATGATGCTGGGGCTGCAACAACCCCCTTCCCCTCCCCCCATTAGTGACACTTGGGCAACTGCTACGTATATGAGGAGCCAAAATTTCCTTTAGACAGCATGGTTAGGTGTATGCTGGCATACCTAGTTCCTCTCTCTTCAACAACAAAAAGGCCCAAAATCTTTTATTCGCTTTGCTCTATTTCAATTTTTTTTCCCACTGTGCATCAATCCTCAAGTCCTGGAATAATTTGGCCGCAAAAATCATCCTCTTGTCTTTTACATCTAAATCTTACTGCATATATGGTGTACATCATACGAACTGAAGTAACATTTTCTGGTGATGGAATAAGTTGAAACTAATAACTCTGCACAAAATCACACATACTTTTAATTTGCCAATTTGAGAGAGATATAAGAACTTTACTCTCCTAGAAGATGTGATAGTGTTGAAAGTGTGAATGGCTCTAGCACTATGGCTAAGATCTGAGGTCTCAGATATGCCCCTACAGGGAAAATCCTGCAGTTTGTCATCCTAAAGAAGTTCCAGAGAGAATGCCAATAAATTTCTTCAAAAAACCCCCAAAAAGTGGCCATTCCATTACAAAGATTAGGGGAAAAACAATCACATCATCATTGTGATGACAATTCATTGTATGCAATGGACATTCGCTGCTGAAAATATATGGAACATCACTGCTATTATATTCTTTGATGTATTCACAGTAACACTACAACATTCTGCAGTTATTGGTTCTCCAAATTTCAATTTTGTCATTCTATTCATCCAAAGCACTTGACATCAAGCTCCAAAATGCAATCACTTTCACCCACGATATCTTTATCCATCAAATGTTGATCTGTCTGTCGCAAATATACAATGTAGGCGCCAGAAGAGAGTGATAGAGATCAATGACACTGGAGGAAAATGGGACCGGAAGTGTTGATCTTTCTCAGTGTTACGACCGAAACAGAGGATGGTCTGACCTCAATGTAATCCAGGCACTTCCCCTATGTATAAACTTTCATCTCTCATAGGCTGTGTCACATAGATAACTGAAATCCTGAGAGGTGCTTAAAATCCAGCAAAAATACTTGGGTATGCTGCCCCCACCCCACCCCCTGTGACTGTGCAAATACTTTAATATATTCTGTCTTTTTGCTTGTTCGATATAATTTTTGTCCTTCGTCTGTTTTTTGTTGTTACCATCCTGCCAGATTCTGACGACCTTATGAGCTGAAACATTACAACTCCTTCTGATATTGGGTTCAGAACCAAAATGAGGCATTTTTGTTTTACAGAGAAGCTCAGATCAGGATATACCATAGCTTTCTGGCCAACAATAAACAATACATCCTGTGCCGCAGTCCAAGGTGCGGCATATTTCCTTGTAAATCTTGAAATGCCATTCAGTGGCAATAAGTAACTGATACACTGTGAATGTTTCAATAAATAGCATATAATTTTATGGTATTCCTTTCAAAGCTCTGTCCCATCGTGTGTATCCATGTCAAAAAAAAGGAAAAACAATCTAATAGGTGTGACATTGTTTGCAAGTGGAACATAAACATGCCCTAAAGACGTTGCCATATGTTTTTGATATGTACAAGAGATAGTCAATGCCTCCACAAGAGAAGGTTTACTTTTTGTTGAGTTTTCCAGACATTCTGTAGACATAAGTGACACTGTTACCTCACCATCCATGAACCCTATCATCTACATCATTGCCCCTTAAGCCTTGACCTTGTTAAAGGTTGCTCAAGGTTGCTCACCCTTCCAGTCATCATCACTCTAATGATTTACACTGACAAAATAATTTGATGTGATAAGACACTTCAGTTTCTCCTTGCGGTTTCATTTTTAGGGAGATTTTGTAAAGATTGGTGTGAGGCTGAGTGGATGCCACTGACATGAGGTTATGACATGAGCACCTCATCTGTCATCTGATGTGCATATTCGGTTGTAACCAGCATATCAAAGTATTTTGGAAAAAAATGGAAAATTTGAGATGTTTTTACACTTTTATTGCTGTTAGAATGACACTTTAGTCAAGGCAGAAAGTCTTGATATGGATTAATGAGTCTAGTGGATTAAGTACAGATATTTTGAAACTAACAAAAATATATCAACTAAAGCTTTAAATCTGTGTAATTTGTGACTGTTTAAAAGAACTCTTGTGACAGAACTTCATCATTTTTTAAAAGAGATATCAGTCAGAAAATAGAGAGGTTCCCTTAGATCTTAACAGTATTTGACTAAAGCAAATGAAAATTATTGAAAATCCAATATCAATAAATATAAAACCATCCCCGACTCTCAGCCAAAATACATTCATTTTGAATCCAGGCATATAGCTGTGACCGTACACTGTAGTATACTATCATATACTATCATATCTAATTTGAGGAATGCAATGAAGTCACTTCATGTGAGGGCACTCAAAATATCCTGTCCTGTGATTGGCTAATGCTTAGATGGTCAAATGAGGTCACTCCTTGCACAGAGATACAACCATGTACTTCCTTGTCCAGATATGCCAACACTGCTGTCTATGATACGAACATTGACCATGCGGGAGATAATGATATTAATCAGCATTTATAATTTCTTTACGAGTTTGCCAACAAGCTATAGTTGCTCCATCATAATGGAAGCTAATTAGCACACAATATTTGGAATTTATCAGAAGTTTTTCCCCTTGGAGTGACCAAACCCATAAGATCTGATTCAAGACCTCTTATGACTCACAACTTCAAAATTTTTAGGGTACATTTTCAGGGTAAACTTTCCTCCTAAACACATTTCTACTTGGCCAGTCATGGTTTTAATGTGCTTTTTAATCCAGTTCAGCTTGTCTTCATGTGTGCATTAGTAGTCTAAACAGTTTGACTATTCATTGAAAACTAACTTGAAAGGAAAAAAGATAGAAGACCTTTATTTACTTTCACTTAAAATAACCACACATCCGCTGAATAGGACATAAATGTTGAGCGCATAATTTCATGAAATATGTAAGATTGCTCTTTGCAATCACCAGGTAGACCCAGTTTAGCATCTGAAGAGCACACAGATCTAAACAGGACTGGAATCATAATAAGAAACATGATTACAAACAGAGAACTTTCGAGGTGTGAAATCTGACTTTGTCTCCTTCTGCATAGCATTTCTTTCTGACATAATAATCAAACCATTTACATTTCTGCCCATGTAGGCCAACTGAAAACTATCTGTTGCTTTCCCTATTCCTTCCTTTTTTTCTTCATTATTTTTTTGTTTTACTAACTCCAAACAATAAACAATGCTGTGTATTTCTCCTGGTGCATTACCGTGTTTCTAATATAGGAGAGGATATGCTATCAAAACTCTTTATTCTCAGAATCTAGGAAGTTTCACTTGGTAAATCAAATGTGATGTTCTATATACATGACTCTCCTTTAAAGACCTTTCTTTTTCATCATTATCCATTTTCATAAGTCAGTGATGGAGAAACAACCTGAATGAATGAAGCTGCCAAAATACGTTTCGACACACTTCATGCAGAGCCATTAGGTACTGTTACCTCACTTGAATATGTGATATTACAAGCTAATATGTGTAGTCACACTACCATTTTCATCTTTGTGAACCTCATCTCTCTTCCCTTCCTAATGTTGAAATATAGCATGTAAACATAAAGATGAAATAGAAGGTGCTGCTTCTATGTACAAAATATATTTCCTGGTACTTATATTTGGTTTGTAAATACAAAGGTTGGGCAATTCAACGAAAGCTGGCCCCACTGACACAACCAGGATATCAAGTAATACCCCATTTTAGCAGCCTGTATGGAGCAACCTCTTAGCTCAGCATGTATAAACAGACAGAATTCAGAAAAGGAGATCTGGGCCCTGTTTCATAGAACTTGTAAAACAAGTTATGTTAGTTGTTATAAGATACTGAAATCCTTGCATCTGATTTGCTGAGAGCAAATTTGTAAATTTGCCATAGAAATGTGGCAGTTGTGAGCTGATAACAAGTTTACGAAATGGGACCCGGGGTCAGGTCAGGTTCTGAAATCACCCGCAGGGGGTGGTTTCAGAGTCTGCCATTGCTTTGGGGCTCAAGAAGCCATTTCTTTGCTGACCTGGAAGTTATCACTGAAGGTCATAGGTCATTGCCAACTAACTAAACAACCAGCCGTCATCACCAACGGCCACTGCTAAATGCTGCACAACTTGCACACTTTTGCGCTCAATCACGTTTGCCATTAAGAAAGAAATTCAAAAGGCCGTGCTGTATATCTAAGGGGGAAAAAGTTACCATGCGAACAGTCGAGCCAGTTGGACCTGCTTGGGCAAAACCAGCCCGAGCAGTATGAACAGACAAGAGACCGCTTTTTCAAGCAGGCTTTTAGAACCTCCTGGAGGAGGCTCTGATACCCACCTGCATTATAAACAGGATATAGTCTTCTCTGTTAATAGTACATCAACAGCCTTGTCACTTGCAGTATAGGTCTAGATCTCTACCAGCAGAAAATATGACATGCTATTATTTTGGCAGTCAAACTCCATTCTTGACAGTTTAATTCATCACTCAAGTTTATGACCGAGCCAGGATCCTTGTAATCAGCTCCTGTAGAATGTGGAAGCTTAAATCTGTCTGACAGCTAATTTCATCTTGTACATATATAACCAGTGGAATTATCCAACTAAGAATCTCAGCCCGCATCACAGTGTAGGTCCTGTAAAATTTTACATTCCATTCCCAAAGGAAAGCACACACACACAAATGTAATCATTCATTCATTATAGTGGTGGATGATCACTATATGAACATGGTAGATTTTCAATCAAGATGGCACACAAAACTATTATAAACAAAATGATCTGGTATGGACCTGTAGCAGCACGTACCCCATTAGTTTGACAATAAGTCCCCGGCCGAGAGAGGGAGCTATTTCAATCGTTATTATAATCATGTTACTCTCTCTGGATGCTCTCCCGATGGCAAAAAGAAAATAAAGAGGTAATTTTTGCTGACCAGTCTTTTGACCATGGTTATGTAAAAAGGTACATGTAGGCTTATCCCATAATACTTGCCACGTAGCCCCTTTTCCCAACATTAACCATGGACATAGCTCTAACTCTCACTCTGGCTCCTCAACCTCCACAGGAGATGAACATATTAAGAACATCGCTCTCCTGCGCCCACTACAAAAAGGAGATGCAATTTTACAGTGTCAATTTCATTCCTAGTTGAGGCGGTTTTGTTATAATTCTTGGAGTTCATTGATATATTACACCAAGTCGGTGAGGTGCTCGGTTCCAGCAACGTTTTAAATACCTGGTAGTTTTGGAACAATTATTATGGAGGAGGAGTTGCCTTCCTGTCACACATGTGGACGCTGAGGCTATTGCATCAGAGATCGACTCGCAGCTTCTCTCATTCGTCAACCCCGCCGTCAATGACTGAGAGTGAATTTTATCCAACTCCAGCTCACGACGAATTAGCGTGTATGTGAATCTCTAAGATGGGATCGCATCATTGACATCGCATTAGTGTCAATGCTAGGTGAGTTCCAGACGACGACCAGACGGCGAACACCCATTCCAGATAGTACACGTCAGCATCTCGACCCGGAGCTCGTCGGTGGTAGTGCGCACTGCAGTTCGTGATCGCGATCGAGGCCCCCTTAGAGAGTGGCATGTAACATATTTCACCAAGGCGACCTGGGACTCTACTTGGACTGTTGCGGTGGTTCGTACCTTGTACACCTATTTGTAATTGCCGCTCCTTTACATCTCTTAATATAACTATTATGTCCCCTCAAGTTTAAAACCTTCGTTTGAGCAGATACAAGTGATGCTGTTATATTCTCATTGAGAGTTGTATAATCAACTCACTGATTAATCAATAATTCTGTTTAAAGCACCCCATAATTATCACCTGCGTGTGATACATAATGTACACGACAATAAAACTTGTATATTAATAATTGAACGTTATATTCAATTGTAAATCGAGTGGAGTCATAGCTCAGGAAGTTGGAATATGGCTGTATAGTATGATGAGATTGTGTTCGGTGTGCAATCCTGTTACATAACGATAATAAAATCTTGTCACATATAACACGTCACAAGGCCTACCTTCCAATAGACCCTTCTAAATGAAAAATGTGGACATGTGGGTGATGCAATTATTGGTGAAAAAATGATGTTGGGACAAAAATGTTACTTTAAAGACTTTGTGACAAAGAAAGCAAAGATAATGAAGCATAATATGCTGTAAGCTCAAGACACAAGATACAGGGTATATGAACAGAATTTATGCACTAATAATATTGACAACACAGGTGTTCATCTATCTCAGCATAATGAATGCATTCAAACACAATCTGTAAATGTGACCCTGCACCTCAAAACAAACAAAAAGTCGCCAGACATGAATTTTTAGTTAAGACCATATTCTGAAAGAGCAGACTTTAAGCTTTAAAATGATGTATAATTCAAATCAAATGGACTCTCCTAACCTATCTAAATATTGGAAAGAAAGCACAAACTCAGGAAAAGTGTGAACTGAGAAAAGAGGCTCTGAAGTACAGTGTCTATTCAAGCGCTTGATCTTTACCAAACTGTGCTGGCTGTGCAATGAATGGGACAAAAAACAGGAAGTAAACCACCAGAGTGACAACAATGAAGGGATTATTAGATTAAACTGAAATTAAGCATGCCTCATTAACACAATCTGTCCATAATCAATGCCAACTTTCAAAGCAGTAGCACTATCCTTTCAAAAGTTATTAGAGTTGAAAGTGAAGAGTGTGGCAAGGTTTTTCAGAAATGAAAAAGGGATTCTAGAGACACATCTATCACACTATTCTACCAAAAATGTTCGAGATAAACTGCTAAAAAAAACCACACTTTCCAGCCCGTTTTATGATACCAAATTTTAGCATAATGTAAAAGAAGACCCGCTCTTTCAGAAAATATGAAAAAGTCAAGTTCGGCTAGGTTGACCCATTTCACTTATTTTCAGTCCTCACACAAAATCAGTGTGTGCGACTTTATGTTCGTTTTGAGGTGCACGGTCACAAATTAAGATTTAAAATGTGTGATTGTACAAAGTTTCATTAAACATATGAGGATAAAGAATTCATATTGATCAAATAAAAAACAAAAAACAAAACACAAATTGCAATGTGACAACAGCGATTATTATACAAATGATGCACAGGACAGGGTGGATTGGTGAGAATTGGATGCATGAGTTTAACTTTGGAACTGTTTAATGCAAGTGCAGTGATTGGGTTTTGGACTGTTACAAAGTTAAACAAGAGCATCCAATTCTCACTGATCCATGAAATTGGCCTGTGCATCATTTGTGTTATAAAATGGGACCATAAATTCTAGAAATACAACCATTTTCCCCATCATGTGTCCATGCTCTAGGCCTATCAATATACGTTATAAAATATGGGCTTTAGAATCTCTGCAATCTGAATGGTCAATTGTCATGCACTGATTTTTACTGATCCACACTAAGCAATGCATCCGGTAAAATCTGAACGCATGGCTCAAGTCTTGTACAAGTTGTATAGTGTTGTAGGTGTACCTGACGCATGATGGGGAAAATGGTTGTATTTCAAGAATTTACAGGCCCATTTTATAACACAAATGATGCACAGGCCAATTTCATAAATCAGGGAGAATTGGATGCTCTCATTTAACTTTGGAAGAGTCTAAAACCCACTCCCTCCACTCGTTGGTTTAAACAGTTCCAAAAAAGTTAAAGTCACACACCCATTTCTCACCGATCCACTCTGTCCTATGCATCATTTCGTCGCTGGGGTGACAAGACCTTGTATCTGCAATTTTGGTGAAAATGACTTTTTTGCATTTATGGTCAAATAATCGGTTAAGTGATGTCCTGTCCAAATCCCAGCTGTGTTACCCCAAAAGTGAAGCCACCATGGCACGTCAAAGGAACGGCTGTCCCATTTGGTAAAGTGCTTTGCCCGCCATGTTTTTTGGCTCTCCTGAACATTTGACATTTTGTAGATACGAGGTCTTGTCGCCCCAGCGACGATTTGTATACTGTATTGATGGGCCTAGAGCATATCATAGGGTACAAATATACTCAAGTAACTTACTTGGAGTAATGATACACGGAACTGTCCTTGAATTGGGGGCATTGGCTGCTGGGTCCTGAAATGAATTTCATGAAAGCAAAAATTGATCTTTCCATCATAAATTCATGTACAGGCTTACACTATGGAACACATGACAACATAAATCCTGTACCCTATATTTTGCAAGCATAACATTTTCAAAATTAGCAACTTGTAAGAAAATCTGTGTGTGATTGCATCAGTGATCAAAAACCATGGCAATGGAATGAGAAATAGATTTTGATATGTATTTTATCACTTTTCATGAGAAAAGTTAACAATTTTGCACATTGGTGATATGAAATGGCGATATTTCTATTATGCCGTGTGGGCTTTTTTTTTAAATTTATTTTCTGAGGATCAGTCATCTTGTGATATTTAAACTCACTTAATTGTACATACACCGTACAGTATAATTTGTAGATCTATACATTGTGTGTAACACTTGCTTTTCTTCCTTTAAAATACAAAACATATTTGAATGAGATTAACCCAGGCTATATATTGGTAATGGAAAGGCTCTGACCTACACCATTGTTCTGGAAAACTAAAAGTTAAGTAAAGTAAGTAAAGTAAATTTTTTTACCTTACATACAACATGATACACTTCACTATCTGTTATAAACTTTGATAACACAATCAAAAATTTTACTCTTACTTCATCAAAATGCTAATCATCAAATCTACTGATAATACCAAACAAAAATTTTGATGTAATGTCTTTAAACAGTTTAGACCACTTTGGGGGAAATGTTAAAAGAAGATGGCATAAAAAATATTACATTTGCAATTGGATGATGATATGATTGAAATGAAACCTCAAAATTTACTGGGAAGAAAGTGGCTTCTGAGGCTAAGTTTAAATGCATTAACTGACTTGAAATAGAGACATTGGGGTGTGTTTTTATGTCATCTTGTTTCCAAGTAGATGCCTAGAACTCCCTTGACCTTTGACATCCACACTCGTTGTTAGTGTTAAGTGAAAGAAACAGCTCTGACATGTGCATGAAACATGCTCACCTCGTAAAACGTGGACTGAACTTGTGAGCACTTACTATGCCTTTCTCTTTTTTGGGGGGGATAAATGGGCATTGAATTTCAAACACATCATGAAATAAACAATGTCACTGCCAAAAACATAAATAAAAAAGCTTGTTTAGCTTTACACTGAAAGGAGAAAGATACTCATAAGTATAAATGGTGAATTGTGTATGTGAGCACATTTCCAGTGTATACTCAAACTCATTTTCTCAGGTAACATTAAGTGGATATATTACTGAGTGGCAAATGATTGTGAATGTAGCAAATTTTCAGTTTTGTCAGGGTTTGTAAACAGTCGAAATCAAGCTAAGAAAGAGTTGTAATCTTTAATTTGCAAACAATTTTCTTGTCACAAAGAAATTTGAACATGCTCAAAATTTCTATGTGACAATCAAAATTGAGTTTCGCAAATTTGATTGCAACTGCTCATAAACCCTGATGAAACCTTATACCAGTATTCGTTATAATTTGCTATGTTCATAAATTAACAGTTACCACTAAGTAAGATACCCAGCTGTAGACCCTGTCTTCCAAAAGCAACACATTCTGTCAATTTGCAGATAATCTGAACTGAATGCCACTATTACAGTTCTGATTCCTGCCTGTAGTTGTTCTAGTTACAAGTCGGTGTGTGAACATGGTCATTCCCTTGCTTCATTTCAAGTTTTTTACATGCATACTCAAGTTACTTTGCTTGGAGCAAATGTCACAACTGCATTGTTGCTGCTGAAAAACATAAGTTAAAAATGCAGAGGAAAACAACACGAAAGTTTGGCGTGAGTGAGGAACAATTGCAGGAAACCGATTTCCCATCCGGAACAGCCGCAACTCCATTTATGTTTAATCCCTGGCTGCATTTGTTAAAGACCACTTCTCCATTTTTCTGAGTTGTGGTTGCCTAGGGACAGAAACAGAGATTGTGTATCGCGTTCTGGCAATGCAGGTGTTTTTGCGTGTATCAGATGATGTTCATAAGATACCGCAGATCGCCCCAGGTGTTACACTGGCATGATCTACATGTGCAATGTATATATGTACTGACCTAGTCACACCATAGGGGGGAGAAGTCCAATGAATGAGGCTGCACAAACACTATATTACTAGTTTGTGACAGGATTTCTTGATTTGACAGCCAACTACTAATGTAACACATCTGGCACGTGTACAACTAGTTCATCATCTGTAGTGTGGCTCATTTAAACATCCTTTTATAGTGCATACAATATTGAGGTTGCCAACTAATGAATCAGGTAACATCCAACCACTGTTCCTCATCCTCCTACTATAAAGCAAATATATAATATAACATATTTTTTTGGCCATGCATTGGTGACACAACTGCTTGTCCACAGACTACTTGATGGTCATGTTAACCCATTGAGGACTGGCTGATTTTGTTATAACACGCATTTCCCATAGACTCATGCCCAAGTATTGACCGATTCTGTGACGCGCTATGTGTATTTTTGGCATGGGCGCAGCCATAGTGGGTGTATCAGCCGACCCCCCCTCCGCACTCCCCCACCCCTCTCCCTACATTAGCACGCGCGCAGAATGAAAAACTGCTTTAGCCAATAGGCGTCTCGTACTGAGTGCGCGAATGCTTGCTTTGTGCGCGAACCTTTGTTACAAGTGCGTGTAAACATGTTGCCCCGGGGTGGGGGAGAGCAGGGGGGGTCGGCTGATACACCCACTATGGCTGCGCCCTGTGCCGTAAAATGTCTGCTGCCCTCAACGAACCCGAATCGGTC
Organism: Diadema setosum; assembly: GCF_964275005.1. Lineage (NCBI taxonomy): Eukaryota > Metazoa > Echinodermata > Echinoidea > Diadematoida > Diadematidae > Diadema > Diadema setosum. The sequence continues at coordinate 15,014,785 of NC_092686.1, read as the reverse complement.
AATACTCTCGATGCTCGTCTTTAATATGGGTTAATATTGTAACTGTAGTGGTAACAACCAAAACTTGCCACTTCTGACAGAGTGGCTATGCTTCTCACTCTCCCATCAATTTGGCAGAGTGTTCCGACCTTTCGAACACCGACTTTAATTTCACGATTAACCTTTCTACACCACACACATGCACACGCAATTACAGTTTGTTGCACTTGTTTACGATATAATGCAGGTGGGTCTGATTCTGTGAACACTGCCAAATTTGCTCCATGTAGCATGAGCTATGATCAGATCACCAGATCGAAACCATCAAAAACATCACTACACGGTATTTGAGGGACATAGAACGGATGTTTTACTAAAGGCCTACGCTTTTTAAGCATACAAGAGACCCGGGGATCTTGTGTTCTCCTGAGCATTGCAAGTTCACCTTCCATGCACTTTTGGAGACTTTTACCTGAGAATATTGGAAACTTGGGGTGGGGGATACCTTTGTGAGCTGGAGGCATGGTGTCCATTTGCATCCATCACACTGGTAAAAATACCTGCCAATTTAAGTACATTGTACTTCATAGAAGGTTAAACTATGCATTTTGGAAGAAAAAAAAGACTTAAAGCTCTATCACTTCTGATTCTAGAGAACAATATTATTAAATATCCTTAATTTAGGACAATTAAGGTCTAAATATGAATCCCTCCCCCCCCCCCCACCCAACTCCAATATGGGTGGGAGGAGGCAGCCCTGAATGTACAATGAAAAACTTGGAACTAAAGTCATCAACGTACAAGGTGAGACATCTGCACTTCTAGTTCTAGAAGAAGATTTGTAAATATTCCTTCATGTTGGGGGGGGGGGGGATTGGGCCCCCTAGGGACCCCTAAGGGGAGCATGTTGCCCAGTTGAACAAATTGAGTGTTAACCCCCTGGCATACTACCTTGCAATCCCCCCCCCCCCCCCCCCCCCCCCGTCTGCCATAAACAAATTTGAAACAATAGTCATCAATGGGCCCCCTAGGGACCCCTAAGGGGAGCATGTTGCCCAGTTGAACAAATTGAGTGTTAACCCCCTGGCATACTATTGCAATCCCCCCCCCCCCCCCCCCCCCCCCCCCCGTCTGCCATAAACAAATTTGAAACAATAGTCATCAATCATAATGACTCATTGTACTAACTCAGCTCTATCATTTCTGGTTCTAGAGAAAATCTTTTAAGATACCTTACTGGGAGTGAGTTGCGCCCCCCTGGAGTCATTGTGGAATATGACTCCAACAAGCGAGTTATGAACCCTATCAGTGGATAAAAGCTTGTTTCCAACTTGGCAAGTATACAGGTATGATGTCCAGGGTTTCAAGAAGAGTAGATCCAGAATCCACAGATTATTTCACTGCGGATGACAAACCACACTTCTCAAGAAGTACCTCAAGTACATATTATAGTACTAAAGGGAAATGGCCACATATACATTTGTATGTCAATCATTTATCTGCTCATTACAGGCACTTTTCTTGAATTGCTATAAAGCTCTTTCATCAGCACTCAGTACTAGCCATCCAAAGTTGACCTATTGAAGTTCAGGTAATGATGACACTTAAAAAATCATAACGGGGATTGGGGGATTTTACGGTAATCTCTATTCATTAACAATCCAGACATCTGTACCATTTGGTGAACTTAAGGTGGGTCTTCATCAGCTTGAGCTTGAAAAATAGCCCGCTATTTCTTATCCAAAGAACAATCCTGATCAGAAAATAGCCCCCTAATTTTGCAATGAAGACCAAAATAGTGCGCTATTCCGATTGGAAAATAAACCACCGAAATTTTGGACTTATTTGCGGAATAGCCAGCTAATTTCAATTAAGCACGCTATATAACCTTGACGCATGGTCATTAGCTCGAGCTTAACCATCGGCACTGCATGTGTTGCGCACCACGCAGGAACGTAGGCAGTCGGGTCGGAGTATGTTCTCGTGGGTGCCATTAGTCTAAAGTGCGCATGCGCCACAATTGGGCTTATAAACCCCACCGTGCTTGATGCTCAAGCTAGTACGTGAAGATGCGATTGCACATTACAGCTGACTTCGGGCTTATTTCTCTGATCCCCCATAAGTGCGCTATTTTTCAAGCTCGAGCTGATGAAGACCCACCTACAGAGCAGCAAAACAGATAGGGTAAAATCATTCTGGCATGGTGAAAAATCTCAAAGCGCAATTTTTATTTACACAGCCTATTAGGTTTTAATATGGTACATGCCCTTACAGATTCAACACAGTATCCCGCATCCAGTATTGTAATGAGTTGATTATAATCTGCTAGGCAAAATCAGACTGCATTGTTGGCAGATACTATGCATCATTGCTTTAGTCTGAGATAATGAGGGAAAAGCCATTGAATGATCCTGTGTATAAAATTAGCAGTCATAAACCACAAAGCAGTCTATACATTAAAAAAACAACAACTATGGCATGCATATTGTGAATGACACAAAACTGCATTTGATGAGTTCAGTTTCCTGCTTTCATAGATCCATTAACCGTTAACGTTGCCACTCAACATAGCCACAGATGCACACCATGTGCACATGTAGGCCTATCCACTCGCCCACACAAGAAGACACCATAAGTGAAATCTGGAATCGAATGGCAGTGATGACCTCAATCAACAAACAATTAGTAACCAGGCCCTATGAAGATAAACAGGATTGCAAAGGGGAAAAAATACACAAGAAAGCCAGCCATGTGAAAGGTAGCCTCACTTGCCTTATTTTTTTACATATTTATTCCTACCCCAATATCTAATGCGGATGTTCCTCAAACTATTTCTTATAATCTGATAATTTGAAAGCAAAACAAAAAAGTTTCAATTTACTTCCTTGTTGGAGAGTAAACAATCTTTGGAAAGCTGTTGTAGTATTAAGTTAAGAATTTGTATGTTGTTGCTTTTTTTGTGTGTGTGTCAAGCACATTCCTACAAATATTCCAAGAGTGCTGAGGCCTCAATTTGAAATATGAGTGAAGTCCAAAGTGAATGACATGGGGAAAAAGTAATGAGAACAAGTGACATTGAAAAAAATATGAGGGTACATTCATATCTCATTCTAGTATCTCTTTATGAGTGTGTACAAGCTACTAAAAAAAAAACGAGAGTGAAGTTCATATTGCAAGAATGACAAAAGCTATTCTTGTCATTAAATTCACGACGGTGCAACAGGCGATTGTGCAATAACTCACTCTTTTTATGGTAGTAGCGGCTAATGCACTGCACGTTGTAACTGGAACACTTGACATCACTTTCATAATCACTTTGATTGAAACAAAGTCACATTAATCTGGATTTTTTTTTTCATTCACACCAGTAGTCAGGGGGTGCTATTTTAACTTCTTTCAATTGCTTGGTCGGGCAAGCAGATTCTCAAATTGTTGCAGAACACACTTGCCTGAACATGAATTTTACTTGCCTGAAAAGAAAGCAAAAAAAAAAAAAAAAAAATGGTATAAAACCACTTGTTAGTCAAGGGCGTGATGAAATGCAATATTTTCATTGAACAGCACACAATGATTCACATGTAAACACCTTGGAGTAACAAATTGGTTCAATCGAGTGTTGGCGTTGCATTGCACTGGGGCTTCTTCACATACATTTTGTAGGCGTTGGAAAGTTGCTGAAATGAAATTAACGCATGCTGCATCATTAAACAGTCATTATCTTTGGGCCTCTGTACGGCTGACTTCATAGGTTTAAAGGTGCATGGTCCTGGTGTTTTAGTCAAATGCGTACGCGGGCACACGGCGCAAGTTTCCTATGGAGTCCTATGCTATAGACCCCTCTTTAGCGCTTACGCTTTGGCCCACTCCTGAGTCCGAAGAAGTCCGATTCACTGTAGTCAGTGGTCCGATCACAGTTCGGCTCATGATTCGGCTGAGGGGGATGACTGTTTTAGCAAACTTCTTTTGTGGTGTCATAATAACAAGCACATATACATGCACCCTGGCATTGCTACAGACTGCGCCATCCGCAGAGAAGACAACGATGGCAACATTACTTAGCAACACCTACGCACTTTACTCTTGATGACAGCTCAACTTCGGTAATCTTCGTATCAATGCTAACGGTGATCGGCAGTATCATCAACAGCGCCCTCTACACTACCAGGACTATGCACCTTTAAGGGGGTTGAGTGAAAACTTAGTGGTAGTTTCAAAAATATTTAGTTGACCAATCCAGGTAAGCATTTTTTCTCCTTGTTACAAAACACTTGAAGCCCGACTTTGATTTTCGCTTGCCCCCTGCCATCCGGCAACCGCTTATGTAGCACCACATAAGACCATGTTTTCAAAGACATTTCTGCCAAATGCTCACATGACCATAGTCAAAGCAAAACAAAATATGCACCAAGTTTGAATAATATTTCTAAAAAAAAGATGAAATATGTCATAATCTTTGATAACTCAATTACCCACAATGCGGGGGAAAAGCAGAGATGTTAATTACAAGAGTACGTATCAGAGAAAATTGACTAAAGTTCACAAAAAAGGTTCAAGTTTTCTGCAAAACCATCTTGGCTCAAATTCCAAACTCAGCAGAGCTACCCCTTTTTAATTCTTTTCAATTTAAAAAAACACAAACACTGAGTCAAGAAATGTAAATATTTCTATTGCAAATATTGATACCCGTAGTTACATGTACATGGTTTCAAAAAAAAAAAAAAAAAATCTGCCCCTTCATTCTTCTCAATACTCTTCACAATACAACTATATCCTTGAACATCTCTGAAACTTGGCAGACTGACAACATCTATTCAGCCCCGTCATAACAGGCTGCAAAATGCAGGGTAGCCTCCGGGTAGCCTCTGCTGTCAAAGATTATTCTCCAGAGAAGATTGTGTCTGTTAAGACGCAACGTTCACGGTGGACAGCCTCCGGACAGCCTCAAAATTTTTATGTTATACATGAAATTCAGAGAAATTGTTATTTTTAGCTTATCAAGTAAAACCATGTTCCCATACCAAGATGTATCAGAGTTAACATTTTTTCTTTTTTGTTTTGGGTGGTTTTAAGACAAGTTTTATATTCATACAGCTGATTTTATAATTTCTGTCATGAAGTGAATAAGAAACTGTAAGAGCATGACATCGTCAACTTGCTGATTTGAATATTCATAAGGACTGGTCAAGAAATGTTTTTTTTTAATGTCAAATTTCAAAATGCCATATCTTCCTTATTTCTTATCAAATTTTTGTCATTTTTGTTTCATTCTGTAGGGAAAATTGTTCTCTTCTTTTGAAGTTTATTTATATTTGGAGTGGACTTCCTCTTTAATGGGAGGGAGAAGGTGATTAATGAAATACTTTGTTACTAGGCTATAGGAAAAGAACCATCCATAAATTGTAATAAATTACAAACATGGTCTATTACAAAGTAAAAATAAAAAGGTGGTTATATTATGTCATTCTGTGGTGAAATTAGAGCAATGTGTGACATAGACTAATTAAAGATCCCACTTATTTCATCACAGATTAAACCTGTTCTTCTTATCTTTTTGACTCTGCAAAGTGTTAATTGCTGATGGTTTTAATGGCACACTTTGCTACAAAAGGCAATACATGTAAGTTCCTGGTTTTGGCTGGTCTCTTTTCTCCAGGTAATACAATGTAGTGTTGCAAGCAGTATAATCTTGCATGGAGAAACTTTGGTTGCAGCTAACAAGTGAACATGATGCTTGAAGATTGGAAGAGACCATGACCTCTGACCTCCTGAACCTGCGACCCTTGTGATCAAAACATATCGATCCTAAATTAACTCAGCTTTGAGGAAGTGCTCTCTTCTATAGCTCACAAATTGAGAAAAAGAACACCACCAACTTGTAAATTTATGATCCCTATCAGCTGCGTCAGTATACAATGGGCAAATAACCAAAACAGATTATAATCTTCTCGATCTTGTCAGCAAATGTTCAACCAGTATGATATTATCCTTTTCCAAGAGCACTACCATGCCAACAGGCAGCAATCTGACACAAATGTGTTAGGACGAAGAGGCACATGTGAGGCTGGTCTACTGCCAATCATTCTTTAATTTCCACAACATTTCCTCGGCACTTTCCTGTGGCACAATATTTAGCTGCCAAGGCTGGAGGTATAGCATGAAAGTGTGGAGAGTAATTTTGACAGCTCAATATAATGACCATCATACCAGTGATAATATTGGAGGAATGTTTGGAAAACAAAATCATCAATGCATTGCATTTTTCCATTCTCTAGCCAGTTTGCCATATTGTGGTACACAATCAAATCATGCAACAGTTTAATCTAGTGTACATGTGGTACATGCTATACATTTTGTACTTCAACTCAAATGTACTCAAATGTACTTCTATACATTTTATAGTACTTCAAGTTTCTCCACAATTCTGGGAGTCTGCAAACAACTCATTTATCTTCTAAGAAACAGCATTGAAACATTTTGCTGTGGACTGCAGTATGAGAAAAACGATGGGTACTCCTCCTTCTTTTATCCAAATGCATCTGATGCAATTTTACATCACATGTTAGTAATTTCATCAATACTAAGAAGTCCATCTCTAGACTTGGTTCCTTTGGAGACCAATTGTCTTATTTTGAAGATCCATTGTCAACCCCCCCCCCCATTCTTCCTCTGATGTCCCCAACCCAAAGTCTGATTTACAGGAACCCATTCAGTGCATGACAAGAATTCCAGATATTTTCATTACTACTGTAATGGAAAGGAGCTTGAGTTACCTTACCTCCTCAAGAGAATGACATCACCCATACATGTCAGTTAGGGCCTAGGCCTATATGTTGACAAAATGGGTATTTTTCATAAAAAGCATGTATAAATGTTTATCATTCTCTTTAAATTTTATAGTCCTAGTTCTGATGTACTACTGAGACACCCAGCCTTTACATGTAGCTATGGCAGCTGATGAATTTAATCCAAACTTTGAAAAACATTTAAAACATGAAATCACAATAAAGGGTAGAGCCACTTAAACAGTTAACTCAACTTTTAACTAGGATCTACAAATCTCATTACAAAAAGTGCGGTGACATCCTCCATAGGAAACGATCTTTAAATGCACCGTGCAGAGCGCACACTCAGGTATAGGACATTTACACGGACTCTCGACTTTACGAACTTATACCTCCCAGAATATGTCTTTTTTGCTTAAATGCACCTGGTTTTTATGAAAATCTAGATTTCAAGCTTGCTCTACATACCTCATTTGTAGAGTTTTGTGAAAATGTTACATCGGTACCACGGTACCTTTCGAGTTGAAAATTAGGTGTCATTTCTCACTCAAATGCAATCAGCTCTACGACAACACGCAATTTTACTTTGACGGCGCGGTGTGCCAACTGTGAGCCTGAAGGCCATTTTGGGAGGGTTATTTTACTGCCATACCTGTTGTATAGTTGTACAATGCACCTGCCTAGTAAGTTGCAGCAAATACTCACGTGTATTCATACTGAGTTTGGAGGAATTTCGTGAAACTTCGCCATCGGTACCTTTTCAATACATAAAACCATGTCAGTTTTTAGTCCCGAGTGAATAACCCACCAATATGTTCATACACTATAATGTGTGCTTCTCACTTGAATACGCTACGCTGATTGGCTAAATGTCATTGGCCTTACGAGGTCGCATCGGGTCAACGCGTGATCGTGACGCAGCGCGTATGCAAATTTATTATTATATTTATTACTATTTGGATTTCATTAATACATTAGCTCAACGTAGCATTTGCGGCGCGTGATTGCATCATGAATATGTATTATTCTTTAACGCTCAACGCACTGTGATAGGTGGTATGCAAATGACGGATCTACGTCATAGCTCATTATCTGTTTGTCACCGTTCGCGTGTAGACTTTTTGTAATGTTAATCTCAAACTGTCAGGCCAATACATGCATTACAGGGAAACCAAAACCCACAGAGAAACATGGATTGAGTGAAAGCAGCAACTTCAGTAGAACACATCAGTGAAAGATTGAGGAAAATCGGACAATTGATGCAAAAGTTATAAGTTTTAAAAGTTTTGGTGTTGGAACTGCTGGATGAGGAGACTACTGGAGGTTATGACGTCATGTGTGGACAACAAAATAAACTAAATTAATATAAAGGGAATAAAAAAAAAACTAGAAATGTCGCTATGGTGACTGGTATGCCTCCGCCATAATGCATGATTCTCCTAATAGGTCTAGATAGTACATGTGGACAATGTGTGATTACATTTTCACAAAATTGGCAAAATATTAAAATGACAAGTTTGTCACAAATGTGTTGAATGTTCACCTTCCTTGACCTAGCTTTAATTGGATGAATAGGAGAGCATGTATTGGGGGATTTAAGGACTTTAACTTGACTTTGACCCATTCATACGTTTATGCATTGAATAATTGTCAAGGTAAGGAGAAAAAGCGCAATTTCTGTATTGAATAGTAAATTGTTACCATTTTCATCTGGCCTTTGACCCTAAAATTCATAAGATAATCACTGTCAGGCAGAACATGCATAAATATGTAGTAAGTTTGAAAATAACTTGAGCCACTTGCGAGATATGGAGGAAATAGTTAGTTCAGCACTTTCACTTGATCTTTGACCTTTTGACCTTGAGGCAAAAAAAAAGGAAAAAAAAAAAACTTTCCAGACAATCTCTATTAGGTAAATACATGCATACACCAAGTGTAAAAAATATATTCCTGCTGGCATTGCATAAACATGAGGGAAATAGTAAAATTTTGAAGTGTTGCCCTTGACCTTTGACCCATTGACCTTTGATCCCTGACCTTTGACCCCATGAACCCTAAATTGCCAGTACTTGAATATACTATGTTCCATGAAGATACCTTGAACAATTTCCAAGGTACAGAGAAAAAAGTAAAGTTTTAATATTTTTACTTGACCTTTTGACCTTTGACCTCATGACCCCAAACTTTCACCAGAGAATCTTAATTGGGTAAGACATGTATACACTAAGTTTCAAGAAAATATCTTCAGGCATTGCATAGATATGGTGGAAATAGTGAAATTTTATGTATTTGACCTTGACCTTTTGACCTTAGACCTTGAGCATGTGCACCCAAAAGTTGATAGGCACAACTTCACCCCCTAATACACATACATGCCAAGTTTCTATAGGATACCTCAAAAGGTTTTTTAGTTACGCTGTCCACAAAATTCATTACGGATGCATGGACGGAAGGACGGACGGACGGACAGACGGAAGGACGGACTGACGGACGGACAACCCGAAAACATAATGCCTCTGGCACCACTTCGTGGTGGAGGCATAAAGAATCATGTTCATGAAAATTACACATTTCATCAACATGATACTGACATATATTCTGCTTTCTGATTTGTGGTTAGTCAAGTGCTCTTTCCCATTATGCAAGGATAAAGTGAAAGCATGTTGAATTTTCTTTGTTAAACATTTTCTTGTGAGTGTGACCTCTGACAGGCCAAGGGCTTTTGTCATTTCTCACATTGGCTGCATTTTTACTGCTTTACTATTTTCTATTTTATGGTAGCTCCTATTTGTGTTTTGCAATTGTTTTGTGTACATGTATATTTTGGTGTTATATGTTCTTTATTTATGTCTATATGTTTGTGCATTAACCAAGAGATGTGAAATAAACTAATACTTGAACTGAATTGAATTGAATTTATACAAAAGACTTACTTTTACAGCACATGACTGCTATGGGTTTGGCTAATACATGAAATGACATGGGATTCCAGCTTGTATGCAAGTGTTACTATGACATTTTTATCAATATTATTATTCCTCTTTAAGTCTTAGCATTGATTTATGAAGTTTTTCCTTGAATTAGACTGTGAGACTGCAAAGATGATAGATTGCTCATGATGGGAGATGAAGTCATTGCAGTGGATGAGATGAAAAACAAACAAAATTGTCAATATTGTGTGGGCTATCCTGGGTTTTAGGGGTCTAAATTATTTTGGGCTGCTAACTTCAGCACAGGCATAGATACGGACTATGGAAAGCCAAAATGGTTTCACCATAACCCTAACCCTAAACCCTAACCCTAACCCTAAACCCTAACCCTAACCCTAACCCTAATCCTAACCCTAACCCTAACCCTAAAACCCTAACCCTATAACCCTAACCCTAATCCTATTTGGGTGTGTAGGCCTATATCACACATTTTCCTTCTTTGGCACATTATAAATGTCTGGTATATACAGTGTAATATACTACCATTCTCATATTCTCTTTACACAATACAGCACAAAAGGTACAACAAAGGTGAAGATGCATTTTTCCTTCTGTTTTTTGTTTATCCAACGTCCTTCACTAATCTGTAGATTATGATAGGCATCCTTAATTGCTACATTAATCGTAAGTGAAAGTCATGATCTACGATCGAACAGCCAACGCAAGTAACGTCTAGACGTTCTAAATAAAACTTGGCGAATGTCGAACAATGCATTGCAAACATTATCACTCGAGCAGCTGCTTTCGAAAACCTACCTCGCACATACTGGTACAGATAGGGAAGAGGTCGCGGCTGGTTACAGCCACACGCGCTGTAGCCAACACCAACAGCAGCAGTGAAAGCACTGATGAACTAGCAGCGTATCTTCTTCTTGCTGGCATTTTTCCTGACAATGACCCGACCGGACCGGCTACAAAAATCCTATGTTGAACAGGTTTGATGAAAGGTCAATACTCTCCAGTCCCTGGTCTGCGATATGGACATCTCTGGAAGTGGACAATTCTGTGAGATCCCGAGATCCGGCGATCCTTTGCCCTACACCCACTGCCAAGTCCAAGTAGATGCGTTCACCACCATGTACCATCAGGGCCACCACCAGTCAGGACTTGACTGCGTTCACACGCGCAGCACACTCGTTGTACATCAACGTATAGACTGGCTAGAATATTAAAGGGATAAATAGTTTCGGTTGAGATGGGGCTTGAGGTTAACAACGTAATTCGATGATGATTTTTTTTTTCTTTAAAGATAATCAGAAGCCTTTCGTGAAATATGAAAAGGCATATACTTCTACGAGGAATTCAAAGTTTATATGATGAAAATTGGTTCTGATATGGCCGGGATATAAAAAAAAAGAAAATCCCATCATCCCAATAAAAGGTGGGACCCACTTTAGGTTAGGATTGCTTTACCTGTTTCGCTTTAGTTTTGTTTTTGGATATCTCAGTCGTTCCCAAACTGATTTTCATCAAATAAACATTGAATTCCTCTTAGTATTGGATGTTTTTTGACATTTCATAAGTGGTAGCCTATATCTTCGTATCTCGCAAAAAGGTAAAAGCAGTAAGCTGGATTTTCACCTCAACCAATACTATAATGACATCCCTTTCACTTGATCAGCGATTGCTATTGAAAAAAAAAGATAAGCTTAAAGGGACTGTACAGTACTGGTTGAGGTGGGGATTCATGTTTTGAACATTCCTCAGTGAGGTAATGAGAAACCTCTTATGAAATATGAAAGAGCATGTAATTTCAAGAAGGATTCAATGTTTATTTGATGAAAATTGGTTTTCGAATGGCTGAGATATCAAAAAGTGATAATAATAAAAGGCGACAGGCCACGCCCTTTATTAGGATCTCTTTTTTCACCTTGTTTTTGGATATCTCAGCCATTTCAAAACCGATTTTCATCAAATAAACTTTTGATACCCCTTAGAATTGCATGCTCTTTGACATCTCATATAGGCCTAGTGGTTTCTGAATATCTCGCAAAACGTTAAAAGCTATATAATCCACACCTCGACCAGAACTGTACACACCCTTTACATTTTGTTTTCCTTTATCGTCCCTTCTTACTTTATTCATCCCTATATTTCCATATCTAAATCATGGTATTCTCGCCTGGGGAAATACACATAGAAAACTTTTAGATAAACTGCTTTTATTACAAAAGAAATCGCTACGTAATTTATGTCATACTACATTTTTGTCCCATACTGACCCGCAATTTTTTTAGCATAAGATTTGAATATTAAAGATTTGTATCTGTTTGATTTAGGACACTTTATTTATAATAAAAACGATTCTCCATATATATTTGAAACAAAGTTTCGAAGAAATCAATCCGTTCATAATTATCCAACAAGACGATCGAATGATTTTCATTTGCCATTTTTGAGAACTTTGCTGGCTCGGAATACATTCATCTACGATGGGCCTATCAGTGTTGGAATTCATTTCATAATAATATTATAACAGCTCAAACTTTGAACTCTTTTAAGAATAAATTAAAATTGTTTTATTGAAATCTTACAACATCCAACCGAGTTAGGTCCGCTTTATCATCTCAGTTAAGTCATCATTTTTTTTTTAACATCAAGCAATTATGTATTCATTTTTTTAAATCAGACAATAATAGTTTGTTAAACGCAAGTCCTCCTCATTATCTGCTATCTGCTATTACCAGTGTGTCTATTCTCTCCTTCTCCTGCATTCTATTCAATCCAGGTTGTATTTTATCATTACTCTTACATCGTGGAATCTATTGCTAGCGTCCACGATGGCACGTGTTGTATATATATATAGTTTCCTCCTTTTTTGTCTTTTGTCTTTCTTTTTTCCCTTCCCAATTATTTTGATTTCGTGTCAGTTGACATTGGTTCGTTTGATTTTGTTTAATATAGCTGTTTTGTGTCTTTTCTTAGGGTCCCATATCGTACAAGCTTTGCTTCTTAGTGGGACTTTCCATTTCCACTTCCATCCTTAAACTTAGTTAACTTGCATTACATGCTTTATGTATATGATTAAAAGTATATAATTGTGGGTTATTTTTTCATCTGTTACTCATTTTCATAGGTTATGCACTTTTGTTATATCAATCTCATTCTGCGATTATTACAACTATCCTGAGCGCATACATTGTATATATTTTTTTTTTTATTTGATGGAAGTGAAATAAATTTGAATCTTTGAATCTTGAAATTTTTGAACGCACGTATAATGCGTGATTTTGATTTGACGGAAAGGAATAGCTGCTCCATTCGATCACTGGGATTCCGAAATTGAATGCCCCAATACTTTGCCTGCGCTATATAAATTATGTGAATTTTAATACACATCCATGAATTGGAATAACGAAAGTATGAAATTGACAGAGAAAACCTAATGTGATATTGAAATTTATTGATAACAGTTGCAGTCGCCCCTATATAACTATGTTGGCCATATAGATGCCCTTATCTCAGATTAATTATCTATCTATCAATATTCATATGATCTCCTACACGGAACACACAAACGCACATACAATGTTATGAGTATAGACGGTGCATAGGCATTTATTATAGGCCTACATTAATATCATTATGTAAAATGGCTACCGGTGTATCGTTTTCTTTTATGAGATATCGATGATTTCCCATCCATTAAGAGATGACTTTCAATTCAGTTTCTTTTCCAATCACAATCGATTAGTTTTTCATGTCTTAGTCTACATGCTTCTCCTATACAAGACAGCCATCATGATGATCCATAAAACTTCTTATATGTATCCAACTCTACAAAGGGAATCACTTGTCTCAAGCCTTTGGCTTTCTTTGTGAACTCCCCGACACGCTTTACACTGTATATATTTCTATTTTTATGATTATCAATGAATTGAATTGAATTGAATTGAATTGAATTGAATTGAACTGAATTTAATTCAATTGAATAAAACTAATTTACATTCTTTACTCTTTTGTTATTATGTAGAGATGCACGTATGAGTCTCATCAACGCTCCCACATAATAGCCTATAATAACCAACTCCCTGCTATAACCCATTTTGAACAACATGGGCAGTATTTTTTATCGTGTGGTACATTGTATCATATTTGAACTAATCTGAACTTTTCTTCCTGTTACACTGAATAAGACGGAAATCCATCGATCGCCCACAGGCCTATATTTCAGGGATGTGTGAAGGTATATAGAGGTCAATTTACTTCGTTTGTTTGTTTCAAGTCATTATCGACATTGTACTACCAAGAGTCACGTGCCATCGGAACCCTATCCGTGTGCTCCCTTTCTGTTTAAGCAGGATGCTCTGATTGAAAAAAAAAAAGAAGAAGATATCTGAGAGTTCTAAGGGTTTTATTCATTTTTTTTAATCATTGTCGTTTCCGCTCTTCTGCTTCCAAGAAGTTTGTTTGTTGATAGTCTTTAATATCAGCATCGAAATCAGTCATCATGATAGCGCAATATGAAAAATTTGTATGATATATCTTAATAAAGGTGCAAATTACATTATTGCATCTGGACTTACTGTCTTTAATTCCGAGAACGGTTTCACGACCGATCCTGGACGTGTCATCAGCTCGTGTTATTTGATTGCGGGAAAAATGTCTTTGCCGATCGGCGCAGACGCACTGCAGCCCGACGTTTTTGTTCGGAGTCAGTCATTGATGCAGCGTCCAGGATCGGACTTGAAACCGTTCTCGGAATGTAAAACAGGAAGTCCAGATGCTCATGGTTTAATTCTCTGCCTTAATTGAACGTTACCTGGATGAATCAGAGCTTACATCAATTGATAACATATTTTAGTTTTCTTCATAACTCTTTCAACTGAAATATATTTGTTCATTTTACATTACTGCACACTAATATGTTACTTCATTTTACACAATAATATGCTATGCAGTATTGTATACTATGATTTCACTTCTTGAATATAAACAAGCTTTGGAAACAAACAAAATCAAAACTCTTGCAACAATTTCTAAGTACTTGCTAATTGCAAAAGACTCATATCAGTAAGAGTAGATTATGTACATTCTATTTTTTCTGTATATTAAAATACATTCTGTTTATGAGATACCTCTATACTATAGCTGAACCTGTTCAAACACACGCACACACACACAGATAACAACCATGCTTTCAAATTTAGACAATTCTCTCCTGCAGAGGCTGATTACGATCAATAACTATCCCATCTCATCCTCCCAATTGACGCCTGTTTTATTTGATATGCGTATATTTCTTGAATCAGCCCAAACAAACTATGCTTGATGATTTTTGCTACGGAAATGATGTATTTTATATCAAGGTGATTAACAGTCTTACAGTAAATAGGTCAGGTATAATATACGTTGTGATTGGTTAGATTGCATCACGTGATCGCATGAATATTTCGGTTTAGGCTTCACTGATTTTGGCACGGGGAATCCAGTGTTATTAAGAGCTGGTATTTTGATTTATTTATTTTTCTTAGTTCATTTTGTATACTCAGTATGATAAAATTAATGTATTAAGAAACTTTTATATCTTATTTAGACCTATGTGATATAAACGAAATCAGTAGTAGATCTATTGGATAGGAGGGCCTAGACCAACAAAAAATGCATGTAGATGGAGGGGTTTATTTGCTATAACAATAATTATAGTGCACGTTTTACTGATGCATGTACTGGATTATAGAACTCCATATAAACATAGTATTATCCCTCACGCATGTAGTTCTATTTCACCTCGGCCTGCGGTCTCGGTGAAACAAAACAGTACTGGGGATGATTTGATATTGTCATTCCATAATCGAGTATAGTGGATGATAGAGCATATCGGCATTGTACATTATTGCTATTGTCTTATTTGAAACACGGTGTTACTATATCTTTTTAAAGCCTAAAACAACAACGCAAAAACAAAATATCCTTTGCTTCCTCATTGTAATTACAAAATACTGTTCTTCATTGCATCTATAATGACTGTTCACATGTGCATTTAAAAAAAAAGCAAATCAAGAGTAACCTCCTAACGAGAATCAACACTGTTTTACATGATTTAAAAAAAAAAGACGCTCGATGAAAATGATAAAGATCGAATGATTGATGTATGAAACATTTAAAAGATATATTAGAAAGATGGGTTTAACTTTATCAAAAGTTAAAGACTGTCTTTATTCGTGTTTTCCAATCCACATAAGAACGAGGCCAAAATACTGAGTAATTGAAACATGCTCACACAGGCACACACACACACACAAACATAAACCAGATGAATAACAAGTTCATCAATAGTCATGTTCTATCAGTCACTGAGTCAGCCAGTCATCAATATGGATGATCAAAATGATACTGATGACCAGTCATGGGACGATGTAGAAAAGTAAGTTCTTTTGCATCCATGCAGTAACTCATGCTGTATATCTGGACTTCCGATGCCGCAGTATTTTCTCCCGTTTATCCCCCTTTTCTAATCAGGGACTCCCCCTAATTAAGCTTCTCGATACAATTCCTAATTATGTAACCGCATTGTACCATCAGCGCAAATAGTTTTACGATTCTTTCATTTCCATTGTAAGATAAGCGACTTCCTTTCTACCGAATGATGGAAGCGAGAATTATTTTCTGAAATCAACCTGTCAGTCACATGCTATCTTGGGGAACTTGAGAAATTTAGCAATTGAAGAAATTGAAAATATCACATATACGGATAAGGTTATTGTTGTCAATATCATCACAATCATTACTCTTCTTCAGTGGTCGTCTTCACAACTTTCTATATATCCGCAATAACACTCCTCATTTCAATAATCATTGGTATTACCAGTATTAGTGTCATCGACAATCATCATACTATTTTCGATATTGTGATGATTATGCCTACTAAATTAACTTCTTGAAATATCACTATCGCTGGCTACATGATCATCACTATATATCATGTGCCATCGCGTGTTCATTTTAGGTTATACTTTGTAGCTATACATCGACCGTTGGATACCACTGAGATGATGATACACCGCCGCACGCGCACCACAAAGTTGCGTAGCTTGACATGTTGAATCGCGTTTTACTCTATAAAACATCGTTACAAAAATAAAATGACAAAACATGTTGCACTAGTGGCTGGTTTCAATACTGACTTATTCCTCTGTGTCGATGTATATATTGGCACAAGTTATAGTTCTGGTGATGACTACAATAATATAAGTGGTACCGTTAAACTGTTATCGTTAATGTTCGAAGAGGTATGTTCCCAATGTTCCTATATGATAGGCAGAGTGTTTACTCTTGTTCAGCTTGTCCACTCCGGATCATATTTGACAGTTGGATAATGCGATTCACACAACAAGAGTATCACCATTTTCTTTTGCTATTGCTAACACAATGTTTCTCTTTTTGACATAACGGAAGAGCAGTTGATATCTTCTTTCAGAAGGGAGGGGTATTATAGGTTTTTCGCACTTTTGTCAGTCCATTGATAAAAGGTTCATTAAATTCAGCAAAAAAAAAACTCTCCTTATCACACAGTCTGTCTTTGAAAATTGCAACTTGAATGCCTTCAATTAAACATTTCGATCAATGAAATTTGCACATGTGGCTTTGGAATTCGTAAAAAAGGCATTCAAATTGGCCGGTACTCTACGTTCATTCAAATTCGCCATCACTCGCTCAAAAGGGTTTTTGAGTCATTCAGTTTCGCGAATGGGCAGTCAAATTCCGAACATTTTCATTCAAATTTACGTCACGTTATTTCTTTTTTGAAAAGGTGAGAACATTAAACGTATATTTCTATGTGGTTTTTTTTTCATCTACATAGGCTACTGTTAAGCAGAAAAAAATATCATATTTTCGATCCTATATAACCTGATAACTCTAGTTTGTTGTTCTGTAACGCTCCCTTTCTTTCATTATACATGTCCTTATAGGCCTATATGTGTCCAGTACTACAGATTAACTTCATCTTCTTACAGTCATGACAGCGCAAGTTAGACACAGACGTATATCATATCTCAAGAAGACAGAGAGTTTAGAAACTAAAGAAAGAACCAAAGCTTACACATGTGTGACTGCAGAAGATTTTAAATCGGATGCCCAAAATGAATTCGATTGAACAAGCCCAGCATATACGTGATCACGTGACTATATACATCATTCTAAACTGAATGAACGAATAACGAAATAGTGCTTGTCTTACGAATTTTAATTGAAAAAAGTGTTAACTAGAATGAGGTTAAAGATAATTCGAGTGCTCCAAAAATGAATTTGACTGAAGAGATCTTGAAATTGAAATACCGAACATATCATCTACGCTATAAATTGGCTAAACTGAATGCTGCAATGAGGAATTGGACTGACAAAAGTGCGAAATTGGCCGGGAAAACCTATGATATTGGCCTTATAAACACATATGTCATTAAAAAGTCAGACGAATGTGCGCTGTTCGTCAAAAGAATCAACATTTTGTGAAATTCTGTTTATATTTTTTGTATGTCATATTGTGACGTCATGTAAATTATTTCCTACGTATAGCGATTTTCCTCAAACTTCACTATAAGGTGTAGGTCTATATCTGCATTTGATAAATCCACATAAAATTGAGGTAAGCTAAATTATGTTTTAAGCTAAATGACGTGTCCTTAAGAAAAAAGCAAGAACAGATCTTCCATACTATACTAGCTTGATTTTCCTCAAACTTCACTGATGTGCTCCTTCATATTAATTTCTGCGTTAATGAAGTCATGCGACATTTGGAGTAACTTCCCCATTCATGTCGATTATAATTAAGACATTTTATATGTGGTTCCATGACATTCCTCCTGCGACAATAAATCGCTCCCATGAAATGGGAGCCAAACATAGTTAATATACATTCTTCCCATGCACAAACATATAACCCTAACTCTAATCCTAATCCTCATATCAAACTAAACCATAACCATAACCCTAAATGTGTTTCTTTCCTGTGGACCTTTCTTCCACTTTCAATTTACCCCAAACAGGATGTAACATCTAGGGAATGGCCATACTTCAGAATTTATCATATTTATGTCAACATCCTTATTTACACGCTTGATTCCATTCCTACTTCCCCATGTCAATATCATTCTAAATTGTCACAATCTGCTCAGCTTTAGCTCTTTATATTCTTGCTGATTGTCGAATGCTTCACTTATGTCCCTATTTGACATATCAATGTATACTCTCGACTCCAGCAGCAGCTTAAGTCGTGTATGAATAAAAATGTACAGCCTATAGCTAATATAAGGCAATTGTCCAGTTTCAAGGTACATTAATTTCGATATTCAAACAAATAAGTTTCTACAAAGAATGTAAAGCAACAACGAAAAACACTGCCCATATGCAGGGCTCGACACTAACGGTTGCCCAGTGGCCAGGGGCCGCCAAAAACGCACGTCGGGCCACCAAAATTTCAGAAATGAAGATTTTGGTGGCCCCATCGGGCCACCAAAAGTTGGATGTTTGCCTTTACTTTCGGAAATGAACAGCGGTAACAATCGGCTCCGTAAGATACTAAAATAAATGTCGGATGTTTGCTTATACATTTTGGAAATGAATAACGGTAAGATTCAGCTCCGTACGGTGCTAAAATTAATGTTAGATATTTGATTTTGCGTTCGGAAATGAATGAGGATAACATTCTGCTCCGGAAGATGCTGGAATAAATGTCGAATGTTTGCTTCAACATTCGGAAATCAGAAATGAATAACGGTAACTTTCGACTCTTTACAATGCTAAAACAAATGTCGGATGTTTACAAATGTCTGCAATATAAGCTCACACTTTCTCATTTCAAACGTAAGTTTTGAACACCTAAATAGGCATCAACTTTTATAATAATCTATAAGCCTATTTGCAAAATCTTAGAACTCAAAATAACGGTATATGATGATGGAATTTTCTGTTCATTTATTTTAGACATGGGTACCTGTATCACTTCGGTAATACTTAATATTTATTTTTCTATGTTTAGTAGGGCCAATTTAGTTTTTCTTATACATGTATGTTTTTCTTGATTTTTTCGGGCCACCAGATTTTACTTTCGGGCCACCAAAAATAAAAATCAATGATTTTGGTGGCCCGATCGGGCCACCAAAAATAAAAGTTAGTGTGGAGCCCTGCCATATGTTATATACGTTCGCTATGTATTTTTAAATCCTGAATTCCTTATAAGGGAAATCCGGTCCAAATATCAATTAATCTGATAACAAAAGGTAAAATCGTATGAGTTCAACTGTAAAAGTTTGGTCGAAATCGGATGAAAAATAAGGAAGAAATGATATTTTGAAGTTTCTCTAATTTTTCAGAAAACAGTTCTTGAACAGTCAATATGAATATAATTATGCAATTGGCAAAGTGAGCATGTCATACCCTCACAACTTGCTATACAATTTGTACATACAATTTTTAAATTTTAAGTTTTTCATAAAAACGCAGTGTTATATGCCCGAGGCTCAAATTCTGGTATATCCAACTGATCCCCATTCTGAAGTTATTCAACTAGGAATAATGTAATTTTTCAGACTTCAATGACTGAAACATTGAATTTTCGTCATTTTGTTGTAAGGATCAATTGACAATATTGTGAGGTTATATGACATGGTTACTCACTCATTTGCATATTCATATCCACTGTACAAGAATTATGGTTATGCCGAAGTTAGCAAAACTTCATAATGTTCATAATGTCATAGCTATACCTTATTTTCTATCCAATTTCTGGTAAGATTTTGCTCTTTTTTATCAGATTATAACTTGTATTTGGACTGAATTTCCCCTTTAACATGTTTAACGCTGTTCACGTAGGTGGTGATGCGATAATGAATGCGTTGCACGTTCACTTTCAATTTGAACGCCCTTTGTACATGTTTATTTGAGAAACTCATAAACTCATGTCGATGGAATTAAACTGAATGAACTAGTTACCTTTTTGAATGTTGATCTCAGTAATCATTCCAAATTACTCGAACTCTTGAATGATCGCATCATTAAATCGAATGCAAAACTGATGAAATTAATTGGGCGCGAAGACCTATAATAATCTATGACTGACAAAAGACATGAATGCACCTTCCCCTGGACTGAGCATAACATTCACATTTTCCTCCAATGTCCTCTGTTAATAAAGTAACATGGAAACATGCATGTTCAGCATATAAAAGTCCATTCCAGTAGTGTCCTGGAAAGCTCTGACAAAATATTGGAGGTAAGTTGCGTAAGCACTATAAATTTCGGCATTCTTTACCCGTCAGACTTGGAAAAAATGTTCGAATCGTGTTTTCTTGGACATTACTATACGAATCTCTACGTATTGTTGACTGCGGGCTTATACCAGTGATGTGAGTGTCGAAATCAATCAGAAAGGGCGCCAGATGCTGCGAAAACGCTGAAGACAGCGCGGACGAAACTTATACGAAGATCACACCAGAGTGGTAAATTCAAATCATGGACTATAAAAGGACAATCGGGATGACTTTTCAACAAACATCTAAAGCAGACATTATGAGGAATTAAAGCAATCTATGAATTCAGTGTCAACTTTTTGTTTGTTTGTTTGTTTGTTTGTTTGTTTGTTTGTTTTTCTCATATGCCTGCGAACCTTCATGTCTAGTTGGTTCCTCCTCCTCCTCCTCCTCCTTGTCCTCCACCTCTTCTCTCCTCCTCCTTCTCTTCTTCCTCCTCCTCCTCCTCCTCTTCCTCCTCATTCTCCTCCCAATCGGGCACTGCTACAAGCCCCGGACGACGAATCAGACATCGAGGCATCCGTCACAATCCATGCATGGAACCCCCTTGTTCTGCGTCTCGTCGGTGGTTGTGTCTCATTAGTGACTACGTAGATGTATTTTTCATCATACAATAGGGCCTATACAGTATATAAATCGTGAATGATAATGATAATTATCATTATTATTATTAGCATTATCATCATCATCATCATCATTATGTTATTCAGGGATCAAGTGGTGTGCCTCCGCTTCCTAATTGTGGAAACTGTCGACTTTTATCTTCAGCAGTGTCTTCATCTTTGGGCCCTTGGGAATGTTGACATTCACGGTTCATCATCAGAGGAAGAGATGGTCGGTTGCCTAATGGGATTTGGGTTACAGTTCGTTACTACGAAGGTTCGTTATTCCGAAGGCTGTTTAGTCCGAAGATTCGTTACTCCGAAAGTTCGTTATTCCGAATTTCATTTTCCGATTAACGAACCTTTGGAATAACAAACCTTTGGAATAACTCCAGAAATGTTCGGATTAACGCACCCCTTTTCATTTTAGGAGAAACGAACCTCTATAGGTATAGGGAATTCGTGTGTTTCGGATTAACAAACCTTCGGAGTAACGAACCTGCGGAATAACGAACCTTCTGAATAACGAACAGCACCCGGGACTTTGAGGTTAATCCCTACACGTTGCAAGCTATATAATAATCCATGTCTTTCCCGTAAATGTGCGCAGTGGCTTCGCGCATTCCCTTCTGTATAGATCCCTGTTGGGTTCGCGCTTTCCTGAAATAAATATTCCGGATGAAAATAGCTTGTATTTGTGAAGCTGATTGTATTGCGCAAGCTTTAAGAAGAAGGAAGTGTGACAGAAAGGCGAATATCCTGTCATAACAATGTCCTCACGACAATGCAGACAAGTTGCAAAAGATGTCAGGAAGTTCATTTTCGCGTCCAAACTTTGGTCTCGATCAAAAGCTGAAAGCGGAAATCTTCACCTCTTCCGAAGGAGCGGAAACGTCACGAAGTGTTTAGAAAGAAAGTGAACGGAATCTATCAAGAACATGCGCAGCGAGGTTGGTTGCCGACTAAATGCGGATTTACTAGAATTGCGTCTTGGCCGTGTCCTAGTGAATGCCAGGTTTGAACCAGCTTCATGCCAATAAGATACAAGAAGTCGAAGAAGGGAGGCAAGGATCCCATCCCGCAGCTGACCATCAGCTCTTCCTCCGATGTTGAAACGGTGAACGTCATTATTCCCCAGGGCCCACGGACAAAGTCAAAGCCGAAGATCGTAGATTCTTTGTCCGCATTTTCCACACGAAAATCTATTAGAGGAACTTATACCCATTCGATTACAGTTTTTACAGGGATTATGAAAATGATAATCCGCTCCATATAAAATCTCTCCGTTTTTAGCATTTTGTAAACTTTATCAATGCAATATACATAATTATCTATTAGTCCGGGAGCCAGCGGGGGTCAGCCTAGCTGAAAAGGTTACCAATTTTTATGTATATAGCAATTTAGTACATATGCCCCTAAGTATGGAAATGCACGTCTGGCTGGTCATCGGTGGTGGGTGTGGCCAGGAGGGCCAAAGAAGGACCCCTCAAAATTAGGCTAGCCTAGCTGGAAAAGTAACCCCATGAAAACAACTGGAACTTGTTCGTTACACTTACAGGACAAATGAATGACCATTGCCAGACGTTTTAAGTGGTGGGGGTAGCCGCCAGACGCTCTTAAAGACCCAACTCTAGCTAGGCTAGCCTAGCTGAAAAAGTAACCCCATGAAAACCACTGGAACTTGTTTGTTACACTTACAGGATAAATGAATGACCATTGCCAGACGTTTTAAGTGGTGGGGGTAGCCGCCAGACGCCCTTAAAGACCCAAATTTTTCCAGCTAGGCTAGCCTAGCTGAAAAAGTAACCTAATGAAACCCACTAGAACTTGATTGTTACACTTACAGGATAAATGAATGACCATTGCCAGACGTTTTTAAGTGGTGGGGGGGGGGGGGGTAGCCGCCAGACGCCCTTAAAGACCCAACTTTTTCCAGCTAGGCTAGCCTAGCTGAAAAAAAAAATAACCTAATGAAACCCACTGGAACTTGTTATTTACACTTACAGGATATATGGCCGTTGTCAGACGTTTTAAGAAGTGGGGGGAGGGGGTAGCCGCCAGATGCCCTCAAAGACCCAATTTACCAGCTAGACTATAGCCCTGGCTGGAAAAGTAACCTCCTGAAACCCACTGGAACTTGTTCTATGTTTGTGTCTCACCTGATAAACACTGTCGACATAGTATTCTGGTGTTTTTTCAATAACTTTCCACACTTTTGACCTATGACCACCAAATTCACTCCACAGATCATCTAATGATTGCTGTCAAGTGTTAG
Source organism: Diadema setosum (assembly GCF_964275005.1). Lineage (NCBI taxonomy): Eukaryota > Metazoa > Echinodermata > Echinoidea > Diadematoida > Diadematidae > Diadema > Diadema setosum. The sequence goes on along the minus strand of NC_092686.1, from coordinate 14,990,908 downwards.
TATTGGTGAAGTCCGACTACGTCAACAGTCAAAAAGTCAATGAACTACACCATTTGAAAATCTCTGTAATCACAAAGTCGATACGTGGACGAGACATCACTTCGCTTTTGCCTTGTTAGATATGAATATGTTATGAATATTTGTAAGCTTCCGTTTCTAATTCATACAGCACTAGCATACATGTCTGAGAATAGCGGTAAAGAAGATTAGAGTCTTTGGCAACAAGTGCAAAATTAAATTCTGTGCCTTATTTGCTGAACAAACGTCGTAGGAGGACAACGACCTGTTAGGCAATATGGCGGACCAATAGCTCTATATTATTAGTGTTATAGAATAAATGACAATGATGTAGTTCTGAAGCATACTTTTCATTAGATACTTTTGCAATGACTCAATGTATAATTTTAATCGAACTAAATTATATCCATGACTTGCTCATGAATTACGGCAGAACGATTCGGTGAGGAAAATTTTCTGTCATGTCATTACCGAAGAAGTGAACGTGTCAATATTTTGCTATGTGTTCCACAATTAGTTCTGAAATGGTTAAATGTATTTTCCTAAAACATTTTTGTTTTATACCTACGTTGCATCCAAATGCCTATTCGTTGAAAAAATGCGGGCCATGTATTCAAAGGTCAAAGATCATAGGTTAATGGAAGTAGGGTATACAACATTTCACTAAGTTGTTGTTGTTGCTGTTGTTGTTGTTGTTGTTGTTTTTTGTTTTTGTTTTTTTTTTGGGGGGGGGGGGCATGATTCAAAGTGTCCTAAAACCTTGTATAATACATGTATTTAGTTTTGTAGTCACGACTCCTGCTATGTATGATGCCGAACTCTTCCCGCTCATACAAATGCAGCCGTTTCAGGGAAATAATTATGATATATTACTTCATGATTTGGTAATGCTGAAGTGGTTCATAACATTCCATTGATACTATGTATAGAACAGAAAGTGAATTTGACAATGGTATATGATATCCGCAATTTACTCTTTGACAGGTTCTATCATCCGATTAATAATGTATAAATTGAATATACAGTAGTCCCCTATTCAGTAACTACAGGTTAAGTTAGATAAGCTGCATTCATTTTGCACGCGACCTTGGCGTTTTAGCCAAAGATGATTGAATTCTGTAAATCTCTGTTTTGGAAAACGAAACAACTTTCTGTGCATAGAACACGAAACAGAAACTGGTGCATGCATTATTCTCAGTCATTTTGTTATTCATAATGATGGTTTGCTCATTGCAGTTCCGGAATCTCAGCTCGACTCGAATTGATCCCAAATCAGTCGGCATGCGTGTATCTGAACACATAACTGCAGTCCTCCATAGTCTCTATTGGTTGCCGATAAGGGCTGGTATCAAGTTTGATTTTCATATTATTTACAGTACCTTGTACATGTATTTAAATGTTTTCATCGAAATGCCCGCATTTAGACGGTATGCGTATCTCACTAGTTAACTCTTTAAACCATAGTTGTAATCTACGTGCCAAGAATCTCATGTTTTCAAAAAGTGTGAACTCCAAGACATGTCGTGATAAGGACTTTAAGACAATTGGCATCGTCATTATAAAACGAATTCCCCTTTTACAAGACACGTTTTAGATTTTAGATAGAAATATGGATTCGTTTGAATGCATACAAACAGCTTCTTAAATCCTCTTACATTTTGTTTTTAAGATATGGTGTATACTTTAGAAGTGTAAGAAGCATGTTCTTGTTTTAGAGGCTTTGAGTACTGGTAAGAAGCATATGTTATTCTTATATATTATGTGAATAAGTACGCATTCAAGAACGTTTTGAATAAAACGTATCCAGACAACTGCATATCATATTTTCACCTCTTCCTTCATGCAGATGTGTACTCTTGCCGAGAAGGTTTGTTTGATAGATATAGTGCTCACCTTATTGAAAAGGTAATTGGGTAAATTTTTGGTTTCAGTATATCATTCAAACACAACCAAGTTAACTTTTACATTAACATTTTCACAACTCACAAATTCCACACGCACACACATTTCATGCTTCACAAGATCCAAGTTACACTAATCCTATTTACTTTGCAGAGTGCAACAACAACATAAGTTATATACTGAGCAAATAGGCTATACTTCAGTTCGCACTATTCAAGGTTTAGAGTAGTTAAGGAACTATTAAATCGTACCCGATCATGTGATGCTAAGTTGCACCTTGAGATGATGGGCAATATTACCGCTATAAAGGAGCAGGCAGTGACACTGACTTGCTCCTTTAAAGGAGCAATTGTGCAGCAGTCATGGAGCAAATAAGCACCACATAGGAGCAACGTCATACCAATAAGGCACAAGATTGCACCCTCAAGAGAGGGTACATTCTTGCATCCTTTGGGTATAAAGTTCCACCTAAAGGTACGAGGTTGCGCCTTTTTCAAGGGGGCGAAGTTGCTCCCGAGGGTGTAACTTTCACCCTTTCTTGCGGGTACAAAGCAGCACCCAAAGTTCCAAGATTGCACCCTCAAAACAAGGCACAATCTTGGAACTTTGGGTGTTTCTTTGCACCCTCACGAAAGGATGTAAAGTTGCACCAAGATGTAAAGGCTACACGGGGTGCAAAGGTGCGCCGAAAGGTAAAGGGTGCAAGATCGCACCCTCAAGAAAGGTGCAACTTTGCACCACTTACTGCGGGTGGAAAGGTGCACCCTCAAGAAGAGGTGCAATCTAGCACCACTTAGTGTGGGTGGAAAGATGTACCCAAGGGAACATTTTCGCACCCTCAATAAAGGGTACAACTTTGCACCCTCTCTGCAGTATTATTTTATACAAACGTGAATTCCTTCTTCCTGTGAGCTACGTTTAATATGAGCGTGACCCAGTATTAGACACGTGTCAAGCCTTTGCAGACACAGAATTTTTTCTTCATATTGTTTAAAGCTCATTTAAAACAAATTTAGATATATATTTAAATGTGGAGATCATGACCTGTGATACATGTTACGGGAAGCCTCTATTTTTATGTGTACTCGTTCTTTTTGGAACTACAAGGAATTACCTATGAGCTAATTGCATAAAGAAGATGAGCATTCCTTTTTTTTTCATCAGTTAATGTCAGTGCTGGAGTATTATTCTTAAAAAGTTGGCATCTAAATGTCCTTCAAACCAAGTACTTACTGTATAAAACTATATTCCTGTGAGTTACGTTTCTTATGAGCATGACAGATCTGTAGACACGTGTCATAGTGGTTACAAACACTAAGTTTCCCTTGCTTTCATCGTTATCAAGACGTGATTTTGAACAATTTCAGATGTTCTGGTTTTTTTTTTCAATTTCGTTACGAGAAGGCAATAATGGTTTCATGTAAAACATGTTAAGGAAAGTTGATAGTTTGGTTATTTTATCATTACTCATCTTCGTCTTCTCAACAAGAAGGTGATACACATGAGCTCATTTGCTAAAGAAGTTGAAGGATGTTTAATTGCTGGTAGCCACGTAGGGGCTTTTGTCATAACATTTTGCTTCTTAATCCCTCGAAACTCAGTACATGCAGTATTAGTTTATAGATAACATAATATTTTTGTTGTTGCTGTGAGCTTATTCATATGAATTTTAGACATGTTTCTCATATGTTTCTGTCATATGCTTTACTGAGAACAGCAAATGTTGAGTTTATTGGTAAGAGAGGTTGATCATTACTTTACATTTAAGTTCATTGAAGCGCCAGAGTATAAACTTGTCTTGAAATATTAGCATCCAAAACCCTCCAAACCAAAAACGTGCAATACTAGACACGACAGGAATTCCTTGTTGTTTGTGAGTTATGTTTCTTAAAAACAAAAAAAAAGTTTTCTGCTTTTGCAATGTACTATGTTCAAAAACACTCTTGAACAATTTTCAGATTTCGTTTCTTTCTTAAGAGAAGAAGACGGTGAGGTCATGTGAAGCATGTTCCTAGAAGTTTTATTTCGTTAATAATTTTTCTTTACCCATCTCCTCAACCGTAAGGTGATACGGTACCTAAAAAGTCATAGGCCAAAGGTGTGGAGCTTTATTCCCCTTTTGAAAAGTAAATTTAAGAGCTGGGGCATTATTCTTAAAAAGTTGGCATTTTAAGCTATGTACACCGAGTACGAGTCTTACTGAATGGATTTCTTGTTGCAGTAGAATTGTATTTTTTATTAGCTTGATGGAGTATTAGACAATATTGTATCAAGTGTTTGCAAAAACTGTTAATGTATTCCCTTTTGCTAATGTCCAAAGAGTACATTTGCCAAGTTTTGATTGTCTTTTGTTTTAATCATCAGGGGTTTGTTTTATCATGGTCATAGAGGGAAGAAACTTAGTTATTTAAGAAAGCCTTCATATAAGAAGAGATACTGTAGGACACAATTTCATCAAAAGTTGTGATTCTCAACATTTCCAAAATGCAATTGATGAATATTTCTCCCCAGGGCACAGAAAGAAAGTAGTTTTTGTCTTGTTTATTTTTTTTTTTCACGTCAGTATGTTATAATACCCGCGGCCGGGTTTACGCCCACCCTACCAATTTCCATCCAAATACTGTACCCGGCCCTGTTTTTTGTTTTTTGTTTTTTATTTTTGTTTTACACTGCAAAGAAAATGAGAACACTGATGTTTGAGAAAAATCCCGACATGTTTGATTGGGCAATTCTTTTTTGCTGTCTATTATTCTTTCCAAATAAGTTTTTTGGTTATCACTGAGGACAAATACAGATACCCTATTTCTTCTACCAAAACCACAGCACTGTATATTCTCATATTTCTACAGTATTTCGTCTCAACACTATGTTTCCCTATGCGCTCAAGAAACTCCCCCATCAAAGGAGACCTCCGGGTGATTCTCAGATTTTTACATGTATTGTGTACAACTATGAATTAGTTATACTGAGGACAGAGTTTCAGAATTTGTGATAATGGGATAATGGGATGAAGAATAAGAATATTTTCAAAAAATAGAAGAAATTGCAATGAACAAGGATGATGACATGGCAGAGTCACCATAAGAATGCATGAGTTGGGGCTCAAGGAAGCAGAACAAAAGAATAAGGCATGCATAGATTATAGACGGGTGAACTCGCGAGCAAGCGGTATTGTTATGGAATTACACTGCTATCATTTCTGAAATATGTGAACCTTATAGCTGGTAAAATTGGTTCTTTGAGAGCGTCTTGGGGCTACGCCCCACCACTTAAAGCGTCTGGCAACGGTCATGCATTTATTCTGTAAGTGTAAGAACAAGTTCCAGTGGGTTTCATGGGGTTACTTTAATTTTCAGCTAGGCTAGCCTATCTGGTAGGAGTTTGGTCTTTGGGGCGTCTGGAGGCTATTGTCTGGCAACAATCATTCAATTATCCTTTGAGTGTATCAAAAGAACAAGTTCCAGTGGGTTTCAGGAGGTTAGTTTTCCAGCTATAGGCTGGTCTAGCTGGTAAAATTGGGTCTTTGAGGGCGTCTGGCAGCTATCCCCCCCCCCCCCCCCACACCACCACTTAAAACGTCTGGCAACGGTCATGCATATATCCTGGAAGTGGAAAGAACAAGTTTCAGTGGGTATCATTAGGTTACTTGTTCAGCTAGGTAAGCCTAGCTGGAAAAAGTTGGGTCTTTAAGGGCGTCTGGCGGCTACCCCCACCACTTAAAACGTCTGGCAATGGTCATTCATTTATCCTGTAAGTGTAACGAACAAGTTCCAGTGGGTTTCATTAGGTTACTTTTTCAGCTAGGCTAGCCTAGCTGGAAAATTTTGGGTCTTTAAGGGCGTCTGGCGGCTACCCCCACCACTTAAAACGTCTGGCAATGGTCATTCATTTATCCTGTAAGTGTAACGAACAAGTTCCAGTGGGTTTCATTAGGTTACTTTTTCAGCTAGGCTAGCCTAGCTGGAAAATTTTGGGTCTTTAAGGGCGTCTGGCGGCTACCCCCACCACTTAAAACGTCTGGCAATGGTCATTCATTTATCCTGTAAGTGTAACGAACAAGTTCCAGTGGGTTTCATTAGGTTACTTTTTCAGCTAGGCTAGCCTAGCTGGAAAAATTTGGGTCTTTAAGGGCGTCTGGCGGCTACCCCCCCCCCCCCCCACACCACTTAAAACGTCTGGCAATGGTCATTCATTTATCCTGTATAGGGCTTTTTACACTTGTAAATTTTTGCTTAGCCCCGGACCAACGGTGGGGCTAAGGGGGCCCTTAGCCCCACCGTTGGTACGGGACTATCCTTAGCCCACTTTCTGTTTACACTCGTTTTTGCCAAAGTGGGCTAGCCCCACCGATAGTACGGTACTATCTGGCCCTGCAAAATAGCAGGGGTTAGCACCGCAATTGCGGTGCCAAGCAAGTGAGTGTAAACAGAACGAAAAATAATCCTGGGCTAAGCGACGGAGACGAAGTCCGACCCTCACTGACCAATCAGAAACGAGGTAATCTAGTGCTGCCGGTGCTTGCGTGTACGTGTACAGTACACAGCGTAATTATGAATATTCATGTGATTTGGAAAGTCCGGGGCTAAGAAATACGAGTGTAAAAAGGTCAGTTTTCTCCTTAGCCCCGGACAAGAGATAGTACGGGACTAATTGACGAGTGTAAAAAGCTGAAAAATTGGTACGGGACTAACGATAATCCTGGGTCAGAGAAAGTCCGGGGTTAAGAAACACAAGTGTAAAAAGCCCTTAAGTGTAACGAACAAGTTCCAGTGGGTTTCATTGGGTTACTTTTTCAGCTAGGCTAGCCTAGCTGGAGTTTGGTCTTTAAGAGCGTCTGGCGGCTACCCTCCACCACTTAAAACGTCTGGCAATGGTCATTCATTTGTCCTGTAAGTGTAACGAACAAGTTCCAGTTGTTTCCATGGGGTTACTTTTCCAGCTTGGCTAGCCTAATTTTGGGGGGTCCTTTTTGTGGCCCTCCTGGCCACACCCACCACCGATGACCAGCCAGACGTGCATTTCCATACTCAGGGGCATATGTACTAACTTGATATACACATAAAAATTGGTAACCTTTTCAGCTAGGCTGACCCCCGCTGGCTCCCGGACTATATACAGGCTCTACGTACTGCTTAGACGCAACAACAACAACATTGGATTCCGAACAAGCGGTTCAATAAGGGGATGACGGAATCGGATGCACCTGACTCTTTCTAGCACAGACGGAGGTGGAGGAGGGGTAACCAGACATGGCGGCTACCATATCAACCCATTTGTAGGGGAAAAAAAAACCCAAAACGAAAGTCGGAATTTATATAACTTTACAGTATTCCCTCGTATCGTTCGCGTGTCTAAATGACTCTTTGAAAGTCACATGCTCATTGTTCCAATCGATGATTTTATCATTCCTGGGGCCTGTTGTATTATTAAAATTCAGTTTTTACTTAAGAAGACTCTGGTTACTTTTTAACAGAGTTTCTTTTTCCTCTGTGTTACAGTCAATGGTTGATTCTTACTAACCTGAGTTTTTTGTTCCTACCAGAGTGTTTCTAGGGTAAAAAAAAAAAAAAATATGCAACAGGCCCCAGCTGGTGTCGTCCATATTTGCACTGTCCCTTTAACATCAGCATTTTGCGCCCTTCCCTGTTAAATCTGCAGGCGATACTCGGAGATTCGTAGTAAAGTCCCTTGAAACGAAAATTCGCATATCTGAAGCGGGAAGAATGCCGATGTGACATATTCGCTGCCGCAACCTTTCCCAATCTTGTCGAGGCTACAGTTCTTATGGAACAGCAACCAAGCCCATGAATGTAAGGTTAAAAATTGTAACGAGGATATCAATAAGTAGGCTTATGATGACTATAGCAACATATGATGGGGCATTCACAGATGGGACATTATCATAAGTATTTTTTGTTCGCATTTTGCTATACGAGTTATTCTCAGAACGGGTGCTGTTCGTTATTCCGAAGGTTCGTTATTCCGAAGGCTCGTTATTCCGAAGGCTTGTTATTCCGAAGGTTCGTTAATCCGAAACACACAATTTTCCTATACCTAGACGTTCGTTAATCTGAAAATGAAAAAAAGGGTTCGTTAATCCGAACATTTTGTGGCGTTATTCAGAAGGTTCGTTATTCCGAAGGTTCGTTAATCCGAAAATGAAAAAGGGTTCGTTATCCCGAAAGTGCGTTAATCCGAAAATGAAATAGGGTTCGTTATTCCCAAGGTTCGTTGATCCGAAAATGAAATAGGGTCCTTAACAAACCTTCGGAATAACGAGCTTTGTTTCATTTTCGGATTAACGAACCTTCGGAATAACGAACCTTATTTCATTTTCGGATTAATGAAACTTCGGAATAAAAAAACCTTATCACATTTTCGGATTAACGAACCTTCGAAATAACGAATCTTCGGAATAACGAACATTCGGACTAAAGAACCTTCGGAATAACGAGCTGTAACCCTCAGAACAGTCCCATCTCCTTTCGTGTTCATGCACGCCGTCAGACTGGAGGCTCTGTTACGTTATAGGCTTAGATTGGTTGCTTGTAGGCCTACACAATTTTGCCGCCAGAAGTCTTCTGAAATTTCATTTTGCCGCCAGATGTCGTCTGAAATTTCATTCAAAATCTAGACATGTTTAATTGCCCGAGACCACAGGAGGATCTGCAGGATTTGTAATAGCATTTCTGGTTAAAGCCTATCAAGTATCAGAATCTATCTACATGTATCATTTTGCCGAGACTAAAAAAAAAACCCAAAAACTACCGAGATATAGATTTTTGTCTGTTTCCCAAAAAAACCCCGGAATGGTGCGGTTTTGAAAGAGACACAAAGTCTATTTTCCAAACCGAATTTGTCGTGCATTTCACGTGCTTATCTGTACAAGCACACATGCGAAACTTACACGCACTTAGGTATGATAACCCAGATTACTGTAAAACGAGGAATGTTCGCGTGTATTTTCTTTTCATGGTATAGTGTATCGAAACATGATTATAATGACATAAAGACAAAGCTAATTAGTTATCGCTCTAACGTCAAAGAGGATATCCCTAATGAAAACATTGTATTTTCATTCCCAGAAAGATCCCACGTACGCTTTCCAATAATCCCAGCTACAGCAAAAGAAACACTGCCAACTATAGCAGATAAGAATACATGGAAATACAAGAATAGGCGGCTACATAATAATACATAATTACGTATTTTCTGTGTATTTGATCAGTACTTCGTTGGTCATGTATTAAACGTCTGACATTCTGAAAAATGCATTTGTATGTTTAAAAAAAAAACCCAGATAAATGGCGCGATATAACTGCTGTGAATCATATATGAATTCTATATACTCGCTATATAACACCATTGTTTGTTTTTTCCTCATTTGTTTTACACGTCTCTCACGCGGTCCTATTCTTTATGTTCCATTTTCTAGATACATTGTGTACAATATAATTATATATGAATACTGTGAATCATCAATACGCAGTCTATACATACTCGCTATATTATTTGTCCTTTTTACGTGTCCTTCTTACTTGTCCATTTTTTCTAATTATTTTGCTTTACACGTCTCCTACTCTCCGATACAGATATCTGTCATGGCAATAAATCTCTCGAATCGTACAAAAAGACCATTTTCCTAGTTTTTTCCTGCCACACCATAAGTCCTCCTCCACCCCACCCCCCTCCATACTGAATTGTTGGTTATCTCATTTTCACACGTTTCCGTCTCTCGCCAAAAGTGAAATCGAAACCTACCAGGAGGAGAATGACTATGAAAGTGAATCTCAGCGAAAGGTCGACAATCCTATTCGAAGAAAACTTCAATGCTATTAATGTTCTATTGTTACCTTAGGTCTGTCCATGACGTGGCGTATATAGACAAGCTAGTAATCAAACCGGAGGGGGGGGGGGGGTGATTTGCAGTCCATAGAGGCGGTCATAATGTATGTTGAAACAACCACATACACACACACATACCCACTTACCCACTGACATACAGACTGACAGACAGACAGACACACACACACACACGAACAAACACACAGACCATACACTCTGACAAACGCGTATAGTTATCATCCAAACACAAGTACAAACGGGCGCACGTCACGAGTCCGATAACGATTCAACAGCACATACAGCTGAGTCATACAACTCACGAGTCATACAGCCCACGAGTCATACTGCCCACAAGTCCTACAGCCCTGGAGTTATACAGCTCACGAGTCATGTACAGCCCACGAACTAGACGCTACAGTGCTGAACAAGGTCCATTAGTTCGACCTCAAATAAAAATAATAGACCCGCTCACGGTCACACAAGTCCGACACTTAAATATAAGCAATAAAGACCCACGACACCGACATTTTTGTTTCATCATGGACTTAATGTGTCATAAGCGGTGTCGGATACGTGGGTCATTTCCCCCTCACGTGTCGAACTCGTGGGTCTTGTTTACCTATTAGTGTTTTTTTTTTTTTCTTTTTACTTTTGGCGTTTATATTTCTCCAATTCTCAAATTGTCATTCCTTTAATTACATAACCAAGTAAGAAATAATCTCACATACGCATCTGGGAATCTACACCCCACAAGCAATGCTTCTATGTAGATTCCTCATGTTTCACATGTTTTTATTGTCTTATAAGCTGTACTTGACAATTCAGCCAGGCGTTTGTATTGTGATGTTTATGTTTTATGTATTTGTTGAAATGTGAAATATGGAACAATAAAAAACAAACAAAAACAAAAGACTCATGAACCTTATTTTGCGCACTGTCGAGCTCGTGCGGGACTCTTTTTGCGTAGTGAATCGTGGGTTTCAGGCTCGTGGGATGACCCTGAAGAAACATCGGGATCCGTTTTCAGATGTGGGAGGGAGCCGAGCCAGCGGGGGGAGGGGGGGGGGGGAAGGGAGGGGTGTGGGAGGGGGTATTCCCCTCCACACGAGGGACATTTTGCAATTTCACAATGATATTGAGCGATCTTGTGCACACTTTATTGGTGAAATAATTTGAATATCTTTTTCCACCAAAAAAAGCAATAGAACCAAATATTCAGGGGAACGCGAGTATCTGTCACCTCCTCTAAAATGTGCCTCATCACTGTGACTACAGTCTATGGAGGTGGACAGAGTGGGATAGAACGTGGAAGGGGAACTTCCCTACCCGGATGACGGAGTATTGGCATATTTAGCATTAAAATATAACGTTCTGGTGAGCACTTTTCGCGAGATATTTTGAAAATTGCCCCTATAAGTGTCTAGGTCTATAGCAAGGAATTTCGATTTTTAAATTGAGATTTAACGCTCTTGTGCACACTTTCGATGGAATATCCGGAAATTTGTTCATCAAAACAGTGTAGGCCTACTAAGTCTAGTATACGGAGGGGAACCGAGCGGGGGAAGGGTGTGGTAGTGGTCTCCCCCTCCAACACAAGGGAAATTTTGCATTTTTATAACTGAAATTCAACATTCTGGTGTACACGTTTGGTGGAATGTTTGGATAATGATCAGTCCCTATATCAACACACAGGTCTGAGCACTCGAGTAGGGAGAGGTTCAGGTTGTACATATAGGATGAGGTGCGGTGTCTTCTCGAGGAAGCTTTTACAGGAAGTTTTTTGCTTGGAATTAAAATGAAATGATCTTGTTAACATTTTGACGAAATATTTTGGAAACTGTCTTTAAAAAAAAATGCAATTAACCTGTGAAGGGAGACGTAGCTGGGGAGGGTTTGGAAGAGGATATCCGCCCAGAGTTCGATATTAAAATCATTATTCTAAAATATATCCGTTCATTAGATTAATTCAATTTGCCTTGCATGCCATCATAATTTTCGTACATATGGGACTTCATGACACAGCTCTTGAAGAAAGAAGTGAAGGTAGGTGATCCACACAATCGATGAGGATTATCATCCATACAATTATCACCATGTTTAGAAAGTAGGCGGTCTGCACTGAAGCATGATTTTCCTGGCAACGTTTAATAAAATTAATAACCCATTACTTCACGTATGATAGGCCTATAAATACGCATTTCCCTTGCTGTGTGAGCGCGTGTTTGTATGTTTCTTTATACTTTCTTTTACTATACACTATATCTCACTTTTTTAACCTTGGTTGACGCGGATCATAAGTCATAAAGGCATAGCGAGAGCAATGGTGCAACATAATTGATCAACCTCTTATTCTTTAATGACTCTATTGTAGACAGGTTATCTTTTAAGCACTTCTCTTGAGGTTTCATGACATGAGAGACTGACTAGTAACAGGGAATCGGAACAAAAAGTATTTTGCAAAAAAATACCATAGACTCTACATAAAGCCTGTAGTTAGAAAAAGAAAAAGATTATTTGCGATAATGGGTAAATTTGGAATATCATATTAGGTGAGGAAAGTTCAAACTCTGATGAATATAGGATCTTACTGACAAAGAGAATATCTCAGAGTGACACAATCAAAGCAATACGTAAAGCCTCTGAAAATTGAAAACTCAGTCACATTTTATGAAGTGCTGTAGTCCCTGCATATACGTAGATAAACGAGAAGGCACGATATTTCAGACCAGGTATGAAACAATTCATTGACACACACAAATAAATAACAATAAGATGGATACTATTGCTATTACACAGCGGTATTTTATTTTCACAACTTTTTATTAGCAAGACAATACTAATATCGGTAAAACAAGTACATTTCTTTAAAATTAAAAAGGTATGAATTTCCTCTCATGTTGCAGAGAGTGATCAGGGGTGTAAAGTAATAAAGAATTTTTGTGGCCATTCATTTTGACCAGACATGAAAATCCTGTAAACGGATATGTTCCACGAAATATGTTCTTGTCGCATATCGGACGGGATCATTTTCCGAGTGGTACTTGCATCAATATCGGTCAAATTCTTGTTATCCGTATGAAGATTATACACTGGAACAACAACAACAACAACAACAACAACAACAGCAACAACATTACATAGCTTATCTATACATTTTAAAAATGAACAATGTATGTGCTTGTTGATAAAAGTAATGGACCTAAATTATGTAAACGTATTCCAATTTGCCAACAACTTCCATTCCCCACACCCATCACTTCCTAATTTCTCTCTCCACCAAACTTTGGAAAAAAATCCTCAGGTCATAAATAAAACACGGGAGCTGTTGCATAATACAAATAATGAATGCTTATTCTAATACTTGGTTATATACGTTATATATGAAATTCCGAAAATCGTTATTTTTGGCAAATACAAATAAAAGCATGATCCCATACCAAGACATGTCGGAGTTAACATTTTTTCTTTTTTCTTTTGGGAGCTTTTACGACAAGTTCTTTTTTTTTTAATCTATACAGCTGAAATATAAGTTTTTGTGTCATTTCTGTGTATGAAATGAATAAGAAATTGTGAGAGCATGACATGACTTGATGATTTGAACATTCATAAAGACTGGCCGAGAAATATTTCCGAAAAAAATGTGACATTTCAAAATGTCGTATCTTCCTTATTTCTTTTCCGATTTTTGTCATATTTGTAACGTTCTGAGGGAATGTTTTTCTCTTTCTTCTGATGTTCATTTATTTTAGGGTGGATTTCCTCTTTTATAAGACGCAAGAGTTTTACGTACGTAGTGTTCCGAACTCTCGGCATGCGTGCAATGAAGCAAATCGCGTGGATCCAAGATTGCACGGTTAAGGGAGCCACAATTGCACGAATAATGACGTAATATTAAAATGGGACAAATTATCAATATCAAACAATCAATCAAATGACAAGGATCTATTTAGGTATTAAATAACACCCAATATTTGTATAGCGCCTTTTCCATATAGGCTGAAAGCGTTTCGACAATTTTAACCAAAGATAAGAAATTAACAATATTTACTGAACAGAACAAACATATAACTAAAGAAACTTTGAAGTTTGTGTCAAATTGGCAGTCGATGGTAACCATCAGTAGTTTATGTGCCTTTGTAAAACCAAAAATAGTGTGAAGACTGATGAATCAAGAACTGGATGAACCGCTGCAACCATCACCCTGTCTGTAACTAAACGTTGCATCATTTTAAATGTTGTTGCTATCGACGAGGGATCTGGTCGAGAGGTTGATCTCTGGGTCATTTACACTCTTGTCTTTCACAACGCTACAGCATGCAGTCTTAAATTTATTTCTGCAGATCACAACCGAGATCACAAGCACTACTAGTATCAAAATCCCTCCAAGGCATCCGCCAACCACGTTCCGAATGAGACCAGATCTCGACGCCGTAGAATCTCGGCTCCCGCTATCCTCTGTAAGTGTTTGCGAGATGTAAGTTGTGGTAGTTGCAAGTGTTTGCAAGGTGTTACGGTAGGTTGTGGTAGTTGTAAGTGTTTGCAAGGTGTCGGTTGTGGTAGTATTGGGTGGCGGCAAAGAAGTGAGGGTGATTTCAGGAAGAGATGGTTCCGGAGCTGGGGGTAAGGCACAGAAGAATAGGAGACAGTGAGAGGTATTAAACCCACCACATGGTACGGTACATAACTTTTTTTTCCCCGACGTTATTTCATAAAGGATTGTTAGATAATTGCAACTGAAGAAATCTTATAGGAAGTTACAATTATGAAAACATGGCACAATGACAGAGCATTTTCTGATGAAGTGTTCCTTTCTTAGATTTTTACGTGTGTCACAGATAATTTCTTACATTTGTTATGCAAGAAAACTGCTATTGCACTTACGGAGGTTGTTTATTTGTTTGTTTGCTTGTTTCTTTTTGCTGGGAGATTTCTGGACAGGGAAGACGTAACAGGTAGAGATTGCATGAAGACACCTGTACATATATATATATATATATATATATATATATATATATATATATATATATATATATATATATATATATATATAATTATTAGAAGATGGATCCAACACGTGGAAAATTCCAAGATGAATATATATATATATATATATATATATATATATATATATATATATATATATATATATATATATATATGTGTATATTATATATAATCTGATACGAGACCTTTATTGCACATGCAAAATTGCTCCTGTTTCAGAATTTTAAAAAGCTTTCTTAAAGGTAACAGGAACACGTTTTAGGGAGACTAAAGCTGATGGAGATCTCTAAATTGTTACATATTTTGTACCATTTCTTCCCTGATTTTGTGCAGATTTAATAGATTCAACTCGTTCCATCCAATCTTTCTCCACTGTAGGATATGCCACAGAATTTCAGAGTTGCCCACTCAAATACTACCTCAGAACATGATGGGTAAATTGAAGAGTATACTTAGGCAAACTTGAGGGTAGATTCGTTGTGCAGCTGACATGGAATCTGTGTAGTTCTTTCATTCAAGACGAGCTGTTCAACTATTAATCACGAGATGCCCTGATGTACCGTAAACTGTCGACATACATTCATGGCAAGAGCTGTTCTTGAGTATACAAGAAAAGCTTCCACGTGGCTTGACCAATATATTTACAGCTAATACATACAAAAGAGATTCTAAAGTAAACTAAATAGCTCAATCAATCAATCGATCAAAGAAATCAGCTAAAGGCAGAGAATTTGGCAATAAAATCTGAACAGCCACCAGTGGCAAACTTAAGATATATGGTAGAGATTCATGGATCCTTACGAAATATATAACTCGTCGATGATGCAATCTCACTGGAGCATGTATCTTATGAGAACATACTATTTTTTGCTTTTCTTTGCTGAAATGTTTCAGCATCAAAGCAAAATTAGCTGGGTGCACATAACAAGATGGATACCCACGAGTTATACAGCCCATAATTTGGTTGGCATTATGGCCTTGAGGTATAGATGTGGAACACATAATTTTTGTGTTTGTCGGACAAAGCGTTGCCATGGTAAGCATAATTTTATTAAGATTTTGTGGATTGAATAACTCCCATAGTATTTAGGCAATTAGTTTTAAAATTGGTATTTATGATGATTTATAGGTGTAGTTATGCAAGACACTCTTTGTGTTTGTATTTGATAAAGTGTTGAAATGGTAACCGTATGTTGTTGTTGTTTTTTTTAATTTAGTGGAGTGAACAACTTCCACAGTTTTGAAGCAATTGAAATCAAATTTGGTAGGCATTATGGCCTTGAGGCATAGATGTGAAAACAAAATGTGGATTAGAAGTGAAAGATCTGCTGAAAGTTGAATTTTTGACAATAAATATAATGATTATAGAATTTATTTAAATGAATGAATTGAATGAGCTATAAATATATGTAATATGTATTATAAATGTAATGTTTATTATTTTCATTTTTCTGAAACAAGTATTGCAAAACATTAATGTTTCATATTATTCGTAATCTGTGACGTATATGTTGTTCAATGAACAATTGTTATCTGTTTGTATCTCTTGTATGTAACGCTGGTGGAAGGCGCATTTCCACATTCGCATTGTGGACAATAAAACAATCAATTCAATTCAATTCAATTCATAAGTCATGCAGTCTACGAGTCATACAGCTCACAAGTCATACAGCCCACTAGTTATACAGCCCACGAGTTCCACACTAAGTAAATAAATCCCACGAGTTCGCCATCAAGTAAAATAAGCCCACGAGTTATACAGCCCATTAGTTCGACTCTAAGCAGAGAAGGCTCACGAAACCGACACTAAGCAAAATAGGCTCATGAGACGGACACCAGTTAGGCAAAGAAGACAGACTAGACGTACAGGATGAAGAGCGCCATCTATAGACCAATTAATTGTATAGGGTATCCGGATTATAAGGAAGATGAAAGATGGAAGTTGAGAGATGAGAGTTGCTATGGTGTTACCCCGTCAGTTGCCCTCCCTCACCCCCTGAAACGTTCAAGATCTGTGTTTGCGTGGTTGAGTGTTTGTGAAAAAAGGCGAGAAAGAAAAAAGGGAACTTACATCCTTTATATCTTCTAGCTAGAAATCGGGAAAGCCTATTAAAAAACAGCTCGATGGCATTATCAAAGATCTAAAATTGAACCATGCATCGTTCTCGTCCTCTTATTTTTCTTTTTTTTTTTTGGGGGGGGGGGTGTGGGGGCCCATAAAGAGTACAATTATACTTTGAAAAAAAAGTGGTAACAATTTTGCTTCCCGAAGCGTAAAAGAACTGCCCCCTAAAAGGCACACGTGTAGAAATACATACTGGATACATACTCGTTGATATGTAGAATGGCGCTGTTCAATTAGTTACAATCCGTCGCTCGATAGCGTGACGAAATTGAACCCGCCAGCATAATATTTCCCCTTCATACAACACCCTATACAGGTACATACTTGTAATTGACATGTAGATGGCGCTGTTCATCATGTCGGTCTCGTGAGCCTTCTTTGCGTAGTGTCGGTCTCGCTGGCTTTTTTTTGCTTAGTGTAGGTCTCGTGAGCCTTCTTTGCCTAGTGTCGGTCTCGTGGGCTTTCTTTGCCTATTGTTCTCGTGAGCCTTTTTTTTGCGTACTGTCGGCCTCGTGAGCCATTATTGTGTAGTGTCGGTCTCGCGGGCTTTGCTTGTAGTGTCTGGTCTCGTGAGACTTTTCTGCCTATAGTGTCGAAGGTCATGCGGCTGCATGACTCGTGAGCCGTAAAACTCGTGGGCTGTTCCACTCATGAACCTATTTTTGATGTCGGTCTCGTGGATCGTATGACTCGTGGGTGTCGGTCTCGTGGGATGACCCCGAAATCACCTAGCGCCAGCTTTTCACTCACTGAAATCATTCTCATGAATGATTAAGCCTCGGAAAGGAAGTCGTTCTCACCTGGTATCTTGATCGCATTCGACGATTTAAATACTGTGCAGTCGTCGCATTCGCTCACCTTCATCTGTTCATGTGCGTGCGTGTGTGTGTGTGTGTGTGAGTATTGTGAGTGTACGAGTGCGTCAGAAATCGCATGTGAATGTGCGAAAAAGAGGAAAACAAGGAAACACATTGTCAGGAAAGTGGTGTGGGGAATAGCAGCACACACTGTCCCTATGATATTCATCAAAATGCATTAGCATAACTAGAGCACTCGCAATCGAGCACATGTATCACCCGATCGAACCCGTCCCATACCCCATCTGGATTACTTTTCAGGCCAGAATGTTGTATAAGACGGAACAAGTGAGGGCGCCACCACCAAAACAATATAGCCATCTTCATTTCACTATAATGCACCTTTTTGCAAAATTTGAAGAAAATCTGATGAGAAATGTGGCTGATAGAGCACACACAAGAAATGTGCACTGGCATCCAAGTCAAAACACTGAGGGCGCCGTCAACACAAACTGTTGTGTCCTTCATGTAGAATGACCACCCATACATCTCCTTAGCAAGTCTGAATAAAATCCATTGAGTAACAATCAAGTTATTGCATAAATAAGCACTTCTGCAAATTTTGACATGATCAGGGTGACCTTTCACCCTGTAAAAGGTAAAACAGTGAGGGCAGCATTATCAATAGGTATAGGTGTATGGATTAGACTACGATACATTAACATACCAAATTTGAAAAAAAAAAAAAAAAAAATCGGTCGAGAAACAAGGCCAGCATCGAACACACAAGCAGACCCTGTTAAGTTTACCCTTTCATGTATAAAGACGGAACAAGCGAGGGCGCCATCACCAAAAACAATAGGCTTCTTCGTCTTACCATAATACACCTTAATGCCAAATTTGAAGATGATCGAAGAACTGCAGCCAGTAGAGCGCTCACAAGAAAATCTCTGCGGCGGACGCGGCGGACGCGGCGCAACGAGGCCAAATCCATAGTATCCTCCGAACTCTGTTCGGGGGATACAATTATGTTCAGCGCATACCTGCTGAGAATAGACATTGTAAAGTGAAATGGTACTGGCACCGTGATGACTAGCAACTTGACTGAACAGCAAAAGAATGACATTATTGAGGTTTGAATTGTACGTCGTTAGTTAACGTCATGACAATTATAATATCTTATAATGCAGAACTTTTAAGTTATCGTATATTACGAAATCTATGAATTTACTCAACAGAAACTAGTAGGTCGAAACAATATGTGGTTAACATTTATATAAGTTCATTCTTCAACATTGTTGTTGTTTTTTTCCTGTGGTATTTCAGTTTGTCAAGACAATCACATCCGTTATCCTTAATTTTTACGCCCATGAATTTTTGAACCTGTAGTTTAAGAAGCTAGCGTTTATGCAGGCCCCATCATATAATTTGTTACTTCTTTAAGATATCTTTGTAGCATAACCAGACCGTTAACATTTTGTGTTCAGTACGTTCTCTATCTTGTAACGTGCAATCCAAAGACATGGTTATATCCATTAAGTTGTATTCTTATTTGTTGTACGATTGTCATGAGAATTTGCTATTCCTTTGAGAAGCATGGGAATATGAAAATAAATTGAAGTGAGCTAAACTGAACATTGTAACAAATGAGGAGAGAGAAACTGCCCAAACACTTATCAATACATATCATCTTTCTCATGTGGCGTGCCAGGATCTGGTCAGAAAATCTACCATATCATTAGCTCAGTCTCAGAGTCGAGTTCATAAATAATGAGTGTACCCGTATGGACAGACGCGGGAACTGCCTCGTACCTGTATTCATTTCTCCATTAACACACATGTTGAAAATAAAGAAAATCAAGAAATATACAATATCCATGTGTATAAAGTATACGATTTACTGTCTTTTGCATTCTAGGAAGACCAAAGTGTTTTATCCCACTCCTGAAATTTGGGTGTCAGCTTAAACTTGGCTCAAAGACCCTTATAAGAAATATGTGTCACCGCTCAAAAATATCCTCATTTTGAAGATTCAACGGAACAAAGTACATGTACATCAAAGTCCCCCCTGAATCAAAAGAAAGTACATCTATCCTCCCCTATACTTGCATCTCAAATCAAATGAACGATGTGAATTACCAAAGCAAAGTACGTGCCATCAGGAACATCATAGAATTTAGCCTCAGTATGAGTCTGAAATGAAAAAAAAAGACATATTGTGACTAGATGACGCATCATGACATGCACATAATAATATTATCTCATTCATCATCTCCGTTTAAAGGGGTCGAACCCCATATATGAGAACTGAGAGAATGCAGCTATTTTCCATATAGCGCACATCAGTGAAGTTGGAGGGAAATATAGGACAATACATTCAGAAGTTTTAATTTTTAAAGTTTCAGTGCCGTCTTTGCTAGATAAGAGACATGCAACAGTTTAGGATGAATATTAGTGTACGACGATTCCCATCATAACATAAAACGAGAATACCACAAAATGGCATTTTTTTTTTAATTAAAAGTCCACATTCCCTTGACTTGGTACTAACATATGGCAAGAATAATGTTATATTCCCCTGCTGTCTGTCAAAGGTTCAATCAAATGCTTTTCCATTAATGCTATTGGAAAACAGAAAATGTGCTTGAATTCTCTGTGTATTTTCTTCATAGCATTGTTCTGCACTGACGTCACGAACTGTTGTAGTTCTCATGAGGCAACGGCGGCACCGTAACTTTCAAAACTGATATCTTTTGAAAAGATTTTCCTATAAACTTCAGTGATGTATAATTCTACTATTTGCTGCAGTCACTCAATCCACATGTATATTTGGGTTTCATTCTCCTTTGAAAAAATACCGTATAAAATTATTGTACACAGTTAAAGTACAAACTTTAATGATATCAATTATTTTTTGTGCTGAGATAATTCCAGTAAATTGCGCTGGTTTATGATTCAATAGATGTGAGTATATTGGGGGTATCTCACTGAGTGGCGAATGTTTGCGAGCGTAAAGTCGTAAACAATTGCAGTCAAATTCGCAAACATTTGTAAGCATGTTGAAACATTTTTTTCTTGTCGCAAAGAAATGTTGAACATGTTCAACATTTCTTTGCGACAAGAAAAACTGTTTACGACAATTCAAACTGTTTGTGAATTAAATTTTGACTGCAATTGTTTACGAATTTGATTGCAACTGTTAACGAACCCTGAAATTCACTAAAATTCGCTCCGCACCCAAGTGATGATGTACGCTTCGTCGTCGTGCTGTAAAAGTAATAATTTCGCGCGAGTAACTCTCCGCACTCGGTCGGGTGAAATTCCATTGCTAGAATCAGGGCGCTTGGATTAAAACCACTCCCAAACACTTTCATACAGGTGAATTAATAATTATCCATCCCGCGCATGTCATTCTCGCAGAAGTGTTTCTGCATGGGCAGTTGTGACATTTGCAACTTGCAAAGAGGGTCAACACTCACAATGTTGGTGTACTCAGGGCCCATTATCTCATATGTGTGGTTATTCTCGAGGTACACCTTGTACTGCACGTCATGGTAGTTTCTGCCTTCCCTAGGACTCACGGAGACGGCTATGGTCCTTGTTCCTCTTGGGGAGACCAGCGGCCGCGGTTTCGGCACCCAGTGCTCCATGCTGGACACTGCGTATTTTACAGCAAAGGGTATAATGTGTAAACAAATCAAGATGTATTCTTATATGGGACTCTCAAAATAATCCTTTTCTGTGCGTACCAACATTTCAAAATAGAGGGGAAAATCAAACCTACTTTTGCTAGTATGTAGGCTCCTAGCACTTGTTTCTCCTGAGCATAAAAATGTACGTTCTATATGCCGTGTGCGGGACTGGCTATTCAGGATAATCATCGTCATCAACATGCCCACAAGAAGTATACGTATTTGTATACAGGGTGTTGCAATAATGACATAAGGAAAATAACTGATTAGAAGGGGCAGCATTGTCACGCTATCGAACGCGAGATTTACTGAAACTTCTACCATTCTATTTGTTTATTTTTAATCTATCTCGAATACCAAAGACAACTTAAACATGACGGCATTGCATTTTAAATGAGTTCTGCACCAACTCACCACGACACAGTGCAACTGTTCCTTCTTCTCTACAACCTGAAAGCGAGAAGAGAAACGTGATAGGGCATAAAAATGACAACAGTAGTACTGATTATCACCTGACGTCATAATCAAGATTTATCAATCATAAGTGATCATATTAATCGCACTGACAATGACTAATATAAACTACCTCCACAACTGCATGCTATATTCCTCTTACTTCACAATGCCAATGGTATTATAAGAAAAGTTTGCTACAGTGAACTACTTTGAATGCAACATAATTGCAAAATATTGCTCAGTGATTGGATGAAAGTTATCGTATGACCAGTCTCTTGGTTTGCATAAAACCCAAATTTTCTTTGAACTATTATAGACCGACCGCTCAACTTGCACTGCAGGTGTATTACAAATTAAGTTTGTATGTTGTTTTGTGTGGTTCACTTTGCTTGAGCGTGATGGGAGTCTTGCAGAAATGGCTGCTGCAAAATCTAAATCATGTCACCATTAAATTTTACAAAACAAATAATGCACATTACTTCGTCGAGCGTTCGTAAAGTAACAGCCCAAAGATATGGTGGTTAGTACTTACAAGTGCCCTGTGTCACGTGCATCATTTGCATACTTAGGCCTACGTATCATTATTTCTTCTCATTGTAATTACCTATACCTCAAAGTGGTGGCAAGACGTATGCATGCTAACTCACTTGGCAGAGTGATTCTCTCTTCAGCCCTGTTTGAATCTCTGTTGTTGTGAGGTAAACTCCGAACTCTTACCGAATACTCCATGTCAGGCATTGAGAAGTTGCCAAAGAGACAACTCACTGAAAATTTGCTCTGACATCGGGAGACAATGAAAAAAAGAAAGCAACAAACAAAAAACAATTGCATTTTCATACAGATTCATCCGTCATAAACGTGATAAAAGTAAAAATCATACATATAAATACATAATTGTATATAAATTTATATATAATTATATATATATATGTATAATCATATATATATAATCATATATATATAATTATATATCATATATATATATATATATATATATATAATGTATACAGTAAGTTGCTCAAATTTGATATCGCTTTTATCATCAGAATGTATAATTTACACAAATTTAACTGCAAATATAGAAATATTATGACATATTTTGACTATACAATCTGGTTTCATATAATTTGCCAAAGATTTTATCTACGTTACAGGAAGCGGGAACGATATTATACTGGTTCTATTGGTTCATATTATACTTTCCTAATATTCCTAATAATGTTTCGGGAAGTCATGTTATTATACAAAATGTTATTTGTATGTGATAGGTTTTTTCTTTTTTTTTCAATTCTACAATTTCACTGGTCTCTATAATAAATCCAGAGCCATCTATGACATCCTTCACGTATTCATTCTTATTCCTGAAACCCTTCTCCTCCATCAGATTACCAGATAAGGTGGCATACCCAAACATAAATCGGTGGGGGTGAGTAACTGAGACAGGAAAATTAAACGTTAAAGGGGAAATCCAGTCCAAATATAAGTTAGTCTGATAAGAAAGTGTAAAATATTACGATTTTGATTGAAATCGGGTGAAAAATAAGGAAGTTATGACATTCTGAATTTTCCATAATTTTTCAGGAAACAGTTCTTGAACGGTCAATATGAATACGCAAATGGCAAAGTGAGCATGTCATACCCTCACAACTTGCCATATATTTGTACATAAAATTTTGAAATTTCCAGTTTTTCATTCAAACGCAATTATGCCCGAGGCTCAAATCCTGATATATCTAACTGATCACTATTCTGAAGTTATTCAACCAGGAATAACATTGTGTTTTAGCCTTCAATGACAGAAACAATGAATTTTCGTCATTTTTTGTACACGATCAATGGAAAATTGTGAGGTTATGACATGGTCAGCTCACTCATTTGCATATTCATATCCACTGTGCAAGAACTGTTTTGCAGAAATACGCAAAACTTCAAAATTTCATAACTTCCTTATTTTTCATCTGATTCCAGTCAAGTTTTCACCATTGAATTCGAAAGATTTTACTCTTTTTTATCAGACTAACTTATTTTTGGAATGGATTTCCCCCTTTAAGGAGGAGATGCTCATGGAGAAAGAGGGTTAGGGACGATTAAGGAAAGGAGCTGCTGACTGTGACAAAGGGAGATACTTGCATAGTTAGTATCACTCGCATACAACAAACCATACTGCTCCCTATATTATGGTCACTAACCAGTTGGAAAACTTCGTAAACTGGGTATACATGAATATGTATGGTTTGTCAAACCATTGCCGTCATTTAGCGAATACCCCACAATTCCTTTAATTTCACGTCTATTGTGCACAGTTTGGTCTAAGATGGTTCACACGCATCATTTAAAGGGTTACATGAAGCCGCGGTTCCATGACATTTGCTCCGGCGACATATGCTCCGACGACAAATGCTCCGAAAAATGCGACAAATGCTCCGCGACATTTGCTCCGCGACAATTGCTCCGCCGAAATTTGCTCCGCCGACAAATGCTCCGGCGACATTTGCTCCGCCGACAAATGCTCCGGCGATATTTGCTCCAGCGACATTTGCTCCGGCGACGTTTGCTCCTATGACAAATGTTCCGGCGACATTTGCTCCAGCGACGTTTGCTCCGGCGACAGTTTGCTCCGACGTCATATGATGTAAAGGTCTGAAGGTACACACAGGTACAAAATTTGCTCCGGCGACATTTGCTCCGATGACAATTGCTCGAAGGACATTTGATGCAAATAAGGTCTGAAGGTACAGACAGGTACGACATTTGCTCCTCCGACATTTGCTCCGGAGACAAATGCTCCGGCGACAGTTGCTCCAGCGACAAATGAAAGTTAAGAACATCAAACACGACACCGTCAGCGTTGGAATAAAAATTAAATTAAAATTGAAATGCATTAACTTTAAGCGCCCCGTCCAGCAGGGGCGAAAAATTTTGCAATTTTCAGTTATATTATTGACAAGTTTTAGACGAGAAAAGTGCCTTATTGTTTAATTTTGTCTTTCATTGACTGATTTATCAATTATTTCTTAACCTTCCGGGGGCACATTCGTTCCCCCCGAAGAAAAATTCTTGGGGGGGGGGGGGGGAGGGCAAGGGCCCACTCTGTCTCCAGCTCCGGCGCCCATGTGTTCAATTCAATTCAATTCAATTCAATTCAATTCAATTTATTGATCTGATCCAAACAAAAAGGATTACAATACATTTTCGACAAATAGTATAATTTTTATGACTTTCATAATTGAGGAAATAACGAAATAATATGACTTTCACAATTTTCAAAATAACAAACTAATATGACTTTTACAATTGACAAAATAACAAATACATGAATAGCAAAATCAGGAAATACGTATCGATGAAACATTACCATTAACATAATTCAGCGAACTGTTACATTGCTAAATCAATTATAGTGTTATCAAAGTAATAAGTGGGGTATCATGATGATTAACTACCGAAATAAAATCGTAGATTTCTTCTGGCCATGTTTTAACACCTCCCCCCCCCCCCCAAAGAAACCCAATAACAAATCCATTATCCACGTATTCTTTTTCGCACTAGGAAATAATGTAAATTTTAGATCCACATATAGGTTTATAATCAGGGGGCAATCGTTTTTTTTTTTTTAATCCTCGCTTTTTCTCTTCTCCTTTCCCTTTTCTTTTTGTTTCTTTATTTTTTTTCTTTCTCTTTCTTTCTTTTTTTTTTATAGCAAAATCATAGGGGGCGCCTTGGCGCCTCCCTGCACCCATACATAAATAAAAAACAAACCAGTAAACAAACAAAACAAAAAGCCCGTTAGGGATGTTTTGGATTGCGTGTACGCTTTAAACAAATACCCTTGTCGCTGGCCATTTTTTTTTCAATGTACTCCTGCTCTTAGCATGAAAGAGAGATATCACAAAGGGTTGTTGTTTTTTAGGGTTAGCTCAATGAGGTTATTAGGTGATCTCTTTTAGTTGCAGGATCGTTGACCAGAACAATTTCTATCGACATGTTTTGTGTTGTCTCTAATTTAAATCAACTTCGGATCCTGAAAGAAATTTTGAAATGGTCTTGTAACTAACAAACAGTCAAACAACATCCCAATTTGAGGAGAATTTTTGCTTTGCATTCTTTGGACTGTGTTTCTCGCATATATTTTGCTTCTGCTGAACGCATTTTTGTAATTTGTTGACGACACCACGCTTCATTCCGAAAAAGAGTACTTATGGCAAAGAAGCGAAGGAGTAGTAATTGCAATGGAGCCATAGCCAGTCATGGACACCCAGCGTGCGGCAACCCTGATGGACGAGAAAAAAGGACTCTAGCTTTTTTTCTTTCCTCTTTCCTTTTATATTACATTTTCCTTGAAAAAAAATATTTTCCCTTTCTTCTTTCTCATTTCGTCCTTCTGTTTTCCTCTTCTTTCTTTTCCCTTTCCCTTTCCCTTTCTTGCTTCTTTCCTCTCCTTTCATTTTCCCTTGTGAATTTTTGCATTTCCTTTGTGAATTTTTGAAATTCATTAGGGGCAGTCTAGCCCCTGCCCCTTCCCCGCTGTGACGCCACATAGTAACTAGGTATGATCGAAAGCAAAAAGTCTATAGAATAAAACTGCACAAGTTCGGTCGAGATGAAAACAATTCAGGAAACAGAATAACATGATAGGGAACGAAAGTATGAGACGTCTTCAAATAATAATTATTAGATAGTCATTAAAAAACTACAGATTTCTCCTTATTTTGTTTATCAAGAGGGCCCACCGTAAGTCCGAAAAAAAGTTCTTTCTGTAGAAAGTCGCAGAGAAAGTGAGTCTGAATAAAAGAAAAATACCAGAAAGAAAGAAATCAAAGAAAATAAAGAAAAAAAATGAACACAAAGAAAGAAGGAATTAAAGAAAGAAAAAAGAAAAATAGAAAAAAAGAAAAGAAAGAATGAGTAAAAAGAAGAAGGAATTCAGAGAAAAGAAAGAAAGGAAGAAGAAACAAAGAAACAAAGAATGAACGAAAAAAATAAATAAATAAAAAAGAAAGAAAGAAAAAAAGAAAGTAAAAAACGAATGAAGAAAGAAGGGGAGGAGGGAAGGAAAGGAAAGAGAGAGAGAAAGAAAGAAAATGAATGAAGAAAGAAATGAAGAGGAAAGAAAGAGAGAAAAAGAAGATAAGAGAAAGAAAGAGAAAGAGAAAAAAGAAAGATAGAATGAACACTATCTTAACATGTATACAAGTTTGAGTTGGTGTGAATTACGTGTTATGCGTTGCGCTACGTCATCGTGCAGAACAAATTTGTTTTGTGTGTGTGTGGGGGGGGGGGGTGCGGGTGTGTGGGGGTGTGGGTGTGTGTCAAGGAGGGGATTATCTACAATAATTCGATATACGTGCGCTATATATCGTATAGTCTTTTCCAAACCGTTACGAATAATGTCCTGAAACAAAAGCTTGACAAGCACACAGTTTGAATATCCAACGACGAACAATAATGGGGGAAATGTGACAAGATTGAATTATCACGTTACGCAGCTTATAACAATGCAATATACATGATTATGAGTAAGGGAGTATACAAAATACGAAGATTACATTCCTGCAATACCAATTATTAATATCAAGAAAATGCGATCTAACATTTTTCTTGAAACATTGACCTTCAATCTATTGTGTCACTTTCAGGAAAGTTCCAGAGACTTGGATCAGTATGTGAAAGCGTAATTTGAGTTAATGATATTGTGAGAAGAAGAAAATATGGGTTTCCTTGTTTAATTGTGTATTTTTGTTATTTCGTTTCATTCTTTCGTTATCTTTATTAAGGATTCCTCATTTGATCTTTCAAAAGTAATTTAAAAAGAGTCAATATGCAATAACTATGAATAAAACAAACACAGAAACAAAAACATGTATCATTCTTAGGAGAAGTCCAGGAAGATTTTTTTTTTTCCGCCGGAGAAATTGTGAGGAGGGCATTTTTCACCCTTGAAATTGTCTCATCTTCTAAACAAATTTCGTCTGATATAATTTCACCAGATCAATTATCGAACCGTTGGAACGAATTATAGTCGGAGGACCGTCCGAGCAAATGTCTCTGGAGCATTCGTCGCCGGAGTAAATGTCTTACCTTTGTATAGCAAAGGTGGTACAAGAAGTTTTCGTAGGAGCAATATTGTCGTTGGAGTAAATGTCGCCAGAGCAAATGTCGTACCTGTCTTTACCTTCAGACTTTTGCATCATATGACGTCGGAGCAAATGTCGTAGGAGCAATTGTCAGCGGAGCAAATGTCGCACCTGTCTGAAGGTACAGACGTACCTTCAGACTTTTGCATTAGGCCTATATGACGTCGGAGCATTTGCGGTAGGAGCAATTGTCGCCGGAGCAAATGTCCCCGGAGCAATTGTCGTAGGAGCAATTATCGCCGGAGCAAATGTCGCCGGAGCATTTGACGCCAGAGCAATTGTCGCCGGAGCAAATGTCCCCGGAGCAATTGTCGCACATTAGGAGCAATTGTCGCCGGAGCAATTATCGCCGGAGCAAATGTCGCCGGAGCATTTGACGCCAGAGCAATTGTCGTAGGAGCAATTGTCGCCACAGCAAATATCGCCGGAGCATTTGTCGGCGGAGCAAATGTCGCCGGAGCATTTGTCGCCGGAGCAAATATCGCCGGAGTATTTGTCGCGGAGCAAATGTCGCGGAGCATTTGTCGCATTTTTCGGAGTAATTGTCGTCGGAGCATTTGTCGCAGGAGCATAATCCATCATGTCGTGTCACCCATGAAGCCACATACTATACTTACCCCTGCATCTGCCGCTGTCAGGGATCGGGTGAAATACACGTTGAAGCAAAATTGACTTGACACACAGGCCGAACTCGCACATAAGACTTTCACCTCAAAGCCGGTCAAATTATAAATGTTGACTGTTGGACAGAGGGTAAACGACAATAGGTGAGTTTAGCAGAAAAGTCATACCCAATTCTCTGCTTCATTGCACGTAATGACATAGCAAAATCAATCGAAAAGAATTGTAAAAGTTTCACTGAAATCTTACAAGATAACTGTAGAAGTTGTGGAATTACAGTGTTAGTCATAGTTTTGAATTTTTCAAAGGTGTATTTCAAACAGTGATGATATCATCACCGCACAAGTTTTCCACTAACTTACGCCTAAACACAACTCTTTGCTTGTTCATTTAACATGAGAATTGAATAAAAAATGATAAGAAGACATCATTATTACGTTGTGCATCAAACAACTCTGGTATTATGCCTATTGTCTTTACTAAAGATGACTACCCTCATGAGCGAAGGGGGTTATAGTTGCTATTTGAACAATATCGTTTTGCGTATTATACATTGTACAAACCAATGGGATATTGTCAGGCAAAAACAGCATCGTCTCATCTTCGTTGCAAAGGTGACTGTGATTAACATCATTATTTTGCAAACAGACAAAGTTTTCACATTCTATTATACAATTCAAAGCGTAGATCGGTTTTTGTTGAAGCTGCCTACATTACTCTATACGTTATGATGTCCTTTCACCGATCGTTATAGCACTGCAACATGTTGGTCTGTCCAAAAACCATAAAGACACAAAGTCATGTTGCACTCTTCTTCACTGATAATGCTGTAGGGCCTACTATACCGGAATTAAAGGGATGGTAAGGAGATAAGGATTTGGCTTTTAACTTTTTGCGAGATACCAAGAAACCACTTGTGAAATAATACAGAGCATACCATTCTAAGATGATTTCAAAGTTTCTTATATGGAAATCGGTTTGGAATGACTGAGAGATCCAAATACAAAGAAAAACAAAGCGATCCTAATAAAAGGTGAGTCATACCTAATATTAGGATTGCTATGTTTTGGACATCCTCAGCCATTTCAAAACCAATTTTCATCAAATAAACGTTGAATCCCTCTTGGAATTAGATGCTCTTTCATTTTTCATATGAAGTTTCTCATTATTTCACCAAAAAAAGTTAGAAACCTGAAGTTAGGTCTCAATCAAATAGTATTAACAATAAAAGAACAACGTAACTGCACATATACACTTGCTCCATAATTCATTGTTGCACTGATGCATTTTGTACGTACCCCACACCGTTATACAATTCAATATGTATTAAACGATTTTTAATGAAGTATAAGCCATATGCATTTCCAGAGGCCGTCATCGAATTCAAACTTCACCTTAAGATGGCGGTCTCCTGCATTTTGTTTGTAATAATTCAATTAAATAATCAATGTCTTCCAATTGTTGTTGTATGATTGCAAGTCACCTATATGTATAATATTTAGTTACTAGTACATCATTATATGAGTATATTTATATTCATTTTCTGTTGGATGTAATATGATTAGTATTGGAAAATTTTGCTTGTTTCGTTGTATATACTTTGTGAAAAATGCAGAAGTCAAATCAAGTCAAATAAGTTTAAATCAAATCAAATCAAACCAAAACCATACATACCATCCCTTTAAGCTTTGATTTAAACCAGGCATCTGCTACTTACTGGGTTACCAGCAAGGAGTCCGTTTTTCAATTTACCGACCTACCCTCTGAGGCATACCACGTAGCAGCAATGTTGAGGTAGATCAAGTTATCGGGGCCAGCCTCAGCTTCAGACTGCAGAGTAAAATTGACCGGTTTTCCCGGGGCTCTACGAGTGGCCACAGTCCTGCCAAATGCGCAAGCTGGAAAATTGGAAAATTTTTGTATTGAAAAAGATGTGTTGTTCATCAACAATCCATCATCTGTTCATTCATCAACTTTGTATTCAATTCTTATATGAAACTGGAAAGGGAGCTACGTCGAGTAAGTTTGGACAATTAAGGGACAGAGAAAGCATCTATAGTTGAGGATGGGTACAAGAAACCTTGGAACAGCTGGTGATCTGAAAACCATGATGGGATTTCCGATTCCGGGTAAAATGTCAGCGGTAAAAATGTCAAGGGTTAAGTACCAATGGTAAAAAGTCACTCGTACAATTTCGCAGGTAAAAATGTCACGGTGAAAATATCAGGGGTAAAAAGCTCAAGAGTAAAAAATATCAGCGGTATATATAGAAATGTCAAGGGTAGAATGCCAGACGTAAAAATTATTGTTCTTGGAAAAAATGTCAAAGGTAATGTCAGCTAGAAAGTAACGGGTAAAATGTGGAGGGTAAAACGTCAGATAAAACGGAGCTGTGAAATTGTCAGAGGTAATAGTCGACAATGAAATAATGACACCGGATGTTTCAGCAACTCTGAAGCTTCACTTGTGCAGAGTTCCACCCGCCCCGACCCGCCCCTCTTCGCCAAAGAAACTGACATTTTGTCTTCCACCATTAAATCTATATTTTCCAGTTGAAGAACCCCAATTGGGCTTAAGGAAAATGTAGGGATTAGGATAGGAGTTAATGGTCTAGTTCAAATAAGGGCTTATGATTAAGTTATTAGACGAAATGGGCTATGGAAGCAAGTTTAATGAAGTGAAGACCAAACGACAATAACCACTTCAACACAATGTAAGGCTACCGACTAGCTACATGAAAGCAATATTGTGTTTGGTTCGTCTAAACTATCGGCTTTAAGACTAGAATTATCGTTCCCAATGGCTATCGCACATTTTGCTGGACGACAAGAGGTTTCATGTTTTCATCTGCAATTCAGGAAATAACCTCCCCAACCCAGTCATTGACAGGCTATCCGTCTGGCTTTGATTTATATGTGAAGATCATGTTACTTTCTTTGTAATGGCTGATAAATCAAAGCCATTACTTATTATGTATAGTTCTTACAAGTCCCATACAAAGGCTTTGCGCATCCGACAACTATGCAAAAGTGTATTTCTCTTCCTGGTTTGAAGTACCTGTGTGGGTGTAAATGTAAACAGTGAAGCAATTTGTAATCTTGAAGGATTTTACATGATTAAAGGCCAATGTTCGTGTTTATAATGAAAATTATAGTAATCGTAATGATAGTATGAAATCATGACAACGGAAGAATAATGACAATTACAATAGTAATACACTGCATTGTAAAGATGATTAAGAAATATTTGTAATCTTGAGCGATCGGTACAGGCGGAATCGTTGACATTGTCAACCCGATTACCCGAAAACCTGACACATTCTGAGATTCTTTCTCCGGCATCATCGGGCGCAGTGGGCGAAAATGAAATAAGGTTTGTTTATCCCGAATGTTCTTTAATCCGAAAAAAAAAAAACCGGAAAAAGTGTGAACTAACAAACCTTTGAAATTACGAACTGTAACCGAGCATGGTTCAGGTCCGTTCTTTAAGATCAAACAGATTTAGATAACGAATGATTCCACAAATCAGAATGGGAGCCGACAAGAAGGAATTTCGGTATCACGACTAATCGCACCCCGAAAAAAGGGGGAAGAAATAGGGAAAAACCTATAATTGTCTCCATCATATTGTATACAACATGTATAAACGAGATAGCGGGTCGAGAAATGAAAATAAATACAAGGTCTCTACACGAGGCTCATCACCACGAAACAGAATGTTGAAAGCTGCTTAATAATTTTGTTACTGTGCTGTTCTGCAATTAGCATACGTTCAGTGCATCTTATGCATAAAATCATATATTTCCCCTTGACATCTTTGCTTGTGATATTTTTACTCCTAACATTTCAACCTCTGACGTTTTAATCCCTGAAATTTTTACCCCTGACTTAACCATTGACATTTTTACTTTTGACATCTTTAATGCTGACATTTTTAGCGACATTTTTACCACTAACATTTTTCCTCTGACATTTATCATACCCGTGACAATTTTACCGCTCACATTTTAACGCCTGACATTCTACCCTTGCCACTTTTATCCTCGACATATTGAACACTGATATTTCAACGCGTGACTTTTTTACCGCTGATAATTTTTACCGGCACCGACATTTTCATATGGAAGGGGATACCATGTCACAAATACTGACACATTTATAACTTACGTAGAGTAATGATACACGGAACTGTCCCTGAATTGGGTTGGTTGGCTGCTGGGTCCTGAAATGAATTTGATAATAAGAGCAAAATATCATATTGCAAATTCATCAGATATAAAAATATGTATAGCCCTTAAATCTCTTTCCAAGAGCAAAGTTAAGAATTTCCACCTTAAAAATGTAGCGGAGATATATAACCTACGGTACCTTTCAGGGAGACAATATCACTGGTGTTCTTAATTTTCCAAGGATGAGTCCACTTGTCAAATGAATGACAGTATTTGAAAGTAAAATGTAAATCAAATATTTTTCGTGTTTTAGAGTTCAAAAATCTTTAATATTACATTATAAGTCTTGAGATGTTTAATGATACACTACACCATCTGTTACAAACTATGACAACAGAATCATAATTCTTTACTCTACTTTTATCAACAAGCTAATTATCACAACTATTACTACAACTCAAAAGAGAAATTAAGGGGTAATGTTTTGATCAGCCTTGGTCATTTTGGGGGTAAATTTAAAAAAAGCCATGAAAGATTACATATGGTTGATGACAACAGTAAGATGAAACAGCTAGGTCCGTAGCTTACATTAGCAAGAAAATGCCTTTTTGAGTCTAAGCCTAGACGCATTATCTGACTTGAAATAGAGACGCTGGAGTATGTTTTTCGTACCGTGTTGTTGCCAAGGCGATGCCCCGAAGTCTCTTGACCTATGACATGCACACTCATCGTCAATTGAAATAAACAGCTCTGACGCAGGCATGAAGACGCATACCGTAAAACATGGTCTCAACATTTTTAATGACAGTCAGAGGTTTCATTGCCAAAATTCTTACATAACCTTTATATGTTGGCAGGAGAAGGTTTTAATAGCAGATTAATGTGCACTTTACAAGTGGACGAATCAGCAACGATTCCCGTCTGCTGTTGTCTTAGTTAGAAGCCCATGTATATGAACGTGCATGCTCATAAATTGTCACTTCGATCATTTCAAGTTCTTCAAATGTGTACATACATGTATGTCATTCTGCGCAGCAAATTACAGGACATGACAATTGTTTATACATTGTCATTGCTGAATGATTTATATTATGTGAGGAGGAAGGCACCATGGAAGCCGGAGATGAGCATAGAGATTGAAATAACAAACGCGCAGTAAACCAGTTTCCCCACCAGAAACAGCCGTAACTCGATCCGTTTGATTTCTGCGATTTGTTGAAGTCCACTTGTTCTCGTTACATGAGTATATCTGTGTGTATTCAGCAACGGCGTAAATCCATACTGAGGAGTGGGGGGGATGGTCACCATCACCACGATTACAAGCCCATAACCGGACCGGCGCAGCCTTTTTTTTTTTTTTTTTTTTTTTTTCGGGGGGGGGGGGGGGTGGGGGGGGGGGAAGAAGCTTTGTGCCCCCCTCCCCCCCCCCCCCCCCACACACACACACTTTACAGGGATCGGATGCCCCACTCTTTTGCATGAAATATAAAGTGGGAGAAAAGTGGCAGCAACAACATAAAGACTTTTTGTTCTTGTTGCTTTTTTTTTTGCTTGTCAGACGACTTTCGGCGGAAAATCAGACCTTAAAAGTATGAAAACATCTTTTTTTTTTCTTGAAATATCCGTGAGAGGGAGCGGAACGACCGAACGGGGGAAGGGTGTGTAGGGGGGGGGGGGTATCCCTCTCCCACACGAGGAAGATTTTGCATTTTCAGACCTGAAATTCAGCGATCTGGTGCTCACTTGTGGTGAAATTTTTTTTTTCTTTAAAAAAAAAACAAAAAGAAAATGAAATATTCACAATATATTATTGAATGACAAAATCGTGGTATTTCAGCTCTTGCTGTGCGACATCACTGTGAAGGCCTACTAAATAATGGGGCCTATCATCGGCGTAGACAGGATTTGATTTTAGGAGGAGCGGTTATGTGAGGGAACGAATCAAGCGAGGGGGGAGGGTATGGTAGGGGGGTTTCCCCCTCCTACGGTGAAATCTCTTTGCGTTGAAAATTTTGACATTTTTCAGTCCAAAAACTGCCGTTTGTAGCTATATTCTTCGCTTTGGAAATTAAGGGGGGCACACCAGGCGCAACTGCTCTCAATCACTGGCAGCAACATCAGGAGAATGGCATAGCAGTTAAATGCGAGCGAGCGGGGCGTGCGAGCTTGAAAATTTTGACATTTTACAGTCCAAAGACTGCCGTTTGTGGCTGTATTTTTTCGCTTTGGAAATTAAGGGGGGGCCGCATCAGACGCAACTGCTGGCAATTACTGAAAATTTTGATATTTTACAGGCTAAAAACTGCCGTTTGTAGCTATACTTTTTCGCTTTGGAAATTATGGGGGCACACCGGGCGCAACTGCCGGCAATCGGGCAGCAACATTAGAATGGCATAACGATTAAATGCGAGCGAGCGAAGCGAGCGAGCATGAAAATTTTAACATTTTACAGGCTAAAAAACTGCCGTTTGTAGCTATACTTTTTCGCTTTGGAAATTTAGGGGGGGGGGGCCGCATCAGACGCAACTGCTGGCAATTACTGGCAGCAACATCAGGAGAATGGCATAGCAGTTAAATGCGAGCGAGCGGGGCATGCGAGCTTGAAAATTTTGACATTTTACAGTCCAAAGACTGCCGTTTGTGGCTGTATTTTTTCGCTTTGGAAATTATGGGGGCACACCGGGCGCAACTGCCGGCAATCGGGCAGCAACATTAGAATGGCATAACGATTAAATGCGAGCGAGCGAATCGAGTGAGCTTGAAAATTTTGATATTTTACAGTCCCACATGTCCTTTGTGGCTGTACTAGTATTTTTTCGCTTTGGAAATTAAGGGGGGGGGGCGCACCGGGCGAAAACTGCTGGCAATTACTGGCAGCAACATCAGGAGAATGGCATAATGATTAAATGCGAGCGAGCGAAGCGAATGAGCTTGAAAATTTTGACATTTTCCAGTCCCCAACACTGTCGTTTGTGGCTGTATTTTTTCGCTTTGGAAATTAAGGGTGCGCACCGGGCAAAAACTGTTGGCAATTACTGGCAGCAACATCAGGAGAATGGCATAATGATTAAATGCGAGCGAGCGAAGCGAGCGAGCTTCAAAATTTTGACATTTGACAGTCCAAAAACTGCCGTTTGTAGCTATACTTTTTCGCTTTGGAAATTTAGGGGGCACACCGAGTGCAACTGCCGGCAATTACTGGCAGCAACATCAGGAGAATGGCATAGCGGTTAAATGCGAGCGAGCGGAGCGAGCGAGCTTGAAAATTTTGACATTTTACAGTCCAAAGACTGCCGTTTGTGGCTGTATTTTTTCGCTTTGGAAATTAAGGGGGCACACCGGGCGCAACTGCCGGCAATTACTGGCAGCAACATCAGGAGAATGGCATACTGATTAAAATCTAGCGAGCGAAGCGAGTGAGCTTGAAAATTTTGACATTTTCCAGTCCTAAAAACTGTCGTTTGTAGCTATATTTTTGCTTTGGAAATTAAGGGGGGCGCACCGGGTGCACCTGCTGTCAATCACTGGCAGCAACATCAGGAGAATGGCATAGCGGTTAAATGCGAGCGAGCGGAGCGAGCGAGCTTTAAAATTTTAAAATTTTACACTCCAAAAACTGCCGTTTGTAGCTATATTTTTCGCTTTTGTTTGTCCCACTTTTATTTGAGAACCATCCCCCCCCCCATCGACGCCTCTATACATATTAGGTTGCTTTTGTAAAGTGAAAGATCTGCTGCACACTCTTTGATAAATTAGGGAATATACGTCTATGTCAAAAGTGTACAAAGTTTATCCCTTATCCTGTATAGCGGACCTTTTGCATGTTCATGATTGCAATACAACGATCTGGTGCATAGTTCTGGCGATATTTGGACAATTTTCCATTAAGAAAGTTCGAGATTTGTCCTCATCTCGGGAATAGCTTGGGGGATAAATGATTTGTCTCTCTAAACACTTCCTTTGGGGCGGGGCAAATGCCCCTTTGCCCCCATAGATTCGACGTTCCTGATCTTCCCTTGGTATGCCCATAGATGTATCCTGACTGAGTCATCAGTCACTGTCGTTTCTCAGGAATGATTCAGGAAATGGAGGGGATTCAATTATGGCGATAAAGTTGTTGTTATTGTTTGTTTGTATGTTTTCGTACATATTTTGCAGATGGTCCCCAGTTACTCGCGTCATAGCATGTTTATATGTAGACCTATACTATTTGACGTTGTCAACGCCTGAGCCATACCTTACAGTGTATGTCGATGTTACTTTCTTCGCGAGCGAGCGAAGCGAGCGAGCGCTTGAGAAAATTATACATTTTCCTACAAGATAGAATACTGTTCAGCTCTGTTACCTGTCTGAAGGCCGGCGTACAAACGTCATGCAATATGCCAAAATTGATACAATCACATTTCTGCTTCCTCCATTTTTCCCCCTCAAAATTCATGGGGGGATGATTGTACAGGCCATCCCCCCCTCCTCCATTTCAGGGGGGGGGGGGGATATATCCCCCCCATCCCCCCCGGGATTTACGCCCATGGTATTCAGGGAGGTGAGACACTTCTCACCTCCCTGGTGTATTAGACGATGTTCAATGTGTGTAGTACATCTTTCTTGCTGTGCAACGATGAATACGCGGTACACGTATATCATCGGACAAGAGGAGATTCTAATATTAAACGCAATGCATGCTTGACATTACGATCGATCGATGAAACTCAGATTTTTTTTTTCTTTTCGCTCCTCTAAAAGTATAATTATCAAAAAGTCGATATGGCTACTCAAAAAAGGTATATGGGTGAGGATGAGAAGCACAATATTTGATATTCATCCGCAATTTGAAAATTGTAAATAATAATAATAATAATGATAATAATAATAATAATAATAATAATAATAACAATAATAAAAAATTATGATAATAATGATAATAATAATAATAATAATAATAATAATAATAATAATAATAATATAAACCTCTTCTTGCCCTTAACTCAACTCAGACACTCTTGTTCCCTTCATTGCAATGCATATTTCCTTCTTATTTTAAAATAACTCATTAATGACTGACAAACAATTCCTACAGATGAATGCATTCCCAGCAATTGATACTGATGGTGACTTTTGATGTTTTTCATTATACATACAACGTCAACTGTAACAGTAGGCTGAAAGTCATGCTCAATCAACGATCGAGCAGCCAACGCAAATAAGGTTGTAGCTAGATCTAACTTGGCCAATGTCGAACCATGCAAACAATCATAATCTCTCGAACAGCTGTTTTTTGGAAACTTACCTCGCACAAACTGGTACAGATAGGAAAGACGTCGCTGCTGTATACAGCTAAACGCGCCGTAGCCAACAGCAGCAGTGAAAACATCGAACCAGCAGCGTATCTTCTTCTTGCTGGCATCTTTCCTGACAATGACCCGACACACAAAAACAAAACAAAAAAATCTCAAAAAGGGTTTGATGAAAGGCCCAAAACATTTACGGCTACAATCTAGTCCCTGTAGTTTCTCGTGTGGCCATCTTTTGAAGTGGACAATTCCGTAGACGAGATTAGGTGGCTGTTACTTTTCTCCAATGAGGTATAAAGTGAAATCTTGATATCACGTTACTCACGCAATGCCACCGGCCATAAATGAAAGTCCATACAGCCGAGTTGTCACCTGACTTTAACGCTGGCTGTTAAAAAAAAAATCAATCAATCTCTGTTTTTTTTTTTTTTTTTTTTATCCGGATCCGTTGATGACATTTTTCCACACTCTCTTGACTTTTCTATAAACCACACATGATACAATGTTTAGCTGGTCTGTTTTTGGTTTGATCTTTTGATCTTTTAGCGCTTCCACAGCGAATGATTTTTCCTCAGAGAATAGGAAATGCTTCCTTTTGCATGTGCTGGATTTAAAGAGTCAACCAATTTCTAAAATATTTCATGCAAAACCTGCGGAAGCAACCTCGAGGAAATAATCAATGCCCATTGTCGGTTTCTAGACACATGACGTTAAATACGTTCATTGAACTGATAACGCTTCCTCAGACCTCTCGGATCCCTTCCCATGATCCTTTGCTATCTCTTTCTAATTGTTAATCACTCCCCTGAGAATCCAGTTGCCTGTCATGTAAGATGAAGACGTGAAAACTGCTACCGTAATGTGTTGAATAATAATTCCATAAAAAAACATATAATACCTAGTACCACATGTGTAGACCTACATGGGTAATTTGATCTGTATTATTAGACCTATACTGCCCCCCCAAGGAAAAACGCAGTATCTAACATTTTTGGCGATTTTCACTTTTTTGCATAAATATAGTCAGTGGGCAATCCTTCTTCATATGACATATTCAGATTTTTGAAAAAATGTTTGGAAAGCTACTTTTCCGTAACTGCCAAACGCAGTATCTACACTTAACTTGCACTTTCCCCAAGGAAAAACGCAGTATCTACATGATGAATATTTCCCCAAGGAAAAACGCAGTATCTACAAAGCTAGTCTTAATTACCAGACACTGTTATTTATATATGTGAATACTTTGCCGGTTGTTCTGTAATTTGAACGTAAATTACTTTCTTTAGATATACTTGCTCAATAATAAAACATAATGTTAAAAATATCTAACCGAAACAATACTGATTAGTAAATATTTTGATGAAATCGTGTTCCTAATATAAAACACAGTGTGAGATTAAGACTAACCGAGTGCACATTAAACAATACAGCACAACACTGACAGCTGCGCTTGCATATTAGCTGCACTGAGCATGCAGTCAGCACAGGGCCCGGCCGGCTAGTCAGCAATCAGTGTGAGTGTGTACTTGTCTTGGATTAAAACAAAATGTTGTCGCGGGGAAAATTACTCGTGAGCCTAGCCCTCAAGAAAAATTTATCTGCAGATAATGAGTAAGTAATTCAAAACTATTTCAGTATTGAAAGAATAAAGCCGATCGTTTGTCACACGAAGCGAGGTAAACACAAATGCATGTTTGTCACACGAAGCGAGGTAACGTTAGAGTTCTAAACAGAAACGCATGTTTACCTCGCTTCGTGTGATTAACGATCAGCTTTTCTTTCATATTCTACCTCGATGATGAACATCTTCCGTACTATTTCAATATTAACTTGTT
Source organism: Diadema setosum (assembly GCF_964275005.1). Taxonomy (NCBI): domain Eukaryota; kingdom Metazoa; phylum Echinodermata; class Echinoidea; order Diadematoida; family Diadematidae; genus Diadema; species Diadema setosum. The sequence continues at coordinate 14,951,020 of NC_092686.1, read as the reverse complement.
GTGAAGTAACTTTGATAGGCCTAGACCCATGTCAAAATTCCTAAGGCTCCAAATCTGAAAGTTTCGTCGAAAGGCAATAGACCTATCTATTTGTGTTGTATCGGATAAACGTCGCGCTATACAAACATGTTATTGTTAGACCTTATAGGGCCTAGACTCTATTTATATCTAAGTCCAAGTCTAAGACTTGTCTACACAGTAACGTTTGAGTCTTGTGTCTCTTTTCTAACGTTAGACCTAACGTTAATCAGAACTTTCAGGGTCCGTATTCCGAAAGTCTAAAGAAAGATGTAGTGTAGGACTAGAATAGGCCTACTCTAGGGCAGGCCTGTTTATAAAACTAAGAAAGAAGTCTAAGACTAAAACTTAACCACTCAGAATCCTGTTCCTATTCTCTAACACCGCTAGTGAAGTGTCAATGTTCAATTATCTACTCCATACCATACTGTATTATAATTACATAGACAGCGATCTAGTTGAAAATAGATTAGGCCTAGGCCTAGGCCTATGTGAAAAATAGGTAGTGGCCTACCCACGGTAAATGGACAAAATAGAGACAGTTAAGAATAAGTTGTATTTTAATTCTTATCGGATCTAGACAGTGTCTAGACCCTAGTGAGACTGGGTTGCGTAAAATGCATGCATGATTCCATGCTGCATTCTACAATTTAGCGTTACAAGTAAAAAAGTTACATTACAAATTTACATGACATAACAAACTTAGGTTCAATCCAGAAGGAATAGGCCTAGAGAGCGGATGTCACTTCCATCTAGACCGGTTCTAGATTTATTTTTTTTTTCTAATTAAAGAGTCCTGTCTCGTGTAGGGCTTAGACTAAACCTTCTGCAGTTCTAACGTTAGGCTATTTTTTTTTTTTTCTGTGAGTATCGTGCATAGCCTGAGGCTGTAGACTCGTGTAGCCTGCTACGTAGCCAGCCTAGAATAAACGATATAAAAACTAGAGCTAGTCTAGATCAATCTAGGTCCAGACATCCGATTTAGATTTATTTTGGTCTAGACAGACTCTGGCCTAGACGGTACAGATCTAGATCTAGTATTCTAGATGCTAGTTAGCGGCTAGGCCATGTACCATCACATTACAGCCCTAGTCATTCCGCTGTAGATACTGCGTTTTTCCTTGGGGAAATTCGTTCCATTGTAGATACTGCGTTTTTCCTTGGGGAAATCAGTCAGTTGCATGGGGTTTCCCCAAAGTATCTACATTTTCATTGATAACTTAAAAACGAAACAAAAACACAAAATGATATTTTCCAGGAAAATTGGTAGCTAGATAGACTAAAATTCCACAATGAAGGAATTTTTCAAAAGAGTATATTTTCCAGGGGCTTTGGCAAAAACATAAAATGGTGAATATCTCGGTTGTTGAGAAATGGAGCTGGATGTAGATACTGCGTTTTTCCTTGGGGGGGCAGTATATGTGTGTATTACGTCATACAATGTCATATATTTGTATGTTATGTATGCATATGAGATATTACAGTATAGGGAGCCTAAGTTACAAAGGGTATCTTTTGTTAGAAAATGGCTCTATAATTCTCATTAATGAGATATCAAATATTTCCACATCAGATGATTTCCAATGCAGTTTTTTTTTTTCTACTCTGTTCCTAAGTCAATGATAGTCATTCCACGAGCTATACGGTCCACGAGTTAGACATTATTGGGGGGGGGGGGGGGGAGGGGGAGTCCAAGAGCTCGTGGGATTTCTTTTTTTTTTTTTTTTTTTGCCTATATAGTGTGGAGAACCAGTGGGCCTTAATTATTTGCTTAGTTTCTAGTTTGTGAATATTAGTAAATGCCTAATGCCTATTTTACATTTTGTCAAATGTATGTAGAGCTCCTTGACCTAATTGTTCACTTATATAGTGTCTATATAGTTATAGTGAACTGTGTGACTCGTGAGCTGTATAACTCGTTGGTTGTATCATTCGTGGACATGATTCGCGTGCTGTATGACTTGTGGGTGTCGAAACCGTGACGAGCGCCCAATAACTTTCTTTAACGTCTTGTTCAGAATACACATGTAAACACTTTCACTGTTCCTATTCATGCATCGTGTTTTATAATGTGGTATCGGGAATAACTTGGAACTGATCTGAAATCTCTTTCTTCCACTGAAGGAGAAGGAACTTCATCGATCGCTATACCATATAGGCCATTCCCAAACAAACGAACACTGACATCAATCATCAGAATTTCAGTTTATGTATCAGATTATAATAACAATACTCCATTGCAGAAGCAGTCGTGCTTGTATCATTAAACAATTTCAGGGTTAACTTTCAAATTATATCTCTACTTGAATCTACATTTTTCTTGAATATCGTAAGAATCATTTTATACTCCATTTAATAAATGTTATTTTACTCGTTATCGCAGTATTTGTACTAAATCCAAATGATTATCCAAGTTACATCATTTTACCAAATAGACAGTTTGATTTATACGAACACGGTGTCAAGAGTACGTGTAAGGTGATCAACAGTGAGCCGAAATCTAGGAAAGACACTGACCCTCCTAAACGCAATTTGAGTATTATGACGATATCCAAATTAACGACCCTTAAAAGATTGCAGAAGAATTTCATAGTCTTCTTGGTGATATTGGACAAATCTGGCAGACAACGATTCTGATTCAGACACTTAATTTTATATTACTCGACAGATTCAAACCCTCAGTTATGATTGTAACAGAATAAGATTTCAAGAATATTATCCTAAATTTGAAATCTGAAAGAGGTAGATGTATGACGGTATCACATTTATAAATAAATGTAGTCAATGAATATTGTATCTCCCTTAACACACATGTTTAGTTTATCCCTATTGCATGGAATTCTTATCGAAAATCAAGAAAAACAATCTTCAATGCATGTCCTCTTTTAAATTAAAGGGTCTGAAAGAGTACTTATAGTATATGGTCCAATTTCTCTTTTGTCATATTTTTCAAAACTTCTTGAAAGATTGGTTTCACACAAGTGCTTGATTTGTTGAGTAAACGTGATTATTTAATCTGATTCTCAATTATCATTCATCTCCAAAAATTCGTTGTATTTTTTTATTCAAATAATGCAATGAACACTGAGTTAACTGAGTTTAAGAATGTGCAAGCTTGGATCAATGCAATTCGAAAGCGAAAAAAAGAAGGTTTGTTCGTCCGAAGGTTCGTTAATCCGAATATGAAAACACGGTACCTGCTGATGAACTTTAGGAATTACGAACCTTATTTCATTTTCGGATTAACGAACCTTTGGAATAACGAATACACTGCGAAACATCTGCGGAAGTATTGTTGAAATATTGACTAATGTTCGTTACGCCAAAGGTCTTTTAATCCATAAATGATATAAGTTTCGTTATTCCGAAACACATGCACTTCCCTACGCCTAGATGTTCGTTAATCCGAAATGAAATTAGGGTAACTTGTTAATCCGTTAAAAAAAAGAAGAAAAAAAAAAAGAATGTGCGTATCTTACTACACCAACGCCTTTGTATTATATAGACCCTAATTCTTTTTCGGAATAATCAACAGTCAAACAAGGAAAAGTAGAAATTACGCGGTGCGTAATATATGTCCCCGCCGGAAGTAGCATTTTGTAGCAAAATGTACAATATAGGTCAAAAATCAAGGTCAAAGGTCAAAGAAGTCAATGGTCAAAATTCTGTGTAGAAGTTTTGAAGCCCTCACCCAGTGCCATCACATAAAGCAAACGGAATCGAAATCGGGTTAGAAATGTCGAAGGAGTAGCATTTTGTAGCAAAATGTACAATACAGGTAAAAAATCAAGGTCAAAGGTCAAAATTCTGTGTAGAAGTTTTAAAGCCCTCACCTAGTGCCATCACATAAAGCAAACGGAATCAAAATCGGGTTAGAAATGGCGAAGGAGTAGCATTTTGTCTCCAATGTACAATATAGGTCAAAAATCAAGGTCAAAGGTCAAAAATAAAGGTCAAAGGTCAAAATTCTGTGTAGAAGTTTTGAAGCCCTCACCCAGTGCCATCACATAAAGCAAACGGAATCGAAATCGGGTTAGAAATGGCGAAGGAGTAGCATTTTGTAGCAAATTGTACAATATAGGTAAAAAACCAAGGTCAAAGGTCAAAGAAGTCAAAGGTCAAAATTCTGTGTAGAAGTTTTGAAGCCCTCACCTAGTGCCATCACATAAAGCAAACGGAATCGAAATCGGGTTAGAAATGGCGAAGGAGTAGCATTTTGAAGCAAAATGTACAATATAGGTCAAAAATCAAGGTCAAAGGTCACAACTGAAATTCTGTGTAGAAGTTTCAAAGCTCCCATGTAGTGCTATCATATAAAGGAAACAGAATCAAAATTGGCTCATAAATGACAGAGAAGTAGCAAATTGAACATTTTGATCACACACGGACGCACACACGGACGCACACACGGACAGACGGACACACACACGTACGGAGCCCGTTTCATAGTCCCCTGCTCGAACTCGTTCGGCGGGGACAAAAAGCGAACCTTCCTGAATTTTCGGATTAACAAACCTTCGAAATAACGAATCTTATTTTATTTTCAGATAGATTAAACTTCAGAATAACAAACCTCATTTCCTTTTCGGATTAACGAATCTTCGGAATAACGAATTGTAAACTTTAAAAGAGGTAGGACCTATGTCACGACAGATTATAGACGTCGACTTATGATCGTAATTTAGGCCCTATGCATCTCTCTTCAGCACTCAGCAGTACATCGAAACATACATGTGCAGACGTGAAATCTAGGGAAGTTATAAACATCAACTATAGAGGTGCACTCCGAGAGAGCAGACCTCCGCCAATCAGTCATGATTAAAACATCACCATTTCGTAGGCGGTATCTTCAACACAGACATAGAGGTGAAGGGACATCTACACAATACATTTAGTGAAAATCAGATCATCCATTGTTGAGTAATTGGGAGATTAAGCTTATTTTATGTCCTTTATGATCCCCTACGACCTTTGATCTTTGACATCATAAATAACCCTTAAATTGTACTGTTTCTTTCTAACTTCATTTTGAACAAGCCCTGTAATTCTGAAGAAAATCTGATCATCCGTTCTTTAAGTTAATGGGAAATTAAGCTTTTAATATGTCTTTTATAAACCCTATACCCTATGGCCCCTGATCAAATTTAAATATTTCCTTCTTATTTCATTATGAACACACTTCCTGCAAGTTTGCTCAAAATCAAATCATCTGTTCTTGAGTTGTTGGGAGATTAAGCTTATTTCTCGTCCTTAATGACACTATGACCTTTGACTTTTGACCTCATGACCCTCACATTGAATTGTTTCTTTCCTGCGTCATTTGGAATACAGTCTGCGAGTTTGTTTAACCGTTCTTGAGATATTGGGAGATTAAAGTTATATTATTTTTATTTTTCTGTTCAGTATCCATGACATTTATATTTGACGAAGGCAGCTGTACATCATCCTTCAAAAGAAAAGACAGATGTTTACAAAAGAAAAGCAGTATTTTTCTACCCTAGGATAAGTGATGATAACTACGAACAAACAAACGAGTGAGAAAGTTAAATCCAGGTTTCTTGAATAATAACCTTCAAATCTAGGCACGAAACGACAAGAAAACAACAACAAACAACAACAACAGTACTTTCATTCTCTATTTCCAAGATGTAGAATAAACAATTATATACAATTTAAAAAAAGGATATGTGCCTGTATATAAAATTGAAACACAAATAAATCAGTTTGCAAGTTGTACTATGTATATATATATATATATATATATATATATATGTGTGTGTGTGTGTGTGTGTGTGTGTGTGTATAAATAATGAATATATACAGACGCTTATTATATATATTGTAACGAGATTCGGTGGAACCGATTCGATTTAAACGTTTCGACTATACTTTGCTATGATCGATTGTGCCTGTAGCATAGGAAAAGGACACTATTGTAACGTTGGGCAAATGCTGTAATGTGGTAGTGCATTATTATGAGTTTTAACATTTATTATCAAATTGTGGTTACTTGTTTGTCATGGGCAAGTTTGGATTATTTTAATACCAACTCCGGTTTAGACCGATGATACATGTCGAATTATAGTAACCATGTACAAGAGATACTGCTAAAATATATAATCGTTGTACGAATTTGATAACCACGCCAACATTGTAAATAATTTGAATTACTTTTGCGGGAATTTCTCACGTCGCTTCTAGCCGCGCGGGACTGCCTCCTCATTCCGCGATAGGAGAAGAATATACAGTGGCCGTTGTGTGACATAGGCTGCGTTTATCAACTCCTTTTCTCGGCAGAAACAGGTTATCCAAACAGCTTTCAAGGAAATTTTACGAGTTGACAAACGCAAAACTGTTTCGAAAGCCCTTTAGGAAAGCCTTTTACGAAAGGGTGCGTTTATCAACTCTCCTTTCTCGGCAGAAACAGGTTATCCAAACAGCTTTCCAGGAATTTTCGCGAGTTGATAAACGCAAAGCAGTTTTGAAAGCCCTTTAGGAAAGCCTTTTCGAAAGCCCCAAATTTGTAACGATCCAAACAGGTTTCCTAAACAGGTTATCAGAAACCTGTTTGTAAAAGCCTTTCGAAGTTGATAAACGCAAAGCTGTTTTGAAAGCCATTTAGGTCGCCCTACTGCGGTTACGCAACCATGCGTTTCCGGTTTCTGAAAAGACGCTCGCCACGTAAAGTGGACACGAGTACGTGTAAACAGGTGTATACAGCTGTGTGTAATGCACGCATACGCTTGGAACAAGGTTTGAGAAATAGAGTAACAATAACAGTCTCATTACCTTTGATCCCATGTCTCATGCCGCCACTCAGAAATATTTGAAGTATGTGCTAAACTGGAGCTGCCTCACAGATAGGCCTAGTCTAGCGGGCGACGTATTTTTAGCCTAAATCAGTGATTGGCAAGTCAATAGAGGGCGCGACGACGTGGAAGTCAAGTTGACTAAAAATACGTCTAGTAAGAAACCTCCGAATAGAGGCGTGGAACCAGGTGTGGCAAGACAGTTGTCAGTCGCCAACTCTCGAAGTTTTATTGGCTGAGCATCGGATGTCAATCAAAACACGTCGCAGAGCCCGAAGAAATGCTAGTCTACTCTCCTAGGTATACTACAGATAATCTTTCAATAAAAATAGAGTTTGCCTGTCTCTTTCAGCTTACTACAGTATTTTTTCACTCTTCTCCATTCTTTTTGAGGTGTATTACATCTTACCTTACTTCAAATAGAAAAGAATGATGGCAATCAGTGCAACTGACTTCAGTTGTAAATCTATGAGGGTTTTGCACGTGGAAACTACGCCCAAATTACTGCCGAATGCAAACGTTCAATTATTGGAGTAAAGTCTATTTGATATTTACTTTAATTGTACGTTTCGGAAATGTATTTGATATCATTACTCCCCTTTATTATTTTAACCATGAGTTACTATATATTTTGTGTTAAACTTTGCATGATATTTGCTTAACATCAATAAAGCTGTCGTCAAGACATCAATCTCTATATCGGAGCACCGTAGACTTTAAACAGGCATTTTCTGTCGTGTTCCGCGTGATCACGCTGTCACGGAAGAACCCGTCCGCAGTAACATGGGCGTCCAAGGGGAAAACAAAGAGGAGCTGCGACACAAAAAGATTCCTGCAAAGCCAAAGGCACCGGTGAAATATGGTGCATTCTTTGCAATCATGAAATTACGAGATGCCATCTATGTGATCCTGGCAACAAGTAATGATAAACCGATTCAATCTGATTCACATTTCTTTACAAATGCAAATGAGGACATCTTTCTCACCATTCCGAATGCATGCCAATGCAGAAAATTAAGCTAACCAATGAGGCTTATGCATACACACACACGCAAAGGAAGAAAAAAAAAAAGCACGACCTACTTACGAAACTGAAGCATAACACGCACAATATGTGACCATGGCCAAAGCGCCGGAAAAGACAAGTGATGATCATTTTTTATCCAATTTCACGGTTGTCAAATCAAACATCCACGAATAATTTGTGTACATGCTTATATAGTTGGTAGCTCATGGTAATTCCTATATCTTATTTTCCTGGTTTCCATATATCAGAAAGTGCTTCGAGGGACGTTATACATTGGTTGAAAAGTTAAAGTTATATTTCCAGGTTAAAATTTGAGTTATGTAGATTTTCAACTAATTTCAAACGTAGGAGTTTACAGTACAGGCAACGGCGTAAATCCGTACTGAGGAGTGGGGGGGATGGTCACCATCACCACGCTTACAAGCCCATAACCGGACCGGCGCAGCCTTGGGGGGGGGGGGGGGGGGGGGGGGGGGGAGAAGCTTCTCTCCCCTCACACGCACACTTTACAGGGATCGGATGTCCCACTCTTTTGCATGAAATATAAAGTGGGAGGAAAGTGGCAGCAAAAATATGAAGACTTTTTGTTCTTGTTGTTGCTTTTTTTTTTGCTTGTCAGATGACTTGCGGCGGAAAATCAGACCTTAAAAGTATGAAGACATTTTTTGTTTTTGAAATATCTGTGAGAGAGAGCGGAGCGACCGGGTTAACGGGGGGAGGGTGTGTATGGGGGGGGGGAGTGTCCCTCTCCCACACGAGGAAGATTTTGCATTTTCAGACCTGAAATTCAGCGATCTGGTGCACACTTTTAGTGAAATTTTTGTTTGTTTTTTCTTTAAAAAAACCAATAGAAAATGAAATATTCACAATATATTATTGAATGACTAAATCGTGGTATTTCAGCTCTTGCTCCGCCTGTGCGACATCACTGCGAAGGCCTACTAAATAGTGGGGCCTATCACCAGCGTAGACAAGATTTGATCTTGGGGGAGCGGTTATGAGATCGTGAGGGAGCGAAGCAAGCGAGGGGGGGGGGGGAGGGTATGGTAGGGGGGTTTCTCCCTCCCACGGTGAAATCTTTTTACATTGAAAATTTTGACATTTTACAGTCCAAAAACTGCCGTTTGTAGCTATATTCTTCGCTTTGGAAATTAAGGGGGGGCACACCGTGCGCAACTGCTGTCAATCACTGCATGGCAGCAGCATCAGGAGAATGGCATAGCGATTAAATGCGAGCGAGCGGAGCGAGCGAGCTTGAAAATTTTGACATAATGCTTTTACATGCTAAAAACTGCCGTTTGTAACTATACTTCTTCGCTTTGGAAATCAAGGGGGCCGCACCGGGCGCAACTGTTGTCAATCACTGCCAGCAACATCAGGAGAATGGTATAGCGATTAAAAGCGAGCGAGCGAAGCGAGCGAGCTTGAAAATTTTGACATTTTACAGTCCAAAAACTGCCGTTTGTGGCTGTATTTTTTTGCTTTGGAAATTAAGGGGGGCGCACCGTGTGCAACTGCTGGCAATTACTGGCAGCAACATCAGGAGAATGGCATATAACAATTAAATGCGAGCGAGTGAAGCGAGCGAGCTTGAAAATTTTGACATTTTACAGTCCCAAAACTGCCGCTTTTGGCTGTATTTTTTCGCTTTGGAAATTAAGGGGGGTGCACCGGGTGCAACTACTGGCAGTTACTGGCAGCAACATCAGGGGAATGGCATAACGATTGAATACGAGCGGGCGAAGCGAGTGAGCTTGAAAATGTTGACTTTTTACAGTCCCAAAACTGTCGTTTGTAGCTATATTTTTCGCTTTGGAAATTAAAGGGGGGGGGGGGGAATGCACCGGGCACAACTGCTGGCAATTACTGGCAGCATGCAACATCGGGAGAATGGCATAACGATTAAATGAAAGCGAGCGAGTTTGAAAATTTTGACATTTTACAGTCCCCAAACTGTCGTTTGTGGCTGTATTTTTTCTCTTTGGAAATCAAGGGGGGGGGGGGGGGGACACACCGGGCGCAACTGCCGGCAATTACTGGCAGTAACATCAGGAGAATGGCATAACGATTAAATGCGAGCGAGCGAAGCGAGTGAGCTTGAAAATTTTGATATTTTACAGTCCCAAAAAAAGCCTTTGTGGCTGTATTTTTTCGCTTTGGAAATTAAGGGGGGCGCACCGGGCGAAAACTACTGGCAATTACTAGCAGCAACATCAGGAGAATGGCATAATGATTAAATGCGAGCGAGCGAAGCGAGCGAGCTTGAAAATTTTGACATTTTACAGTCCCCCAAACTGTCGTTTGTGGCTGGTATTTTTTCGCTTTGGAAATTAAGGAGGCGCACCGGGCGAAAACTATTCGCAATTACTAGCAGCAACATCAGGAGAATGGCATAATGATTAAATGCGAGCGAGCGAAGGGAGCGAGCTTGAAAATTTTGACATTTTACAGTCCCCAAACTGCCGTTTGTAGCTATATTTTTCGCTTTGGAAATTAAGGGGGGCGCATCGGGCGAAAGCTGCTGGCAATTACTAGCTGCAACATCAGGAGAATGGCATAATGATTAAATGCGAGCGAGCGAAGCGAGCGAGCTTCAAAATTTTGACATTTTACAGTCCAAAAACTGCTGTTTGTAGTTCGTAGCTATATTTTTCGCTTTGGAAATTAAGGGGCAGGGGCGCACCGGGCGCAACTGCTGCCATTCACAGGCAGCAGCATCAGGAGAATGGCATAGCGATTAAATGCGAGCGAGCGGAGCGAGCGAGCTTTAAAATTTTGAAATTTTACACTCCAAACACTGCCGTTTGTAGCTATATTTTTCGCTTTTGTTTGTCCCACTTTTACGGGGGAACCATCCCCCCCCCCCCCATCGACGCCTCTGCATAATTATGAGGGTGCTTTTGTTAAGTGAAAGATCTGCTGCACACTCTTTGATAAATTAGGGAAATATACGTCAATCTCAAAAGTGTACATGCAAAGTCTATCGAAAGGGATCCTGTATAGCGGAGCTTTTGCATGTTTATGATTGCAATACAACGATCTGGTGCATAGTTCTGGCAATATTTGGACAATTTTCCATTAAGAGAGTTCGAGATTTGTCCTCATCTCGGGAATTGCTTGGGGGATAAACCATGATTTGTCTGCCTAAACACTCAGGCCGTAGGGGCGGGGCAAATGCCCCTTTGGGTATGCTCATAGATGTATTCTGACTGAGTCACCAGTCACTGTCGTTTCTCAGGAATGATTCAGGAAATGGAGGGGGTTCAATTATGGCGATATAGTTTTTGTTATTGTTTGTTTGTTTGTTTTCCTACATATCTTGCAGATGGTCCCCAGTTACTCGCGTCATAGCATGTTTACATTATAGGCCTATACTATTCGACGTTGTCAACGTCTGAGCCATACCTTGCAGCCTTGGAGAAGCTTCTCTCCCCTCACACGCACACTTTACAGGGATCGGATGTCCCACTCTTTTGCATGAAATATAAAGTGGGAGGAAAGTGGCAGCAAAAATATGAAGACTTTTTGTTCTTGTTGTTGCTTTTTTTTTTGCTTGTCAGATGACTTGCGGCGGAAAATCAGACCTTAAAAGTATGAAGACATTTTTTGTTTTTGAAATATCTGTGAGAGAGAGCGGAGCGACCGGGTTAACGGGGGGAGGGTGTGTATGGGGGGGGGGAGTGTCCCTCTCCCACACGAGGAAGATTTTGCATTTTCAGACCTGAAATTCAGCGATCTGGTGCACACTTTTAGTGAAATTTTTGTTTGTTTTTTCTTTAAAAAAACCAATAGAAAATGAAATATTCACAATATATTATTGAATGACTAAATCGTGGTATTTCAGCTCTTGCTCCGCCTGTGCGACATCACTGCGAAGGCCTACTAAATAGTGGGGCCTATCACCAGCGTAGACAAGATTTGATCTTGGGGGAGCGGTTATGAGATCGTGAGGGAGCGAAGCAAGCGAGGGGGGGGGGGGAGGGTATGGTAGGGGGGTTTCTCCCTCCCACGGTGAAATCTTTTTACATTGAAAATTTTGACATTTTACAGTCCAAAAACTGCCGTTTGTAGCTATATTCTTCGCTTTGGAAATTAAGGGGGGGCACACCGTGCGCAACTGCTGTCAATCACTGCATGGCAGCAGCATCAGGAGAATGGCATAGCGATTAAATGCGAGCGAGCGGAGCGAGCGAGCTTGAAAATTTTGACATAATGCTTTTACATGCTAAAAACTGCCGTTTGTAACTATACTTCTTCGCTTTGGAAATCAAGGGGGCCGCACCGGGCGCAACTGTTGTCAATCACTGCCAGCAACATCAGGAGAATGGTATAGCGATTAAAAGCGAGCGAGCGAAGCGAGCGAGCTTGAAAATTTTGACATTTTACAGTCCAAAAACTGCCGTTTGTGGCTGTATTTTTTTGCTTTGGAAATTAAGGGGGGCGCACCGTGTGCAACTGCTGGCAATTACTGGCAGCAACATCAGGAGAATGGCATATAACAATTAAATGCGAGCGAGTGAAGCGAGCGAGCTTGAAAATTTTGACATTTTACAGTCCCAAAACTGCCGCTTTTGGCTGTATTTTTTCGCTTTGGAAATTAAGGGGGGTGCACCGGGTGCAACTACTGGCAGTTACTGGCAGCAACATCAGGGGAATGGCATAACGATTGAATACGAGCGGGCGAAGCGAGTGAGCTTGAAAATGTTGACTTTTTACAGTCCCAAAACTGTCGTTTGTAGCTATATTTTTCGCTTTGGAAATTAAAGGGGGGGGGGGGGGAATGCACCGGGCACAACTGCTGGCAATTACTGGCAGCATGCAACATCGGGAGAATGGCATAACGATTAAATGAAAGCGAGCGAGTTTGAAAATTTTGACATTTTACAGTCCCCAAACTGTCGTTTGTGGCTGTATTTTTTCTCTTTGGAAATCAAGGGGGGGGGGGGGGGGACACACCGGGCGCAACTGCCGGCAATTACTGGCAGTAACATCAGGAGAATGGCATAACGATTAAATGCGAGCGAGCGAAGCGAGTGAGCTTGAAAATTTTGATATTTTACAGTCCCAAAAAAAGCCTTTGTGGCTGTATTTTTTCGCTTTGGAAATTAAGGGGGGCGCACCGGGCGAAAACTACTGGCAATTACTAGCAGCAACATCAGGAGAATGGCATAATGATTAAATGCGAGCGAGCGAAGCGAGCGAGCTTGAAAATTTTGACATTTTACAGTCCCCCAAACTGTCGTTTGTGGCTGGTATTTTTTCGCTTTGGAAATTAAGGAGGCGCACCGGGCGAAAACTATTCGCAATTACTAGCAGCAACATCAGGAGAATGGCATAATGATTAAATGCGAGCGAGCGAAGGGAGCGAGCTTGAAAATTTTGACATTTTACAGTCCCCAAACTGCCGTTTGTAGCTATATTTTTCGCTTTGGAAATTAAGGGGGGCGCATCGGGCGAAAGCTGCTGGCAATTACTAGCTGCAACATCAGGAGAATGGCATAATGATTAAATGCGAGCGAGCGAAGCGAGCGAGCTTCAAAATTTTGACATTTTACAGTCCAAAAACTGCTGTTTGTAGTTCGTAGCTATATTTTTCGCTTTGGAAATTAAGGGGCAGGGGCGCACCGGGCGCAACTGCTGCCATTCACAGGCAGCAGCATCAGGAGAATGGCATAGCGATTAAATGCGAGCGAGCGGAGCGAGCGAGCTTTAAAATTTTGAAATTTTACACTCCAAACACTGCCGTTTGTAGCTATATTTTTCGCTTTTGTTTGTCCCACTTTTACGGGGGAACCATCCCCCCCCCCCCCATCGACGCCTCTGCATAATTATGAGGGTGCTTTTGTTAAGTGAAAGATCTGCTGCACACTCTTTGATAAATTAGGGAAATATACGTCAATCTCAAAAGTGTACATGCAAAGTCTATCGAAAGGGATCCTGTATAGCGGAGCTTTTGCATGTTTATGATTGCAATACAACGATCTGGTGCATAGTTCTGGCAATATTTGGACAATTTTCCATTAAGAGAGTTCGAGATTTGTCCTCATCTCGGGAATTGCTTGGGGGATAAACCATGATTTGTCTGCCTAAACACTCAGGCCGTAGGGGCGGGGCAAATGCCCCTTTGGGTATGCTCATAGATGTATTCTGACTGAGTCACCAGTCACTGTCGTTTCTCAGGAATGATTCAGGAAATGGAGGGGGTTCAATTATGGCGATATAGTTTTTGTTATTGTTTGTTTGTTTGTTTTCCTACATATCTTGCAGATGGTCCCCAGTTACTCGCGTCATAGCATGTTTACATTATAGGCCTATACTATTCGACGTTGTCAACGTCTGAGCCATACCTTACAGTGTATGTCGATGTTACTTTCTTCGCGAGCGAGCGAAGCGAGCGAGCGCTTGAGAAAATTATGTATACATTTTCCTACAAGATAGAATACTGTTCAGCTCTGTTACCTGTCTGAAGGCCGGCGTACAAACGTCATGCAATATGCCAAAATTGATACAATCACATTTCTACTTCCTCCATTTTTTTCCCAAAATTCAGGGGGGGATGATTGTACAGGCCATCCCCCCCCCCTCCTCCATTTCAGGGGGGGATATATCCCCCCCATCCCCCCCGGGATTTTAAAGTGTGGAATGATCTCCCAGATAATATCAAGATTATGAGTTTCAATAATTTCAGGTCTTATTTGAAACAGCAGCAGTTCTAGTTTGATATCCACTGCGTTATATATCATATTACATCATATCAATTATCATAACGTTTCCTATTATGTTACGCGATGAGTACTATTGGCATTTGTTTTATATCAATCTCTTGTCAATGTCTGTATTTTTTTTTATTCATATGCTGTTATATGTAGATATACTTTTCCTTTTCTTCGTGATTTTTTTTCCTCTTTTTTCTTATTTCAATCATTGCTATATATTACGCTGTTACTGAATCTATGTTTCGTTCTGTTATAATGTATACATGCACGGACTTGCAGAATAACAGCCGATGGCTGAGCAAGTTTCCTTTTTATTACCGTGTTGAAATAAAATGAAAATGAATGGAATGAAAATGAGGTGTACAGCAGGTCAACGTGGCATCACAAAGTATAGACATTAGGTAAATGTTTGGAAATGCGCGAGCGCCAGCAGTATTTCTTTTTTTTTATATTTTTGTTGAAAGTGTGAAATATGACTAGGAAGTATAGGCGTAAATGGGTAAAACATACTCTTTAAATATGGATGCACCTCAAGTGAGCATGAGGACATCTGAATTGAAATTTTCAAAATTGTTGCTCTGAATGCAGTGACGAACGATTTGACATAGAAGCTTCGCTTGCATGTGGAGATTCACCATTCTCACTCCATAGAAGATGTTAAACACGATACCGCTTTTACGCTTCGCGAAAGACCCTGTTCTCTTTTATCAGCACACTGTAATACTTTTCTTATCAAGCTTTATCCATCATGATTTTCTGCATCTATTCAACCAAATATCTGTATAAATAACTTGCGTTAGTGGCTAGCGCACGAAAGCCAGAATTTTCATTGCTTTGATAGACGTTTGCCTGAAAAAAAGACACTTTTCACAATGTCCAATTCAGCTGACAAAGAAAGTGACTTTGTTCGAATGGCGAAACATGGACATGTGATCCTCTATAAAGCTATAGATTCTGTCCAGCGACACATACATCGCCAGTCATGATGGAAGTGCCACAATAGAGTAATAACTTATCGAATAATATCGAATGATAGGATATGAAGTGAAACCTTGCGTTCTATATGTGTGCAAATAGGCCGAAAACTAAACCATTATTTCAACGACTACTAGTAGGCCCTACTGTAAAACATGCTGTCATCCATTGTTTACAACTGCCTGTCTGATGCATTTGAGTTATGAGAGTTGGAAGGGGCTGATCTATGATTTGGGCCGTATTTCAAAGGGGATTATCAGCACATACACGAATGCTTTATTTTTGACGTTTTTAGTTTGTGTATGTTTGTCATTATACTTGTCCTTGTGTGTGTCAATGCGTGTGTGTGCACGTGTGTAGGCATGAATACGTGTGCGTGTTTTCATTCAATTTTTACTGCATAATATTTAACCTTTTTATTATTGCTGTCACATCAACGTATTTTGTAACTAAAACATTTCAACTAAGCTACTCATTTGGAAATGCTATCATAGCTTGATAAACAAAATGACACCAAAAAGGTATTGCCACCTCAGGTGGTACCATTATCTGGCCTGGCCCATGGACTATATTGTACATGCAAACAGAATGGTCACAAAGATGTCCTCATATATGCATTTGTAATGAAATGTGAATCAGATTGAATCGGTTTATCATTACAGTGCACTCCCGTTGCAACGAACACGGTTATAACGAAATTTCGTTATAACGAAGTAAATCTTCTGGTCCCAAAATTATCACCATTAAAGGGCGGGTCTTTTAATTTTATAATGCATGATCATATGAAAATACTGTGTCAATACTATTAGAAATCACATATACTTTTCTTCAAAGAGATCTGTGAACTTCAAAAAACTCAGTTGAAATCGCCTAAATCGCTCATTTTTCGGGTAGTCGGGAACGCCCCCAGAAAAAGCAAGGACCGGTCACGTGCCTTGTCAGGTGACACTGTGACGCACCAACAGGAACTCATAGTGCGACTGTCTCGCCTAAACTGTACTTCACAGTGCAGAGATCTTGTGTACCGGGGTATTTGTAGGAAAGTTGGAGAAAGTATTTCAAGAAAATGCCGAGGAAGTGTGCCGTCATCACCGCAGCAAAGACACAAAAGATGGGGTGTAAGTCTGCACAACTTCCCTAAAGATGACGCTACTCGAAAAAATTGGGTTCGTTGAGAATCATTTGCTGACGCGAGCCCAGTGGGATAGATGGTCCCTTCTACTACGATGTACATTACTACGCACTAGGTTGTACAGCCTCGTATGGAGTGATCGCTTGTAGTGGAGCTAAGTAGTGCTGTATACTCGGCTAGGATTTGCGCCCAAAAAGAGGATCCTGGAGCCCATAGCTATCCCTGTTATCAAGCTGGGAAATGGAAGCCAAACTCATCGTCAGAGAGCTGAAAAACAAAGCGGATCAGCAGTTCTGAAGCTGGATCAGAGAAAGCGGGTATGTTTTGCCACTGTGTAGACGACTCTTATTATACAGTAGCTATCGTACATGTACCGTAACTATACACAGCCCAGTCGCTGCAATAATCGCGACAGGGTTCGCACGGCGTCTGGTCGGCCTATAATTGCTGTATCACTACTAACAGTTTCACGGTTTCGATAGGTTGATAAGCTCCGTCTGTAGCGTTTTGAGTGGAACATCACTCAATGTCAGTAAAATTAAGATCATGGAGGGATTTTAATGTACTAGTAGTCAAGTTGTGTGCTCATTAAATCGTACTATACTATGAAGTGAACACCTCTAACGTTACATTACTAGACCTAAAATTTATCGAAGATTAGTAAGACATTCACTACAACACAGTTACATCGGTACCTGCGTGTAGCTATCGATTCTAGATACCACGTAGTACTTGTATGGGCATATGGGGTCAACAGTTACCAACTGAGACCGCACGTACCAGCCAGCCAGCCGGGCTGGCTGGCTCTGTATATTTTCATCGCTGCTACATTAGAAGGCTTATCAATCATACATATTCAGTAACAGTTAATTCTATGACTCTGACTTCTGCTATGACAGCCTCCTTGCTTGCTTCCCCATTGAGCTCTAAAACTTGTAGCCGAATGGTTGGATGGTGTGTTCCAAAACATATTATTAGATTGTAATTGATCCAGGACTGGCCATTATTGTTTGTCTTCACTTGCCCATTAGGCAAGTGAAATCTTCAATGTCCATTTTTTTTTTCTTGCCCCAAAATGTTGCCTATATTAGTTGACTAATGTAATGCGATTTCATATTTTACATGTGGAAAAAAAAAAAGTCACTTTCCTATCAGACAAGGAACTTTCTGCAGTCAGTTATTTTCAGTTGTCATCATTACAATTTCACTTGCCCTGGTTATGTGGGGAGGTACCGGTACTAATGGCAGTCATTATTTGTGATTACCGGTATTTGTTTTTCCCAAGAGTTCCTACATGCATCTAGTTAACCACATTCTTGCGGGCCTACATAAACAATTTAAAAAAAAAAATTCAATTCCTCTCTGTGCCATTATTACATGTACTTACAGGGTTCATCTGGCAGCATTGCACTACAGTGTACTACACAAATTCTGACAGACAGTGAGCTCGATAAGAGGTGCAACAGGAGATCTGCTCTACCGGATTGTGAAGACGAACAATCCTGGCTCTTCTAGCGTGAAGGTTTGTAAAGAACAGCGTAGATATTTTATGCAATATTGGAAGAAAATGAATTCACATTACTCAGAGGAAAATATTAGAATGGCACAATTTGTGAACTACACATCTTGTTATTTGTTTGTCTCTGTAGAAGCATGGCTTTCTTGACCACTGAGTACACATAAAATGATCAATTTTAAAAGGTCTAGACATACGTTTTCTCTTTTTTGGGGGTGGGGGGGGGGCAGGTCTTATGCCTGTTCCACTAATCAGAAATCATAGAAGGGAGGCAGTCAGTTGTCCATTCTGAAGACCAACACTCCACCTGCCATGCTATATGACCAATGGCTACTTGTGCATTCTCAAGTCAAGTCTTTGCATTGAGGAGGGCAAACCCCAATTTTTATATGAATTTGCAAAGATTTTTGATGTCATTATCAAAGTGGTGGTGTCTGTTCATGACACCTCAAGAAATGTGTTGCTAAAAACCAGTGCTATCAACTTAATTCCATCTATTTTGTGTGTCTCTTTGTTTCTTTCTGTTGAATTTTCTACAGCACAGGTTATGATGTCCTTTCTGCTGTTGTGGAGTACAATGACAAAACTCCTGCACCCTGCCAGCCTTCAACGCCTCCCCTTGTGAATGCCTTTGAGTATCATCCAAGGGAGGAAGTTATTGAACATCAAAGGAGACAATTTGCACAGTCTGACAAATGATCTGATGGGTTCAGGAATCCTTGCAATTGAGATTGAAGTTCATACAATGTATTCAATACTTGATACTGTGCAAATAGTGTTTAATTGTTGCGGAATGATGTTTCAGAAGACTATTTTCATCTGTTCTTATGTCAGATGGTAGATACAAACACTCAAAATTTTGTTACACATACCCTGCATTCTTATACCTTCTATTCATGAGTGATCACTGTTGTATTGTGTCTGTATAACGTGTATGTTGCATTTCATCACAAACAATATGATGCCAATTTGATATAGTGTTTCAAAGATCATTTATTTGCCAGTTGAATATTGTCCTTTTAATAGCAAAATCACAATTCATTTACAATACAACAGTCATGTGGATACAAAAGGAAAACTGTATTTTTTTTTGTTGATGTTTGAAGCATACATGGCCATTTTTATGGACAGATGAGCTTGCATGCTAACACAATTCTCTAGAGATATTCAGTGTTGTAATGGTAAGTTTAGAAGATTTCTACATGAATGCTGTCCCACACTATGATTTTACCATTGAATGTTTGCTGTTAAGATTAGAGCTCACTCATATGATCAAATATTAATATCTTTGACAAGGTAATTTAGAATAAAATGTGTATGCATTATAGAACACAACACACTCAAAAAGAGATGGAGAAAAATATTGTAGTTTTGGGAAGGAATGCAATAATTTACTCTTGGTATATGATTCACAAATTTATGAAAAAGGAGCACAAGATGTGTGTCTGTAAGGCATTAGCATTTTATATAATCTTCATCTGACATGTTGAAGCAGACTGGGGCCCTGTTACTCAAGTTCTGAGACTTGGAATGCCTCCACAAGGGGGGGGGGGACCAAATTCATAATGCAATGCTAAGTCTAGTTGGGGAATTATTCTGTTGATTTCTATAATGGTTCTCCATACATAATCATTGAAGTCAAGCATTAAAAGTTAAATAAGCATTGTTTTTTTATGAATATGGTGTCAGGTCTCTTTATGAAAGAACAGTTTCAAGGTCACTCAGTTTAAGAAAATTTGGTATGAATTGATCTTGCTATGACTGGGACTCAGACATTCATAATCATTCATATCACATCTGCATGCAGAGGTACTTTTGAAAACGTGCACACAAGCAAACACCCACATGCACATATGCTCACATATACATTCACACATTTTTACACATTTTAAAATATTGTGTGAAAGATTGAATAACATCACTCACCTGTACTGTTTTGTATATTTACACGTGCAACACATGTATTATGTTATCCTGAATTTGAGTTCTGTAATGTCACTGATAAGATTTATGTATGAGGAAAAAAATCACAAAGCTTTTGATTTAATGTTACATGAGAATGTCTCATAGTATTGATATGAAATATACAGTATGTACATATATGTGCAAAAGATAACTCTTCTGGGCTGATTTGATTTCAAATGTGGATGTCACTCATGCATGCTTGACTGATCAGCTGTCATTGTTCCAGTGGAATAAATCCCATTTTGTTCCAACATTAGGATATGGAGATAACACACTGGTAGGGTTTTACAATCTCATTCCTGTAAGTACACTCCCCCATCTTTTCCTCATTCCCTGTGACTAATTTTCTTTAGTCTCCTATCTATACACACATCAACACACACACACACACACACACACCCTTTGCCATACTACATACATACCCACAAATACTTTCAATCAGGCATCATTGGAACACTCCCACCAATATCAAATTGCATACAGCTAGATGTACAATTCCATAGAAATCTTACTTAAATACATTGTATGTGCATACTAGTATCTATGAGGGGATATATCTATCCATTCTATGAAGGGGGCATCAGACAAACATAGGGCAAATATATCAATGATATATTAGTCCTATGTGTGTCTGATGTTGGTGTGTGTTTGTGCATGTTTGTATCTGATATGCCAGGCCTGGATATGCATCAGTGTACTGAGGGTGTGTGTATATGTGTATGTTTTTGCATTTCCATGGGTCTGTATGAAGCTAATCCATTTCTTTTTGTATATAAGGATAACCAATTTACACTACCGGTACATGTACTGTATTACTACAACTACAAATGTATGTATAGAAAACACAACACACTTTTTTTTTCCATTTGCTCACAAAATATAATTAGTGTAATCAGCTGGAAGGAATGTTTGACAAATGTATACTGGTTCATGACAGAACATTACTATATGAGCCAGTTACATTCCAGTTCAATGAGTTCGTAACTAGACTTGGTCCTGTTCTCTAAATAGAGGCTGTGAAGCTATTGCCGGAAAGGCCACAGTATCTTAATTGTATCAGATCATTATCTATTTCTTCTGACCATGACTGACAACATAGCTGTTCAACGTGTCAATTCTACACAATCAAAATTATCTTCACTTGTATGGTTGTGAAAGTGTGATTTTCCAATTGCTAAAACATGCAGTAGGCCTACATTACAAAAGAGAGAGGGAGAGCATAGCAAGAGTAAGAATTGAGACAAGAGTGCATTTGACATGCAGCCGAACCTTGTTATAATGAGGGTCAATGGGACCAGAGATATCACCCCTATATATAAGATCTTGTTATTACTACAGTTTGTCATATCAGTGCTTATAATATTGAGGTTCCACTGAACATGCATCAATAAATTACAACAAAATAATACATGATCATTTGTACAGAGAGGCTGAAGTCCAACAGCATGTTTCCCAGTTGTGTGCCTTGATGAGTGGGTGTTGGAAGCTGCATATCATCAGTATGACCACATAATGGACAAGGTGTCTGACAAAGTATGCATGTGACTTTCGCAATGTACAAACTTATCTGATGCATTTCTACAACCATGTTCCCGTTAAGCAGATCGCAATGTGACAAGTCACATTCTACACCCAATATCAGTGCTGCATATACAGTCTTATTACAGCCTATGCAAAATGAAAACGTGTCACTCTTTCTGATGGATAAGTTTATCACATTTTCCTCACAGCAGACGATGGCAGTAGGACTCTCACATTTTGGCCCACAAATTTCCAGCATCATCTCACCAGTTGCCAGTGTATGCAACATGTCTTGATCACCTGATATAGAAACAAAAGTGAAACGAAATCATGGAATGCAAAAGGAGTAAAATTTGATAATCCTTTTATATGACATCATGTGTTCATCTAGAAATTTATCTTGAGAATAGGATTTAAATTAGACAATGTGAATGGGACCCATGGAGTATGGTAGTCATTATTTTGGGTACCTGGTACAACTGTATAATGGCAGCATAAAATAATAATAATAATAATAATAATAATAATAATAATAATAATAACAATAATAATAGTGTAATAATTGACAGTGCTTATACAGCGCATAACACAAAGTGATAATGTCCCTATGCACTCAAGAAATAAAAAATGAAAAGATTATACAAATATATCCTACAAGGCTACATGTACTTTTGCATTATCTACGAAGACAGGTCCGATATATTTGAATAAATTACTGGAGTGCAGGACTGAAATCACACATGGTGAATTAGATATTGCATTCTTTTGATGGGTGCAATTGCAAATTGGCAGTATAAACAGCATATTGTCAAGGGAATAAAAAATGGCAAATTTGCATTATTTCAGAAGAAAAATTGAAAAATTTGACAAACAAACTCACTCATTATCTGTGGCATCCGTTTTGGTTCTGGCACCTTCTCCATACTGTTGAGCATATTGGTGATAAGCAGCTTCCAACACCCATTCACCAAGGCAAACGGTGGAAAATCCTGGGTGTGCTGTTATACAGTTTATTTGAGCATCTGCATGTCGGCCGGTCGTTGTACTGCTCGACCTCCTCTAAGACCGGGTCAGCCTTGTGACAGCACAATGACTCCCGTGTTGTAGGCATTGGCACACAGTTCCCACATTGGCACCTGAAGAAAGAAATACAGGTAAATTCAGGTTTACTTGTTGTGTAACTTAATTAGTTTTAGTCATGTAGTACTGAGCTGCCACACAATGATAAATTGAGACCAATCCTTCAAGTTCAACATGCCAACTATTGCCACAGAGATTTACATCTACACCAGCCTCTTCAGTACTTTAGTCTTTAGTGACTTTACTGTCTTATCCACACATTCCAAATAGCAGTAGGCCTAAGTCAATAAGCAGTAACTAACTGTGGCATTGGTAAAAACCTGTACATTGTAGAGAGTCTAGAGTATTATTACAACTTACAAGCAGCAGTTTTGTACTTCCAACATTTGTGACTTATACTTTTTTCTGGCCTATACAGATATACTACTGTTATTACTACTACTACTGTTACTAAGGTTATATAGAATATAGACTCTCAAGTAGATAATTACCAATTGTTATTCCCCAATCTTGCGGGCTCGTTGTCATCACCCCGTCCCCTGAGCTTCCTCACCGCCGACTGCTCCGGGGGCGGGAGGTGCAGCGTCTGGTTCATACTATACGGGAGTAAACCCAATCGCTGTTGAGGCCGACCAACGCCAACGGCTGCTTCTCCTGCTTGATCGGGGATCTTCGTCCTCACCATCTCGCTCGACATCCGACTCTGACTCCCTCTCTGACTCACTCGAAACGGTAGCGGGGCATGAAATGGGCGACTCGATCTCGTCGTCTGAATCCATCATTTATTCACACGTATTTTAGAACTAAAGCTACACAGGTCAGCGACAGAGCTGCTAGCTAGAGCTAAGCTGAGGCGAGCGCTAGCGCTATAAGATACTCACGATCGATATAACATTCTAACATCTACCTACCTTGGATCGAGATATCGATATAAATTTAGACTGTTAACCAGTGTCCCGTAACAATATGTCGTTACGACCTGCACACGCACTCACCAGTTGCAATGTACATTCAGCAGTTAAGACGCTGTCACACACGCCTACTTGTCTTGTTTCCTGAAGGAAATGTTTAGTTTTTTCCAAAATGTAAACATGATCCGAAATGACAAATTATTATAGGTAAAATACTTGAAAAATGTCCGAGTCGCCATTAAGTCGCTTCTGGAATATATAAACAACATATTTAAATCCTTTCTTGGGATGTGCTACTTGCAAAAATTGTGTATTTTGTGATTCAAAAGTAGAAAATCTATCTATCATTGACACGCTAGGGCAATGGTGAGAACTTCTTGCCTTCGCGGGGGGCTTCCTGTTGGTACGTCAAATCGCACTAGCCAATCAGCGGACAATTTTAGGGGGCGTTCCCACATTTGGGTGGTTTTAGAGCGATTTCTGACTACTGGTTACTTTTTAAAATCTAAAAATGTCGAAATCGTGTTAGTGGACCTGTATAGAGTCTTTGTAGCCCCAATGTTCACCCTAAAAGACCCGCCCTTTAAAGTCTATGGTACAAAATTCGCTTATAACGAACACGGTTATAGCGAAATTTCCGTTATAACGAAGTCTTTTCCGAGCACCACAGACAAAGAAAAACAAAAGAAATGTGCTCCGTTATAACGAAATGCGAATTGCTTTCGAAAATACGTAGCGGAACAAGCATTTATAGCGTCTCTGCATGGGTGAACGCTTCACACCACTGTGTGTAATTGTTCGATCCTTGTGTCACACACAGTTTCTGAGGGGAACTTGCGTTTATTATTGTAATACAGTTATCCCATCACATTTCATATAGCTTTGCAGTGTATAATGAGTATTCAGCAAACGTAATATACGTGGTTCCTTGTTTTCGTTATATATTGTATCTGTTCGGTTATAACGAAATTTCGTTATAACGAAAGAAAACTGCCGGTCCCGAGCATTTCGTTATAACGGGAGTGCACTGTACTTGTTGCCAGGACCACATAGATGGCATCTCGTAATTTCATGATTGCAAAGAATGCACCATATTTCCCCTGGGCTTTTGGCTTTGCAGGAATCTTTTTGTGTCACAGCTCCTCTTTGTTTTCCCCTTGGACGCCCATGTTACCGCGGACGAGTTCTTCCGTGACAGTGTGATGACAATTGAACACCACAGAAAATGCCTGTTTAAAGTCTACGGTGCTCCGATATAGAGATTGACGTCTTGACGGTAGCTTTATTCATGCTAAACACATATCATACAAAGTTTGATACAAAATATATGGTAACTCAAGGTTAAAAAATACAAAGGGGAGTGTCGATATCAAATACATTTCCGAAACGTACAATTGAAGTAAATATCAAGTAGACTTTACTCCAATAATTGAAGGTTTGCACTCGGCTGTAATTTGGGCGTAGTTTCCACGTGCAAAACCCTCATAGATTTACAACTGAAGTCAGTTGCACTGATTGCCATCATTCGTTTCTATTTGAAGTAAGGTAAGATGTGACACCTCAAAAAGAATGGAGAAGAGTGAAAAAAATACTGTAGTAAGCTGAAAGAGACAGGCAAACTGTATTTTTATTGAAAGATTATCTGTAGTATACCTAGGAGAGTAGACTAGCATTTCTTCGGGCTCTGCGACGTGTTTTGATTGACATCCGATGCTCAGCCAATAAAACTTCGAGAGTTGACGACTGACAACTGCCTTGCCACACCCGGTTCCACGCCTCTATTCGGAGGTTTCTTACTAGACGTGTTTTTAGTCAACTTGACTTCCACATCGTCGCGCCCTCTATTGACTGCCAATCACTGATTTAGGCTAAAAATACGTCGCCCGCTAGACTAAGATAGGCCAGGCAATTGATTCATGTGGCATTGTATCATGATGTCTTTATGATGGTAATTGCTTTTCGCCGTCCCTTCTTAGAAAACAAGCGGCACATTAATAGTACAGGCAGTCAGGGCTTTCGGGCTCTCTGAAGGGCTATGGAAAGGGCTTTCGAAAGGGCTATCGAAAGCCGTTTAAACAGGGGAAAGTTGATAAACGCAGCAGACGAAAACAAGCGGCACATTAATAGTACAGGGGAGTGGCCAGGGCTTTCGAAAGGGCTATCGAAAGGGCTTTCGAAAGTCATTTAAACAGGGGAAAACTGTACATGTGTTCCTGAATTGCTGATTTCACTGTGTCTACTTGAGAGTTCTAACACAATACAACAGCATGGAGAGTGGTGGTACATGTTCCTGAGGTGGAAGCACCGTTCCTGAGAAGACCAACTAGCAAGCCGTTGGATTTCGGGTATATTGGTAATGTAACTTGTCGCATAGTCCGTGCCCAATCCAAGTTCCAGTCATCGCCGTTGGATTTCGGGAAAAGTGGTAATGTGACTTGTCGCATATGCCCTGTGCCCAATCCAAGTTCCAGTCGTCGCCTGAGGAAGTTGGTAACGGTGCGATACAGCACTTTACCCCGTGCCATCAACGATACCTGTGCCACCATATGGTTGTGAAAGGTGTTCCACGTTAGCGTGACTGGGTTGGTAGCAAGAGTTGGTAACAAAACTTGGTAACAAAACTTGGTAGCAGAACTTGGTAGCAAGAGTTGGTAGTAAAAGTTGGTAACAAAATAAGTGTACCAATTTAACATCCTCTACAAGTGACACTCCTACCTGTTGGGAGTGTCATACTTTAAGTGATGCTGAACTTGGTATGTGTGCTGCTTGTGTTGGTGAGCTGCTTCTGACACAACATAATACATGGTAGCGTACAGACTAGTAGTTTTAATAATTTAAAAGGATCGTTGTAAACTGCAACAAAACGAACCCCGCCTAGTTACTCGGCCTCCTGACACGGCTCGCGGAGGCATTTGTACAAACAGTCAAATACACTCTCTTAATTCACGACGAGAACGCGAGTTCGTCACAATATGCATATATTGGCATTTAACTAGACCCTTTTGTATAAGATTTCGGAACTTTACAATTAATGTTAAGTCTTCAACTAATAATAACCATCAGTCATTTCTTGGCTTTGATATGCTATGGAAAGTGTTACGGTAGCTACCTTTCATTGCAGACTTACCGTACGTTATTTGTAAAATTTGCATTTCATGATTAGTTGAAACAATATATTACAAACTATGTGCAGATGTACGAAGTGAAAAAAGGAGTGTTCAGATGCAAACCGACTACTGAAGGGCCATGAAATTTTCTCATGGTCACCCCTCCCCCCCCCCCCCCTTTAAAAAAAATAGCACTGCTGAATCCATACATCCACATATATGTGTGTGAAGTTCTTAGCATATACATCCTACAGAAAGATCACACAACATCGGTCAATTATACTATTTTTTCAACCTGTTAACAGGGGGGGGGGGGGGCACATAAGTGATCTTTGAGCCTAACTGACTGCAATTACGATAAACCAGAACTATATTCTGAAAATGTCAGCACTTTTTATCTCCTGAATTCCCAAATTAACAGCCGAATTCTTCTGAGATTTGACTGGACACAAGGAAGCTCTTAATTTATTATCATACAGTCCCAGAGTCTATCTCATTACAGTATCGCTAAGTCATGACATCACGCCATATCAAGAAAAAACAATAAACATAACGTTGTGGCAGATGATGATAATTATAATGATGTAGGCATATCATCAGACGGCCGGTTATCACTCCTCTTTAGAAAATCAGAGTATTTTGAAAATATCTATTGTGCTATCAATAGAGGGTGTATAGCCCAGCATTGCTTCGCCAGGCACACATTCTTAAATCCAGGATTAGAAACAGCATCTTTGGTAAATGCGTCTTTGTCCACGGACGTTGATCACTAACCGTCTTGCAAAGATTCGGAACATTATCCGTACCTCCGTTTGAAGCCGAGATGCATGTAGACAAAGAGGCTAACACCATAATCGCACAGTCTCTGAACACCATGTTTCGAATTCACCTGAATAAAAGCCACTCTGCCGCACAAATAAGATAGCCTCACAGCGTACTTGGTTGTGCTCAGACCCATGCGACGGACCCCATCGAACGGCTATACACTCTCACCGATGTCGGTCAGGGCTAATGACAATACCCTTTCTCCGTCCTCTTCCGCAATGTCCGAGCATGTCCTGAAACCAGAGTCCATCTGGACGGAGGATGGTACGGTGACGGTGGACTGGATATCCAAGGCCGTGGTACTGATGCTGTCTCCCCTGCCCTGGCCGATCATCTCAGCGTAGCGATTGCTCTCTCTGAGAAGATTTTTTTCATTGTGCTTCCAGTCTTCGTGTGCTGTCTGTGGGATCATGGATGGGTTGTCCACTACCGAGGAGTCCAGATAGTAGTCATGGTGACTGTTGGAAAGCCTTCCAATATACATAGTATCAGTGTCGGTTGCTAACTCTATAATGCAAGAAAATTAGAAACATATTGGCCACGAACAAGTTACAATTAAAATACCTGCATTTACATCAGCCTTGGCAGTGACAGTCAGTCAGCCAGACTTCTATTTAAAAAGGACCTCCAACAGAAGAAATGACATAGAAACTGACAAAAAATATACAATACTATACTTTGCAATCACAAATGACAATTTGGAAAGCGATAGGATTCAGCGCATCATACCAGAAGAATCAAGCTGATATGATAATATGGTGATGGACATGATTCTCACATACACTTTTCATTTTAATCCCATAATTCAATCCATTGTCAATCTTTTTGTGAAAAACCACAGGCCTCTAACGGAAACAGGCTTTTGAACAATGTTCACTCTTTCCTGCGATCTGAAATGACTTTCTAAGGGTTCTCATGAGTTAAAAACATGAAACTTGGTATTTTCGGCAATCCGATCCAAATCTTAAATAATGGCAAAACCAACAATCATTAAAATGCATCCTAACCTCACTAAAATCCGTTTAATATTTTGACATATTTACCAAATATGTTGAACTTTCATAATAAGACCATAAACTTTGTCCAGATGGACACAAAGCAGTTTAGTCAATTGAAGACCTGAATATAAAAATGACCCCAAAGTCCAATTTTTGGTCAAATTTAGTTTGACATGGGAAATTGTATCTAATGCGTGGACTTATCTTGTGTATAATCCTATAATTACCCCCGGAAGTGCCTGAAATGAATGAGTTAAATCTTATATGAATGTAAGAATGAAGGACTTGGGTCATTCTTACATTCATATTATAGCGCCCTCTCTCATCCTTCCGTCTATCATCTCTATAGCAGAATATCATGTATATGATTCAAAGAATGACCCAAGTCCATATGATTCAAAGAACGACCCAAGTCCATCACACAAAATGACCTCTCCACAATTAATGTAAATGTTAATTTTCATAATAATATATGTTCTAATTTGTATACACAATGTTGCCTTCCTATCACAGTTAAATAGAATATTATTGGACAAATAAAAAAGATATGAAGGTTTTTTAAGTTTACTCGAAATGGTGTTCCATGGACTTGGGTCGTTCTTATATTCAGATACTCAATTGTCCATGCATATCAAATGAATAAATTAGCGGGAGAGAGGGCGTAATTAAGGAATCTTCTCAAAGGATTCGTGAAAAAATCTAGGAAGTGTGCAATTTGATCACAAATTCAGAAGATTTAGCTTTGTTAAGGAGTGCATTATTGCTATTGCTGTTATTGTCTTTTGTTTTATTGTTACAGTATTTTCAAGAAAGGCTGATCGCAGAGAAGGATTTGCATAAACTTTATGATTACGAGTCATCACCCACGTATCACCCTCCTCTTTGAGTGTCTGTATAAAACTGAACAGCGTGTGAAAATCAATTAAAGGGATGGCATAGTATCGGTTGAGATGATGATTCAGCTTTTAACGCTTTATACTTAAAAATGACTTTACGAAATATGAAAGAGCATACAATTCTACCATAGGAGACATTCAAAATTTGCTTGATGAAAATCGATTTTGAAATGGCTGAGTTATTCCAAAACAAAGTAAAACAAGGCGATCCTTTAGGTGGGTCCCATCTTTTATTAGAATCGCTTTGTTTTGGATATCTCAGCCATTTCAAAACCAACTTTCTGCAAAGAAACTTCGAATTGCTTTCAGAATTATATACTCTTTCATATTACATGAGAGGTTTCTCATTATCTCAAAAAGTCATCATCAAAAATCGTTGGAAACCTGAAGTCCCATCTCAACAGAAACTGTACCAACCCTTCAGGAACCGGATGCACAGCTACAACCATCAGTTTGACACTTACCGTAGCGTCCGTTGTTGCTGTGGATGCTTGATCTAAACGAGGGCTCGATTACTGGACCGTTACGTCTGCCTATCACAACGCCGCAGCATGCATCATGCAATTTCTTACTGCAGGCCATGGCTGTCACTATCAGGACCAGCAAAATCCCACCGAGGCATCCGCTAATCACGTACAGAATGGGTGCAAACCCTGGCGGCGAAGGAATGTTGTAGCTGCTGTCCTCTCTAGGTGTTTGTGAGGTGTGAGTTGTGGCAGTACTAGGCGGCGGAGAGGATGATTCACGAAGAGGTGGCTCGTACAGAGCTGGCCGGGTTAAGGCAGAGAAAAGGAGGAAGACAGCCGAGAAACAAACTCACTAGTCAATAGCTATTTTTTCCCCTACTTCTTTGAGAAAGTAGAGTAAAAGGAACACATTCTGGGTGATTAAAGGTTGGTTTATCTCAAATCGCCACACATTAGCCATGCCATGACTGTCAGAATTGCAGTATTGTTCGAAATTTGATAATAAAGTCTCAATCATCACCAGTTGCACACTTTCATGGAACGCAATAGCTGATGGAAAAACTGATTAGATGGTGCAATATCACTGAAAGAAATATCTTATGAAAGGAAACTTTGTGTTTGACTCAAAACTTCAGCATCAAAGATAACTATCCATCAAAAATAGCTTTCGAGATTAAGGTCTTATACAGGCCTTTCTGGGATGTGTGTGTGCGGGGGGGGGGGGCGGTAGCTCTGTTGTTGCCAATTGTGTGTAAATAACGTGATTTTGATTTGATTTGATTTAATAAAATATATAAATAGAAAAAAAAATCTCACCTGGTATCGTGATGGTTCTCGATGACGTATATAATCTGCAATCATCGCATTCGCTCACCTTCATCTGCCCGCGTGTGTGAGTGTGCGTGTATGTGTGTTGTGAGTGTTTGAGTGTGTAAGAGAGTGTATGTGAATGTATGAAAAAGAGGGAGACAAGGAAACACAGTGTCAGGAATTTCAAATCCCCATGAAATATTGCAGCCATGATCATCATCTCGACAATGCTCACTATTTAAAAAGAAAATGGAAAGGGGGGGGGGGGGGGGGGTGAGGGGACAAGATGTCCTCATGATATACTTCAAAACGTGAGAGGTCGATTTTATGTTCAGTGCAAACCTTTTTGGTAAAGACATTCAAAAGTGAAGTGTTACTGGATATGGATGATTAATGACAGAACAGGAAAATAATGTAAATTTCACTGTTTAACGTAAACATCGCACCAACGGAAAGAGAAAAAAATACCCCATTGTAAGATATAGTGCATCTCTTTCTCATATAGCATACCAGGGCGAGGTATCAAGAAAAGAGACCCGCAAGTCTCACCTGATCGAGTACCGAAAGTTAACCTTCAAGGCATTCTTGCAGACAGTTACCTAAGAACATAGCAAATTTGGGAGGAAGGAGCTTTGAGGGTCTCCATGGGGCATTGCGTCCAAAACACACTGACAAAAATACCTGCCTAGTACTGTATGTAAAAAGCTGGTCCCACACCCAACTCAGTGCAGGCCAGACCACTGGATCTACCATAGATAACCTTGAAAGAACACTCGCTAATGTATTTACCCAAATGAAATGAAATGAAATGAAATGAAATGAAATGAAATGAAATGAAATGAAATGAAATGAAATGAAATGAAATGAAATGAAATGAAATGAAATGAAATGAAATGAAATGAAATGAAATGAAATGAAATGAAATGAAATGAAATATATTATTTCTGGTTATAAAGTGATTTTTTAAAAGATTTTCAAAGATTTTCAAATATGGGGGTTCTTGGTTTCCCTGGAGACCCCATCAGGGTGGTGGCATGGTGCCCATTTGCATTTTATAAGTATATACTGTTACCCTAGTAGTAATGCTTGTCAGGTTTGGTGACAAACTTCAGCATCTGTTTTCAAGAAGAAGATGAAACTGTGAAAGTTAGGCTCCAAGTTGTCCCCTCCCCCTCTCCCCCACCCCCACCCCCCCCCCCCCCCCACTGTCTCGAATCTGCCATGAACAAACTTGAAACTAAAGTCACTCTAGCATTATCTTTCAGGTTATCAAGTCTGGTTGTAGAGAAAGTATTTGTAAAGACTCTTTAATTTGATGGCTTTGTCCGTCTCCTTCCCCCCGAAAAAAAAAGGCATTGTGCATGTGGGGCCCCAAACGGGAAATTGTGCCCATTCATACTGATACCGTATATTCTACTCTCTATAAATAAAATATCTGTCAATTTTGGTGTAAATGAGACCTCGCACTTTGTTTATAAAATTGAGAATGTGAAAATTGGGCACCATCTTGATTACCCCGGCCCATATCCTTATCATCTGCCTTGAAAAAAAAAAAAACACCTTAAAGGGGATGGCTAGTAACTGATCAGTGGGAATCAGTGGTAATGCTGAAGGATGATTGTTCCATCCTTGTGGGATTCATTTAAGAGTACATTATATATCTATTGTTGAGTGAAAATCATTTGCTTCAGAATGGTCTCATTATTTACCTAATGTGCAGTTTAATGTTTCCAGGTTAGCGTGCCTGGTCAGTGACGGGGCATTAATCTTCACATTACTTGATTATGAGACCGTTCTGAAGCAAATCATTTTCACACAACAGTAGAATGTACTCTTCAATGAATCCCACAAGGATTGGAACAATCATCCCTCAGCATTCCCACTGATTCCCACTGATCGGTTACAAGCCTTCCCATTTAAAACCACAGCCACCTATCTTATAATTATTCATAGCACTCGCTGATCATCCTTCTGGTTCTATAGAGAAGAAGATTTGTAAACATTCCTTGATTTGACGGGCTTTGCCTCCCCCTACCAACAATTAGGATATTAACTCAATTCTGATCCTGATAAGTATCAAGTGATACCTGAAAAACTGAATTGATGAATTTACTTCAGTGGACAAGAGCTTATGAACTGTCAATAAATTTGGAAAAATATATATATATATATATATGTTTTTCAGTATTAAACTCGCTGGAAAATCTACGAAGAAATATTTTCCGCGACGACACAATCAAAGAGGAAATTCCTTCAATCAAGTTCTTATACGTTTGATTCTTGACAATAAACTCACCTGGAATTTACACATTGATTCTATACGTCACGTTATCTCCCCTCCCCTTCCTCCTCCCCCCCCCCCCCTCCACCACACACGCACACACTACGCAAATACTGCATGTTGCATGCTTCTGAGTCCGACAACCTAAAGAGGCTCAGAGGCTCAGTACCCCTAAAAAAAGAAGAAGAATACTTCCCATAGATATATGGACAAGTGCATGAATATACAGGTTTAAATCTGTGAATTTCTCAGTAGACACACATAATATCTAAAAAGAAATAAAAATCACAAAGAATACACAGGCGTACATGACAGATTCAATGTCTGTAGCTTACTTAGGTACAAGAATCAACTCAGAGGTCCTTGAAGGAAAGCCAAACCCAGAGAGCAATGTGGACTGAGTGAAAGCTACATTATTAGAACACATCATTGAAAGTTTGAGAAAAAGTGGACAATCGATGCAAAAGTTATGAATTTTTAAAGTTTTGGTGTTGTAATACCTATATATTAAGGAAACTACTTCAGTTTATGACATCATGTGTGGACAACAATATAAAGAAAGTGTAAAGAAAATTCAACATACTTTCACTTTTCTACCTTAATGAAGGAGCACTGGACTTAAACCTCTTTCAAAAAGCAGAGGGAATGATAATGCCCTTAACATTTATGTGAATAACAAGATGAAGGAATGTGTAATTTTCATTCAAAAAATGATTTTTTTGGGGGGGGGGGAGGGAAATTGCTCTTTGGGTTTTGGTTTCCTTTAAGGTAAGTGGTTTCGCAGCTCAGAAATATAATCTTTTTAAATTTACACCGAAACAAACATATAAAACAATTTCCAACTAAATCTAACAGGAAGCACATCCAGCCTACAGGATTTGCTTTTCAATTCAAATGAACGACAGATATTACCAAAGCACGGTAGGTGCCATCAGGAACGTCATCGAATTCCGCCTCATAATGACTCTGAAATGAAGTAGAGTTGTGTTTTGATTAGATGTCGCATCATGACATCCACATTGAATTATCTCCCAAATCATCTTCATTTAAGGGGGAAAAAATCCACAGATATACATGATGATTGAATGATTGAGTGAATGCAGCAATATTATTAGAGGACATCAGCGAAGTGTAAGGAACATTTCACGTTCCATTCATATTCCCTTGACTTGTTATCGACAAGGGTGATATGTCCCAGCTTTCTGACAGAAAATTGCATAAATTCTTCCCAATTACTGTAAAAGCACAAACTACATTGCCGTTATTTTTGTCACTTGTAGTGCTGAGCTACTTCCAGTGAATTTCGCAAGAATTCATTCAAAATCTTCAACATGGTGACGTTATTATTTTTGTGATAGCTTTAATAGTGGAGCGTGGAATATATGAATACACTATTTTCACACGCTGTAATATGCTATATGTGATATGTACTATGTAAAAACTATGGCAAGCCATATTTCAGAAGCAACAGGGATCATTAAAACAAACATGCAAGATTTTTCCAACTCCCATAAATGCCCAATTATCATTGTGAAGTTACATGTTGATCTGTGTCAAACAAGGTTAGTAGAGGGAGGTCGAAGTGTGTCTGTTGCGATCCTTCCCCTTGTGTGGCAGTGCCACTGCATTTAATTATGGGCCAATAAAGAAAAAAAAAAAGAAAAATGACACTCGATATTCTGAAGATTTGCTTATCTGAAATTGAAATAACGTTTGTCTGATTAACAAACCTTCAGAATAACAAACCTTCGGAAAAACTAACAATATTTCATTTCTGTTTATCAAAAAAACCTCGAAAAAAAAAAGATCATTACATCATTTTTTTGAATCAACGAGCCTTCGGAATAACGAACTGTAACCCCCCCCCCCCCCCAAAAAAAAAAATGATATTCTGTTCCTTTAATCATTTTTGTTCCCTTATATATTCCCTATGTCATTTGCGGTTTGAGTTGACTGAAAATGTTTATTTTTTCCCCTGAACAAGTTGAACAATCTGCTTTTGTTTGAGGTTATAAAGAGATAAAGAGAACGAAAGTTTATTTTCGCTATGTAATTCATGTCTCTCATTATGTTAAACTGGTCTTGTGCTATTGTAATCTTGAAGGGAATTTGGATATGAAAGACAATATGTCAATCTTTGCAATTTTTACTTTTGTGCCTTGGAGGACCAAAACAAATGTGTTCACTCATGCGTAAAGTTTCCCCTTGTATATTGACCTACTGGGTTGATAGTCAATTAAATAACCTTTGATATGGTATGATTACGATACGTTGATTTCTATCAAAATGTTCTATGAAAAAAAAGTGTTTACTTTCTTTCTTTCTTCTCTTTTTTTGCTGAGTGTATTAGTGACACTCCATTGTTTGAATTGTCTGTAACACTCTCACCAACTTCATTGATGAACAAACATCCTTTTCATTACTTTACATTACATCGCACTCACAATGTCGGTGTACTCAGGGCCAATTGGCTCATCATATAATGTGTAGCTATTCTGGAGGTACACCTCGTATCGCACATCAAGATAATCCCGGTCTTCAGCGGCTGCCCGCGTATTGACGACTACAGTTCGTGGTCCTAGCAGGGAGATCTCCGGCTTTTTCAGCTCCCAATCTACCATGGACACTGCAGATTACAACAAAGTAGTACGTGTAATTATCCTAACAATAAGTCAAAACATCGTATTTTGCGCGTTACAAAATTTCCGAATGTAGTTGGAATTATACTTTTGACAGTATGTGGCATGCGCTTCCTCATGAACATCAAAATGAACATTTTACTTATCAAACTACGATTTGAATTTACGACTGTCATTCAACGATTTCAAATCTGTAGACGACTATGTATGTAGCCAAAGCTTTATGCCTAAATCTCATACCCTTGCACATGGAAGCCCTATTAGTTTTTCATAGATTCAATGCTTGTTTATCTTAATTTCATAGATCGTTGATTCTTAATTTGACTAGACCAAACTTTTATTAGCAAAGCAACGATCTGGACAACATCCTGCAGAGAGAGAGAGAAAAAAAAAAAAACCTGCATGCGTGATTCGGTGCTGAAAGGGCGTTAAATAGTATAATTTCACTCCAGAACAATGGTGGCTCAGATAGATAGATAGAGCAATGACTAAAACAAACAAACAAACGGAAGTTTCATAAAAAATTGGTTACAAAACTAGATACCCACAGAATTTCTAAGGTTCAGATGTTGTCATCTAACAGAGCAATTAATTGGTCACACCCAAATACGCAATCTAGAAAAAAAACATGAAATTATGATTGTCGTCACAGCTTCCTCATTGGTTTTTGTGTACAAAGAAAGATATAGGTATGTTTTCGGTCTCCGATTTGACATCATGCAATCCCTTTCTTCCGAAGAGTCATTCTCGTAAAGCGATTTCAATACAATGAAATTTGATGCAATAGAAGCTTGATTTTTCGGTTTGCCAGCAATAAAAATAGAAAGAGGATACTAGTTTTAAGATTTAAGTTATCGGGAGTCAATAGGAGATTCGTGAGGATATGACATCATGATTTCTCTCATTCATTTGCATAGATGCAGTTGTGATTATACTTGCTCTTATAGATCGCATGAAACATAATTTGTTTATTTATATCATAAATACCAATGTTTTCTGATTTCAGGTCTAATATTAGTAAAACTTCGCCAATTTGTTTGTGTAATCTTATTCTACCGTTATCTACCAAAGCCAACTTAAACATGTCAAGACATTGAACTTTTTAATATCATTACTAAAATCATCAACTCACCACGACACAATGCAACTCTACCATCTTCGCTACAACCTGATGGACAGAAGGAAAGGATGAGAGAGTAAGCATGGATACTGACAAACCGATTAATAAAGAGATCATATTGGGGTGAATATATAGGGCATAATATGTATGACATGACATACACTCATCAACAGCCCTCACATTTGTGATCAGCCAAGACGCATATCTGCGTAACCCGAGGATTGAAAGTTCTTGTGTCCCTTTTTCAGTGCAAAAAAAAAAAAAAAAAAAAAAAAAAAATCAAATTCCTCTTCATAGGAGCTGATATTGTAGAGTTAGGTAGTTCAGACTTTTCATCGGAATAATAACATCGGAAATTTCTTTGTGATGGAGGGGAAACAATAAAAAAGAATTCCATTGAATTTATGCGGACCCCGTAAAAATCAAAAAGTTATTCTCGGTTTAAAAGAGGAGCGTATTCTCGAGTAGCATAGGGTTAGTTTTTTTTTTCTTCTTCTTCTTCTTTGTAAACCCTGAAGCGTGTTATTGTGACATTTCATACACATTTTTTTTAGAGACACTCTTCTTCTGCCGTTCAAAAATTCATGACGTTTACAAAATGTGTGGGTTTTTTTTAAAGGGTGTGTATTCAGTTCTGGTCGAGGTGAGAATTTAGCTTTTCACATTTTGCGAGATATTCAGAAACCACTATATGAGATGTCAAAGAGCATGCAATTCTAAGGGATATCAAAAGTTTATTTGATGAAAATCGGTTTTGAAGTCGCCGAGATATCCCAAAACAAGGTGAAACAAAGAGATCCTAATAAATTGTGGCCTGTAGTCTTTTATCATCATCACTTTTTTTGGATATCTCAGCCATTTGAGAACCAATTTTCATCAAATAAACGTTCAATCCTTCTTAAAAGTACATGCTCTTTCATATTTTATAAGAGGTTTCTCATTATCTCACTTAGGAATGTAAAAAACATGAATCCCCATCTCAACCAGTACTGTACAGCCCCTTTAAGAGAAGAGCTGAGAAAAGGCAGGGTAACACATGCCACTGGACCAGACTATGTGTGTTGAATCAGAGAAATAACAGTTAATCCGAGTGATTACTGGACGTAGAAAATTCTCACTATATCTAGCTAAACATAACTCACAACTACTGTCAACAACACATTGACACAACGATGACACCATTCTAACCACGAAAACTATAGCAGAAGTAGTAATAACAATAATGATTGACTACTACTACTACTACTACTACTACTATTTCTAATAAAAGAAATGTGAAGGTAATGACAATGACAATAATTTACAATCACAATCATCTGTATTCACGACAGTAATCATGGTCAAGAATTTCCCTCTAAACCAATGATACTATACTAGTGCTTTCAACCATTTTCACAGTAGCATAACGGAAGTCTGTTCCGGTAAAATTCTAGAGATCTAACAAGATTTTAGAATGATATTGATTTTAATCAATTGATTGGCTGAAAAGTATCGTGTGAACAGTATCATTTTTTTTTTTCATTTTACACAACAAATAACGCATACAGGGCGTTAGTAAAATCATTTAATCTCCTGAACTTTTTAACAGTCTAATCTTACTAGCGGACTCTGTCATGTGCATGCATTATTATTATACTTATGTACAGTATCACTATCTTCTTATTGCAATCACTTATGCCTAAAAGTGGTTGCTAGATGTACTGTCGCTTACTCACTTGGCAAACTGATTCTCTCTTCCACCCTGTTTGAATCTTTGATGTTTCGCGGTAAACTCCGAGCTATTACCGAGTACTCCTTCTCAGGAATTGAAAAGTTGCCAAAGAGACATCTCACTGAGAATTTAATCTAAACATAGTGATACAATGAAAAAGAAACCAAAACGAAACAAGAGGATTTACTATGATTGTATATATCAAGTAAATCTTCACACAGAACTCATGCGGCATATAAATGAGTTGTTCCTTGCTCTTGAAACAAGTAAATATGGACATTGGGAAGTATATGAAAAGATGAAGTTTCGCTTGTTTTCACAACACAGTTCTTCAACTGTCAATGTGAATATGTAAATGAGTGAGTTGCTGATGTCATCACCTTACAACTTTCGGTAAAGTTTGGACACGAACACGAAATTTCAAGTTTTTGTTTTTGTTTTTGAACAAACCCAATTGTGCCCCATCTGCAGTCTGATATATCCGACTGATCATTAATCTAAAGTTGTTCGGCAAGGAAAACATTATGTTTTACACTAAATAGCCTCGCCCACAAATTTTTCGTCATTTTTTTATTTTTAATTGTTTATACGGAATCATTGGGAAAAACGTGGGTTGATAACATCCTTAGTTTATACACTCAGCGGAATGTCTATATCAATTTCTTGGCAACTGTTCTGCAAAAATACAACGAAACTTCACAATTTTATGGGGGTGGGTGGGTCCAATTTGGATCACGTTTTCACTGTTGTGTACATAAAATTCACTGGTCGGGCATTCCTCTTTGACACTATAGTACACTATCACGAGGCTTGGGATATATAAATTAAGAGAGAAAATGAAAAAGAGAGAAAGCTTGTTTCCCTCTGACTCGTTCTTCATCATATTCCCATCTTCTTCTATTTTCTTCTAAAACACAACCTCCTACATTCATTTTCTACTCATTTTTTTTTTTTTTTTACCAACATGAATCGAAAAACATAAGGAGAGTAAACTTGCCCAGTGAGGACCTATAGCAGAATAAAATGTATTGACACGCAAAGTATGATTTGATGGAAATACACAAACACTAGTGACAGAAACTGATGAGACTGTAAAAAAAGAAAATTAGACTTCAGCTATGTTGCATTTAGTCTTTTATAACAACACATATGTTATGGTGATTGGTATGAGGTATTTTTGTCTCGATGTGGAATTATCCTAACACTTTGAAATATCAAAGCTTATGGGTTTCTAAGATTAAAGAGGGGCTTTAATATACCTCGGACAAAATAATTTCACCACAAGGCACTCCAGAATATGAAATTTTATCAGATTGTACATCTGTATAAAGAGCACTTAGGGAAGTTGAAATCTGAATCCAAAACGTATCAAGTGGAAAGTGGAAAAATGTGGTGGAAAGTTTTGATGAGAAGATACGTGTAAGTACTTCTGGCTGTTCTTGTTACAGATATCTGTAACATGGAACCATGGCTCACTGAAGTGTTCCTTTTTCGGTATAAAGATGTTCAACCAAGCAACTGCAAAGCCATCAAACCTGTATTTGTATATGAAGAGATTGCTTCCAAAAGGCGCTAAATCCATCATTTTCAGCAAGCTCTATATATACAGTGTGTATAAAAAAAAAGGCAACCCCAAATTTAGGATGCTACTATTTCGTAATTGTCAACTATATTAAGAACACACTGTTGGTTGTGAGGAAAAGTGCACTCTTCTTCTTTCCACCAGTAGGCCTACCTAATTGTGTTGACAAATGCCATGCATTTTCCAGGTTTGAGTGTCATCATGAAGGAACTGTCATTGCTTCGAGTGTAACAGTGTAACATTAAAAAAAGTTTCAGTCCAAAACATACTGTACTCTGAGACAGAATGTATATACACTCAGCAAAAAAAAAAAGAAGAAAGTAAACACTTTTTCGAGATCATATTTTTCATAGAAGATTTGGGTGAAAATCAATGTATTATATAGGATATTAAAGGTAATTTCATTGGCTATCAGGTTAGTAGGTTAATACAAAAGTAAACTTTACGCATGAATGAACACATTCATTTTTGCCCGCCAAGGCACAAAAGTAAAAATTGCAAAATTTGATAGGTTGTCTTTCATTTGGCAATGCCTTTCAAGATAACAATGACAACAAAAAGCCAGTTTCACACAATGAGAGACATGAATAAAATAGCAAAAACAAGTTTTTGTTCTCTTTATCTCTTTATAACTTCAAACAAAAGGAAAATGGGATACTAAAGGGGGAAATAAGAATTTTCTGTCAGCTTAAATTTCAAACAACATAGGAAGTAATGGCATAAAGATGATTAAATAAACATAATTTCTTTATTCTACTCTTCTTATTTAGTAATTTAAGGATTCATGAGATAAATTCAAGAACCTAATATTATTTACAATTTTCCTAATTTGAAAACAAATTGAAATTTCTACCATTTTTGTTAATATTGCTTCTTCTCTTATTTCATTGGATTATGGGTTTGACCTAAGATTCTTCATTTTTCTCCCTTATTTTTTGGCCTGTATTGATATTTTGGGCTTCAAATATATTATAGAGATCAAAGGTTTATTTTTGCAACTTAATTCATGTATCTAATTGTGTTAAATTTGTCTTTTGTTCTTATTTTTCTATGGAAGAGCACTTGCTCATGAATAACAACTTGTTCAATTTTGCAATTTTTGCTTTTGTGCATTGGAAGAGAAAAACAAAGATGTTCACTCATGCGTTTCCCTTTTTATTGACCTACTAGGCTGATAGCCAATTAAATTACCTTCAATATGGTATACAATTCATTAACTTTTAGCCAAATATTGTATGAGAAATATAAATTTGAAAAAGTGTTTACTTTCTTTTTTTGCTGAGTGTATTTTTCTTTTTTCTTTTCCTTTTTTTTTCTATTCGATATTTCTTGTGTCATATGCATAATATGGGCATGAGCACCTCCAATTCATATGCCGGTAGATTGAAAAAAAAAAAGAAGACTTGCAGTCTCTTCATTTGCTTTAAACGAACAATTGTTTTTTTTTTTTTTTTTTGTTGTTGTTGTTGTTAAATGATACACATGCAACAAAATCACATAATACAATTCATCGAAATTTCATATCACTTGTTTCATTAGAATATGCATCCTATACGGATAAGTTTCACTGCAAACATAAAAATATATCTCGACTATATAACTATGCAATCTGGTTTAAGACAATAATATTACCAAATATTACCAAAGAGTTCATCTAAGTTGCAGAAAGCGAGAACGATATTAAGCTCAGGTTCTTTATATTATATTTTTATTATACATGTTTCGGGATGTCACATACAAACTGCCATTTGTTTATATACATTCACTCCTACAATAACATTTTGGCTGGTCTTTGAAAAATCCAGGGTCGCGTGTACTCTTTTTACATTTTCAGCCAAATCAAAATTAATAGGTATTTTTGTCTTTTTAAATAAAACACAGACATTCACACTCCACTGGCATGTGCAATGCAAATGATGTCAACCTACCGGCATGGTGTAAGATTAGGCCTACGTGAACAAAGAAAAAAAAATACTACGATGCATTCATAATACAACAATACATTTAAAAATTAGCATATTATTTGTTGAATTTTCATATATTCATTCTTATTCCAAATACACCTCTCCCACCATATGGAGAAAGAGAGGCGGGAACAAGGAAAGGGGCAGCTGACTTCGAAAACGGGAGGTATACTTGCACAGTATTCACTCGCATAAAGCAATCTACACGGTTACTTACCAGCTAGAAACCTGATAAGTTGGCTACATGTGCATATAGTTTCTCTCACCATTACGCCGTAATTAAGTAAAAAGAAAAATCCACATTGATAGATAGATAGATCGATAGATAGATACGTAGATAGATGAATAGGTAAATAAATATATAGATAATTAAATAAATAAATTGATGAATAAATGAATATCCACTACTCGTGCAATTTGATGTCCGTTCACAGTTTAGCACGAATTTGTGAGAATGGTTCACGCGCGTCAAGAATGGTCACATGATGTGGCCACATGATATACTTACCCCTGCATCCGCCGGTGTCAAAGTCCGGTTGAAACTCATGGTGAAGCACGACTCACTCGACGAGCAGCCCGAATCCAGACATAGGACATTCACCTCGAAGCCGGTCAACTCGCTAATGCGATCTGCTGGACAGAGAGTGGACAACAATCACCGAGTTTTAGCAGTGGGAAACGTCCTTAGAAAAGTCATACCCCATTCTCTATTTCAGTTGCACAGAATAACATATAGGGCTACAAGCAAATTAAATGAAAAGAATTGTACAAGTTTCATTTAAATCCAATAAAATACAATGAAAGCCAGAGAATCACAACTTTTTCCTCGCTTTGGAATGTTTCAAAAGTTTTTACAAAGTGATAATGTTATTACCTCACAAGTCTTATACTAACCTAAACAGTATTCATCATAAGAATCGATGAAATCGATTAATGAAAGAACGAATACTATGAAGAAATTAAACTTTGTGTGTTAAATTACATTGGTACTGCGTTAATGATTTTTACAAAGAGTGACTCTTTCAGGAGAAAATGGGGTTATAATGGTATTTATGATAAACTTTTTTTTTTCTATAGGCGTAAACAATATTGCTTTACATGATTATTTCGTATTGTACAAACCAATGGGATATTAAATCATGGAAAGACAGAATTGCCTCAACTACATCGTAAATGTG
Organism: Diadema setosum; assembly: GCF_964275005.1. Lineage (NCBI taxonomy): Eukaryota > Metazoa > Echinodermata > Echinoidea > Diadematoida > Diadematidae > Diadema > Diadema setosum. Next base: position 14,907,772 of record NC_092686.1, on the reverse strand, counting down.
ACTGTCATTAACATCACTGTTTTGAAAATAGACAGCATTTGCACATAGATAATTTAAAGTACACCAGTTTGTTGTTGAAGCTGCCTGCACTTTTGTTGTATTGACCAATCAACAAGGAGCCCGTTTTCGATAGCCGACCTACCCTCTGAGGTATACCACTGAGAAGTAATGCTGAGGTAGTAGCGGTTATCAGGCCCGGGTGTAGCATCGGACTGAAGAGTGACATTTCTCGGGCTTCCCGGAGCTCCAGCAAGAGGCACAGGATTGCCAGATGCGCAAGCTGAAGGAATTAAGAATTGAAAAAAAAAAAAAGAAGAAGATGTGTTCTTTATCAACAAGCCATTCATTCGTCAACTTTATGTTCAATTCTCACAATGAAACTGGAAAAGGGGTCGCACCAAGAACGATTGGACAAGGGACAGCGATGAAAAAGCATTCATGGTTTAAAATAGTAAGAAACCATGAATTGATACCAATAAGATGAATTGACAGGTTCGGATTTTAAAAAAAAAAAATCAGTATGAAGAAAAAATGCCAGGGGTAATTACAACAAGGGTGAATTTTGTATTGTTTAAATGCCAGGAGAGAAAAAAAAATTGTCGAGAGAAAAAAAAAATGTCAAGAGTAAATCATGCCAAGGGTAAAAATGTCACAACGAAAATGTCGGGGGGGGGGGGATGCCATGGGTAAAAATGTAAGGGGAGAACGACGTGGGGGATGTCAGCGGTAAAAACGTCAGGGATAATATTATCAAAGGTAAAAATGTCATATGTACATTGTCGCGGGGGAGGTGGTAAAAAGCCAGTGTTAAAGGTTAGAATATCTGGGGTAAAAATAACGAGGGGATGGAAAGGTCACGATTAAAAAAAGAAGTACTAGGTTAGAATGTATGTTAAAATGTAGTGGTATGAATGTCAGAGGTATTAATATCTTATGTGAAAGGTCAGTTATAAAGAACCAAAAAGCAACTGCACGTTAGAGGTAACAGTGAGTTCTAATGTATGAGGTTCTTACACTCAACATAAACGGATAAAATTGGACGGCATGTGAAAGTGATCTTGATCAAGATTTCTGGTTGGAATTCACGTCTCATTATCATCAAGTGATAATACAAGACACTTCGAGCAATTCTTAAAACTTACGCAAGAGTCCCTCTATGCTTCCAACATGTAAAAGTATTCTTCGTTAAGCAGGGATACAACTGTTGAAATTGTTGAAAACTGTTGAAAATATATGTCGATTGTGAAGAAATGGTATACGCTGTTTTCAGCCATTCTTAAACTTCACCAGAATCCCCGTTTCTCCCGAGATTTTCCACATTACAAGTCTACTTCCTGTTTCGTTTGAAAAGCAGAACCCTGTTTGGGGTAAGGACAAGAGGTAGGCCTTAAAGAGTGCAGGGTTTAGATGAATTGGGGCTGATGATTGAGACTACGATTGAATTTTGTTTCGAAATTGAATATTTCAGGTTCAAGTAATTAACCGTAGACAAATGGAATGAAGAGAAATATAATAACTTCTTCCACATAAAACAGGAGTGCCCACCAGCTTCTTGAAAGAGATACCCTAAATTTCGTCCAGAATGATCGCTGTGCGATCCGAATTATCGTTTCCCAATAGCAATCGCACGTTTTGATAGACGGCAAGATCTTCACTTTCACCTGTAATGTGAGAATCTTGACCTTCCCACCGCAATTTCTGACATGCTGCCCTCCCGGCATTATGTGATTGTGATAAAAAACAAGAAGATGTTCTATTTGTTTGTTTGTTTGTTTTCACAGTGGCTGATAGGACCAAAGCTCATAATTCATGTAACTATATGTTGTAGCTTCTTTGAATATTATACAAGGGTTTGCCTATACTCCAACGAATACAAAAAGGTGTATTTCTCTTCCCGTTCTGAAGCGCTTGTGTTTAGTTCTAACTTAAATAGTGAAGCGATCTGCAGACTTGATGGATTTTAGTTGATTATTATGTTCGTGGTTATGATGTAAATTGAAGCAATCTTATAATGATAGTAATAATGATGACAATGGAAGAATTACAATGATAACAATAGTCATGGTAATAACGATTCCACTTAGGCCCTTTAATAGTTATGATAATGAAATATTTATAATACTTTTTACCCATGACATTTAACCCTTGACACTTCACTCCCTCACATTTTTAACCGCGGTATTGGAGATTTCCAAGTGGTACGGGGTCTACAGTGACAGTAGTGGGTGCCTACCGTGGTCACATTGATAAAAGATCGAGAAGTTAAAGATCGCGATCTTTAAGATCTCGATCTTTAAGATCTCGAAGTTTTGCCAGTGTGACCGCGCCTAATGTGACTATTATAGGTCTACACTTAAAAAAAAAAAAAAAAAAAAAAAAAAAAAAAAAAAAAAAAAACTTACTCGGAGTGATGCTACACGGAACTGTGCCTGAATTGAGTTCATTGGCGGCCGGGTCCTGAAATGAATGTAATAATCAGAACAAAAATAGGTAATTACAAATTCATTACATATAACTGTACATAGGTCTTATCTATATCACACAAAATGATGTGAGTAATCTCATGCTGTGCATGCCATATTCGTAAGCATAATGGCGACTTGTACGATATTTCTTTCCCCATGTGATAGAATAAGCCATCAAAACCCACGGAGTCGGCAAAACAAAGTTGGCAATTTCCACCTCAGATTTATGTCATGGAGATAAAGTCCTGCCCTTCCCTCTCTTTTTTTTTTAACGGAGGCAACATTGTTTAGTTCAGGTATAAATTTTCCGAAGATCAGTCCACTTTTGAGATAAAATAAAACGACGCCTACAGTACACTTGTATTTGAAATTATCAATACAAATGTGGAACATACCTTCCGCTCCATGCTGTGTGATACGACACTTCACCTAAACATATAAATGCTAATTATCACAGTTACGCCGGACACAAAATAGCAATTTGGTTGTAATATTTTGATCGACCTTTATGGGCCTCTTTGGTGTATTTTCTTTCAAAGAAAATGCCATAAAAATCTGCACTTGGAGGATGATTAGACCAGTGATAACATTAAAATGAAACTTTATTGCTCTCACTGGCAAATATCCTTTGAGTCTAAACCTACTCGTTATCTGACTTGAAATAGGGACATTGGAGTATGTTTTTCGTACCGTGTTGTTACCAAGGAGATGCCCTGAAGTCTCTTGACCTATGACATGTACACTCATTCGTCGAGTGATCGAGACAGCTCTTATAGTTATCAGCCCATGTATGGAACACGTTCATTTTTCGTTCGTTTTAAGTTCTTGAAATGTGTGGGCCTAAATCCGTTATTCTGCTTGCAGCAAGAATGACAGAACATGGTACTATTACATTGTCACTGTTGGATGGCTTAAATGCGCAGAGGAAAGCACCATGAATATTTCGTGTGAGTATTTGGAGAAACAGCAATAGCAGAAAATCATTTTCTCATCTTGAACAGCCATAACTCCATATTCAATATGTTTGATTCCTGCAATTTGTTAAAGTTCACTTGCTCTCAAAGAAAGGAGAACCGCATTTCTTAAAAAGAAGGCAGATCATAAAATCAACTCGAAATGTAAAATAGATACCCATAAGAAAAACGACGCATTTCGTAAAACAGGGGTTTCGCAATACGAAAATGGCTAATCGTAACTCGTAATTATTCTTCTTTTTTTTTTCAATGTAAAGGCCCCGCCGAACCAGATGAATATCGTTATTATCTAAGGTATATACGGTAGTGCTTTCTTTTTCTATATCATGAGTGCCAATCCCCCCAACTGATGTCTGTTTTCACTTTAATTCTAATTGAATATTATTTTCATAATTTATCACAGAAATCTTATTATTTCCTCTCCATTTGCCCTTGTATCCTTTGAAAAGCATCTCTGCTTACATCTCATGGGCAAGTATACGTACCAAATAGATTTCTTGTGTACATTATCCAATGTTGTTCTTTGTTTTTTGCCGCCAAAGAGTAGTGACTATGAGAATGTCAACGTGACATTCCAAACAGGGTGCGGACGGGTGTGAGGAACATAATTTCTTTAATAGGGCCTATTTTTGTCCGCATTTTGAAAAAATGATATATATAGCAACAAAAAGAAAACAAGAATTAACAAACCATGCAAAAACAACAACAAACAAACTATCAAAACTTTACTTGGCCTTAGATCAACTCATTTCCCTTCCTTACAATATGATATCCTTCAATATTGTTTTAATATAACTCTCTAATGATTGTCATTGCTGGATGAACGCATATCCAGGAAATTATACTGGTGCTTTTAGACATTATACATCGTATAACTACACGTAACGTCAACTTTAACAGTAGGTTTGTTAATAATGAAAGGCATGTTCCAAGATCCAGTAGCCAACGCAGGTTTCGTATATAGCTACTGATAATGTCGTAAAGTCAAACTACGCAAACACGACTGCAAGCAGCTGCTTTGTGAAAACTTACCTCGCACGTACTGGTACAGATAGGAGAGACGTTGCCGCTGGTTACAGCCAAACGCGCTGTAGCCAACAGCACCAGCATTGAAGTAGCAAAGTATCCTCTTGTTACAGCCATTTTTCCTGACAATGACTCGCTCGGCCACTAAAATCCGTAAAAAAAAAGGTTTGGTTAAAGGTTAAAAAAGAGTGAATAATATATGTATAGGCCTTATGTATCCACTCCCTTAAAATGTATTCCGAACGATATTGAAGTGGGCAGTTACTGCGGGATCAGTAGTGTCTTTCGCTCCCTTCCATTGACTATGTTTGAGGTCCACGTCATGCGCACAATTATCTAGTCGTATATGGTTAAAAATCCCTCAAGGAAGTCGTAACAGCGCAGCGTGGGTATAGCTGAATATGAGTTCAGCACTGGCTATTGAAAAAAAAAATGTTGTTTGTTTGTTTGTCTGTTTGTTTTAATCAGGCTCTGTTTTTTCACACTCTCTTGACTGTACCATAGTAAAACTATTATAAAACCATGTATAAGACACCATTTCGTTGGTTTATTTTGGTTCGCAGTTTTCGATCTGTTCATTGCTCCGAAAGTGAACCCATTTTGCTATTCGAGAATCAATTTCCAGAATATTTCTTGCAATACATGGAAAACCAGGGTATCTGTATGTATGAGATATCACTTTACATAGCTGGATTGGGTTACCACTCAGGAAGGCCCAAATAATGTTAACATGAAATATTATATCATATGTTTATAGACGCAGTATATTGCGATAAGTTTCGTTCTGATGATGACAGCTGTTACATTCCTGAGTTCCTCCCCCTTCCTATTACTCTTTCTCAGGCTTCAGCACGCACACGTGAGAAAGCTTCACCTACATATATTTTTATCATGTAGATTTAGACCTTATACATCCAACTGGAACCCATGGAAGACCAGCTATTGCAGCTGCAGAATGATGGGCTATCCAGACATCTTCTCAGATGGAAACGAAACAAACAAACAAACAAACAAACCTGAAATCATAAGTATTCTAAAATATCAAATCTTTTGTTGCATTTGGATCTCTTGAAAGTTGTTTTTACTTTTTTAAGCGCAGGCGGTGGGGTGTTCGAACACCCTGCCCCCCCCCCCTCCTCCTCTTTACTGGCATGTCTACCGTTAGCTCTAATGATACAGTAGGATATCTATATTTTTTGCAATACAAGTATAAATTTTCTTTAGAGTAGAAACTCATCTCTATTGGAAGTAATTTTCTTGTATTAGAAATCAGCGTTTTAACATGACACGATTTCCAATACAGTCCCCCTCCCTCCCCCCACCCCATCAGTCCATTAGCCTATCCCTTCTGTAGACAACCATCTTGGTAATCCATAAAACAACTTTACATCTTTCACTCTCTTGTTCGGAATAACATTATTGTAGACATGTCCATTACTTACGGTTGGCGAGATGAGACGGAATTGATGATTGCTGTACATTTGAAGTATGTCTCTTGGTGGTTACAATCGTGTAGTTTGATTGGGGAATACCTTGGAACTGTACAGCTCTTTCTTCCTGTTACACTGAATGACACGGAACTCCATTGATGGATATACCTGCACAAGGAAGTTAGGTGTCACACCTTGTAGAGAATTAATTAGAGTGCTTGTTTGTTTGCTTGTTTGTTTGAAGTTGTAATCGATATTGGGGAGTCACTCTAACCATAATCGGAAACCTAATCCCGTTTGTTCCGTTTCTGTGTATGCAGGATGTTCATGATATCAAAATACAATCTGAGAGAGGTCTTAATTTCATAGTTTTTCTCATTCTAGTTCCCGTTCCCGCTTCCGAGAGGCTTATTTGTTTGTACGTCATCCAATCACTGCTGTGTAAGCTCTTGCAATGCACTCCTATACAAACTAACACTAACGCCATCGCAATTTGAAGTTTACATCTATCTAATATGATCATCTGTGTGTATGTGTGATATATTATCATGTATATATAAATGCATGTATATATAAATACATACATATACATATACACACACGCTCACACACACACACACATATGTATATACACATAGGATATAGGCCTATGTGAATCACACACTCAGCCCTAGCTAGCATATCACTCACTGAGCAAGTCAATCATTAATAAAAAAGGATCGAATATATATATAGCTACTGATGATCAGTTATGGGACTTATGCTGCATTACGGGGCCTACAATGCTACTGTACTTTCCTTTTTTATCCCATTTCCTTTTATTCTGATCAGGGATTCCCCATCACAGCCTTCCCTACCAAAGGTTTCTGGCACTATAGGGCCTACTACCAGCGCAAATGCGTGAGTGTATGTGCGGTGTCTTTTTCTTTCATTTCCGCTGTGGTCAGATAAGAAAATTCTTCCTTCAGAATGGTGGAAGCGAGAATTCCTTATAATGCTGTGGGTGATCAAACACGTTAATTGATACTTCATAACGTTATACCGGTGCGACCACTGCTATTTATACCTAAATCTGATTTTACGATCATTATGTTATACATTTAAACACCCCACCCCCCACACTCAGGCAGTCAACCATACACATATTTTATGCTTGTTCCAGATTCCTAGAAATACCCCCTATTCGGAGGGAGATGGGATTAGGATTTTGACCCCTATCACAAGCTTTTGGAAGGGTAGCCATAAAAAACCAGAAATGTCGCTATGGCGACTGATGCCTCCACCATAATGCATGATTCTCCCAATAGTTGTATAGTACAATGTCTTCACAATGTGTGATGACAGTTTCACATAACTGGCAAAATACTGATAGGACAGGTTTGTCAGAAATGTCTTGAATGTTCACTTTCCTCAAACTGGGTTTGCTATAATTGTCTAAGAGTGCAGGTACACAGTGTCATATTTGGGGAATTGAGGATTTTTACTTGACTTCTGACCAACCCTGTTATATGTTTATGCATTGAGTAATTTTCAAGGTATGAAGAAAGAGTGTAATTACAGCACAAAATAGATTTTTTTTTTCATTTAAACCTGACCTTTGACCCTTCACCTTCTGGCTGGAAATTTCCCAGAGAATCTCCATTAGGTAATACATGTATATACATATGTATTAAGTTTTAAAATTAATAATGCAAGCATTGCATATACTACGGTAGCATATGAGGGAAAATTTTTGAGGAGTTGACCATGACCTTTGACCCCTGACTATTGGCCCATGACCCCTAAATTCCTTATGATAATCCCTGCCAGTCAGTACATGCATGTACCAAGTTCCATGAAGATACATTGAACCATTTGCGAGAAAAGTGAAATTGTAACATTTTCACCTAACCTTTGACCTTTTGACCTTTGACCTTATGACATGAAACTCTCTCTGGAGAATCTTTACGCAGTAGTAGGACCTACATGTCTACAATAAGTTTCAATAAAATACCTTTGGGCATTGCATAGATATGGGGGAAATAGCAACATTTTTTGCATTTGACCTTGACCTTTTGACCTTTGACCTCATACCAATGTCACTAAAATCTACTCAACTAATTGCCCCATCATACATCATCCTTGGACCAAGCTTGGTGAAAGCTGCTTCATCCAGTTTTGAGTTATCACGTGACGTAAACAGCTAAATTTTAGGATTTGACCTTGATCTTTGACCTTTGACCTCTGTCCGATTTCACTAAAGAACTAATCATGTAATTGTCCCATCATACATCATCCTCGGACAAAGTTTGGTGAAATTTACTCGATCCAGTCTTGAGTTATGGCGTAAACGGATACAATTTCATGATTTGACCTTGACCTTTGACCTTTGGTCGATTTCACCCATAATCTTACCAAATAATTGCTCCATCATATTTTATACTTGGACCAAGTTTGGTAAAATTCCAGTCAATATTTCTCAAGTTATTGCGTAAACGAATGCGGACGTACAGACGGACGTACGGACGGACAACCCGAAAACATAATGCCTCCGGCACCACTTCGTGGCGGAGGCATAATAACCCCCTTTTTTAGGGTTTTGGAAGGAAGGCCAGCAGAATTGCCCCCTATCACATGTTTTTGGAAGGGAACTAACAGAATTACCCTCTAATAAATGTAGTAAGAGTGCTGAGGTAAAGAGTGACAACAATTTCAGCACTTATTGCATGGACAGGAATATATTTAGAGACGTTCTCATGCGGAATGTATCACAAAAGATGTACTTCCTCCACCACTTCGCCTTCAGTCAGGGTCCAGGCTGGGATTTCTACAGATGGACATATCAGAAAGAAGTACCCCTAGTTAGAAATATTTCGGGGGAAATAATGAAAGACCCCCTATTTTAAGGAATTTGGGGGATTTTCCACCCGAGCTGAGCCCCGAAAATATACCCCTTTCCCGGAAAATCGGGAACGCGCATGCGGTACGGATGACCACCTGAGTTGGGGGGGGGGGGGGGGGCCGCAGGGACATTTACATCATACTGCTGTCAGTATTTTTCGAACACATTGTGATGATTAAGCTAACTATGACAATTTCATGTAATTTTTATGAAAATTCGGGAACGCGCATGCGGTACGGATGACCACTAGTGAGTGGGAGGGGCGCAGGGACAATTCTTGCTAATGCCCCCACATTAATGTGTACTGTTAATTTGCAAGCTCACCGGCTGAACATGACCATTACTATTAATCTTCTGTACCTTCATCGTCACATCGGTCGTACGATATCTATGAAATGGTTAAAAAAAAATACAGTCGTAGGACTTCACGAAGTTGTAGTTTGAATAATATCAGGACATGTTCGTATATCAAACATCATTACTAAATGACAAAACATGCAGTTGCAACAAATTACTTGATGTTTTCATCACCGATTTTTCCTTCTTTATCAATGCATATTATGCTGTTACATAAGAAGAACAAATCCTCCATACCAATTGACGTATGCGATGTCTCCCTTGATAGCTAGAACACCATAGGTACTGCTGGGAATCATGATACAATGCCCATCAGTGGGAAATTTACCCAAATATGATTTATTATCATAACGTGAATTAAATGAACGCACAGGAGTAAGAATATAACATCAGTGCCAGGAAGGTCGAGGAAATTTGAAAGAATTTGGCAAAATTTCTCTGTATTATTTTGAAAAGCACATTTTCTCTCGACTTGTCGTTGACAATGCATTGTTACAACATGGAAGAGAGGACCCTATACCGCCGTGTTGTTGAAATACTCACGCCCACATAAGGCGAGTTCTTCCTTTCTTCAGTTCATTATAGGTCAATTTCTGCTTTCATTTTCGACACACGTTCCGCATTATCTCATGCTTTTCGAATACAGGATCTATAGGACGGGGAACAGTCTACACAATGTACCAGCAAAAATATGAAGCAGAGAAATCGAAAGCGTGTATCTGCACTTTGGGCATCCGGTTCATATTCGGCTTGCAGGGAGATAATCATCACAAAATTCAACGCGTTTCAAAACAAGCTCTGGTTTTTCTTCGCTTCGTAATTGTAACACATCTTTTACTTTCTTAATTCTACCATTAACCTATAGGGCCATGCTTCTTTGTAATTCGTTCTAATCTTCCGAACCTCTCCGATAAAAGCAGGCCTACACACAGAACTATCTCCTCCGACTTTGACTAAAACACACAAAAATTTTCTGTGAAACCTAAACAACTATACGGCTTCTATTCTCAGAAACGTAGTGTCCCGTCATCCTTCCATGGATATCCCCTTCATTTTCTCTTTTTAAGTTGCAACACGTGCTGACCCGTTCTGGATCAATACTTAAAAAACAACGAAACAAAAAGAAGTTAAATTCACTGAAATCATTACTGAGTTCAGTAGACCGATATCACCACGACATGCCCTTACACATTCCCAAAGCATTAGAGTATTCCATAATTTAAGCCTGGGCATCAAGGGAAATGGTGTACTTCAAAAATAATCGCACATGGCTGCCAAAGAATAAGACCAGGCGAGCTCGGCTCTCATGTGCAAAAATTGGAACAGATGTTAAATATTTGATAATTTTGGGAAATTTTCTAATCCACGGTTGGTTAGGAGCATGAGTAGAATTTAGTGGATCTCTTGTTCATTTTCTTTAACCCCCGCCCCCTTTTTTTAGATCTTTTGTCAAGGTTTTTTTTTTTTTTTCTCTCTCTCTCTCCTTTATGAACAGATGATATTTCCTTTTCTTTTTAAACAATGGTGATGATTTCACCTTTCTATTTAAGTTACGTATGGGAATACTTAAAACCATGGTTCGTTGGAGTTTGTGTGTGTGTATGTGTGTGTAGGGGATATGGACAGTTCAGTCGATTAATGCAGCGAACACATTGTACTAGTAAATGATATTATTCTGTACGTGTATTTTTTATTTCACAAATAAAACAGAGATAAAAATGAAGTCAGTTAGGTGATATGTTAAAGAAACGAATTTTCATTTCATCAACTGAATAATCTTGTAAAAGTTGAATACAGTGTCCTGCACATCTTTTTATCATTTTTTTTTTTTTTTTTTTGGGGGGGGGGGGGAGTGTTTTTCACTGCAACTATTCCATGTACTCATGCAGCAAATATGAATTTGATCCAGTGGCTAATGTTAATTGTTGTAATATACGTATATGTGTCCATTGTTGTGAGTCTTTTATAATTCCTTTATTGTAGAAAAAAAAAATTATAGAGCAGCATTAGTGAGTTTGTGCATTTGACATCTACAAGTATATAATTTAACGGAATTTGAAATACTACCAGAAATGTAAATTTGTGTGAGTGTATTAAACGCATGTGTATTTGTACTCCATTATCATACACTTGTATCATGATACACTGTATCAAGGAACGGTGGGAGCTACATGTATTTTTTTTTTTTTTTTTTTTATTGGAGATGAGACCAAATTGAAATATATCGTCGCTGGGGCGACAAGACCTTGTATCTGAAATTTTGGTGAAAATGACTTTTTAGGATTAATCACTAAAGTGATGTCCTGTCCAAATATATATCTCAAATTTACATGTACTGTACACAGTGTATGTGATCATGGTTGGACAAGCAAAATGAAAATTAGTATCAAATTAATGAAACGCACTCATTGCTATACTTACCATCTGCTTCTGTTGGATGTGTGACCTTGTTACAATGATTAGTTTGCCATGCCATTGAAATAAGACTGAATAAGACCAAAGAGTGTATATGTGTGCAATGGTGTGCATTGGATATTCATGTACATGTGCAGTGTATGTTGATAACTGACGGTCAGGGTTGTGATGCAGTCATTAGGGGTGGATCCAGGAATTCTGTACAGGGGGGGGGGGGAGGAGGGGCGCAAGTAATATTTCTGGTGCCACTTCCGTGTTTCATTTTGTTTTTTTCTTTTTCTTTCTTTTGTTTTTAACGAAAAATAAAGGGGGGGGGGGGTGGGTGTGTGCACCGGTTGCACCCCCCTCTGGATCCGCCACTGGTCATGCATGCCATGTTCCATTTACAAAACAGATGTTTTCTACACATAATAGCAGACAGAATGACATGTATACAGACAAATAACTAGACACACAAAAAGACTGAACATGAATTTTCTTCAATCACTCATCTTTATTTGAGAATGAGACTGATTTTTGTTGTTGTTGTTGTTGTTGTTGTTGCTGAAAACAAAACAAAAGAGGCAAGTCCACACACTCTTTGAAGTTGTCTTAAAATAGCAACCACCAAAGGAATGAATTCTGCTTCTTAGGATGTACATACATACATTTACGATTCATCTTTGTTTGCCGTTTGCTCCATTACAGCTTGAGTGACCAATTTAAAACGTGTTCGACAAAATATCAGTACAGTTATCTGCGTGGAAATTGTTCCGATGAATCTCAAGCATGAAGGATCAGATGTATTAGACTAACATCTTTCTCCATACGCTCCTAGCTTTAGAAATCAATAAATCTCAAAATAAATTTCTGCTTGGATTGAGTGATTACACTGATAAAAGAAAAAGAAAAATCTAACAGTGACTGTTGGAAAGATCAGAATGTGCATGAACATTTCAGTTTCAGTAGAAAAATGGCAGTGATTTGATCATAAATCTGACAAGCCCCCAGTTACACATCTGCTTTCTGTTCAACGTTAGAAAGCCAAGACCAAAACGAAAAACAAGTACTAGTATATCATTTACTTGCCAGCAACAATAACTTCAGGAAGCCTAACAGACAGTTTTCTTTCCATCTCGGAAGCAAGGTTCGAAAGCAAAGACACAGCCCTAATTTTAGTATCAAATGTTTAAATGACTCCTTCCTAGAAAAAGAAAAAATAATGTACTGCAGAGATGCCAACCTTTTACACAGAATTGCAATATTCTGCAGGCTGAAAGGCATTTTTTTTTTTTTTTTTTTTTTTTTGGTGCACAAACAGTATCTTTACCCTTCATGCAATAGAAAAATGCAGGAATACAAATTGTAAAAAATAGTATTTTTCATGAAACCTGCTGTATTGAGGGCAAAAAGCAGTACGAAGTATTGCCAAAAACAAAAACAAAAACAAAACTAATACAATGTAGTTGGCATCTCTGTACAGGAACACAGTTATAAGTAGCTTCCTGATGACAATGCAATGTGTATATCACAACATAGTCCAGCTGGAAAAGATGAACAGTTGCCACATACAAAAGAGGTCAGCTGAGCAATAACCTTTCTTGCAGAGGGCACTGACAAATTGACAAAATGTGCAGCATGATGCCAAAACCAGGGATAAATCCATTCTTTTTAACATCTGCTGTTGCTTTTCTTTTAACTCTTTTAAAACTAAGCAGGAGAGTTCCCATTACTGTCCATAATTCCAGGTAAACAATGATCCCAGGAAAAACAGTTACAATTTCCCATTGTGGATTGTGGTAGAGTTCTCACAAGAAATTACATATCCATGCATGCAAAATCAAAGAAAAAAATTACATCATAAAACACATTACAAACTGAAGAACAAGTTGATGAAAGATACTTATCTGCACTAGCTGATGGGGAGATTTTCACAAATATATCTGCTACATTTCATATTTGACACCACTCTTTGCTTTAAATGTCTGCACTCTCCTAAAAGCTGAAAAAGAACTGATCTGCAATTAAGATCTACTACGATGATCAACACCTTAAAAATTGGGCATAAAAACGGGAATCCTCACCTGAACAATTGCAACTTTACCCACAAATACCATAAAAATTGCATTGCTTTAAATGTCAAAGTTCATAACTTTGCCAATCATTAATTCTGGCGCTTATCTGGTGATCAAATATGTGCTAAAAATTCATTGTTACGATTGATTAAACTTCTTGAAAACAAGCTTGGTAAAGTCAATTGCATTGGTAATGAAGATTTCACAGTAAAGATCTCTTAACTGACAACACTAGTGATGAATTTCAGAAAGACATCATTTCTCAGTTTCGCCTCACAGGACATCCAAACACACAAACACAAACCCTACAGGACTAACTTTAAGCTTCGAGCACAAAGTAACAATACTGTTAACAGATGACTGCCTGTAACTACCATTGCTACAATCCATTAAATCCATGTTAATGTCAATTTATTTGTTTGTTCTTTTCAGGAGGGGGATATATTTGTGGAAAAATTTCTCAAAGTGCATTCATTCAGGTTGTGCAAGTAATTCCTGGGTTGAAGCGGCAACAAGATAGAAATGAAGCTATCGTAGTAATGGGAGCTAGTTCCCCTCTATCATGAGGTAAGTTCCCCTCTATCATGAGGTAGTTCCCCTCTATCATTCATTTTTGGTTCAGTGAATATTTAAAGCTGTCTTGTTGGTGAAATATCAGCACATGTCTTTTTTTCTTCTTGCTAGACAACTTTCAATCCACACAATATGCTAAGTTGCTCTCCACATCCAGGAAAACAACACATCCTATTTCCTTGTGAATTTCACTTTCAGAGGCAACATTCCCTGAATTTCCTAGCTGACGCATTTCCCAAGCACGCACACAAACTCTTTCCATATACTATTTTTCCCCCGAGTAGGGAAAATTACGTTGTGTGCATGTGTCTGGCTCTGTTTTGTTTGCACAGAATAAACGCTTTCATGGTAAAGATATCAAATCCACATGTAGCCAACACAATACACACCAACAACATCTATTTCTCGCGAGAGGAGTGCCAAGCTACAGAGAGAGAGTTCACTAGGTAAGGAGCAAAAATATTTCCCCAGGAGAATAAGAACAAAAATGTTAACTTGAACTGAAGGGTAACAGTATAATAAACAACTATAGGGATCTCAAAATAGCTACAACTTTTGAAAGAAAGAAAACAAACACATCTCCAACTTTGTGTCACTCTCCAAGAGTTGTTGATGTTGGCACAGCTGCTACACAAACCAGATACCCCACATGAAGTCCCGATTTCAACAGATATCTTATCAATATATGCCTTCCTCTCGTCGCATCATGAAATGTGCTAATTCATAACTGCAGACATAGCCTGCAAGTTTAAGTGTATCTGCACAAGTCGTGCAATTTAAACAAAATAAACTTTCTAGACAGTATAAAAAAAGCCTTTGACGACAATCTCCAAAATGTGGAAAACCCTTGGGTGAAAAAAAAGAAAAGAATGGAAGTCTGAAGATGATAACATGGAAATCGACATACCAGGAAGCAGTTTCATTGTTTGTTCCCATTTTATATCTCTGTTCTGTTATCAGCTATTATTAGGACAAACATACTTCCCGCACTCATTGGTCCAACGTTGAAACGATACCATTTCTCCTGGAGAAAGTCCGGTGTGGAATGTCTGTTATTTAGCTGCAAGATGATGATGACAATGAGGACAATGACAACAACAACAACTATTACTCCTACTACTAATAATAATGAAAATGATGATGATGATGATGGTGATGTTGATAATAATAATAAAAAATAACAACAGTCACAATAATACAAATCTTATAATAATTATCACCACCATCATCATCATCATCGTCATCATCATTGTTGTCTTCGTTGTCTTGAAGGAAAAGATGCTTTCCTTTACCAACAGTACCCTTTCTTTATAAGTGCTGGTCCCTCTGGTGGTCCTGCCATTACAATCAGATGACTGAAATGTTTCATGCAAAGTGGTAACTGGAATCATTGGACTCAAAAGATCAGATACAAGCACTGGTTACGCTATGCATAGGACAAAATTTTCCAGCTGGCCAAAAGCAAATCAATTCAAAACCATTTGTGAGCTCAGTCTACAAAATGCACATGGTTCTTCATTCCAGGGGTATTTCATCAGAATACACATACAGCAAAAAGTCAAAGAAGCCTTTTTCTCCATCTCTATCTCTCTTTCGCTCCAGGGGAAGTAACATACTTGTTACTTCTCCTGTTACAGTCTGGTTACGATGTTATATGTATTTTTGTCGCAGAAGTTGTTCCTTACAACACCAGTTCAAAATGTGCTCAAAGTGTATCTGATATAGCAACAACTATTGGTATGCAACATGGATTTTATAGCAGTCTGGTTGCACACTGGAACCAGACTGCTTTAGACAGCTTAGCACACTGTTGCAGACTACAGCTGCTGCAGGAACTTGCTACAACAGCAGCACAGATGGCTAAGAACCACATAGTATAGTTTTGGCTGAGACCTAATTTCAGGTTTCTAACATCTTTTAACAGATAATGAGAAAACTCCTGTGAAATATGAAAGAGCGTGTAATTCCATGAGGAATTTGTTTATTTTATGAAAATTGGTTTTGAAATGGCTGAGATATCCAAAACAGAGCAATTCTAGTAAAGTGTGGGACCCACACTTTATTACAATCGCTTTATTTTACTTTGTTTTTGGATGTTTCAGTCATTCCAAACCCGATTTTCATCGAATAAACTTTGAATTCCTCCTAAAATGGTATGCACTGTACTATTTCGTAAGTGTTTTCTTGGTATCTTGTAAAAAGTTAAAAGCCCAATTCTCATCACCACCAATACTGTACCATCCCTTTAATGTATCTCTTACAACAGAGCCAGCAGCTGCTTGAAAATGACTATTTCACCACACAGGATATGAGATGACAGATCAGAAAGACCGCAAACAAGAAGAAGAAGGAAGTTTTATCATTAGTCACCATGTCATAACATAGCAAAGTCATCTATGGAACTGACAAAGACCCTTATATTCAGTCGAATATGAAAGGAAGAGATTACACATAGCTCACACCTAGCTAGGGGTCCACAGACCTCGCTTCATAAAGACCTTTGCTACAGACCCAGGACACTAGCTTATTCAGACGTCATGCCTATCTTTGTCGCAGAAGTTGCTCCTGACAACCAGTTCAAAATTTGTTCGAGGTGTGTCTGATATAAGAACAACTAATGAATGCAACATGGATTTTATGCACTGAATGCACTTAGGAACATATCAGCATTGATAGGCCAACATGCGAAAATATAAATTTAAATTTGAATACATAAAAAAACTGGCCTGTTACTGTAAGTTGCTACAATTGGACTCTCTGACATGACACAGCCAATTAATCTTTTGACATTTAGTTTGTTGCTATAGTGACCAACTATCATCCTCATTAAATCTACCCCAAGACTACATTGTGTCTTTATTTGCTATTAATGCTAAAGCTTTACTGAAGATATTGTACACAAGCACTAGAAAATTCATACAACATTTACAAAATATATACAAGATTTGAAAAATAAAAATTCAAAGGCTATCTATAAATAATATAACTGCACAAGTGATATGTACATATCTGCAGACACATGGTGTACACTTCAAACAAATACTGTACACTTTGTACACACATTTATACTGGAAAATAATCTCACTTAATTATCTAGAAGAAAAGAGACATCTAACTTGGCCCCAAAGGGAAATTAATGAGGTAAATTGTTATAAGGAATGTATTTCAATATCTCAACTGCTTGAAAGTTAACTGTTTATATGATAGTCATCCAAATGCCACATGAATTAGAAATATCATTCATGCTGAAACCTGGCAAGTCATATTCCATCCTCATGCAGTGGCAAATGTTCACATTCTTCTAGACACAATGTGAGCGAGTGTTCCCTAGAACCTATTTTTTTAGAAGCCTTTTCATGATGTACATCATTTGAGGCACCTGATTAAGAAAAGACAACAAATGACTGTGCTTTTTGTATTGCTTCTCTATCTACCACATCTGAGGACAAGCTACCTTCAACCCTGTCTTCTGAGCAAGAACAAAAAGCCTACAAGAGCATGTACATGTAACACCATGAACTACCTACATGTACCTACAGAAAAAGACCAGATATTATCCTGGTACGTGTATGATTACAAAGGTGCCATACTGTATACACCGTTATTTTCGCGTACAGATATTTTCGCGAATGACGAGGTCATAGACATTTTCGCGAGATGTTGTTCTCGTGAATCGACGCTGATGCTTACGTTAATGCTCTATTAAAACGGCACATGGAGTCATTTTCGCGTGTTGTTAAATTCGCGATCCAGCTGTGATTCGCGAAATTCGCGAAAATTAAACCCTCGCGAAAATAACAGCTTATACAGTATCTCAAGCTTTGACACCCCATCCTCCACTTCTTATTTTTCAGTCCATCATATGTTCTGCATCCTTTTCAATGCTCCGTCTGACTTTGATTAGCTTTCCTAACGCGCAGGATGGTTGCTTATGACTGAATCTAACATTCATATGGACCATAAGTGCCCACATGAAGACGTAAGGAACAATTTTATAATTTTACTGAACTTTTTTTCCCCCCTTTGGTAATACACTACTAGATAGCATTCATTTTGGGCACAAGCACAGCTGTGACACAAGAGACAGTGGCACCACCTGGCACCTCATTCTCTCTTCTCCTTGCCCCAAAACTCATCTCGCCTTTTCTTAGCCCTCTCCAGGACCTCCGATGCCAGCGAGATGCTGGAGGCGTTGGAGAGTGTGGAGGTAGAGAGCTCATCGCTGTCTCTACGGCCCCGAAGTGGAGCCACGCCCAGGTCCGAGTAATCATCTTCGTCGGCTGGGGTCGACGTCGTTCCATCGGCTCGGGGGGACATGAAGGAGTTTGTGCGGTGCTCCCGCAGGGTGGCCTGCCGCCTGGACTCGGGGATGGCCGTCTGAGGGCGCCCTGCAATGCTTCCTGAGTGGGGTCTCTCCAGTGGTCCTATGGGAAAACAAAAATCAACATATTTCTCTCTGTCTCCATAGTGACATCGTACTTTGGCATCCTGGCATTTGTCTTTTGTCTCTAAAGCGTAGTGCCAGTCTAAGTTCAAATTGACTTCAATAAAAAGAGTGATATCAAACAGAACAGAAGAAGTTCATCAATACTGTTAATAAATGTATCACAAGTATAATACAAAATGATGACATTAGTTGAAATACATAAGCAAATAAGACCACATATCATCACTCAAGAACTCTCTCATATAAAAAAAAAGGCAAAAAAAAAATATAATATCAGGTCTTGTTCCATAACTTAGTGTCTACAACACCTTCATTCCACAAAAGTCACTAATGGTGGTATCACAACAGAAAAATGTTTTGATGTGTATTAGAAAGTTGTGTCAAAATCTCATATATTGTCATAATTAGTGGGTAAGTTAAGTCTATCATTTTCTGTTTTTTATGATTTAAGCTAAAATGTTGATGCTCATTTCTTTACTTTTCTGGGTTTTTTTAAAAATCTTGAGTAAAACTACATATCATTACCATTTCATATTCAGTATGGAGGACATATGCACATCAGTACCTTCTCACATTCAGCTAGTCAAAAATTCTACTGTTCTATGCGCTATATATTTCATGGAGTTTTGATTTTCGTGAGCTTGGCGAGTAAGGCGTTATTTGCAAATTAAACAACACACAAAAATCTTTCTATAAACTCTGATTCCAACATGAAACGATGTACAAAGTGTGCACTTGTACATGCGCTGGTACGCAATTCACAGCACATGAACAGGGTGCGTGATAATATAGCTACGTAGACCAAAGTCTTGGCACGCCTACCGCTACTGTGAAAATGGATGTTACACTTCTTCATATGAATGAGTAATGATAACAATTTATTCGAAGTCCATGGCCATACTCTAAAATCGCCTAATCTAACCACTCACAAAATTGTTGGGAAGTCAGGATTCAAGATAAATCAGACTTGCTAAATATATGGCATATATACATACATGTACAGTATTTGTTTTATGCGTGTGAGGACTCCACAGAAACTCTTTCTTGGATTTCCGTCACCAAACATTGCAAAAGAATTAATGAAAAAAAAAATGATGCTCATATTACTAACATCACTAGCTGACAGAGAAGACAGGGTACCTGGATAATTAACCCTGACTCATTTACATGTAGGTCTGTATAACTGATCATGCAAATCACTCAGGTAATCACTGTGCATGCTCAGCTACAACCAGTGTGAGTCTGCTGCAATTTGTACATCATTGATCATGTGGACCTTCAAATTCAAACCTTTTCAGTTTCATGTGTGATGTGTTTCGTGGATTTAAGAATGAACCTAACTGCTTGGAACTAGCCTTGCCTACTTGGAAAATGTTAGCCCTGCCTACTTGTTTCAGGGAAAGCACACTTTTGTTATGATAATTTCTAGAATGTCGTCTGGATGCGCCTTTAAGTCTCTTTCTGTGGTAACATTTATCACGATTTATACGGAAATCATAACTTGATTTTTGTTTGAATACAAGTGTAAGTGGAATCATTTGCCTGGAAAATGAATTGAATGGACACAAACCTAAAAAGGAAAACAGGGACATCGAAACACGGTTTGTAACAAGCATGAAGCAGCTTTTGAGGTTATATTTTTTCCTGAAAGTGAAATTCCTAGAGTGTGCATGTGGGATGCTATAATGTAAGCAGCACTTCAGTTTTTGGCAGCTAGAAGAGAAGAGCAGGGTAGATTGTACTTATAATTTTGTCAACTATGAAAAGTATTCGAAAAGTTTCACTCTTGAGGTTCAACGTTCCCGAATGTGTGAGCATTCCTAAAGTGTGCATGGGGGATGCTAAGTGTGAGAGGCTATTCAGTTTTTGACTGTCATAAGATCAGACCAGAGTAGCTTGTACTTATATGGACTACGAAAAGTACTGAAGTAGTTTCAGTCTCTGCTTATCAAAGAGTTGCCAGCTCAGAGGAAGTGTCTGGGCAGCCAGTTGTCTATAGAGAAGCCACTAACTTTATGCAACCACTCAAGCAATGTCTAACAAATATGTTATGTGGGGGAGACATTTCACTGCGTACTGCATCCACATATTATACTCGGGGATGTGTATTACATACCAATTTGTTATTAATGCTTTTGTCAGAGTTTTTGTATCCCTTAATACAGCATGTTCTAAAATGACAACATAAACAAAGAGTAAGAGGAACCGTAAACAAAATGCCACATTTTGAACTCATCTGTTTTAAGAGACAAGATTCATGACATCTTGCACCCTCTTTCATCCACACAGCACCTGGTAGGTGTGATGTGTTAGGCAAACATGCCTTTGATGTCTATTACTGATATACCGTATGTCCCCCCAAAAAATTACAACGGGACCCTCCGCAACGATGTCTTTAAAAATATTGAATCAATCCAAATACAAATTCAGGGTATGAAACTATAACTCATTGCCCACATCTTACAGAAAACCCCATTCAAATTGCTTCAGTGGTCAAAGAGAAATGAGGAATTTTGTAGAGGATGCCGGGGAATCTCTTCCCTCTAAGTTCTGTCTATTGTATTCACCAACAAGATTATCGAAGTGCTAAACTTAGAAGAATCAGACTCATAACATGCTTTACAACAATCCACATTTCTCTGTGACCGCTTAACCAAATCGAATGGGGTTTTCTGCAAGATAGAGCTAAAATGTTACATTTTAAGACCCTTAAGTAGCATTTAGACAGTTTAATCATATTGGGTGTTATCAATGTGAAAATTTGATTGTAATTTTTTTTTTTTTTGGACATACTGTATGTGCAAGAATGGTAGTGGTCACTAACTTAGCTAACTGGGGGGACCTAAGATCTTGGCCATTGATAGCGCCATAGTGGCGAAAATCGGCACGCAATTTGCCCATCATGTAATCTGAAAGAATGAATCATTAAATTTTCCAATAACAAAGATGTTTTCTCTAAATTATGCTAATTATGCTAATTTATGCATGTTTTTGTGCATTGGATTTTAAGCTTTGTAAAGCTTTACATGGGCTATTTTTTCTCTAAATATTTTCTGCAATATAACAAAGTAACGCGAACAAAATGATGGTATCTAAAGGAGTTTCTTGCATATTTTATTGCTTTCTAAATTTCTTATGCATTTCTTCATTTTTAATTTGTAATGTATTTCTTTTTTATTTTAGTTTTTCATTGTTTATCTTTACCTAGAATAGTTGATAACCAAAAAAGGATGTTATCTGAGAAAACCAAAGAAAAGCTTTGATTCTACACTTCTTGCAAAACCTGTATATTGTACACACAAAAATTATAGGAAACTGCTATTTTCAGTGACATTGGTCATGGTAATGTGCTATATCTCAGCAAGCATAAAACCGATTTTCATGGATAGGGTCTCAAAATGTGCGCAAGATGTGAAAAAAAAGTCATGAAATTAAAAAAAAAAAAAATCCACATTAAAAAATCATCGTAGAAGGTGTCGAAGGGAGGGGGGTGGGTGTTGAAGCCAGGAAGTTATGACATTTTGAAGTTTGTTAATTTCTGCAAAACAGTTCTTGAAGAGTGGATATGAATATGTAGATGAGTGAACTAACCATGTTATAGCCTCACAATTTTCCATTGATCGTGTTAAAAAATATGATGAAAATTCAATATTTCTGTCATTTAAAGTCTGAATACTGATGTTATTCTTGGTTGAATAACTTTGGAATAGTGATCAAGTAGATATACCAGGATTTGAGCCTCGGGCATAATTGCATTTGAGTGAAAAACGGGAAAATTTCAAAATTTTATGTACAAACTATATGGCAAGCTGTGAGGGGATGACATGCTCACTTTGCCATTTGCATGTTCATAGTGACCGTTCAAGAACTGTTTCCTGAAAAATTAACGAAACTTCAAAATGTCATAACTTCCTTATTTTCCACCCAATTTCAATCAAAATTCTACTGTTGTACTTGTAATATTTTACTCTTTTTTTAATCAGACAAACTTATATCTGGACTGGATTTCCCCTTTAAAATGCTCATGCCGTACCCCTACAATGGCATCAAAGGCAGAGCATGCATGTGCAGCTCAGTAGCAGTACTCTGCAGTAAACAGCACCAGTACCACTGCACTGGGCAATATTGAAAAATCAGTCCACAGACTAAAATACATAATCTCGGGCCAAGTTTGCGGATTATAATGACCTCTTTCTGAATTCTTGACCACAATTAGGATAACATCTTAAAAAAAATATCATTTAAAAAAAATATTACAATTTCTGTAATTATGTCCATCACGTCATAACAGGGATGAATAATTTGCATTGGAATATATATCTCCGAATGCTAACATTTGGCTACCATGATAGCAAGAGATGGCACTACACAATGTCATATCCTGAATTTAGGCTTGCTGAATTATATACTGTATATGCAGGCTTCCTGTATTCTGTGTGTTAGCTGTTCACTGTATCTCATCTGCATCAAAGGAAATCTCCAAAGCTCAGATGACTACAGTGAATCTGAACCTGAATCTGAATGAGATTCTGAAATGAAACCAACTGAGGAGGCTCCAAATAGCCCCACAAGTAGCTCCAACAATACCAAAAGCAATCTAGACTTCTTCCACTGCCCGGATCGTTTTACCCACAGATAGGAAATGACCAAAACTTCCTTGTTGGGAAAAACCCCTGTAGCGACCACACTAATGAACACAAAAGCAGAGCAAGCACACACACACACACACACACACACACAATTATTTTTATAATAATAATAGCAAATATAAATAAAAAACAAAAATCACAAATGCAAAGGTTGTTTAATGAGGAATATGGATTCTGGCCATCCCCTCTGGCCTTCACTGACCACAAGCATGTGGCCTGCAAGAAAGGTCCTGTCTTAACCAGCACTGAATAGGATGAAACGTTTGAAGCATACATCAGCTCACACAACATTTCTATTCCTGACAAAAATCACATAGTTTCCATTCTATCATACTAGTATATTAAAGCCTCAATGATTCTACTTGATATTAAAAGTAATTCTCCCTATGATATCATGGCCTTAGCTTAGTTTGGAAGCATAAAGATGATGAAAAGAAGTGTTTTCTTTACAGTTTATGCAGACCTCACTTCTTGTCTCAAATTGGCTTTCTCCCTCGTTCAATCTCTGCGGTAAGTGAAAGAGTGCATGGAAACCCTACGGAAGCTTTGAAAACAGTTGGCAGTAACTTGACACTGAACTCTAAATTTCGTGAATACAGACTTCAATTTAAGGGTAATTCTGGGAATCTGTGATGTTTCTTTGTTGTTTTTGTTCCTTGATGTATATTTGATGGAAATTGCGTACTATTTATTGTTTGAAAGGGAATCGGCCTCGATAGGCTTCATACGGCCTTTACTGATCCCTCACGTGCTATGTTGATTGTACATTTTTCTCTTCTGTTTGATTGTGAACGTGATGTTTTCTTTTTAGCATGTGAAATAAATTTGAATTTGAATTTGAACATTTGAATTTGAATCAATTGAAGTTTCTCATATGTTTTTATAACAAAACATCCAAAAATTGATTTTTCTTCATTTGAGAGTGCAAATCTGCCACATTTAGTATTGATATACAGAAGAAACTTCCAAATTGGCTTCCGTCCAACTACCTTTTGCATGTAACAATGGATACGACCATTATCCATTTGGTTTAGGTCCAGCAAAACCTACTGTACAGTACATTCCCCAAAAAAATTACAATCGGATTTTCCGCATTGATAACTTTCAAAATGATTGAACAATCTGAATGCTACTTAAGGGTATGAAACTATAAATTCTTACCTACATTTTGCAGAAAACCCCATTTGATTTGGTTAAGTGGTCACAGAGAAATGTGGATCGTTGTAAAATATGCCATGGATGCATTCTTTGAAGTTTAGCACTTGGACCCCGTTTACAGTGCGAGGCTCGGCCGCGGCTCGGCCCAGCCCCGCTTCAGTGTAAACGCGCAAAAGGCCAAATGCGAGGCCAAAAGTGGCCTCGCATTTGGCCTCGCTCTGGAGGTGGTCTCGGCCGCGGCTCGGCTGCAGCCGAGCCCAGCCTTTTCTCAGTGTAAACGTAAACTGGGCCAAATGCGTGGCCAATTTTAGTCTGGCTTCCAAACCCTCTGCCCGTACTATTTCGCTATTCAGGATATTAACCCCCTCAACGTCGAAAACTAGTATAGTTTAAGGTGGTTTTGTTATGCAAAGGATATTTTTTCCTTCGGCAAAGGCCTTTGCCCGAACCGCGACTTCGTCACCACGGAATTCATTTGGCAAAGGGTCTGAAAACCAGACAATACCAAATTGCATTTGTTTACAAGCAGAGCGCCACTATGACAACATATTGAAAGGTTTGAATCAAAAGCGCGGCCGAGCCCGGCAGTGTAAACGGACAAAATTGCGGGGCCCGGCCTCGCAATTGAGGCTGGGCTCGGCCCAGCCCCGCACTGTAAACGGGGTCTTGGATGCTCTTAGCATTTTGTGAGGTGTGAGCACAATGGAGGAGGGAAGGGATTCCTAACATGCTCTACAAAGACCCCAATCTATCTGTGACCACTGAAGCAAATTGAATGGGTTTTTTTGCGAGATGTACGTAATAAGTTATAGTTTCACACCTTGAAATTGCATTTTTATTGATTCACTAAGTACTTTTAATGTTACTATTGCAGAAAGTCTGATTATAATTATTATTATTATTTTTTTTTTTTTTGGGGGGGGGGGACATACAGTACTACAGACCACAGCTCTGGTACAAAAAACCAAACAAACAAACAAACAAACAAACAACAACGATATGGCAATTGGGTTTTCACTCACCCCTGCCCGGTGGTGCTGTCTTCAAGGCCTGCCTAGGGGCCGCCCACCGCTCTGGGGGCTCAATCTTGTTGGGGAGGCTGGGCATGGCCGGGCTGGTCTCGAAGAAGTGCTCAGAGTGACGCTGGAACCCCATGGGAGAGAGTGACTCGTCGAGGAGGTGGGGGTCACTGGTCCTGACCCCAGCTGATGGCGACAGCTGAGTGCGCTTTGAGATCTGAAACACATAGACAGCATTGGGTTAATTATATGGGTGACTTGTCATCAACAAGTACCTGACATACCCCCACTTAACACACTTTAATACTACATGATTGTTACAGTGTAGGTGTCTAACCCTTGAAACGAAACAAATGTTTAGAGTAACCAGTGACACATCAAAAATTCCATTTTCAACTTTTGAACACAGTAGTGATGATTCCCATAAATGTAGAGGGCAAGAGATTACGAGAATAAATGAGTATATAATGTATATACTGCATAACTTTATCCTTAAAATGAATGAACTCTGAAATGATCAATGTAAAAGAATCTCAATGGGTCGTGAGGATGGACATGGCAGTAGAAGAATATGAAAGAAAATAATAAGGGGGGTATAGTTGTATATTAGTACCAGTATGTCATCTGTGTATCCCCCTTAATTCAACTGTTTTCATGATTCAGTTATTCCTTATGAGCCTAACGCAACAGCTTAGACAGGAATTCTAAGACCAGAGACAAGAAGAAAACCCTTTCTTTCAGCTTTTAGTACTAATCTTAGAATCTATTTGTGCATTCCTCATGTGAAGTACAAGTCTGCGTGACTCCTCCGACAGAATCCCGATAGCTCACAACTTAATAGCATTTTACCTGATTCTGCTGTGCAGCACTACGAGGGGGAGTCATCCGCCCATCCGTTAATGTTCTGTCAAGATCGCCATCGTCATCATCCTCATCATCGCTGTCATACTCAAAGCCATTTGTGATGCCACCAGGAATTATTGCTACATTGGATGTCAAAACACACAGAAATGATGACTACAGATTCCTTTGCTGTAAAACAGTTTAATTATAAGAAAACAGGGTATCATAACATTAACTGTTCACCGTATTCTAAGGAATTATATGATATGCATATATACACATATATACAATGAGAAGTAGGAAGGAGTGGTAGGTGCTGCTAGATTTCTTCAGGTTTAATGAGCAAGCTTTCAGTCCATTAGTGGATCTTCATCGGGGCTGCTTTAACAGACAAAATAAATTAAATGACTCCTAACAGCATCACTCTGCTTATGGGATGTAGGATTACTATGTGTGTGGAATGCACTTGAAATCATGAACTTGAGTTGACTTTAAATGATGCAAGGGGTCATTTAATTTATCTTGTCTGTTAACGCAGCCGTGATGAAAGTCTACTAACAGACCGAAAGTTCGGCCATTAAACCTGCTGGAATCTAGCAACCCCTACTGCTCCTTCCTACTTCTCATTATATATGGCTCTCATGAAGAACCAACACTGCATCTGTACATGGTACATGCCCTTAATCTCACTATGTATACTCACACACATATATACGTATGTATTTGCATTAACACTCAAAATCAAGACATGATCTCTTTTCTCTCTCATGACAGCGACTTAGTGTAGGGATTTGTCCAGGGTGTTTGTTTCGGGTTAGTTAGGTTAGTTATAGGTCTCAATGTCTTAGTTTCTTTTGTTTTTTCCACTTTTTATGTATATCAGTCAATCAATCATTTAATTTGTCGTATTACGTGTGGGGAGAATGCATTCCTCCCCATTTCCAGCATTTCCGTATACTTACAATATTTGGTAAACTTATACTTTATTTTGTATATTATGATGAAATTTATGTATTCAATTTCTGTAAAATATTTATATGTTTCTGTTGGAAATGGAAAATAAATGAATGAATGAATGAATGAAATGAAAATGCTCGTAAAATAGGGGGAAAGAATTATTTATTTTGCTTTCAACGTACATCCGGGTATTAAATATATTATAATGCCATCAATATGAATTTTATCTGCAGAGGAAATGGGCATTTTGTCCTTGGAAGCTGCTTATCAGATTAAATCACATCAGGATGGGATACATGGGGGGAAGGAAGTTGTAACACCTTTATGAGCTGGGCTACAGATGTGGTAAGTGCCTTACTGCTGCAATACACAGCATTAAAGTGGTGGTACAATGTAACAAGAAAAACTGGCTTAAAACGACAAAAAGGCACACTATATTTCCTGGGAAAGCTTAGCCCTGTAGGAGTATGACGTCATGTTTCAAGATATGAAAATTTCTCTAAAAAGTAGGAGACGGTACTTTGACTCCTCTTACTGAACGCCAAAACCCAATCCGAGGGCAACATTTGTGTCAGAGAAATTAGGATGTCATTCTAGCTGATCACGCTAGTTTCTGGGTTTTTGTGTCCACAAGACATGCAAAAATCTCGAGATTTGTATCCCGCTAACTTGTGGTGCACATGTGAATCCTCTTTTTGTCACTGTCCTCACCAAGAGAATTCTAGACATCAAACTCAAGTCTAAGTGTACATAAACATTTATTGGACATTTTGATGGCTCAACAGAGAAGAAAGGCATGTCAGAATTTACACCGACTATGCTCCGATTCAAAATGACAGCCAATGACATAGACAGCAGCACAGTAATCAATTTGTGATCCTTACACAACACAATGACCATTAATTTGACCATTTTGCGCCAAAAATGTGAAAACAATGTTATCATAAATAGGTTACGCCCAAAGAGTATAGAAGCGCATGCAGTGCGCTGAGAGGGAACACTCTCCCGATTTTGCGTAGTACGCTCATGGGCGGGATCGGTCGCCATTTTGGGATGCAAACCGCCGTGTGATCGATAGAGGGCGTATTTTTGCCTCTGTTTCATTTCATGGGGCATACAGGATAAAAGATTAATTCAGAACCTCGTAATGGCATATAGAAGTAGAATTCCAGGCTAATCATGAAATATAATTGAAGAATAATGTTTTTACTTTCCAATCTATGTGTATAGTCCATCAATGTTCACAGGCTAGTTTATGACCTCATGCAAGCCTACTTGTGTCTTAAGCCAAATAGTGTTTATGTACAGAATGACATGAATGCTCCTGATTATCAAGGGCACTTTCTCTCCCTCCCCCTCTCTCTCTGGCCTCCCTTCTCTTTCTTCTTCTCATTCTTCTTCTTCTTTTCCTCCTCCTCCTTCTTCTCTTCTCTTCAGTTTTGCCCGTGGAGAGAATTTCAGTTCCATCACATGCTTTCAAATCACCCGTGTTTTTGTTTTTGTTTTTTGTTTTTTGTTTTTTTTCACGTACCGGTATAATATCCACATGATGAAATACTAAATTCCGTGGACAAAATGAAACAGATCCGTAATAACATTTTTATGCCTGGTTCAAAACTGGTGAGGGCAGACTTTTTTCACTTTTGTATTTTTACCAAGTTGACGTATCAATTAAGGAAAACATAATCTTTTATATTAGGAAATTGCGTTCCTTAAATAGATTCTCTTGGGAGAATTACGGTACCGTGTATACCAATGGTATAATGGTATAATCATCTACATTATCAATAGAAGAGAAAGACCTAAAATATGAATAATGGAATAGATATTCATATCATTCGAATAATATTACATAAGGGGTCTACAACCAACAGGGCCCGGTTACGGTAAGAGAGAGAGAGAGAGAGAGAGGGGGGGGGGGGGGGAGAGGGAGGGAGGGAACAGATAGTGGGGGATGGAGGGATGGAGGGAGAAGGAGACTTAAAAAGTGCTTTGTGAGTATGTTCTAGTTAGGCCAGCACATACTTTCATTAGTTTAGCTCGAACTTTGAGAGACAACAATCTGGAACCAAAAAGGCATTTCTTCAATTTTATATCATAATTCCCTAGAAATAATATTTCTGACGATAAAACAAGGTCCTATATACATCTGAAACCTTGGATGCCCTGTAAAAAGAAGAAAATGAAAGGGAGGCAGAATTTTCTCTATACGGTCACGTAATATACGCTCTGGACGATCCAGCGGCTTGCATCCTAAAATGGCCGCCATTGGGCTCCATTGCGTACTACACCTGTTTACGTGTAAAATCAGGAGAGTGTTCCCTCTTAGCGAACTGCGTGCGCTTCTATACTCTTTGGTTACGCCTGAATGCAAATGTTCTAGTCATCTTGTGTAGTTGATAAACTCGTACATACTTTGTGCTGAATTATGACGAAAAGCTCTACTCGTACCAAATGCTGTCTCCAGTTTGGCACTTGGTGGAGATCTACAAGGACATACAGGGTCTGCTCCTTTTCAATACAATGCACTCCCATTATCAATGACATTCACATTTCCTCTTTGATACTGATTTTTAAAAATAAGTAATAAAATTAATTATTCTTGCAAACCTCAATCTTTCCATTAAACTACAAAAATAAAGGTGCAATTCTATTAAAAGCAACACTTACCCTTGGTTGTGGCTGGCCTGGATAGATAGGTCTTGCTGTTGGGGTTTGAATCCCCAGCCTGCCTTTGTGTTTGGGGGGATGTACCGGCATGCCACGCCTTCCTGACTGCTGCTGGGGAAGTTAACAGGGCTCCCCCTACATTGGATGGATGTGACAAGGACAGAACTCACATGAAGGTTGGTCCGTTACACCAACTAGTTTTGGCAGCAGTCAGTGGTATTGGTGCTCTATGGTGTGAAGTGGCTCCTATCTTTAGATTTTGTGTTCTCACTTCATGATATTTGCAGGTTAACTACTGCTGTGTTTTACATACACTGGAGCTTACAATTCAACCTCATATATATAGAGTCATGAAACTGAAATACTTTCAGCAGTTAATCTGTTCATCTATAAGTTAAACAATTGAACATCACAATGATAGGGGTTTCTTTCCCAGAAAGTGTTAGGAAAACTGTAAACAGCAGAATGATAGTAAATATGGCCTTTATTTCCTTTGTATACAGGAAATGCATGATGGAACAAATGCTCTCAGAAAAAGAATCAACTCTGAAATTCATTTACTAGGAAAAAAAAAGTCAGTGTAAGCCTCTATCCTGTTAAAAGTGTGCTTTTAGAAAATTGCTGTTAAAAGTGTGCTTTTAGAAAATTCTATGCTCTAATTTTCATCACAAGATGACAGTAAACATGGCTAAAAACTCTGATACAATATATGAAGCTGGCAGGTCATTGCAGGAGCAGAAAAGGTGATTAGGACCCCGACATCCTGACTTCTAAACTCAGCTATAATATCACAAGATGAAGCACTGTTTCATACTCTCAAAACTGTTGTACCACTTCTGTAACATGCTACAAACAAGAAAATTAAAAACTACAAATGTCTGTTCAAAAAAACTGATTACAGACGGACAGACGGATAGCCTGAAAACAATGCCTAAGCAATACTTTGTGGCACAGGCATAAAAAAGGTTTCTTTCACTTGAGCCTGTGAACAAAACTTTTTGAACCAACGTATTCACAGAAATACTTTGAATGGCTGGCTGGACAAACAAGCGATGGATTTTCAAACATTTAATGCTCTGGCATACTTAGCCCGCAAAGTAAGCAAAAAAATAAAAAATAAAATCAGCTTATTGAAAGAAAAATGCTCAAATGCTCAAATGCACAGAGTGTTTAGTGAGATGACTCACTTCCATCCATGAAGTCAATGACCTCACTTCTAATCCCTGCATGTAGGTAGGTCTTGGGGGAAGTGGGGCTTTTGCGCATGCTGGGCTTTCACTTCAGACTTCATTGCCATCTTACTTAACCCTAAAAAGACTGGGCTATTTTGGTAGCTCGAAAGACTGGGGGGGGGGGGGGGGGGGGCCTAAAGGGCCCCCCCCCCTTAAGATCTCGGCCGTGGATTGCGCGATCGCCGCGGAAATTTGCACAATGGTAGTGTGCGATGTAATCTACAAGATCGTATATTCAAATTTTCCAAAATGGTCTTATTTTATTTTATTTTGATTAATTATGCTAATTCATGCGAGAAATCAGACTCTTTGATCTAAATCAGTAAATAAAGCTCCAAAAGTGCTCATTTTTGGTCTAATTATTCTTTGTGGCATTCTTCGTCAATGTACTTGAAAAAAAAATCGGTATCAAAATTAATTTCTTATTTATTTTATTGTGTTATGAATTTCTTATCTATTTCTTTGTTTTTTCGACCTTTTGTTTTTGCTGTTTTTTTAAACAAAATTTGTGGCAGACACTTTTTGAAGCATAATACTACTAAAACAAATTAATTTTAGCCATTGAGAGTAAAAATGAGCATATTTATATGAACCATGTGAAAAAACTCCATTTGCATCGACTTTGTACACAAAATCACATTTTTGAGCCATTTTTGGTCTCACATGCATGTATAAAAAGTTATGTAACTTCAGAACCGTACCCCCGGGCGTCACAAATTTGGCATCAAAATGTGTGGGAAACTCGAAAGAAAAAAGTCATAGAGCATCGCGGCGAGAGCATTGCGTGTTGCAGAGTAATCGCGCGAAATGTCGAGGGGGGGGCCTTTTAGGCCCCCCCAGTCTTTTTAGGGTTAAGGAATGACACACTTGTCTAAAAATGAGTTGAAAACTTACTTGTTTCAAGATTTTTGTACTTTTCCTGTTTCTTTATTTTATTTTTATCCTTTCATCTTTGAGTGTGCCTTGAGCATTTCACTTAGTGGATTTGGCAAAATGTAAATTACAACTACTATCATTGTTCTGATTTGTTTTACCTCTGGCCGGGGTGGTCCTGTCCAAGTGATGTCTTGGTTTTGATGTCTCTGCCTTCAGCGTGGGCGTAGGGGGACGCCCCGTCCCATCACTACTCTCTATACCAGAGCTCAGGGAGGATGACAAGCTGCGAGTAGACTCCTGAGTCGTGATGCTGCTGTTACTGCAAGTACAGAATCAATAAATAAGAGATGACAGTTCTCGACACAAGTACTGGCAATCACTCTTCACATGGTGATTATGCAACAAATAATGGCTGGGAAAATTTTAAATAGCAAACCGACAATAGATAAATGAATAAAGCATTACACAATTACCATTAACATGAAATTATGGAGCAAGATAAGAACTAAAGGTAGATATTTCATGACAAAGATACCCACAAACAGACACATTAGTAGCATGTGAGTATAAAATCAAAAGCTGCAATTATCACAGCACATGTGAAGAAACAAAAGGAAAAACAACTTAAAAAAGCATTTTAAACTACTCTGTGATGCTTCATTTCATTACCTAAATTTAAGTGATGGCACTGTTTTCCTAAGACAGATCTACCAGTATATATTGTCATCATTCCAATGCAAGTTCAGAACCTAGTAACTATGGCTTGTGAGCAGTTTTATGAGATGATGACCCAAACTTTACAATGAAATTCTTTTCTTTTTCTGTTTACTTTAAAAATAAAAACTTTTTATACTGTTTACATAAAACATGTCAACATTATCAACTGTGGTTAAGATTCAACAGCAGCTCCTTAGTGTGAAAACAGAAAAAAAAAAAACCAGATGTTGGCAAAATTTGAAAGCTGGTTTTAGAAGCTGTCCGTGCATCCGTTCCTATGTGTTTTTGTAAGAGTACATTTTGAACAAATTATCCATTGCATCAACAGGTAATATGTATGTGTATCTCTCCCATGACAAAATCACAGTCACTAGTTGAAATAAATCGATAAGACTTCAACTGTTTGACTGCAGTTAATTGATAATTGCTAAAACACTACTCCCTCCCCCCCCCCCCCCCCCTCTGTCAATGGCTCAACAACTTATACAGATATGTACAGGGTGTTCATTACCTGTCATAAATATTATCATAGCACACTTTCTAGAAGTAGAAGTTTTGGATTTAAGCAGGATCTGGTATCAAAAGCACTTCAAAATACTTCTTCAAGATATATCAAACAGTGCTTGTCCAATCAAAGGACACATTGAAACTGAAACTGAAACCAGGTGCTCCTACATGTAGCACCAGAACAAATAAACAGGTCCCCCAACATCATCCAACATATCCCATTCCATAAGAGACAGTGATGACATTTATTCAGTGTACAGACATTGCCAGCATATTTATATATTTTGGCAGGCTCACTGTCATATCTAAAAGCATTATTCATAGAGATCAAGGATGCTTGAAAGTTGAGAAATCTTGGCACAGAATATGCCTGCCATACTCAATGACAAAGAAGTAATAGTTATATGGCTATACTGCAGGCCAATAATGAAGACAACTCAAGGTTAATTTTACTTTTGCTCAATTGTTTGTTTGTTTCTTTGTTGTTTGTTTTTTTGTTGGTATGTTTGATTTGTAAATCTATTTTTTGACACATGTGTCATTTATTATGATATGACAACCTTTGTTCACAGTGTATGTTCCAATTCTGCTACAAGAAAAACTAAAGTGCTATGAACTCTGCCTATCACTGTTGGTGCTGGATTCTAAACTTTAAAGAAAATTATCAGAACTGCATCTAATCAAACCTTTGATGCAAATAATAAGGGCAATCTCATAAAGTAACCCCTTCACTCCCGCCTCCCAAAAAGAGGGTCACAGGAATTAAAGTTCTTGTTTATCAAGCAACAAAGACATCGGATATGACCATGGAAAATACTAAACTTCAACCCCTTTGACTGTCTTTCTGACAAAGATATACACATGTATACTTAATGCATCATAATATACAAGTATGTGCAATCATCCTTCTGTTGACTAATGCTTGACGTTGAGCTTTTTCTTTGCAAACCAGATCTCAAGGATAAAACAGGAATAATAGATTCCTCACTGACGAAAGCTTTACATCATATACTAGCAAAGAAAACTATTTCTTTGAATTGCTCTTCCCCCTCACAAAAAAGCGCACGATCTCGCCAGTTTCCTTACTCCAAGTCACATCTACTGTATACGCCATATAATCTGCAAGTCTAAATTATCGCAAATCGGGAATTCCCGACGATTTCGCGAGTGGTTAAATTCGCCATCGTGGAGTACTTGTACTGAACGGAGAAATGTACACGCGTATGCCACATCTGCAGTGGGATCAGAGTCAATATTTTCGCATGTCTTTAATTTTGCGAATAGCACCTGACTCGCGAAATTCGTGAAAATAAAAACCTCGCGAAATATTCAGCGTATAGAGTAACTGATATTCCCTACAACTACACACTGTGATGTAGTTATAGGTTATACATGAACCGATGCTTCCATACAGCTACATCAAAAGACAGAACGAGACAAAAAAAAAAACACAAAAAAATCATATTGATGCAAAAGGACTCTTACCTATACTAAGTACTGCTCAAGTGTTATTCAAATGTCACATAGAATCTTGTCACGACCTTACAATTCATGTCACAAGCATAGCTGATTTTAGGAGAATGTCTTAATAGAATGCTTTATATAGCACACAATTGCAATATGAGTGGTTTGGACATTTGATGCACCACGCGCTACCCCGGGGTATCGTAGTAACCCGGGGTACCACGTTGTGTAGCGCCATCTCACGTTCACTCGAGTACAACCGCAGAGTTACTGCGTTACGTATGCGCACTGTACTGACCCGTGGTACGGTGCGATACTCAGTATAGCGCTTCATGCACTGACTACATGCACTATCATAATAGCCCGCTAGCTGTGCCAAAGTTACGATCTCGTAGACGTAGTTTCGATCCCGTAATTTTGTAAGCTTTGTGCACTTTATGCCGAACAAAATATCCTTTCGCAATTAGGATCAAGCTGCAAAAATGCCAGCAGGTGATGGGGGCTATGCCGCACTGAAAGGAAAGGGCCGGAAAAGAAGGAAAATTTCCAGAGAGGAGAGGCTGGAAAACGCGAGGCTTCGCGCCACTCGGAAGTTTGGGGAAGGAAGGGGCCGCCGATGTTCTGGAGGTGTTTCAGAAGGCCAGTGACGCCGGGGATAAGGCGGAGGCAGATGGCATTATTATGACCCTGCTGGCTCAGGGATTAATTGAGAAAACTACAGGATGAAGAGGGTTTTTTTACAAGAACAATGGCCATAATTGAATGTTGAAGAATTAATCACACACAAAAAAATTAATTTCCCACTTTTTGGTGACCCAGGGTACAGCCCTAAAAAAAAAAAATAAATAATTCAACAAAATGGCCGATTTTTTTCTGGTACCCCAGGGTACCATTTATGTCATCATTTGTATGTAAGCAAAAGCTAGTAGTCATGCATGAAACACACTCACATATGACTGGTAATCTGGTCCCATGCTCAGCATGCATGCAGAAAAGTGACCTTTAGACTTGCATTGTGGAATGTTTACCTGCTCCAGTCATAAAACATATGTTTGTTTTATTCTCAAAAAAAGTCTGCATCCTTTCAGCAATGCCATTGTGCAAATGCCACAGACCCACCCACATTCATGTCCATGGATGCATGTTGCCTAACTCACATTAAAGTGAGGCAGTCCTCACGAATTTGAAAAAAAATGAACTACTTTCACCAAAAACAAACTTTCAAATCACCAAATAAGCTCGTAAATTTTGGTTGAAAAAGTGTGAATCTGCATGGTGAATATGCTAATGAGCAAGTCTTGGCAGAGAGTCGGACGTCACCGAGGCACAACTCTTCCCAGCCGTGTTCTGCTCGTTATGCGTACGCTCCCTAGTTACCCGGATGCATGAAGAAGTTGATGGCTACTAGTATTTGACATTGTTTTTACGTACTGTGCGTATGTGTGTGTGTGTGTATTGTGTATTGTATATCGTATTCTTTTTTTTTTTTAGTTAAAAAGAAATTGACCGGATTATTCATTCTATTTTTTTTCTCCTGCTTGATTTCTGCCTTAAAATGAATTGAATGATTATTCTTGTTTTCACAGAATATGTTTCATACATGCATGAATAGTCATGACAAAAGTTATGTATAACATATGTATTTTTTGAAACTGTTATATTTTCAAAGGAAATGGAATTAATAAAAACATCACTAAAAACAAAACAAAAAAATATTCGCTCAGTACACGTGTGGACGGTACTACTAGATCTACGGTAGATATCCCGGTTTGCCCTTCGCGCGTTTCCAGTCTATCACGGCGCAGCTGCAGCCCTGTCGCCGCGCATGCAGTTAGCTGTTTATGTTCTAGTATAGTACGTACATAGAAACGACTCTACACATTTATTTACACTAGAGGGGCAACCGTCGTCTGGTCTGGCTATCTTTCATCATGCTGATGTGTCAAGCAGTATTTCGCTCGAATCGTAGAGAAAATTGCCCAGGAAAATCAGTTTTTCCATCCCAGACCCACAAAAGGATCGTGAAAGGTGCGCTGTATGGCTGAGAAATATCGATACAACGAAGCAAACATAAAAACTTAAAGCATTCTTGATATCATGTTGTAGGCATATGCGAGGACCATTTGAGAAGCATGTTTTGACATGGACAGGCAGGCTGTAGCCCTCGGTTATAAACCGAGAAAACTCCTGAAGCCAGATGCAATCCCGACCATATTTGCTCATATGAATGATAAAACAGAAACACCTCGAGCATCGATTTCGAAAAGAACGGAGGAAAGGAAGTGTAGAGAGGTAAGGAAAGTGGCTAGCTATGTTCCATTTACGGTGGGGCTGCAGCCGGGGTTAGATTGCAGTACAGTGCCACTGCCAGTGCCGACTGGACCTGCACGGCAAAGTGGAGCAAAATCATATTCCTGCAGCCCCGTTTTTACCCTGCCCGGTAGAAGTCATATTCGTTTGATATCTGAGTACTTACAGAAATATTGAGACGGAAACAATATTCTCTTTGAAGAATTCGAGTCTCTTATGCCCAGGTAATCTTCTGTTTGAACGTCAAACTCACTTACGACGGAGTATGATAAGAATGCGCGCGAGAGTGGTTTGTACGCAAAGTAGTATGCAACATGGACAGAAGCTCGAAAAGGACAGTGCCTATTTGATGGCATATTTGATTTTAAAATATTTATAAATTCACATTTACAATTTTATTCTACATTAATTATATATGTAAATAAGCTTGAAATATTTTGTTTAAAATAATAAAACCACATATTGTCACATTTTATGACAAATCAGATATGATCATTTTGAACACTTAAATTGGTTTTCTGAGGCACGGCTGTCAACTTGGCAAGTTGGGCATCACTGACGTTGCACCTTTTTGCAGGCTCTTACACAATCGCTTGCAGGAATTATTTTTCAAAAATCGCGTACAAGACAGTGTTTGATTTCCACGTGTATAAACTGGTAAAAGGTTATATTTTTTACTCTTCTTAATTATCAGTACAGTGAAAGTTCTCAGGACTGCCTCCCTTTAAGTAATGAAGAACACCCTTCAAAAGTACAGGAATACTCTCATAGACACGACAACATAAATCTATAACTGGGAGCAAAATTAAGATCATTTTGTTTGAAGAATTCATATTATTTCAATTCTCCTTCCACATCAGCTGTCTAATAAAAAGCATTCATGGCTACATCTTTCCACATTTGACTTGAGCCAACTGCAATCACATTTTTCATACTGCAATTTCTGTGCAACTTTGCAGTGGTGTGAAAATAACTCTGGCGTTCAGGACTGACTATCAGTACTGTTTTCGTTAGTGAGACTGTTGGTGTTAAGTTTGATTGAAGGCAGTTGGTTGGGATATACATAATGTAACACCAGCACTCAGGCACTAGCTCTAAACTTGAAATCACCTCTTGCATGACAAGCATGTCATATATTCTTACCTTGACCTCCTATTCTGTGGGGCTGAAATCTGATTGCGGTTGTTGCCCTCCGGTGAGCTATGGTCACTGGGCTTGTAGAGGAGCTTCCTGACCAGTGGTGCTTTCTGTTCAGCTGGGACATCCTTCTCGGGTTTTTCTTTTTGTTCACTAGATATTCATGTGTGTCGTAGTGTGAAGAAATAAGACAATGAGAGAAATGAACATTTCATGACTGTAGCTAAACTACTTCAATGCAAAGTATATGTTCACAGAGAGTACATTTACAAGCACAGTGACATTCCATCACTGGAATGTTTCTAATCAAAGCAGCAACCCAGCAGCAAAAAATTGACCATATCCTATCTTCAAGAAGCTATAGCGGTTTTAATGTAGGTGAGTATCTAAATTTGGTTTATTATCCGCGCCTCAAGATAGCAATCATTTTTCTCAGTAATAACTGCATGTCCGTGTGTATTTTTGTATGATATCAAATATACAAGTACAGGTATATCAAATAATTTCTTCATAAGTTGATAGGTATATTTTTTCTGTAAATCAAATTACAGATATTATATGAATAAAGTAAATATCGTCTACTGAGAATGAGAAGGGCGTTAAGTGGTCTTGAACACTATGGGTTTAGTGGCAACTTAACGCCCTTATCATTCTCAACCGACGATATTTGGGAATAACTTGTGAAAGCTGGTCTTTTTCTAACCTGGAATCTTGGAAATGTTGCTGTGAATTAGCTGAGTTACAAAATATATTCTGACCCTGATCAAACATCTGTAAACATTGAAGTGGTCATTCTTGCTAATCCCAACCCTAATCTTTACTCTAACCTTATCACTAACCAGTATTAAGCCAAGGGTGGGGTGGGGGGGGGGGGGGAAATAATTGTTCTTGGTGGGTAACTGCCCTGATATGGCCATATCATAGTCTTGGTGTTCATACAATGAACAAAAGATATATCGCTACGGCGACTGATATGCCTCCGCCATAATGCATGGTTCTCCTAATAGGTCTATAGTACAATGTCTTGACAATGTGTGATGACAGTTTCAAACAATTGGCAAAATATTAAAATGACAGGTTTGACACAAATGTGCTGAATGTTCACTTTCCTAGAACTAGGTTCAATTGGATGAATGATTAAAATGTCAGAGTGCAGGTATTTGGGGAACTGATGATTTTTACTTGACTTTTGACCCTTTTATAAGTTTATGCATTGAGTAATTTTTCAAGGTATTGAGAAAAAGTATAATTTCAGTATCAAATGGGAAAATAGCATTATCGAAACCTGGCCTTTGACCTTTGACCCCACAGTTCCAAAGAGAATCACTGTTAGGTAGAACATGCATAAATATGTAAGTTTCATGACAATACCTTGAGTTATTTTTGAGATATGGAGGAAAAAGTGCAATTCAGCACTTTCACTTGATCTTTGACCTTTTGACCTTTGACCTTTTGGCAAGAAACCTCCCAAAGAATATATATTGGGTAATACATGTATACATCAAGTTTAAAAAAACACCTTCATTCATTGCATAAATATAAGGAAAGTAGTGATATTTTGAGAAGTTGACCTTGACCTTTGACCCCCCTGACCTTTGACCCATGACCCCCAACTTCTCTAGATAATCACTGCCCATCGGTACAAGCATATATACTAAGTTCCATGAAGATACTTTGAACCATTTGCGAGATATGGAGAAAAACATGAAATTTCAATTTTTTTTTCACAAAATAACCTGTGACCTTTGACCTTTGACCCTGTGACCCTAAAATCCACACAAAGTATTATTCCCCAAGGATATACCCTCATACCAAGTTTGATGTAAAACCACCACACGGTTCTTGAGATATCGACAAAAACAAAACGGGACGGACAGATGTACGGACGGACGGACAGACGGACGGACGGACGACCCAAAAACATAATGCCTCCGGCCACTTTGTTGCGGAGGCATAAAAAAGGGGGGAGAAAAAAGGAGAACATAAGTTTGATTCCAGTCCCATTAATACATCCTTGAAGAGAGTGATTGACTCACTCTGTTCCTCTTGTCCTTGTTTCAAATATGGGTACCTGGCAGTGCTTTGGCAACAACGGCAAAGCTCTCTTGAAGAGTTTGACTGGCACTAAAAAGTTTACGCTACTAGGTATATGTGATTGTGTTGGCACTATGAGAAATCAAACAGATTGACATAGGCTACACATATCATTTCCCAGATTTTGACTATCCTCGTAAAACTCACTCTTTCTTCTCAGATCCTGATGTCCGACCGGACACTGAGCTGGACGCGCTCTGCTGACCCTTGCCCGTTTCCTCCCACAACTTGGCCTGCGCCGCTATGAGCTGGGCCAGATGCTCCCTGGAGAAGTGGGTGCCACGGGACCGTTTCTGGTATTCCTTGGCCCTCTCACGGAGCTCCATAACCTGGGGTGGGAGAAGGTATGGGGAAGGGCGGGGAGGTTCCAAGTGAATTGTTTTCTTTTTTCTACATAATATTATATATATATCTACCTCTTTTCTCATCCAGTCGTCTGTTCCAATACTGCTTATTCATGATGAATGTGTGTTGCCAGAAGGGTTTAGTCTTGATTTCTAGACCATTTCAATGGGTTTTTATACTTTTTTTGTTTGTTTGTTTGTTTGTTTGTTTGTTTGTTTGTTTGTTTTTTTTTTTTTTGGGGGGGGGGGGGGTTTGTTATTGTTTTTAATGACTGGAAACCGAGCCTTTGAGGCATGTGGGACTACCCTGTTTTTTATTTTGTTTTTTGTGGGTTTTTTTTTTCCCCTGGGGGAAGAAAGTTTGCCATTTTGAAATGGGAAAAGGTACACACACATATAACACGACTATTAGGCATCAGCAGGGAATGGTGATCAAACCAATAAACTGAAGCACCTGCTATTGCCTCTTGCCTTTAACCCATTGAGGACGAGTCCTAATTATACTTGGGCAAGTGTCTATGGGAAATGTGTGTTAGAAATCACTACCAACAAGGAAAAGTAGAAATTACGCGGTGCGTAATATATGTCCCCGCCGGAAGTAGCATTTTGTAACAAAATGTGCAATACAGGTAAAAAATCAAGGTCAAAGGTCAAAGAAGTCAAAGGTCAAAATTCTGTGTAGAAGTTTTGAAGCCCTCACCTAGTGCCATCACATAAAGCAAATGGAATCGAAATTGGGTCAGAAATGGCGAAGGAGTAGCATTTTGTAGCCAATGTACAATATAGGTCAAAAATCAAGGTCAAAGGTCAAAGAAGACAAAGGTCAAAATTCTGTGTAGAAGTTTTGAAGCCCTCACCTAGTGCTATCACATAAAGCAAACGGAATCAAAATCGGGTTAGAAATGGCGAAGGAGTAGCATTTTGTAGCAAAATGCAAAATATAGGTCAAAAATCAAGGTCAAAGGTCAAAGAAGTCAAAGGTCAAAATTCTGTGTAGAAGTTTTGAAGCCCTCAACTAGTGCCATCATATAAAGCAAACGGAATCGAAATCGGGTTAGAAATGGCGAAGGAGTAGCATTTTGTAGCAAAATGTACAATATAGGTCAAAAATCAAGGTCAAAGGTCACAACTGAAATTCTGTGTAGAAGTTTTAAAGCTCCCATGTAGTGTTATCATATAAAGCAAACAGAATCAAAATTGGGTCATAAATGACAGAGAAGTAGCAAATTGAACATTTTGATCACACACGGACGCACACACGGACGGACGCACGGACGGACAGACGGACGCACGGACGCACGGACACACACACGTACGGAGCCCGTTTCATAGTCCCCTGCTCGAACTCGTTCGGCGGGGACAAAAACAGGGTGTTAACCACTGGAGTGATAACAATGAAGGGATTATCAGATTAGGCTTAAATTAGACATACTTTATTAACACATTTTGTCCATGATCAATGACAACTTTCAAAGCAGTAGCATTATCCTGTCAAAAGTTATTTGAGTTGAAAGTGAAGAGTGTGTACAGGATTTTTAAGAAATGAAAAGTGAACTCTGTTAGAAACATCTGATCACACTGTTCTACAATAAAGTGTTTGAGAAAAACTGCTAAAAACGCAGTTTCCTGTTTGTTTTATGATCCCAAACTTTAACATAATGTAGAAGAAGATTTGCTCTTTCAGAAAATATGAAAAACTCAATATTGACTCGGTTGACCCATTTCACCTTCTTTGAGTCCTCACACAAATTCACTGCATGCGACTTTTTGTTCGTTTTGTGATGCACGGTCACATATACCATGCAAAAGAGACAGAGATAATTCACATGTATTTCTTGATTTGATGTATCAGAGACATATTTGCATGATTTTATGGCTTCCCCCAGTTTATAATGTACACAAACTATTGATGTTCAACTCTGAAATCAATTTACCCATCAACATATTACGTTGATGGGTAAAGTAAAATAATCAAAGTACCCCGTTCTGAACGCGAGCAAAATGCCAGTGGCACAGTCCCTGCCCCCTAAAGAAGGTTTACTTGATACTCAAGTGCAGAAGTATTGACAACAAAACAAGTCTTCTCATGATCAATTTGATTAATTCACAATCAAATGTCACATTGCTGTCTGATGTCTGGTACCTAAACGGTTAACTTGATGAAAAAGGAAAATCCAAACATTTGGCATCATTAAAATGTAGATTGTCAACTTTTAGTTCTTAGTTACTTGGCTAACGACACAATTAGTCCAGTGCCAAGTGATACAACGCTAGCCATGCACTCATGGGAGAGGAAACTGATGCACTACATAAACATTCTTTTGAAGTCAACTACTTCTAAAAAGGACTATATCACATCATTCACTGGTAAAGAAATATAATGTCTCGATCAAGTAAAAACTCCTGGATTAATCTCAGTCAAGATCGAGTCACATAAATCTGAGTCAAGTTAATCAGATTCTAGTACTTGGATGAGTACTGTTTCTGAGCTTAGTGGATTCTAGTCTTTATCAAAGGCCCTCTCACTGCAGTAATTAGAAGGAAAGTGAGCAAGGGCTGTTACGTTAGATGAGTCAAGCCACCAAAGAGAGGTAAGCCCAAGGACCAATGGAGACTTGTTTGAATATTTGACTTACACATTTGAATTACTGGATTTCGCTACAAGTGTTTGGTGGTAAAAATTACAACCAATCAACAAAGCTCCATTTGAAGAGGCTTATGTATAATACTTTCTGCACTGATGGCAAATGTAACTGGGCAAATCTTACTTGCAATTTCATTGGTTTACCTGACTAAATGAATTATTTGGCAGAAGTAGTGTGCTATCTTAATCTTATTCCAGGCTTCTGAATGATTCACATTTGCTGATCTCAAAAGGCCCTCATTTCAAAGTTCCACAACTTGTTATAATGTACAGATCACCACTGACACATTTGATTAGGAGTGGTCAAAGGAAAGTACACGTAAAACCTTGTAGAAAAGCTAAGAATATACCATGATTGTTCCTCACCTCTGCAAACCACGATGGTATGTCTCCAACAGACTTTGACCTCTGTAGCGGCTTGCCTGTATCCGATGCGTCATCCCTGGGCTGGACATGTGGGGGGTCCGCTCCTTTCCATACCCCATTCTCGTAGCTGAACAGCTGTGGAGTCTTGAAGTTTGACTTGTATTCAGTCCTCCACTTCCTGCACATATTTAAAACATAGCCAGAACTCATAAACACTTTGCCAATTCATCGATATTCTAATAAATACACACAGGATATATTCAGAGCAAGTTTACAACTTTTTCGAGGTTCTTGTACAGTTGTACACAGTACAAATATCGCAGCATTGGTACTGGTGATGCAAGTATCAAAATGACTGGAATGTCAACAATGTAATGATGACATACGACATAGTACAGCTATGGTATCCCACGGAAATACAGCAATAATGTGCATGTGATGTACTGGTAGACATACATGGCAGAATCTGAAGTACGCACCTCAATACTCACATCTGGTATATCACCATGGTAACAGAGTAGTTACCAATGGAACCAGAGAAGTTCCACGGCAGCTGATTTGAATCAATATTGATCATTTTGAGAAACAGTGCCCTACACACATGTAAGAGTGATTTTGTGATATATTTTCTTTTCTTAAAATCAATTTTTCACATCATTTTTGGAACCCTTTACACCTTTCAACTAATCCTGTCTGAGAAGCAATGCTGAGATGCAAGGAAATGATGCTGGTACGACATTCACATACCTGCCAACATTTCAAGACGAAATATCTTACTTGTGGATTGCAAAAATCTTATTTTATATGCAAACTGAAGTTAAAAATCTTACTTTCGGTCAAATCTTCAGAAAATACACATGAAAGGTATATCTAAATATTTTTTTAAAATCTGATTTCTCTGACAGAAAATCTTATTTTGCTATTATTAACGTAAAAAATCTTACTGAATCTGATAAAATCTTACTAGTTGGCAAGTATGCATTCAGAGAGCGCTACTGACCTGGTCGTTGCATG
Source organism: Diadema setosum (assembly GCF_964275005.1). Taxonomy (NCBI): domain Eukaryota; kingdom Metazoa; phylum Echinodermata; class Echinoidea; order Diadematoida; family Diadematidae; genus Diadema; species Diadema setosum. Next base: position 14,863,149 of record NC_092686.1, on the reverse strand, counting down.
TGGAAAGAATGGTCTTTGAGGATTCTGGGACTGTTTCAGGAGCCTTGGGTCATCATGGGATATGACGGACACCACACCAGCTGGGGGCATTCTGTCTGGGGTTATTCCTACTCTCTTACTTTTCTTATTCTGCAATATAAAACAAAAACAAAAATAAACAAATCAAATGACCATGTTTTCATTTCTTGCACTACAAATCAAAAGTAGTCACCAATCTTGCCTACCTTTTAATATTACATGCAAATACATGTAAATCGAGAGATACTGCAAGATCATGATCAATTTGATTATCTATTTTGATAATGACAGCATGCTGTTATAACTCGACATAAATCATACTCTAAGTCAGTTAGATATCTAAACTTATTAAAAACGTGACAAGGGTACATAATGTCATGAATGATCAAGACACTACTCTGAAATCATTGCTGGTACATTTGAATACAAACAAGAATGTTACAAATCAAAGGGACTATTTGAAGTTTTTGTCACTTTTATATGGTTAGGGTGCTGTCTACGACTATAAATGATTTTATCAGATTTACTGCCAAATGTCTGACCATTAAGGTCAATTGTCCTGCGATACTTCACAAAAATGGATAGCATCGTGCTCTTGAATGAACAGTCAAAATGCATCACTCAGATTGCACCCTCTGATACTGATCTTTCTTCATTCATTCAGAATCCAATCTAATATTTCAATAATGTGCCTTATATCTATATGCAATTCAACTAATTAAAAAGTTTGATTGTAATCAATATTTCCATTGATTACAATCAACATGCATTCTGAATCTATGGACATAATAATCTGGGCTATATCAAGAATTTCTGCACAAAGGTTTTGCATAAAAACTAAATTTCTGACTGAGCTGTTGACCTTTGATGTTGACTGATAAAAGGGTAACTCCATCTTCTGGGAATAATTTTCCTGGTATCACATCACAATTTACTATGCATTTTTACACCACTGCTACACAAACTAACTTGTGTTAGTTTTCTTCCATAGAAGTGTACAGTATACCATTTGAAATATTGTTCATCAGCTGAAATTGCTAATCAAATTTGAGTAAGACAATTATTCCCTGATCTTACGTTATCTTGAATTCAAGTTTCTTAAAATCTGATTGACCATTTTGTTAAACTGATATAGAGATGTGGAGACAGATCAACTGACTGACAAACTCCAAACATACAGCTTTGGGCAGATTCGAGTGCAGAGACACGAAAGGACTGATGGCTCTGAAATTTGATATACCATGGGCTGTTACTGAGTCGTACATCACATACACACACCTTTGTTTTGACTCTGTATTTGGCCTTGATTTCCTGCTGGGCATTTTGCATCAGCTGGTCTTGGACAGACGAATGCCCCGGCTGCTGCTGCTGCTGCTGCTTGAACTGCCGCTGGTACTCGCTGTGCCGTGGAATCTTGTCAGGGACATAGGGAGCCAAGTTGGCATTGGAGTTATGAACCATCTGCCAAGATAAAAACAACAAATTTGATCTTACTGATGCCAGTTTTAAACATAATCTGACGACTGAAGAAATGCATAATCCCACCAGCCATCACTTACTTTGTGTTCATAAAAGAATTCATGACACATTGAGATTAAGGCATGGTAACATTAAAGGTGTCTGTAACAAAACAATAGATATTCTGTGTTTACATACCCATTCTCAGCACATTCAATCTCTGCTCAGTACGCATCGAGCCTTTAAAGGTTCTAAAAGTTTTACTAGGTATTTTACCTTCATCTAACTTATAGTTCTGATTATTTTGTTTTAATGAATGGAAAAATCAATGCACAAAAATCTGCCTAATCATCTTCTTTAACCAATGAAGTTGTGATATAGCAGCCCTTCTGTTCTGAGCTGTTACAGTTACCGTTCTTCTTACAGTCTCTGCAGTATTAAAGAAACATTCACATGTAAACAAAATCATCTCACAGCATTTTAGTTTTGTTTTGCACTGCTCTGTTTTGCTTTTTTGAGCAAACATACATGAACTTGCAAACAAGCTCATGAAACTGTCTGTCTGTTAACACTTGATAAAATGGGTAACGTGGAATACTGTATGTCATTAATTATTTTGCTACATGTACATAATAAAGAACACAGGCATTTGCTCCTTGGCCTGAGACTAACCTGTTCGGCAGCCATGAGCGGGGATTCTTTGGCTGATGGCTGCTTCCATGCAAACTGCCTCTGGTACTCAGATGAGTACCTTGGTCCCCCTGGTCGGGCCCTTATGCCAGCCCTATACTGCAGGGCCTCATCGGTCTTCAATCACACGAAAAGGAGAAAGACAAAGTTTTGGTAAATCTCACTTTCAAGACAAGAGAATTTTTATGACCACGTGAAAAAAAAACCACATTTACACATGTTTGTTTTTTAAGCCTCTACCCGAAGGGTTCTGGAGGCAAAGGGACAAATTCACAAAGGTGGTTTAAATCTTGACCATGGTTTATGCAAAATGTCCTGCATAAATACCCATGACAGTGCGTGTACACCGACAGACATTCACTAACAAACATGTATTGACAGCGCATGTATAAGGTACGCCTATTTCATGCTTATTTTAGTCCATGGACTACAAATTGTAAATCTGAACCATCTTCGTGAATTTGAGCCACAGTGTTTTGGGTTGTCTGTCTGTCTGTTAGTCCTTCCCAGATCTTGTTGCATTGAGAACCAATGTGAAAATTTCCACACTGTAAAATCATCCATTGTATGATTCTAGAAACATGTATGCAATTCTTTTCTTAATGCTGCCAGTGCATATGCTTGACTTGAGTCCTGATGTCAGGTAGCACTATATTAATCTTATAATAATACTTCTTATGCTAAGATGGAAAAAATACCCAGGAAATAAGCTATTGTGAGTAAAACCACCTCTCTACCCCCCCCCCCCCTAAAAAAATAATAATAAATAAAATTCAAAACATACAGATATCATTCTAATGGAATAACTTTGTCAATAAATCTAATGTGGCATCCTGTTGCAAACCCAAAGTAGAATAAGATTGTCCTGAAAGACACGTGCCCTACATCACCTATTGTTAATAAATTGAAATTGAAATCCAGCAGCATGAACAAATGGTGTTTGCCATTCAAAGAAAAAAAAAATCCCATTCACCTCTGGTGGTGCCTTGCCATTGGCTTTATGAGCATCACCACCTGCCTTGCTAGGCCTTTCTGTCTTTGTAGTCACAGGGCCCTTGGCTGTTTTCACAGGCGTGGGCGGGTCCTTTCTCTTTGTGGCTGGAGGGGGCGGTGCCCTGGCATTACTGATGACGCGAGTTTTGGCTGCTATGGCATTATTCTTCTGGGTCTTCACTTCCTTCTCTGTGGCCTCTCTGAGTGGTTATGACAAAAATGAAACACGTAAAAAAAAATACCTAAAATGAAAGAAAATCTGTTGAACTCCACATGCTGTAGTCAGGACTCGTATGATATTGAAAGGACTTTCTGCCAATTCATGATTGTGTTACATCTAACTACAGTATGGTGTACACATGTTCAGTGAACCTCAAAGAAGTCAACCGTTTAATCATAGACAAAAATTAACAGAAAAGCTATCAACTATCTAAAATGCACATGGTGCACACTGCACCTTATCACTATATCTATTTTGATCTAACACACATAAGCACTCACATAGAATGACACGCGTTGTACAAACAGCTACTAACATGTATAACCACCGACTCAGGTAAATTTTGTTTTTTCCCCTTAATTTTGTCTCCTTCCCCTCCTCCACTTAACTGAACCTACCACTATATCTTTGAGACAAGTTCAACTAACAGCTATGAAACACTGTAGTAACACTCACCTGTTTCTGCATGAAAGACTTGTTTATTTTAATGCCCTAAATCACTTAGGTATATATGCATTACTGCATCAAATGATCAAATCAGTGGATATGTTCTTCCTTGGTATCAGACTATGCAGGCAATAGAGCTGGGACTGAAATTACTTGAGCACCCAACCATACTATTTACACACCACAATTTCTGAGAGAGGGAGACACCTCAATTCACACATAATAAAGAAGCAGTACACAGAAAAAGAACAAAATAATTCTGAAATTTTATTTTTGTGCTTTTGAATGATATAATATCATTCATGTGTGGCTTAATCTAACCTGCTTTTCGTAGTGCCGCTATCTCGTTTCGAGACGCTGCTGTCTCTTTTCACGTAGGTTTTGGCGAGGGACGTCCCTGGCTTTCTGCTTGGCTTCCCAATATCATCGCTCTCAAGAGATGCATCAGATTCTATGGCTGCCATATACTGCTTTGTCGTATACGTCATCTTGTTGTCAACGGGGATGGGCTTTCTGCGTCTCTGCAGGGCTGGCTCCCTGGTTATAGCATAGGACTCCGCTGAAAAGACATTTTTTTTTTTTTTAATAAAGAAAGAAGACAATAAAAGACAAACGTCACTGAACTCTGCTCATCCTCTGGAAAAAAATGAAGTCAAACACTAAGGAAATCATGTCAAAATATGTTTGTCAAACCATGGACCTAATACACATGGACATTCATCGTATCGTTAATTAATTCATGCACCCGTACATCTCAAAAGCGCCACAAAGACATTTTTAGCATGCTTCACTGCTTTGATCCCATGATCGTCACCGCCAGCAAGCCGGGAAAAGAACAAGGCGGGGATTCGAGAAATCTAAAACTATATGCGCAGAAGAAAATAACTCACAAAAATCAAGTAAAGTGAATGTGCAGTTGTGTATGTTAGGAAATCATACCTCAAACAATCTAGCTTGGGAGAAGCAGGCGGTTTTTAAAAGAAAGCTAACATTATGGCAGAATGATTGTCATTTTGTGATCTCAATATTTCACTTTTCCGCAGCTTATACGAGAGCAAAAAGGGACGGTAATGGTAGAGAACAGGTATATCTTGCCATTAGGCAAGGTCTTATGCGTGTGCGAAAATGTGCGAATCAGCAATTACCAATCTTTTGACACAAAATTTGTCATGATCTCAGGTTTGCTGCTCCTCATCATCTGTATTTATTTAAAGACGTTTCCGTCTGAAAAAGGCACATCAGCGAAACAAGACTGAAATGAGGGAAAATATTCTTTTGTTAGTGACGATACATGATCACACAATCGTTATTGTCCAGACACCTGAATTTACTCATTAAGATGCACATAATCAGGTGTCGGCGACGATCATCACATCAAAGAAAGACTGCAGTGAACAGTCCATGTATATGTGACCCGCTACAACAAAATGATCCTAAAGTCGGGCGAGGTCGATTATTTGAAAATTGCATGACACAATTCCCTAATCTTTTTGCTTTAAATTGATATATAACACGTCTTATAAAAATAATCGGCTGCGGAGATATCGATGTTTAAAAGAGAGCATGTCAAGACGTCTAGGAAATCACTGTTTCGAGAAAAGCGCCCTAAAAGTTCTCCTTGCGACGCAATCGCAATCAAGAGACACGCAAGTCAGTATTCACCTCCGGACAATAGAAGTTAAGCTGTAGCAACCTCCGAAATGCTCAGGCATAGCGCAACCCGCCCGCACGCACCAGTCGACTGGGCAGTGTGCGAGCTTCACGCTTTGGTTAGCGGCAAGCAGCAAACTGACCAATGAGATCACTCTGGTCGTTGTTAGGGGCTGAGCCTATGTGTGGCGCTCAATCCAAATGTTCGAACCAGTTTCTGCTTCGTTGAAACGCCAAAAAAACATGGCCCAGAAAAACGCTATTTTTTGGTCTTTCCTTTCATCATTTTGCTTCAAAATTTCGACAGATGATAGAAAACATGTCAGACTCTAATAATATGTCAAATTCAGAAAATCGTAAGTTTTGACCAATTTTGATGCTCTAACTTCAAACTCGATTTTCACGGCTTCGACCGTGCACGACTTTAGGACCATTTTGTTGTACCGGGTCACATATTAGGTTCATGGTCAAACTTTCTTTTTCTTTCACAATCCTATGAACAGATATAGCATATTACACATCATGTACAGTGTAAGTGTGCCACTTCGAGCAAGGTAAAAGATTACTGAATGAGCAAAGCTTTGAGTTTTGTAACACTGAAGACAATATTTTGCTTTGATGTGTATAAATGGTATGAAGGTTTAGAAGAGTCCCAACCAAGTCATACAATGCTTCCTTGCTTTGGGGTTGCATGAAACAATTGGCTTTGAATGGGCAGAGTCAGTATACTTTCAGTGATCAGGAATAGGTGACACGGGCATGACAAAGAGGGTTGAAATGTAGGCAAGGAAACACTGTACACACATGTGTACATGTATGTGTATGCACATTGTATGTAAAATCCAGGTCTAGAGAATGATAGCAGGTTCAGCACAGTCATGTAGTGTATGATAATGACACAGATTTTCTGGTTGATGTTGATCTGTATATAGTGGACAAACTGGTCCATCAGTTGTATAGAAACTATTTTAACTGGCTTCAAGCTCATGTGAATGATGGAAGTACAGTACTTACCAAAGTCCACAGACGAGAGCCCAGCTTTGGGGGCCTGCTGCTCCTTGGTTGGAGTGAATGATGAGGACTTGATGGAGTCATTCCACCGGAACTTTTTATGATACTCTGAATGCTGTAGGTAATACAAATGTGATGGCAATGTTATGTAGTTTAAGAGGAAGTACAAACAATTTTCATAACTTCATATCATGTAGTATAAAAATCGACAGCTCCATGTATAGATATGTGGAATTTATTGTGGTCCTTAAGTAGACAAACCAATACTCAGAAAAATCCCAAATGAATCACACTGAAGAAGGATGATGATATAGGAGGCTCACATACTTCAGAAATGCAGCAGTGTAATCCATTATGATACTGCTTGCTTAACAAGTTTGACTGTATAGAATTTGTGCATGCTTTCATCTTTTGTTCTGCTTCCTCAAGCACCCCATTCAAGCCTGCCATGTCATCATCCTTGTTCATTGTGATCTTTTATAAATTTTGAAAACACTCTTATTCCTTCCCGATCGCTATAAATTTTGACACTTTGTACTCAGTATATAAAACAAATTTATAGTTATTCAAATGTAAAAGTCTGAAAACCATTCAGAAGTCTCCTTTAACTTGTACATAGAATGCTCACTGTCAGTGCACTTATTACAATAAGAATAAGATGCAAGTTTGTACTCTTATTCCTTATCTCATGTTGACAGCAGGGGACATGGTACATGTGTATTAATTTTCCTCCTTTTATCATGCCAGGATATTGCACATTTCAACTATTTTATGAAAGGAGCAAATTCACAGATATTATATATTTAGAAATGACACCCGCGACTTCAACTCCCTGTAATCTGAAATACACAGTTTGTACTGTCATTATATCAAAAGTTAGATTCACACTTATGAGGATATCAAGAATGCACATTGTACCCATGTATGTGAATATGAGGCCATTGATGATGATGATGATGGCAAGCCAACTTGAAATTTGATACCAGTACTCGTTTGTCTTGCACGATCCATCAACTACATATGGGAACTGATCTATAAAACAACTTTAAAGGTCCTATTTACCTTGAGGAGCAGTGATTTAAAAGATGTTCAAGATATCACATTTTATGCATTATGTGTGGGTCTGTTGTATCACAAAACATCTTACCATATAAATTTTTTGAAATAAAGCCTAAAATATAAGGAGATATCACTATTTTTCTCATTAAACTGTAACCATAGATGGTTTAGTCTGAAAATATTTTTATTATAACTATTGTTCACATTTTATCTAACAATACTAAACATCGATTATACTGGTTCAAATTTCTAGATTTTGTTTCTATCCCTTACTCACATTTTAGAACTATTTCAAAGCACTAATGCTGGGTGTTTGTTTCATCTGCAAATGGTAAATTATGCCTTTAAGTGCTGTACATTATAACACTTTCGTAATGGTTCTGGGGAATTCCAGAGTACAGTACTTCAACTAGTGTAAATATCACAAAGCTAAAGCACTTTCAGGTATACTGTAAAATATGTATGATTTCCCAGTATCTTGTGCTACAAGTACAATTACCGGTACATTATCTGGGTGAATTTGCAATACAATGTACACATGTATGTGCTATCAAGGACACACAATGACTGCATACTGTATACAGCGAATATTTCGCGAGGTTTCTATTTTCGTGAATTTTGCGCGTCAGGTGCTATTTGCGAAATTAAAGACACGCGAAAATATTGACTCTGACCCCTATGTGAATGTGACGTACGCATGTACACTTCTCCGTTCAGTACAGGACTTCACGATCGCGAATTTAACCACTCGCGAAATTGTCGGGAGTTTCCGATTCGCGAAAATTTAGACTCGCGAAATATATGGCGTATACAGTAATCTGCAAGTTCCAGTACAACTTTGCATGGAATATTGTACACAAATGCCATACAAAAAGATAAGGAATGGGTATCACGTATGCCATAATTTGGGGTGGGGTTGGTAGTATGAGGGATGCATGCATGTATTTATACGTATGCAAACTATGTTCAATATCTATACCGTGTGGTATTTATACGTGTACATTGTACATGCTTCCCAGCCATGCAGATAAGCATGAATGATTGTAAAATGCCAGAACATAAGACTAGCATACTCAGCATCATCTAAATTCTATGTTGATAAAACAAACATGCCATGAGAGCTCCCCTCAGACTTCAAGTGTTAGATCTACGAAAGAGTCTGTCAGGCTAAAAGATAAGCTAGACTTTTACCTTAGTACACATCAATTCTGTTTGCTCATGTTCTCTCATATACATAAAACTGCCTATAAAGATCCACGGATTGTAGAGTTCAACAACATTACAATTACTTATCCTGCCATCAGTGGGACTATTTTTGGCATGGATGCATGCTGACGTGTACACTTGCATGTTATTCTTTTCATTTACATATACACTTGTATGTACTTGTATGTACAACTGACACTCTGTTGATGAATGTATACAATTCTAAAGGGGGTTTCAGCACCATTCCTTGTTTTTAAGAAAGTTGCTATGAACAAGTGTGAAATATCATACACACGGTATAATTCAATGTGTTAAAGGGAGGGTACAGTTTCGGGTTTGATGTAGCCTTTTGTCAAGGCCCTCTCGCTGTAATGGGCGAGCAAAGCGAGCCCAGCCGAGCGCGCCAGCGCGAGGGCCTTTTGAGATCTGCTTTACACATTATTATTCATGAACGTGAACCCTTCTGAATACTCATTTTAACGGGTTCCGGTCAACCAATGGAGTGGCGCGCTCCCCGCATCCTCAGCCTCGGTGTTGTCATGCCTGTTCGCATGCATCACTGACCGCCCGCGGAGGTCTGCCAGAGAACTCTACACACTCTGTGTGTATAGAGTTCTGTGAGGTCTGCGGCGTGCATTCGCTCTATTCAAATCGGGTTCGAGCAGACAGACATGCTGATTGGTCGTCGACTTTTGCTCCCAAAATCGGGGAGCAAAAGTCGGTAATTCAAAGGGCTAACAAAAGGATGCGAAGCAGATCTCAAAAGGCCCTCGCGCAACCCCACTCAGCTGGGCTCTCTTTACCATACAGCGAGAGGGCCTTGACAAAAGGCTAGGTTTGATGGGGCTTGAAGTTACCAATGTTTTTGATATTGATTTTTTTGAGATAATGAGAAACCTCTTGTAAAATATGAAAGAGTTGTTCTAAGAGGAATTCAAAGTTTATTTGATGAAAATCAGTTTTGAAATGGATGAGATATCCAAAACGAAGCTATCCTAATAAAGGGTGGGACCCACATTTTATTAGGATTGCTTTGTTTTACTTTGTTTTTGGATATCCAAGCCTTTTCAAAACCGATTTTCATCAAATAAATTTTGAATTCCTGTTGGAATTGTATGCTTTTTAACATTTCATAAAGCAGTTTCTAAGTATCTTGCAAAAAGTTAAAAGCTAAACAATTCTCAGTTCAGCCAATACTACGTGTATACCATCCCTTTGAATTAATTTTGGCAAATTTAGTTATCAGCTGGCATTCATGAATTTAAAAATTCCTTGCCTCCTGTAACACAAGGTTATGTACACGTATTGTCTCCAAAGTGGGAAAGCAATTTAAAGGACAAGTTCACCTTCAATAACATAAGGGTTGAGGGAATGCAGCAAAGTGTTGTAGAACACGTCAGTGAAAGTTTGAGGAAAATTGGACAATTGATGCAAAAGTTACAAATTTTTAAAACTTTTGTGTTGGAACCGCTGGATGAGGAGACTACTAAGGCTCGTGATGTGAAATGAGTACAACAGTATAAAGAAAATGTAAAGAAAATTCAACATATTTTCACTTTTTTCGCATAATAAAAGAGCACTTGACTTGCCTCTTTCTAAAGGCAATGGGAATAATAATACCCATAACATATATGTCAGTAACGAGTCAAGGGAATGTGTACTTTTTTAAAAAGATGAAATTTTGTGAAATTCTCTTTATATTTTCCTTATATTTATTGTTGTACGCATGTGACATCACACACTGCAGTACAGTAGCTTTCTCATCCAGCGGTGACTGCACAAAAACTTCAAAAATTCATAACTTTTGAACGGATTGTCCAATTTTCCTCAAACTTTCAACGATGTGTTCTACTAGTATTGCTGCATTCTCTCAATCCTTATGTTAATGAAGGTGAACTTGTCCTTTAAGTTTTCTCAAGGAAATGGATGATACACACTACAGGTACATGTCGTACTTACAAAAGTGTATACTGTTTCTTTTTCCATTGTTGCAATTCCTTTGTGATTCAACCACTGCCTACATGTATATTGTCTTACATTAGTTTCAAGTCCCAAATTGCAAAACTACAAAGTATGTGACATACACTGTATAAACAGTTGGATCTGTGAGCATTTGAGAGCAATGCCTAGACCTACAGAAAAATCAGGGTTCTTCTGAAGAATTGCTAACGAGTACATCAGCATCTACAGTAAATGTCATTCTCCATTGTACAGAGACCTTGGCACCACTGACTAGCACTGGGTTGTACAACTTCAGGGCAAGTCCAAGATAAGGTCCCCTCAGAAGGCAAAATTTCATCTTTGCTCAATATTGACATGTTCGGTATCATTTTGAAGCTTATGAGTTGAAATTTTGATTTCCATGGAGGAAAAATGATATTATGTAAATTTATGCAAATTTCAAGGGCTTCATTTGTATAAATGTGAAATACAGCGTTACGTATGGGACATTTACAAAAATTCATATTTATTCAAAGGAAAGCAAATTATATTTGATTAAAATATATGTGGACATAAGAAGTTCCTCAAATAGTTGAACTTAGTATTAAAATTTACATATGTAGGGATTATGCAAATAATTATGCAAATTAGCTCGTGTCCTATCATGAGATGTCCCATACATAACAAATTGAGGTCATTTTTTTAAGGGTTTTTTTTTTTCTGAAATTTCTAAAGTTATTTGAGTGCCCTTCTGGAAAGTTCTAATTTATTGTTCAAAGAAGTTAATTACCATAGAAAGAAGAAAAAATAGTAAAAGAAATATTTTTATTAGGCAATTAAATAATGTTATGTATGGGACAAATGCGTTAGTTCCGTTACGTATGGGACATCCTCATACATATTGCATGTGAATGCATGTAGCTAGCTAGGAAGGTCTCTCTGTACACAAATGGTCAACCATTCTGCAGAATGCATCCCACTTTTGCAGCTACTTTTGAGTTCTAGACACTTGAAACAATACATGTACTTGACTGAACAATTTTCAGAAAGGAGGAGGGGGAGATGGCAAAATACACAATGAAAATCAGCATTAAAGGGATGTATAGTTTTTGTAGAAATGGGGATTCCATTTTCAACATTTTACAAGATGATTAGAAACCACTTAATGAATTATTAAAGAGCATACATGTGTGTACAATTCTAGGAGGAATTCGAAGTTTATTTGATGAAGATCCAATCTGAAATGGCCGAGATATTAAAAAAAAAACACACACAAAACAAAACAAAACAAAGGAAAATGAAGTGGTCCTGATAAAAAAATGGAACCCACCTTTTATCAGGACACCACGTTTCTGGATATCTCAGCCATTTCAAAATGGATTTTTGTCATGTTAACTTTGAATTCCTCTTAGAATTGTATGCTCTTTAATATTTCATAAAAGAAGTATTAATCATCTTGTAAAAGTTGAAATCAGAATCCCAATCTGAACCAGAACTACAACATACAGTACCTCTGATTTAAAGGGCACTGAAACCCAATATACATATTATATACAAGCAGATTGAATTACTGCAGTTCAACTATAATGGGTACTGTTCACCACACAATGTAGAGCTCTAGCTACATTGTAGCTTATAACACATGTATAAAAGTGATGACAATGAAGACGTTACTTAAAATTAGTGTTTCTTGCATCATTTTTTTTTATTGCAAAATGTGATAAACAAATTGTCCTTATTCTGTTTTTAGTAGTAGCCAAGACAAAAATCATGGGCATACATACTGAGGTGTGACTCGAATAAACAACCTGATTGCTAGACAGACATCATATATTATCTACTTGATTGTTTATACATGTAAGTCATGGCTAAATCAAGTTCGATAGATCCTGTATTGTTGGGGGATAGACTTCAAAGAAATCCTAAAAAAAGTGCTAATGCAGTATCATATTCCCAAAATACTATCTCATATGTCGACTGTATAATGCCTAAATAGATGTTCAGGGTACAGTAAATCTCTACTCACTCTTTCTTTAAAACTACAGTGACAAAAGAAAAGTATTTTGGCCCAAAAAAAAAGGGGGAAAAAAAAGAAAAGGCAATTTCTGAAGAATCTCTGCTGTTTTTGCCCACTATGAACTGCATGTTGACAAATTCACTCATGCTCTGGTGACAGGACAAGGTCAGACAAGACATTCAACAATCACCTCCCTGGTTGAAGTCAGTTTCATTAGTTGCATTCGCACAGACAGACAGAATAGTGGGATAATGATCGCAATCCAAATCTCGAGATTCTTGGCACCAGTTCAGACAGACAGAAATATCCCGCTAATTGCAGTTTGTGATGATTTATTGATCACAGTGCACATGCCCTAAATCTACCGAAATGGTGACCTTTGCCCTTGTGCTCATGCGCTGTTCAATCGTGCATGTTTTTAATGACGGGACAAAAAATCTTGAGATTTTTTGATCCAGCGTTTATACACACCCCGCTGGGTGCATTATCACACTATTTCTCACATCATCACAATAATTCTAAAATAATCACAAAATTTCTTGGCATTTGGATTGTAGAGTAATGCTGATCACAATGTTCAGTGGGATTTTCCTGGTATCACGTTGCAATCTGCTACGCATTTTTACATCACTGCTACACAAACTAACTTTTGATATGTAAGTGTTGACAGTTGATGTACAAGACGACATTTGAACTCAGGACTTCTAAAAAGCTACAAAATGTAGTTCACTAGTTCAGCATTTATTATGCATTATGTGGAATGCGCTGGATGCCACGGGACGCTTGCACAAAAGGCACCCAAAGGCTGGTGGATGGTGGAATTCCTTAAGACTCCGTTTACAGTGCGAGGCTCGGCCCGCGGCTGCGGCTCGGCCCAGCCCCGCACTGTAAACGGGGTCTAAGAAATAAAACCTGTAACACCTTCAAAGTGATTACTCTGCTGAGTAGGAGTACCCAACTACTCTGACAGTGTGGAATGTAATTTGGAATATATGCACAAGATCAGGTTAGTTCTGATTTTATTTTTGTAAAATGATGTCAGACTTCAGTTTCATGGGGCTGATTCGTGTGTGTAAGGTGTGAGCCACACAAAAAAAGCACCAAAAGTTTTGAGTCGGATCAGGCCAATATGTGTGGCATCCCTGCATTGAGCAAACCATAGTGGCCGTGTTTTGGTGGGTCGCTGCACATTGGTTGATTAAAACTCGATTTTTGTCAAAAAGCGTAGACAGAATTTTTTTCTTCTTTTCCATCATGGAAGAGTGGACATGTATGTGTAACAAAAAATCACTGTGTGAACTTGTGACAATTTATACATTGTATGTCAGATGTGGAATGGATGATAAGTGAACAGGGGACCTCAAGAGCATCTCGCCCAGAGGGCCTCATGAGCATGGCCGCGATGATCATGAGGAGGGATCCTCATGAGCAGTAGCGCGACCAGACGTTGTTAGTACGCTGTGCGAATCGTTACGTACTTACGTACAGCAACTGGCCTGTGTATAGTTACATGAGCAGGAGCCTCCCTCATGAGCAGGTTTCCTGGACTGTTACTGTTGGTCAGGACTACTATCTTGTCGACCAAATGCTCGAGATACCTCTACTTCTGTAGCAGTAGTCAGTCCTCAACCTAGATCTGTTATAATATGCCTAGCTACAAACAGATACAGGGCTATTTGGATTGAGTATGATAGTTGAAAAAAAGTATTTATTATTATCACTTTTTATCTTATTCTTTGCCAACAGAGTGATCGATATGTGGAATTCTTCTTATTCTTCTTCACTATAAATACAGGCCACTGTCGGGTGTATTGACATTGTTATACTCTTCCAGAAAATGTGGTCTCAGCGTGCTCTGTGAATGCCTTTTTAGAATAGGCACCTTAAAGGACAAGTCCACCTTCATATACATGTGGATTGAGTGAACGCAACAATATTAGCAGAACACATCAGTGAAAGTTTGGGGAAAATCGGACAATCCGTTCAAAAGTTTTGAATGTTTAAAGTGTCTGCACAGTCATTGCTGGATGAGAAGACTACTACAGTATATGATGTCACATGCGTACAACGATATAAGGAAAATAAAATGAGAATTTCACAAAACTTTACTTTGTGAATAAAGTGCACATTTCTTCAACTTGTTACTGATGTATAATGTTAAGGGTAATATTATTCCCCCTGCCTTCTGAAAGAGAGAAGTCGGGTATTCTTTTGTAATGCGAGAAAAGTGAAAATATGTTGAATTTTCTTTATTCTTTCTTTATATCGTTGTACACACGGTGACATCACCAGCTATAGTAATCTTCTCATAAAGCCCTGACTGTACAGAAACTTTAAAAATTCATAACTTTTGAACGGATTGTCCGATTTTCCTCAAACTCTCACTGATGTGTTCTACTAATATTGCTGCATTCACTCAAACCACATGTCTATGAAGGTGAACTTGTCCAAGAATACAAAAGGTTGTAAGTTGGACGAGCATTGGAAAAAAAAATCTGTGTATTTGACTACAAGTATAACTACCACATTAAGTCCTTGGTCTCACACAGTTTTCATCCCTCCCTGCCATGTGTATTATGTCCCATAGATTTTTAGAATATAACTTTTAAGTTTTATATCTGAATGAGATTAGCCAAGGCTAAAATTGAATCAAGAGCAGCTGAGGATACAATGACAATGCTGATCGATGAACAGGCCCTGACCTACATGTACACCATTACTCTGGAAAAGTAAAAGGAAAGTAAGCTTACAGTATACATTTGCTAATTAAACTATAGAACACAGCCCTGTCGCTGGACAAAAGTTAAAAAATCTGTCTGTCCAGAAGAGGTTTTTTTTTGTTAATCATTCTTCTTCTTTTTTTTTAATTTCATATATTTACGGCTCTCTTCTGTAACCTGTTAAAACACATAGACATGCAGAAGTGTGCTTCACATGGCATCTGGTCGGGCTGTGTATAGTTAAGTCTACTAGAGTAGCAGACCCAGTATGCGGCAGGTTAAGACCTTTTCAAGGGTATCTAGTAGTATTCTGGTAAAACAGGCAACAGAAATCAAATTTTTTTTTTTTTCATTGGAAGAGGTACCAAAGGCCTCTTGACACTGCATCACAATTTTGTATGGTGGACAATTACCCTAGTCATAATAATCAATTCTATGCAGAAAATTTGCAACCACCAAGAGGACTCGGTTTGTGGCAGGGGAGTCCAGTTTGCAGCACCCCACACAAAAATGTCCCCTGATTTCTTCAAACATTAAAAATTTTGCAAAAACCAAATATTTTTTGATGGTCCAACTAGTTTTCAGCTTGTTAGAACACTTTATTTGGATTCATTGTCTTGATCCTTCACAACTTCATAGTTTTTCAAGATTGCATGTATTTCATCAATTTCCACCCATTTTGACACGTAAAATAGCGCTATGTGTGTAAATCCCATAGGGGTACCGCAAACCGGACATTTTGGTCACTGCTGTAATCCTCAAAACTGACAAAGAAAATAAATTTTAGAATATTTAATACAGTTACATGAGGAATCCTTACCATGCCAGGCCTCTTTTCATCTATAAGATTTTGTAAAAAACAAGGGATGATGGTGATTGCCTAGCAACAGAACAAAATCTTAACGTTTTGTTAGGAAAGTCATACTTTTTTAAAAACAGCGTGACACAGACGGTTAAATAAATTAGAATTATGAAGGCCATCATCCCAGTTACTGTACGAGCTGAAATTTTCGCGAATTGCTACTTGGAGGACATTTTCGCGTGTTGTTAATTTCGCGGTTGCGAGGGTCTAACTGAACTTACTTATTTGCGCGTTGTTATTTTCGCGTGTTTTTATTTTCGCGGTTCAAAGGCGATTCGCGAAATTCGCGAAAATAAAACCACCGCGAAAATTTCAGCTCGTACAGTATTTCATGATTCTGGTATCAAAAGAAAGCTCTTCAGGTCAGTTGCTCTTCAAATAAAACAATTTAGAAAAAAAAAAAATACCCTTCTACTTTTGAAGATACGGTTAGATATTCCTAGGGGTGCCGCAAACTGGACCACTGCAGCAAACTGGTGCCTCGACTCTTCTCATCGACCACCTACCAACGTATTTCTAGATCAACCACCCTCATGCAGTGGCTTTCTCACATCATATGTTAAATCAAAAGTATGCGTGGGACGGGGTGTAATATTAATATGCTACAATATTCAAACCCTATATTACAAATCAAGAGAAATGAGGTCCAGGATCAGGAGGAAACAGGTAAATAACCTGAGGAAACAAGAGGAAAAGGAATTGAAGAAAATCCCTTTTGCTGAGTAATGCACATGATTGATTAGCCCGACCAGACGCTGTTACGCTATGCGAAAACAGCGTCTGACGTGCGCGGCATGCAGCCTCGAAGTGAGGAACCTCAACACAACTACAAAACTTAGGAAAATGTATACTTTTCTCCTTTAAACAGAATACTTTACTCACGTTAAATGCATGTTTCTATTACAGAAGAATAGTCCGTCACACTGGGTCCATGGAGACCACTTGCGATAAGTCCGTGGAACAAATAAAATTACACTTTCTGGCGCAATTCCTGACCGTCGGGCTTCGTCGTTGCAGGATTCAAAATGGCGCCTTGACTTATGCGCATGCGTGACCGGATGTGCTCCAGAGCGAGCGCGTGTGCGTTGAAAGTGTCGAACAAACCTTGGCGTCTGCTACACAATAACCGTGGTATGGAGCTCAATGCTCGTCGCCCGACCAGACGCCAGCCGCCGCCAAGCCCAGTACAGTTTATAGCTGTATACTAGTAACCGTGCGTACGCTGCTTGAGTGTAACAGCACGGTCGACAGCGCGACCTTTTGAAAGGGCATTCACATCACATGACCACCCGATATCTAAACTTGGCCTGGCGTGAAAGATTGTGTACGGTGTGGACATGCTGGATATGATGATCAATTTCGGTAAGTTTCATTTTGTATTTGAATACTGATAGCATCAGATGTAGAGTAAATATTGAAGAGTATACTCGATGGGTTTGAGGTGACAAAAATGAACGTAAGTATCAAAAGTCAGAGCTATCGTGATACGATTACGTCGCTCTCCTAGTGGTTGGTGGTCGCGCGCGTACAGCCCTGTCGCGACGTACCATGTACAGCGACTGGGCTGTGTATAGTTAATGATTGATGAACATGTCTTTGCCATTCTTTTGGGCTGTTCTAGATTTACTTGCAAGTTGCATTATCAATGGAGAACAGGCGGTTGATTAAAATGAGTTTGCACCGGCGCACCGTAAAAAATGTCACCAGAGAACTGTCGCCAAGAATTCCGCCCATACGGTTAAAGTCAACAATCAGACTCCCGTGATATGAATCTGCGATATTTTCTTCCTTGAGTGAAATGAAATTAAGGTGAAACTGAGTTAACAGTTGGAGGGATATTTTCTAACGTTAGGATAAAATTAAGGTAGGGTCTAACTGCTTAGATCTATGGATTCTACAAAAGTGGTCGATGACTGTTAGGCCAACTAGGTAAAAGTAAACATGATTTGCATGCTTTGGTTTGAAATTTGACTGAACTGACTCATCATTCATACTCATAAAAATTTATGTGTCGTGACCCTGACGTGGATCCGAATCTGCAAAATAAGACACAAAGCACACAGAACACGTTATACTAGATCAAAGCTATAGTATAGTGTTATGGTAGGGCTCTCTAAACACCTTACTATAACGTTAGATGTCCACGCTGTTTGCGAGTCGCATTCCAAAATTTAAAGCTCTTCGAAAAAGGGGAACTCGATTATCTACTACTCTAGCTTCACAATACACAGCATTGCAAATCACACACACATTCCATCCATCCGCCGCACGTCAAACTACGAATACCCTCTGCTGCTCTGAGTCTTTTGCGAGTTTTGTCGTTCTGATTTATGCCAACCCAGGAAAATCTAAATCATTGTACAGTTTCTTACCTTGGCTCTGACAGGCATCGTTACAGCTTTCTAGAAACCCATATTATGGGAGGAATTGCAGACTTCAAAAAGTGTTTGGCAGACAAAGCATACAATCGATCTGCCGACACACACACACAGGCTAGCTAGCTGGTGCAAGCGGAGCCGATCCAGGCAACAAGTTGATCTACGACTTTGAAAAAACGAGATCGCAGCACCTCGACCCCAGCCTCTCTGCGTGCGAGCATCGGGCATTTACGGTTTGTGTTTGGCGTCCTAGATCATTGCGCATGCGTAATCAACGGTTTACAATATCCTAATCCAAACAGGACCCTAGAAAATAATATTAGGGGTGTGTTTAGGGTCGGTCAGGATCGCTGGGTAAGGGGGTGGGGGAGCAGGGCCCTGAATGTTGCATAAAACACTATAGCGCTCCTTTTCTTTTCTTTTTCTTTTTTTAGCGGTAAGTCCTCAAATTAGCGGTAACTTTTTAGAATCCTTGATGCCGATTGGCTGTGATGCTTAATTTCTATGGCAGTTACCATTAGAAATTAATGGTAAGTTTTATGCAACGGGGCCCAGTTCTTGCTGAGGGCAACACGGCTGGCGCTAGCCGACAGTTTGCTGAGGGGGTGGCCTGTACAAACATGATGGAGGAGGAAGAAGAAGAAGAAGAAGAAATGTTATTGTATTAATTTCGGCATATTACATGACGTTCGCACTCCCGCCATCCGCGCCAGTGAGAGCGATGCGAAGCTTAACAGTATTCTATCTTTTAGGATTTGTATTCATAGCCTACCAGTAATTTTCTCAAGCCCGGTCACTCCCTTCACTCGCTCTAAAATAGAAATATCGACTCAGAGGTATGGTTCAGATGTTGAAAATGTAAAATATATATCATGCAATTAAAATTGCATGACGCGCGCCACTCGGGAACATCTACAAATTACAAATAGGCCCTACGCACGAGAGAGAGAGAGAGAGAGAGAAAAAAAAACGCCCCCCCCCCCCCCCCCATTTGACATGAACAAGGGTATCTCACTGAGCGGCGAACGTTTGCGAATGTAGCGAATTTGGGAATTCGCCATGGTTCGTAAACGGTTGCAAAAGGTTCGTTAACATTCGCAAGAAAGTTCGCAAACGGTTTTTATTGTCGCAAACAGTTTTTCTTGTCGCAAAGAAATTTTGAACATGTTCAAAATTTGTTTGCGAACCTTTGCGAATTTGTATTTTCGCTAACGGTTGCAAACATTCGCAAACATTCGCAAAACACTCGTAAGAATTCGCAAACGGTCGTAATACGGTGTCGCTAACATTTTTATATGATTCGCCACTGCTTGCGAACAAGTAACCACATGGTTCCTATATAAAAGCTTCTGAAACAGACAAGGTTCCACTCTAAGAAAGTTCTTGAAGCTCTTGACATCTCCATCATGATTGTAATTGCTTCAAAAGCCTTTCATATTGACTAAAGTCTGTCCTCTGCAACAAGCACTCTCTGAATCTCTTTCTTTTCTTCTTCCTTTCTTGTTTTTCTTTATTTTATTTCTCTTATGCTGCACAACTCTCTAAAAAAGAAAGAGTGAAAATGTTCACTCTTGAAGGAGTGAATTACAGAAAAGAGTGAGTTTTGAGTGAAATTGGAGTGAATTTTGAGTGAAAATATCTATTTTCACTCATTTTGGAGTGACCTCAGGGATCACTCGAAAATCTTGGAGTGATCCCTTAGGTCACTCAAAAATGGGGGAAAATGAACATTTTCACTCCAAAATCACTCTAATTTCACTTGAAACTCACTCTTTTCTGTTATTCACTTCTTCAAGAGTGAACATTTTCACTCTTTCTTTTTTAGAGAGAATAGCTGTAGCAGCAGCCTGACAAAGCAGCTCTTCAAGGATAGCAACACCTTGAGCCTCTTCTTGGCAGAAATTTATTTCCATATCCTGGAAATCCATCTTGAACGGTTGTCACAAGAGATCTGAATTCAGTGGAAGGTTTTATGTCGTTTTATGGGTCTTACTATACACAATCGCCTGGTACTTTTCTAGGTCCAAGAACATTCGCAAAATTGTCGCAAATGATTTGCAAACAGTTGCTAATATTTGCAAAACTGTCGCTAACATTTGCAAAATTGTCGCTAACATTTGCAAAATTGTCGCTAACATTTGCTAACATTCGCTAATAGTCGCCACCTGTGTTCGCAAACACTTTCGCAAACATTCGCTAAAGTGTTGCTAATTGTCGCTAAACATCGCTAAAAGTCGCTAACTGTCGCTAATGGCAGAAGCGAACTTTGATTTTTCGCAAACATTCGTCAGAAAGGTCGGCGAATCTCAAATTCGCTACGTTCGCAAACGTTCGCCGCTCAGTGAGATACCAGCTTTAGGGCACATTGTGCCCCTACCAATATTTTCATTTGCCACTCCTTACACCCTTTACCCGATTTTAACCAAATTTGCTGACTTTTCCTAGAATTTTATTGCAAAAATTTTGATACATAATTTAGCTATGTCCAATATTGCTGGGTTGCCATGGCAACCGTAAACTGACAACCATGTCTACCAGTCTATAAGATTTTGCGTTTTTTTCTACTCCAATTTCAGTTAAAAATAAAATAATGGACGAAGTGGGGGTTTTCCTGGCTCTAATATATTTACCGAAGGACCAAAATGTGAAGTAATCAGTTGCAAATTATGGCCATGATTGCCCTAAAATAGTCTTATTATTTCCTTTTTTTCTATATGACATATAGGGATTGAACAATAGATATAATAGAAATAATCGAAAATACAGCATTTTCCAAAGACTACCTTTTATTTGGTGTGCACACAAGCTATACCCCGTAATGTCATGTATTTATCATATTATCAATCTGCAAACTCAAAATTCCGATATCATGGAACTATGAATTGTGATACCAATATGTATCCCAAGCAATACATCATACATCTATACATCTCGTGTGGGAGCGATACCCACACCCTCTCCTCTCACATTTTCCTGAATATTAGTGTATATTTCCTTGCTCTTTTGATAGAAACAAAAAATCCAATATTTCACCACAGGGGTGCAAGCGATTTTTGAATTTCCAGTTTGAAAATGAAAAAAAAAAAATCTCTCGTGTGAGTATCCCCCCTCCAACATCAGCCCCGCCCACATTTCCCTGAGTACATATTTCTCTTACTTTTTTTTTGACAGAAACAAAAATCAAATTTTCATCGAAGGGGTGCACCAGATCTCTGAATTTCCTGTCTGAAAATGCGAAATCTCCCACGTAGACGGTGGGAAGGGGCTGTCACCCTCCAAACACTTTTTCCTGCACATTTCTCTGGAAAAAAAAATCGTCCTTGCTTTCTATGATAGAAACAATGTTCGAGTCGAACATTTCATCAAAAGGGGTGCACCAGATCTTTGAATTTCAAGTCCAAAAATGCAAAAATCTCTCTCATGTGGGCACCCCCCTCCAACTCCCCCCCCCCCCCCGCACAAAGTGTTGAAAAAAAACACATAAAATGATTCTTGCGTCGAGTATACACTATACAATTATTTGATGCAAAGTATCAAAGTTTTATTTCATGCTTACATTAGGGAAAGAAACAATTCAGTGAAAATCAATTTATATAAATCGTTGGTAGCCTCATGAGACCATGACATTTTATCTCATCTGAATATGGATATAGTTTATTTTGATACTAACATCACTTTCGTAAAATCACAGGGGCTGATCCAAGAATTCTGTAAGGGGCAAGGGGCATAAAGCAGTTTATTTATCACTTTCGGACATCAGACTTAGCCAGCTGACAACAACAACAACAATAACAAAAGGACACAACAGGTATTTTCTCGTGCCGTTTCAGGATTTGTTTCTTTTTATTTCTTTTATTTTAAAAAAAAAATTGGGGGGGGGGGGAGGGCGCCCCTCTTGAATCCGTCACTGAAAGCATGTGAATTTTTGAAATTATGTAAGGTTCTTAACCTAAACTGGTATATGTCTGGTTTTGATAATTACCGGGTATAGTGATTTAACATTTACATTTCTGTTTGTTTGAGTTTTACTCTCATACTATCCGCGAGAATAGACATCTCGAACATTGTGTGAAATTATTACTTTTTCAGGATACTTTTATCTATTAGTGACCAGAGAGGTGGAAACCCCCCCCCCCCCCCCCGATGCGGAATTAATTCAATTCCTTTTATTTTCCCCAGAATGACGGTTTTTGTTACAATTTTCCATACGACCTATACCAGGTATAATTTTTGTTGGCCTAGCACTTTGCGAGGTGCGAGATGACACGGCCACGTTTGCCCAAGTTATTGTAACGATAAAATTACAGCGTCGTGAAGAGAGGACCAGGGTCTATGCATGGAGGTATGGGGAGATCAGCTGTTGGTCTCTCCCTCCCTATGATTTACGCACGATGGTTGGGGATGACCCTTGCTCACCATTCATGTATTAACTCTTGCAAATTTGTGTATCTGTATTATTTCATGCAATTTATGTAATTTTGATATTTGTTTGGTTTTAAATAAAGTTGAAACTGAAGTTGAACCAGGGAGGTTGTGGGAGTGTGCCACTTCCTAGGCCCGTAACTAGGTTTTTTTTTTTTTTTTTTTTTTTTTTTTTGGGGGGGGGGGTTCAGAATTAGAACAAGTGGACCACTTCCGCGTTCAATCAGCTGACAAGCAAAAACAAAACAAAACAAAAAGAAAAACGCGTTCTCGTGCCACTTCCGGGTTTCATCGGTTAGCAAAAAAAAAGTAAATAAATAAAAAAAGAAAAAAATAAGTGCCACTACATGCCCCCTTTCATTTGTTCTTCCAAACAGAATAGTTCCGCAACTCATTTTTTTTCTTCTTTTCATTCCATTTATTGTTAGGGGCTGCTGGCAAACGGGTGGGGGTCCGCGGAACCCCCCCCCCCCCACCCCCCCATTAGCAGCCTGCTTCCCCGTTTGTGGAGCTCCGATCGCCAGGTTCTTTGGTACTCAGTACATTGTGGAGCGAGGAGGTCTAGCGCCATCTCATGCCACAATACTATCCATTTGATCGTATCGTATCGTACGTACGTGCGCCTCAGGGCCGACTCATACTGTGCGATTTCTGGCGATGCGACATCGCACAGTGTGAATATGAATCGCCTAAAAAATCGCACAGTGTGTGAGTCGGCCCTCAGCTCTTTCGTCGCATCGCGTCGTGCACTCGTTGGACGTGGTCTAGGCTGCGAGGGCATCGGTTTGACATCTGATACGGAATCGGCAACTTGAACTCCCTCAAACCAAGATGGCTAACGTTACGAGAGCTTTAGTGAGGTCCAGGAATAGTATAAAGACATTGCTGCAAGCTAATGTAAGTTTTCAAGTGCCTTGTCATTCGGCGGTTGCCACAATATTCTTCCCAAATTGCAGTCTATGTCTAACGTTAGTTACAGAAAGGTGGCAGTGGTGCACTGGTGGTCCCACTAATTAATTATGATGTATGGTATCACTTCAGTGCGAGAAAACTGTAAATTTAAGTTAGAAAGTTTATCAGACCACTCATAATCGAGTCATATATTTATTCTCAATTCTAGGCCTATACTACTGAAGATCTAGAATCTAGTAGTAGAACTACGTATTAGCTAGCTTGACTAGTGTAGGCCTATTACTAATAGGTCTACTAGATCTAGCCCGACCAGACACTGTTACGCTATGCGAAAACAGCGTCTGACACGCACGGCATGCAGCCTCGAAGTGAGGAACCTCAACACAACTACAAAACTTAGGAACATGTATACTTTTCTCCTTTAAACAGAATACTTTACTCACGTTAAATGCTACAGAAGAATAGTTCGCCACACTGGGTCCATGGAGACCACTTGCGATAAGTCCGTGGAACAACAGTAGGGGCGCTGGTCCGAGAATGCGGATCGTCCGCACAAACGAGGGTATCTTCGTAAACGCGGAAAAATCGCGTCCGCGAAAATCAGGGTCGGTAGCTTTTTCGCGGACGATTTTTTTCCTCGGGGCTTTGCGGGCGTAGGGGTACCGAACCGCACGTTCTAGATGCGATAAACGGATTCCTCGTGTACAAATACCCCTAGTTCACCGTCTACTTTTGTGGGTTGTCCGTCTTCCCGTGGATTTATCGCGCGAAATGTGAAAGTCGCTGTGCTGTCATTGGCAATACACGCATCATGGAGCAACACACCTACGAAGTAACCAATGCACTTTGCAGTGGAATTATGGCAAATTTGAACGGTATGAATATTTCTGATCGATAAAATATTAATTCTAATTATTGTTAATCAATATTCCGATTTCCGATTGCCTGGTTTGGCGACTGTATGCCGGTACCTAAAATCCCGTTGTGAACACCGTTGTGTTGAATATGTCGACTGCCCGTGCATGGCAGCTGCGTTCATGCCGACGCTAGTTTCCCATGTACGGTATAATGTATGCATGCACATGGACATTTAAATGATCACAAACAAAACAGAAAGTGCTTTAATATTCAAGGACCGGTTGAATAAAACTAACAACAAATCTTTATGCAAAAAAACAAAAAACAAGCACGAAAAAAAAAACGTAATTATTTTGAAACAGTGGAAACGAAATTATCAAAGATACTTCTTTCGATCGCATCTAACTTGTTAAATGATATTCCCATTTTTAAAATCCCAATAATGATTTATAAAATAAACGTGAAAATGGCTCCCGTAAGTGAGTACTGTAGCAATTTTAAAGACTGGTCTCACTACAGTTATAGAGTATGCAGTGCTGATAGTTTTAACCAAACTGTGTTTGATTTATTCCCGTGAATCATTGTATCTATATATGAGGGTGAGATCTCACCTGTAGGTCCGGTAGCACGCCCGTCATCGTGGAGTCAAGTGAGGGGAGAGGCCAGTACAATATTATCATGGTAAGAAAAGTTACCGGTACCAGAACTTCTCACATGATGGCCCACACGCATGCTTCATTAATCATATCACATTTGTTTTATTGGTTATTGCATCATAAGCAGGAACAGATTATACACTGTATGTACTTCTTTAGAAGTGTTATACGTGTGCCACATCTTAAATTCTGTTTGAATAGATACAGTAGATGCAAGTGTACTAACCAAACTACATCTGTTAATTTCATAAAGATGACCTCCAAGAACTGATGGATGTTCACATTGAGGAAATGAAGGAGTTGCGTAATGAAGGCCAAAACGAACCAGGTAAGCAACGTTACACATAAAAGTAACATTGATATATTGCTACTAATCTTATCACATTGCATATTTATATTTCTCTCCGTGAAACCGGAACATTTCTTGACAGTTTTTGTATTTTTCTTTCCTTGTCTTATGGCACAGATCCCAACAGCACAATCGAAGTTGAGCAAGGTAAGATTATACGATGTGTAGGATAATGGCAGCTCTGAAATAGGCCCTACACTCTTCCCTGAATCATTATTATTGCTCAACAATGCTTCTGCATGTTGCGTTGGCAAGAGGAGCTGATACGGTGCACTTGCGTTACTACGACACGAACGACATATTGTTACAACGTCGAAGCACATGCAAAAATTCAGATTTAAAAATAAACATCATTGAGTCGCTCAAAACTAAAACGTTTAATAGCTAAATGATTTTTGATTGAACTAAGTAACTTCCGGGCGACATTGAAAAAGAAAAACGAAATTTATTCAATTAGACCCTATAACGAAATGCGGGACGCTTCCGATATACAGTATAACTTCAGCATAAGAAAAATTTAGCGAGCGTTGCTTTGTTGAAGAACGCATCACATTTTAGTGGGTTTAAATAGAAATCGCTCTGCGTTTCACGGAACTTGCATTTGGCCATATTATAAGATAATCCGAAATGCAATAACGATCGTTTTTCCGAAGGTTCGTAATTCCAAAACACACAAATTCTGTTTGCAGTGTACCTAGATGTTCGTTGCAAATCCGAAATAAACTACTGTCCGTCATTGCGACATTGTTTGTATGGCATTAGTTACTGCAAAGATTCGTTTTTCCTTGCGTTCAGTAATCCGAAAATGAAATAAGGTTCGCTATTACGAAGGTTCCTTAATCCAAAAATGTTAGGAATCTTTGTGTTTCAAGGTTCGTTAATCGGAAATGAAAATCGTTTGTTAATCTGAAAACGAAGAGGTGATTATAGGACTGCTAACAAAAACATACATCATCGTTTTTAGATCAACAAGTCTTCGGATAATGAACCGTTTTCATTTCAGGATGAACGGTCTTTTTCTATGAACAATAAACCTTATTTCCATTATTTTTTTTTTATGATAAACGAAACGTAATAACGAACATTTTCTCATTGACGGATGAACGAACCTTCGGAAAAACGAATGATACATGTACTTCATTTCGGATTAATGGACTTTCAGAATAGCAAACCTTCAATTTCCTTTTCATATAAAAAGAACCTTTCATTAACGGATGAACGAACCTCCGGAAAATCGAATGATACTTCATTTCGGATTAATGGACTTTCAGAATAGCAAACCTTAAATTTCCTTTTCATATATAAACAGAACCTTTCATTGACGGATGAACGAACCTCCGGAAAAAATCGAATGATACTTCGTTTCGGATTAATGGACATTCAGAATAGCAAATCTTAAATTTCCTTTTCATATAAAAAGAACCTTTCATTGACGGATGAACGAACATCCGGAAAAATCGAATGATACTTCATTTCGGATAAATGGACTTTCAAAATAGCAAACCTTAAATTTCCTTTTCATATAAAAAAGAACCTTTGGAACAACCGTTAAGAACCTTGGGAATAGCGAGCCGTAAAACCGACGACCCGTCGAAACGACGAACCTTTTATAGTACAACGGACATTAGGAACAATGAACCTTTGGAATAGTACTCGAATCCTCAACTACTTTGATGTGATTTCAAACTAAGCATGGAGTACAAACAACTATCTCTATTAAATGTACATTATCAACGAAATTAGAGTGATAACATTGCATTTAATATTGCTTTTTAGCGTATTATGGGTAGTCGATAATCGCATACCGGTAATATAAACGGAGCTTGAGTGTTGGGTATTGTGTGTGTGTGTGTGTGTGTGTGTGTGTGTGTGTGTTGTTGTTGTTGTTGTACACAAAAAATTTGATACAAGGAAACAAAACTGCCGATCCCGAAGACTTTGTTCTAACGTCAGTGCACTGTACTTCGGCAAGATATCTTTATCGTAAATGACTGTAGCTTGATTATGTCGGACATACAGTGTATTATATTTTACATCAAATAGATTTATTTAAAAGAACAAAAATATGTCATGGAATGGGTTACCATGCATATAAAGAGAACCAGCTATGTTTAAGAGAGGTTATATAGATATATAATTTGAATGATGAACAACAAATTACATAATATAAGAGCTACAATGTACGCTCCTATCGTGTTTCATGTACAATTCTGCCGCTACACTCAAAACTGCCGAGTTACTTTTGTTGTACAAATTAATTACAGTATTTGTTCTTCTCTTTGATTCAGTGAATGATCTTGGAGGACAGAACACGACAGCAGTTCTAGAAATTGATGTTGAAGGGCACGTGTTCATGCAAGTTGGGCTACTCCCAATTCATGTTCGCATGTTCGGCTTGCTCCTCATGAATGTCGGCTTTCCCGGCGGCTCTCAGTACCAGTGTCACGGCGTCATGAAACATAGCTTGCACCTGTCGTCATGCAATTAACATCCAGAATTACTGCTCAACTTTCCTTCAGCTTGTTCTTGATGGAAATGACGCTGTAACCTTAATTCTCATGACTTAAATCTGTAGAAAAAGAAAATGACATTTTTATTTTGAAACGGGGAAAACTTGTGTGATATCAAAGTATGCAGATCGTAAAGTGACTGTAGGCATAATGTTACAATATTGTGTACTTGACCAACGGTGTTGTATATAATGTGAGGGACATTCCTTCCTGATATGTTGCTGTGTATGAACAGCTATGTGCTTAGCATCTACCCATTCTGTTTGTAACTGAAAAAAAAAAAAAGTCACCAAACTATCTTCTCCCGAGGACAAAAGATAAAAAGTCTTGACATCAGCTCCTACAATAAAGTCATACTTTTGTTTATGCCCTCCTCGGTAACTCCTAGGCCAAGATCTGTCTGTGCCAAACTGTTTGGTAACTGTTTAATAATAATCATTAAGTGCAATTTCACGTTCAACACTCACTAATCTTTTACAATTTACTGAGTTTATTATTATGTCTGTTATACTTAAATTGTCAATTATCTATTTGTTTGTTTCTTTTTTTTTTTTTTGCTTTCCAGTTATCTTACTGCTGAATGTTTCATTATTCTAGGCATACAATGTAATTAGGCTTTTAGTCTTTTTTTAAAGCATACTGCTTGTATCGTAATAGCTAGCATTAATATTATCAGCACAGAAAGGAAATGCATGCATCGTGTGCTGTGATACCTGTGCCTATATTTTTTTTTATATAGCATTGGCAATAAAAATGTGAAGATTTGTGTGTGTGTTTGTGATTAAATGGTACAAAAGTATGTACCTGATTTCTTGGCGCTTGTTTTGTTTGTTTTTTTCTTGATGTATGATAACAATTTCCTGGCATTTGGGTATACAGACTACTCTCAAGCACCCACATTGCATACACATGCATACCCACACAAGACTTCTAATACATACAGGTTTCGTCAGCGCTATTGAATGGAAAATACTAATGTGTGTCGTTTTCAACTAAAAATTGTAGTAATTGAATGATAGACGTAAACAGACTTGAAACTCATCTGCCTTTCACATACAAATCAACATGCCACAATAGGCCGCTTGCAAGAATTATTCACAATTTACAGAATCCCGAGTGAAACGTCCATGTAATCCAAGCACATCTAGAGATCTACTTAGGTATGTTATGCCGATGGTCTATACAAACATCACAATGATTAATAGTAGGACATCGATACTCACATTTAGGTTGAAGAGCATTTTGCTAATAAAACTCGATCCATATTGCTCCTAGAAACGCAAAAGTTGCATGACTTGTAAATTGATGTCGCAATGCGCAGCATGAAGCGGTACGTATATTTTTATCACACGAAGCGAGGTAAACACAAATGTATGCATTTGTGTTTACCTCGCTTCGTGTGGTACGTTTGTATTATAGAGATAGCCCTACATGTATTACATGTATGTCAGCTTCAACTTACAACAAAACATATGCATGGGCACACAGAAAACGAGGAAAGCAGTGATCTCTGTTTATTGCACATCGTCCTCATTTACGAGGGTCAAAGCAAGAAGCAATCAACAGTCGCGCTTTTGCGTCCTTACTTTTGGGGACAATCATAGTTTTCTAAGGTTATATCGGTTTTTAAGGACGCATCCTCATTTATCGGGACGCCGTTCGCCGAGAAGTCGGCAGCTTGCGACGTAGTCACCGTATACGAAGACGACCCTCATATACAAATACGATCCTCATTCTCGGACCAGCGCCCCTACTGAACAAATAAATGACACTTTCTGGCGCAATTCCTGACCGTCGGGCTTCGTCGTTGCAGGATTCAAAATGGCGCCTTGACTTATGCGCATGCGTGACCGGATGTGCTCCAGAGCGAGCGCGTGTGCGTTGAAAGTGTCGAACAAACCTTGGCGTCTGCGACACAATAACCCAGTACAGTTTATAGCTGTATACCTTATACTAGTAACCGTGCGTACGCTGCTTGAAAGGGCATTCACATCACGTGACCACCCGATATCTAAGCTTGGCCTGGCGTGAAAGATTGTGTACGGTGTGGACATGCGGGATATGATGATCAATTTCGGTAAGTTTCATTACGTACATTTGAATATATATAGCATCAGATGTAGAGTAAATATTGAAGAGTATACTCGATGAGTTTGAGGTGACAAAAATGATCGTAAGTATCAAAAGTCAAAGCTATCGTGATACGATTACGTCGCCTCTCCTAGTGATTGGTGGTCGCGCGCGTACAGCCCTGTCGCGACGTACCATGTACAGCGACTGGGCTGTGTATAGTTATACTAGATCCAGGTTTTAGTTCAGGGGCAGATAATTTAACGTTAGCTTTTTTCTGTCCAAGGAGGGGGTTTCAGGGACTGTGAGCTGGGTATTGCGAGGGAGCGTAGCGACCTAGCCCAAGCGAGCGAAGCGAGGAGGGGGGGGGGGGGGGGGGGGGGGGGGAGTGGGAGGGAGTATCCCCCTCCCACAGTAGGGAGAATTTTTCATTTTTAGGGCTGCCAGCTTGCGATTTTAACCTAATGCGAAACACAGCCCGAACGCGAAGGGAAGGATATTTATTGAGTCACCACGGTAGAGGGGTAGATTCGCGAGTAAATTCTAACTTAAGTACTTTAGTCTTAGAATTTCTTCAATTTGAATACTTACAGATTTGGTCCAATTATTGATAATACTTGCCTTGGTACGTTTTGCTCCTCCAGTGGTTCGTTTCTGCAAATATTGGAGACTTTAAATGATCCGGTCAAGAGGAATCTGTGAGAATGACAACTGCTCCGTTCGACGGATTTGAAACCTGTGCGCATGCGCTAACAGGAGTGCAATGTAGCCTTTTCACTAGGCCTTTTCGCTGTATTGCGTTGCTTTCTGGGCGAATGAAGAAGCCTATATTCCAGGCGAGCGCACAGCGTGAGAGCGAAAGGGCCTTGTCCAAAGGCGAAAAACATTTTGCCATTCATGCATATTCATATCGCCAACGCGCCATTGGGATATGTGCCTTCGCAAAGGTTGTTTCAAAAAACCAAGGGAGGAACGGGGAGAACGGAGATGGACTCATAGAAAAACTTCTTTTCAAGACCGTAGGATCAGTGTCAAAGTGTGCAAGTGAACGGCAAGTATGAGTTAGATAAGAGACATATGTAGAGTATAAAATTAAGCCTTTTTTCTGGTGAAATACATAACTTAAAGAGCCACAAAAATTTGGGGTTGTCTTTGAACGTTCAGTGACAGCACCCTTTCAACTCTGGGCGCTCCCGCAGTAAAACTGTGTACAAGGAGCACCCTGGGGTGAATTTTAACCATACTTGCATGCTCTAGATATCTATTTTTCCTCTTTTTTTGGCCCAATTTTTTTTTTTTTTTTGGGGGGGGGGGTGCAGCCCCACCCCCGCCCCAAGTGCACCAGAACACTTCTGTTTTTTTGTTTTTTTTTTTGTTTTTGTTTTTTTTTGTGTGTTTTTTTTTGGGGGGGGGGGCAAAATCTCGACGGGGGCACATTCTTGTAATGGTGTGAGATCCTCGGCGAGGGAGCGAAGCGACAGAGCAGGGGTTCAATTCATTGTATATCTGTTTTCAGTGGTCATGGAGTTTTATACCAAGACTTGAAAAAAATATATAATGAGGGCGTTAACTGATGACGTCGCAACAGTATCAGCAGCTAGCAAAAAGACTGTTCCAAGAGTTCACCGATCTCTGGCTGAAAGAGTGTTTTCTATTCATTAAGTTAATTCTTTAATATCCAGATCTAACTCCAAAATTCTCATTGTTCTTAACTTTCTGGAAGGTTGCTGTTGCTAGCGTAGCACCAGTCAGGCACCTGAATTTGCAAGAGTACCAGAGCAAGAAGCTGATGCAGCAGTATGATGTGACAGTCCAGAAATTCAGGGTGGCTGATGAAGCCCAGCAAGCTGTTCAACAGGGCAAGGAACTGGGTAATGCTTGATCTTATTTGTCTCGTGGTCGTGATCTGGCCCCATTATGACTAGCTGTTTCAGACTATCAACAGTCAATTTCTAGATGTCCAACTGTTTTGTGCACATTTCTGAATTCTAAATGTATAGATTCAACAGCCTTGTCCTTTTCCATCTCAACAATCCAGTTGCTACACTCCAGGGCCAGTTACTTGGTATAAAGTAATCTTTTGTAGCAGCTGGCAGATGAAAAGTATGAGCTGGGTTAAATTTTGAGCAAAATAAAAGTGAAGTTTTTATTGTCTCGGTGTCCGTTAAAATCATTACCACTGAGTGCAATTTAAAGGGTGTGTACAGTTCTGGTCGAGGTGAGGATTTAGCTTTTAACGTTTTGCAAGGGCTCCACACTAACTTTTATTTTTGGTGGCCCAAAGGCAAACATCCGACCTTTTTTGGTGGCCCGATCAGGCCACCAAATTCTTCATTTCTGAAATTTTGGTGGCCTGACGTGCGTTTTTGGTGGCCCTTGGCCACCGGGCCACTGTTAGTGTCGAGCCCTGATTTAGCTTTTAACGTTTTGCGAGATATTCAGAAACCACTCTATGAGATGTCAAAGAGCATGCAGTTCTAAGGGGTATCAAAAGTTTATTTGATGAAAATCGGTTTTGAAATGGCTGAGATATCCAAAAACAAGGTGAAACAAAGAGATCCTAATAAAGTTGTGGCATGTTGCCTTTTATTATTAGCACTTTTTTGGATATCTCAGCCATTTGAAAACCAATT
The DNA here is from genome assembly GCF_964275005.1 of Diadema setosum. Classification (NCBI taxonomy): domain Eukaryota; kingdom Metazoa; phylum Echinodermata; class Echinoidea; order Diadematoida; family Diadematidae; genus Diadema; species Diadema setosum. Next base: position 14,830,069 of record NC_092686.1, on the reverse strand, counting down.
TTCATCAAATAAACGTTGAATCCTTCTTAAAATTACATGCTCTTTCATATTTCATAAGAGGCTTTTCATTATCTCACTTAGGAATGTTCAAAACACGAATCCCCACCTCACCCAGTACTGTACAGTCCCTTTAAGAGGGCTATGTCACTAATATATTTTCCATGTTCTTGGAAATTCAAATAAATTTTAGAGCCAATGATTCTTAAAGGACAAGTTCACCTTCATAAACATAAGGATTGAGAGAATGCAGCAATGTTAGTAGAACACATCAGTGAAAGTTTGAGGAAAATTGGACAATCGATGAAAAAGTTATGAATTTTTAGATATTTTGTGTTGGAACCGCTGGATGAGGAGACTACTAAGGCTTGTGATGTCATATGAGTACAACAGTATAAAGAAAATATAAAGAAAATTCAACATATTTTCACTTTTTTCGCATAATAAAAGAGCACTTGACTTGCCTCTTTCTAAAGGCAATGGGAATAATATTACGCATAACATACATTGTATGTCACCAACGAGTCAAGGGAATGTGTACTTTTTTCAAAAGATGAAATTTTGTGAAATTCTCTTTATATTTTCTTTATATTGTTGTACGCATGTGACATCATACACTGCAGTAGTCTTCTCATCCAGCGATGACTGCACAAAAACTTCAAAAATTCATAACTTTTGAACGGATTGTCTGATTTTCCTCAAACTTTCAATGATGTGTTCTACTAATATTGCTACATTCTCTCAATCCTTATGTTAATGAAGGTGAACTTGTCCTTTAATGATGAACATGCATTGCAATTAGAAGGAATTGACATGTTGTGTCCATCCCATTTGATGAAATATAGTGTGTAGAAGAAATTGAATAGATGCAGTACATTTTGGTTTAGAGTATCCAACAAATTGCACCAGAATAGACAACATTCACGTATCCGTTGTATTAGGGTGTGCTACAGTCATGTTCACACTCTTCATGATTTCATACAGATGTCCATGAGATTGTACTGAAGGCTCAGATTCTAGCTGGAGGCCGAGGCAAAGGAACCTTTTCCAGTGGTCTGAAAGGTGGAGTACACTTAACAAAGAAGTAAGTTTTAAGAGTCTTTTATTTTTATCTTGTCTTGCCAAAGATGCCCACTTTCAATAGGTTGATTATCATGGCACTATTAACATTATATCCGTGCTGTAGGCAGCACTTTGGACAGCATTTGACATTGCTTGTTGTAAGTCCCTATTTCAGTATAAATGTAACTCCCCCCCCCCCCCTTCTTTCTTTTACCACAATAGCTTGGGCTTGGGGCATCATATTTAGACTAGATTTATTTTTGTTTGACCATACAATGACGAATTGTGAAGAGGAGTATTAACTTCAGTGGGTCAAAGGTTAGAGGTCAAAGTCAATAATGCATGATCATCCTACGTCCTCGAGATTGCATAAAAACAATGTATAATAATGTGTGAAAATGCTTGATATACATGTGTGGTGTGTGTGTGTTCTTGACTGTTTGGCAGCCCTGATGATTTGGGACCACTTGTGGAGCAGATGATTGGATCAAAGCTGGTGACAAAGCAAACCACAAAAGATGGTGTTCTTGTAAAAAAGGTACTTTGGATGTATATCTTTATGTGCAAGACTTTTGCAAAATGTTTGCTAAGTTCACATAAGTACCTGAGTGTAGTTCATACATTTTGTGCACAAGTGTATGATATAAGACGAGTGTGATTTTTCTTTGTTATTATTTGTTTTATTGTTTGTATGAGTAAATCAACAGACACAACCAAAGATCTGAAAAAGGGGACAAACAGAGAATGCTTAAACACTATCAGCTTCAAAGTAATCAATGAATGATCATGATTATAAGTTATTTGAAATTAGTTGGATAACCAGTAGTTGATTTCCATACATTGTAAGTGAATTGACAAGTAGGTGATATTAATTCCAAATACAACCAGGTCATGTGAGTGAGTGTTGATTTTAAGTGATTTGCTGTGATGTGATTTATATCTCTGAATATAAAAGAGAACAAGTGAGAAATCCAAATTATATTACACGTATAGGTGATGGTTGCAGAGGCACTGGACATTGAGCGTGAGACTTACCTGGCCATCTTGATGGACAGGGGGATGATGGGACCGGTCATCATTGGTAGTCCAGCAGGTGGTGTGGACATTGAGGAAGTTGCGGAGAAGACGCCTGAACTCATCTTCAAAGTGAGGCTCAAATATTTTTCCAAATTCTGTTTAGGTTTTTAGTAGTTTTGCTGACAAACAAGTCAGGAGGCTGATCCAGAAGAAGTAAAATAAGCTTGCCTTGTCAAAAGTATATATTTGACTTGTAATGCCATATGTCTTGAATAGGTTTTGTTTTGTGTCTTGGTTGTTAGTGGGGGGTTTTTTTCGGTTCCCATATGTGATAACTCTGCACTTTAGCTTTTCCACAACCTGCAGCATTTCACAGGTTTTTAGTACTCTAGTGTCAAAAAAGAATTTGCTAAATATTGCAATGATCATGTGATATGCTTGCTGGATTATAATACTGATGTTTGCAACCATGATCATATGCTCATTAGGGCTTTAATGATTACATGGAGATTTAACCTTAAAATTTAACCTTAAAATTAGACTTCACATTGTACTGTTCTTTCTACTCCCCTTTTTATCTGTTCTGTCATTAGGTGATCCGAGTATCCTCTCGGATCACCTTCTGTATCTGTACGGATTCTTTGTTCTTCTTCTTTCTTTCTGGACAAAAGTTGTGTTTCGATTAGCTCAGAAAGTGCTCTTGCTATCAATGTCAAACTTATACCATATATGTATCGTGTCACAAAGACGACAGATCAAGTTAAATCATTGTGATCAGTCGACCGTGACGTCACTATGACGTCATTATATGAAAACACATTTTCATTCATATCTCATTAATGGAATGGAATTTTTCAATGAAATTTACGTCACATAAAGTTCAAGTCAAGCTGATTCTACACATATTCTCAAAATTCATCTATGCGCTTAAAACATGCGCGTACGCGCGCATTGAAATATTTGTATGCTCCAATCGAGCTCAAATTTTTTTTGCACACGTTTCAGACCATTTGGAGCATTTTTTGAAAAATTGAAAAATTTGGACGGACGCGTACGCGCGCGCGCATATACGCACGCACAGCTCATACGCAATAGAAATTTCCCGTTTTTTCACACGTATCAGATGTCTGAAATGTCAAGGAATATTTCTACCAAGTTTCAAGTCAATCCGACTCAATATGACGTCATAAGGGCCCGACAAAGTTGAAATTCCGCGCGCGCGTCAATGGCGATATACTGTGCAACTATGCCAAAAAACCGCCAATTTTAGATCCGATTTTACTCGTCAGGATGGACGGTGACCCCCCATTTTCTTTACATATTTTGAAAGCTGATGAGTTGTACATGTCATTTCATGGGGCGGCAATGCTGGCAAAATGATTAAAAGATATGAAATTTCTTAATAAAGTAAAAAAAGTAAATTTTCAAAATGACGTCATCAAATTTTAAGTTCATTCGAGCGTATATCACTAATCCTTTGCCAATTTTCATCGAAATTTCAATATGATGTAGCTTATTGAATGCTCTTTCATTAATGTAATAACAACATTTTGATTAGATGACGGCATCACCTCGTAAAAATGGATTGAATGTAATCTTGTCAAATTTGACCAATTTACGTGTTATCTCTATGGGTGTGCAGTTTTTCTGGAAATGAAAATTGACATGACTATCTTTATCGAGCACTAGCTCACTTATGCTTCGGTGAATTTCTCCCAGATTTTAATATGTTGTAGCTGAGACTTTGTGCTATCGTAAGTGTGCCCTTCGTTTTTTCATACAATGTCTACATCACGTCAAAAAACTTGGTTGAGATTAAAGCTTATCTTCGATGTATTGAAATAGTTCTTTCTTTCTGCAACTTTCTTTGCAATAACTCAAGAAAAACATATCCTATCACCCCCATATTTTGCACATGTTTAGTTCATGTCACGTACATTATTTTAGAAAATAACAACTACTTGATCAGACGCCAACTTGGGTATGTAAATTAGGGTCAAAGGTCATAAATGGTTCATCCTGTATCTAAGTGAATACATGTCCTATCTCTCCCATATTTTGCACACGCAAAGATCATGTTACAAGAATCATTTCACAAAATAACCACTCTTTGCTCAGATGCCATCTTGTGTGTGCAAAGTGGGGTCAAAAGGTCATATGTACTTCTTTCCGTTTCTTCGTTATGACGTGTTATCTCTATGGGAGGGAAGTTTTCTAGATGTGAAATTTGACATGATTGTCTTTATCGAGCACTAGCTCACTTACCCTTCGGTGAATTTTTCTGAGATTTTAATATGTTGTAACTGAGTCTTTGCGCTATCGTTGCATGCCCTTTGTTTTTTTTTTTCATATGATGTCGGGATCACGTCAAAAAACTTGGTTAAAATCAAACTTATCTTCGATGTATTGAGGTATTTCTTTCTTTCTGCAACTTTCTTTTGCAATAACTCATGAAAAACAGCCCTTATCACCCCTATATTTTGCACATGTTTAGTTCATGTTACGTACATTATTTCATAAAATAACAACTACTTGATCGGACACTATCTTGGGTATGTAAATTAGGGTCAAAGGTCATAAATATTTCATCCTGTATCTTAGTAAATACATGTCCTATCTCTCCCATATTTTGCACACGTAAAGACCATGTTACAAGAATCATTTCACAAAATAACCACTTTTTGCTCAGATGCCATCTAGGTTGTGCAAAGTGGGGTCAAAGGTCATATGTACTTGTTGCTATATCTTCGTTATAGTGTATACAGATTTGGTACCAATGATGGCAGATATGACTCCCTTTTCTAAATGAGAATCCAAACATCACACGTCCAATGTCTCTGAACACAGATGAAACCTGCATGGTCATGCCTATTGCGATCAGGACTTGAATCATTGATTAAAAAAAAAAAATCGGATCACCTTAATTTGTCACTGATGACAAATTACAATCTCTAGTTTGTTCTTCTTCTTCTTCTTCTTTCTTTATTTCTGGACAAAAGTTGTGTATCTACGTACTCAAAAAGTACTCAGAGTATCAACTTCAAACTCATACCATATATGTATCATGTCCCAAAGACGACAAATCTAATGTATCATTGTGATTGGTCGATCGTGACGTCACTATGACGTCATTATATGAAAACACATTCTCACTCCTATCTCATTAATGGAATAGAAATTTTCAATGAAATTTACGTCACATATAGTTCAAGTCAAGCGCATTCTACTTATATAATCAAAATTCATATTTTCTCTTAAAACGTGCGCGTACGCGCGCGTTGAAATATTTGTATGCTCAAATCGAGCTCAAATTTTTTTTGCACACGTTTCAGACCATTTGGAGCATTTTTTGAAAAATTGAAAAAATTGGACGGACGCGTACGCGCGCGCGCATATACGCACGTACAGCTCATATGCAATAAAAATTTCCACTTTTTTTACACAGATCGGATGCCTGAAATGTCAAGGAATATTTCTACCAAGTTTCAAGTCAATTCGACTCAAAATGACGTCATACGGGTCCGTCAAAGTTGAAATTCCGCGCGCGCGTCAATGGCGATATACAGTGCAACAATGCCAAAAAACTGCCAATTTTAAATCCGATTTTACTCGTCAGGATGGACGGTGACCCCCCATTTTCTTTACATATTCTGAAAGCTGATGAGTTGTACATGTCATTTCATGCGTTGGCAATGCTGGAAAAATGATTAAAATATATCAAATTTCTTAATAAAGTTAAAAAAGTAAATTTTCAAAATGACGTCATCAAATTTCAAGTTCATTCAAGCATATCTCACTTATTCTTGAGTTGATTTTCGTCCAAATTTCAATATGTTGTACCTTATTAAATGGTCTTTCAGATATATAATAACAACAATTTGATTGGATGACGCCATCACCTCGTAAAAAGGGATTAAAAGTAACATTGTTAAATTTGACCAGTTTACGTGTTATCTCTATGGGAGTGCAGTTTTTCTGGAAATGAAAACTGACATGACTATCTTTATCGAGCACTAGCTCACTTACGCTTCGGTGAATTTCTCCCATATTTTAGTATGTTGTAGCTGACACTTTGGGCTATCGTTTGTGTGCCCTTCGTTTTTTTCATACGGAGTCGGCATCATGCCCAAAAACTTGGTTGAAATTAAAGCTTATCTTCCAAGTATTTTCATATTCCTTTCTTTCTGCAACTTTCTTTGCAATAACTCAAGAAAAACAAGCTCTATCAGCCCAATCTTTTGCACATGTTTAGTTTATGTCACGTACATTATTTCATAAAATAACAACTACTTGATTGGGCACCTTCTTGGGTATGTAAATTAGGGTCAAAGGTCAAAAATGTTTTATCCTGTATCTTGGTGAATACATGTCTTATCTTTCCCATATTTTGCATACGTAAAGACCATGTTACAAGAATCATTTCACAAAATAACCACTTTTTGCTCAGACGCCATCTTGTCTGTGCAAAGTAGGGTCAAAGGTCATATGTACTTCTTTCTTTATCTTCATTATGACGTGTTATCTCTATGGGAGGGAATTTTTCTAGATGTGAAAATTGACATGATTGTCTTTATCGACGACTAGCTCAATTACCCTTCCGTGAATTTCTTCCAGATTTTAGTATGTTGTAGCCAATGTAATACTCTTTAAGTTTTGTGAATCAAAGTTTTAATCGGATGATGTCTTCACCACGTGAAAATGGATATAATGTAACCATGTCAAATTTAACCAGTTTACGTGTTATCTCTATGGGAGGGAATTTTTCTGGAAATGAAAATTGACATGACGGTCTTTATCGAGCACTACCTCACTTACTCTTCTGTAAATTTCTCCCAGATTTTAATATGTTGTAGCTGAGACTTTGGGATATCATCAGTGATTCTTCATTTTTTCATACAATGCCGAGATCACGTCAAAAAACTTGGTTGACATCAAAGTTATCTTCGATGTATTGAGATATTTCTTTCTCTCTGCAACTTTCTTTGCAATAACTCAAGAAAAACAGCCCCTATCATCCCCATATTTGGCACATGTTTAGTTTATGTCACGTACATTATTTCATAAAATAACAACTACTTGATCAGACACCATCTTGGGTATGTAAATTAGGGTCAAAGGTCATAAATGTTTTAACCTGTATCTTGGTGAATACATGTCCTATCTTTCCCATATTTTGCACACGCAAAGGCCATGTTACAAGAATCATTTCACAAAATAACCACTTTTTGCTCAGATGCCATCTTGGCTGTGCAAAGTTGGGTCAATGGTCAAATATACTTCATTCTGTATCTTCGTTATAGTGTATACCGAATTTGGTAACAAAGATAGCAGACCTGACTCTCTTTTCTAAATGAGAATCCAAATATCACACGTCCAATGTCTCTAAACACAGATGAAACCTATATGGTCATGCCTATTGCGATCAGGACTCGAATCATTGATTAAAAAAAATCGGATCACCTAATTTGTCAGTCTTGACAAATTCCAAGTCTAGTTGACTGTCTAAATTGTTCACATTTCTTTTTCCTTTCTATCTCATTTTTGTTTTTAATTGTGTGACCCTAGGAACCTGTTGACATCAATATAGGTGTCACAGATGAACAAGCAGTGAGAATGGCAGAGAACTTGGAGTTTAAGGGAGGTCTTATTAGAGTGGTAGGTACTCATATCAATTGCAAAGATACATTTGCCAGTACCTTTAAGGGGAGATTATAGTGGATTGAAACTCTTCCATATGCTTATTTATTGATTTTTTACATTGCAACCAAGATGTTTTGCCTTGCTGTCTGTTGAAAATGAGTTAGTAACAGGATCACTGAAAAATGTTACTGTAAGGGGCAAATATAAGCAATTTAAATGTCATATAATTCATGATGTTTTTGTGTCAACAGTTAAGGTCAGGTTCCAAAATTTCACTTCTGCACCAAAAACTTGATTTTATCAAAATAATCAGATTTGGTTGGTGAATTTCTTTTATTACCTGGTAATTGACTGATCAAAGCATTGTGATGATTACTGTGATGTATTACACTGTAAAGATATTCCGAAATAACCAATGAAGGATTTTCAGCAGAAGGGTAGTGATACAGTATGAACATCATTAACTTCTTGATAACAGAAAGAAAACAAAGCAAAGAAATATTTTAGTCATGTTAGGCAGGTCAAGATATCACTTGACCACAAATGAATACATTTGCCATGTGTCATCCATGGAAGTAAGTTTAATTGGAAGAAAGGAAGACTTGTAGAAAAAAAAAAGAAAAAAAAAAAAAACAAACCTTCTCCCCCATATATCTTTTGTACCATCAAGAATCCAGTGTTATAAAATTTATTTAACCCAACTGGGTGTGACACTTGCAGGAAATGCTGCCCATAAATATTGAACTATTTCATTGAGGGCATACTCACATGCAGGTTCTGAGAGCATCAAAAACTTATTTTGATTATCACTTCTTTATCTGGTGGGCTAAAATATTTCAGATGAATGCCAATATTTAGTTTTTATTGATGATGTAACTTACACAATGTGGTTTAAGCTGGAAAAGAGAGAGAACTCGGGTTCTGCAGAATCTTATCCCCTCTGAGAATGCAAGTTATTTTGCTTCTGTAGAAGTCCATTGTTCTCAATGGTCAAGAAGTATTCTTTGCTGATGCCACCCACAGGCAGCTGACCAAATCAAGAATCTGTACAAGCTCTTTCTTGGAGTGGACGCTACACAAGTAGAGGTCAATCCATTTGGAGAAACCCCTGATGGACGAGGTAAGAGTGATTGAGAACCCACACCCCGTGTTCTTCTTGTAACTCCCCTGGAAGTTATAACAGTGGATAAAAAGTGACACTGTGTTGGTAATCTTGAGCAAAATTATCAACAAGAAGCCTACAGACTAGTCTTGAACCACACACTTGATGCTACACATTATCTTTAATAGCCAAAAGACTGAGCAGCGATATATCACTGTTGAGATTTTATTTCTGTGCTTGATTGTATGTTGGTCTTCTCATGTTGTATTTGTGTCATTGCAGGGCTGCACACTAACCCATTTTTTTTTCTACTGGTCTGACCTGTCTATCAGACCAGTAGTTTTATGTTTGTGGGGGTAGTATTAGATGCTTATAGACTCGGGAGAATGATCGAGGTATGACTGCTTCTTGTTTGGAGTCAGGGTTCAAGTGTCTTTCTTTATTCAATGTTCTACAGTATATTCCAATGCATTTACATTTGATACATCATGTTTACAAAACATTTCCTGGTGACATTCCAGTGGTTGTTTACATTTGTACACATTGCTTACATACTGTATGAGATGTGGTGAAGACTGAGTGGCAAGAGGAGTGGAAAGGAAGTGGGAATAGATTGTGATTTATCAGCTTGTCAGAAGATTTATATAATATTGACTGGCCTCGAGGGAGATACCAGAAAATATTGCCCAAACTGAAAGAATATTGCCCGAGTCGAAGACGAGGACAATATGTGACCCGCTACAACAAAAAGGTCCTAAAGTCGCGCACGGTCGAAGCCGTGAAAATCGAGTTTGAAGTCAGAGCATCATAATTGGTCGAAACTTACGATTTTCTGATTTTGACATATTATTGGAGTCTGACATGTTTTCTATCATCTGTCAAAATTTTGAAGCAAAATGATGAAAGGAAAGACCAAAAAATAGCGTTTTTCTGGGCCATGTTTTTGGCCCTTCAACCAAGCAGAAACCGGTTCGAAAATTTGGATTGAGCGCCACAGATAGGCTCCGCCCCTAACAACGACCGGAGTGATCTCATTGGTCAGTTTGCTGCTTGCCGCTAACCGAAGCGTGAAGCTCGCACACTGCCAAGTCGACTGGTGCGTGCGGGCGGAGTGCGCTATGCCCAGCCGCTTCTCCTGGCATCCTGGTCACTGATTGGTCGGTGAGGAGACCGCTGACGCTGTGCTTGAATGAGCATTTCGGGGGTTGCTAGGGTTTACCTTCTATTGTCCGGAGGTGAAAACTGACTTGCGTGTGCTTGACCGCGATTGCGTCGCGAGGAAAACTTTTAAGGCGCTTTTCTCGAAACAGTGATTTCCCATACGTCTCGACATGCCCTCTTTTAAACATCGATATCTCCACAGCCGATTATTTTCATAAGATGTGTTACATATCAATTTAAAGCAGAAAGATTAGGGAATTTTGTCATGCAATTTTCAAATAATCGACCTCACCCGACTTTAGGATCATATTGTTGTAGCGGGTCACATATTCTTTCAGTGCGGGCAATATTTATCTGGCATCTCCCTCAAGGCCAGTCAATATCATAATTATTACCTATCCCCTAGTTAAGATAGGAAAGTGAATACGGCTATACACTATGATATAGATCAAGCCACATTTGACTACCTGTAGATCATCACCAACATGTCGAATAATTGACAAATTGTTCATCAATGTATATCATTCAACTCCAACTTCAAAGATACATATGTAGTTGTAACAGGCGAACTTCAAACATCTGAACGCTTTTACACTTTATTTTTGCTTCTGTTTCAATTTGGAGAGTTGTAATAACTGATGGTCACTGTGCAGTTATTGAGCACAAATGGACTAGTCATTGTTTGACGCGTGGTGCTGCTGGAAGTGGTCGACCTTGTATGAGTTGATTTATCGGCGTTCTTCTGCGGTGCGTGTAATCGACACGCAGCGACCTCCTTGAATGTTTTCTCTTCGTGGTCGACCGGAATGTTTACATGTAAAGCAGGGAGGTTAGATTCCACTCCTTCTCTTCCCACCGCCCTGTTTTACAGTGCACTCCCATTATAACAAACACGTTTATAACAAAATTCTGGTTATATAACGAAGTAAAAATTTGGGCTGCAATGTCGCACTCTATGTATTTCTATTGTTTATTTGCTCGGTTATAACAAAATTCCAATATAACGAAAGAAAACTGCCGAACCCGAGGATTTCGTTATAATGGGAGTCCACTGTATATGTAAAAACCCGGATGCTCGTGATATGCTCTAATATCGCCCGCTGAACTCCCGACCCTGCAAAATACCAACTGTAATTGCCTCGCAAAACTACCTCGTATAGGTAATAATGGTTGATCTTGACTAGAGACAGAAACCAGAGAATTGATAAGGAACTTGACTGAGAAAGGGTGGCTGTGAGATGGATATAGATTCTGGGAAGAATGACTTTGAAAATGATACATATTGTTTGCTGCTACATCATATAGACACAATGCTTGTTGTACAGACACAATGAGTAGGTATAGTAAGGGTACTAGGTCTCGCGCAGGGACCTAATGATCGCGCATACCGTAACTGCGTATAGCAAGCGATATTACGCGTAGGACTAAGCGCAAAATTTGCCGATACGCCCATGGAATAAACATACCTGACTTACCGCTCAACATGAGAAGGAAGCAGGTAAGAAATTTTGATTTCCAACAAATTTTCCACTAAATTTCCAATTCTTTACCTTGTACAAACCTACCTTCCCTTAAAATCTGTTCTAAGGATGTTGTAGCCTAGACGTGTCGTCTCGCTTGTCTCGTTCGTAGTGGATAGAATTCGTAATTTGTTCGATCGATCGTTTACCACGTGACGTCATCATACATAAGAACAATGTATGCTGCCAGCTACGCTGAAATACTGTTAATAAATGTTGTTTTAAGTCAAATTTTAACACAACGATTATGATATTACAAAGGAATAAATATTTCAGTCTATCGAAGTTGAAGTGTGATTTCAATTTGAATTTGCTTGTGATTTCTTGCGCTAACTTGTGATATATTTGTGACAGGGGAGGGCTATAATGATACTGAAGAAAACAAATTAGATGAGAGTGACAAATGTGTGACGAACATTTTTTTTTTTTTTTTTTTTTTTTTTTTTGGAGAGGGTGACGAATGGGTAAGCACACACACAAACACACACACACACACGCAAAATATATGTTCATATTTTACTTTTTTCCATTTTATATTACGTGTATATTATTGGTTAAAGTGATTAGAAATATTGTAAGAAAACTTTATAAATGAAAATCATTAACGATTGAAAATATCAATGATAAGAATAATGATAATAAGAATGATAAAATGATCGATGATGGTGGTGGAAGAGATAATAATAATAATGAAAATGATGATGATGATGATTATGATGATCGATGATGGTGGTGGTGATAATAGTAATAATGATAATAATAATAACAATAATAATGATAATAATAATAATAACAATAATAATAATAATAATAATAATAATAATAATAACAATAATACACACAAGTTAGGTAAAACTGCTGTTGCTTAACAGGGACAAATTTAATATCAAGTGAAAAAATATTCTACGAAAGCCGAAGCACGTTACAGCCGCAGAGGGGCAGACACAAATCACGCATGAAACTACAGAGGGCAGCTGCGCGATCTTTACATACCCCTAGAAATTGAACGCATAAAAAAAAGTCCGACATACAAACGGCGACAGCGCACTACTCCGTCATCGTATCATCAGGAGATTCTGGGAGGTGATTTTTCTGCATTTTCGTGATATTCATTGAGAAATTCAGGTACGATTATGGAATAACTTCTATTATAAGAGCATTTCAAATTTTCGTGCGCGATATCTAGACCCCTCAACCATACCCAGTTTTTCCAGTTTCTACTGGTCCATTTCTGAAGAAAAAATGACTGGTCCAATAGTGTTTTTTAGTGGTCAGGGACCGTTGAACCAGTGCCAGAGTGCAGCATTGCATTACGGGCTCATGGAGACTTTGTACATTTCATGCCATCTCAGAGGTACTTTTTGTCTTATTTTTATGTAACACATTCTTGGCATAATAAGATGCAGCCAAACAGGTACACATTGACAGATATGGGGGTATTAAAAAAGTGTTAGTGAACATTAGTATGTTTGTTTGTTTGTTTCATGGTCGAATGTGTAAATGCTACCTGTTAAACCTTATTTCAGCTATGTTTTAGCACAGAATACCTGACATTTGAAATATGAGTGTGATTTTTCACTCTGCAATAAGCCAGTTCGCAATTACCTCATGTACACATTGGAACAAATGACCTTTCTTTTTTCACAGTTGGTTAGTCACTTCACTTGTTTTCAAAGCGGCATAATGCATAAGCTTGCCCGACGTAACAGTTTATGGAATTCATGTTCGAACAAAGAATGAACTTGTGTTTAGATCAGAATACCCCATCAGTTGACAATTTAGCAGGCATCCATTTCATTGTTTTGTATTGAATGCAATAACAGCCTATTTCCTTTTATATTGCAAAATCCCATTCTTGCTATCAGGTGGATGTGCTGGCAAGCACCATTTAGATAAGGATCACATGAATAATCATCGCATCACAGATGCTTATCTTAGTGAATTTACAAACCAAAATGCTTTTTGGTACAAATGACCTTTTTCTGCTCATGCGCAAAGTGGAATTACGAACTAGTCTATTATGTGAGAAACTTCAGGTAAGTGCAATATGCAGAGGGTTTCCAAATAATGCATGATCTATGTGTCTCAATGGTCTTCCAAATAATGGCATAAAAACTGGTGAAAATTATTTATTTTATGATCATTTTTTTGACATTTCTTGAATGAAATATGATTACTGTAAAAGTGGATATTTTCGCGCGACTAATTTTTCGCGCTTGGCCGGGTAAGAAGAGTTTCGCGTGTTTTTAATTCCGCAGAATCAAGACATCACGCACAGGAACATATGGCAAGCAAAAATATTCGCGTGCTTTTATTTTCGCGCTAGTTTCTGGTTGCGCGAAATGCACGAAAATTTCAACACCGCGAAAATTTCCACTTTTACAGTACAGTTCTGAAAAATGTATGTTATTTTCTGGTGGTTTGCAGAATTTTTCACTGATGAGCTGAGATCGGTTGCTCGTAGGAAGGGATGGCACAACATGATTATATCATATTTCATTCCTTTCATATTTCATTCCAGTGGTATGTTTTGATGCCAAGATCAACTTTGATGACAATGCGGAGTTCCGACAGAAGGAAGTCTTTGCCATGGATGACCAAACCGAAGCCGACCCCAAGGAAGTCCAGGCAGCTTTACACAATCTCAACTACATCAGCATGGATGGCAATATAGGATGCTTAGGTTGGTGGAGAGCTACTTTTACAATTCTGTTTCACTTTCGTTTTCCAAAGACATCTTGTGATCATGTGACTACAATGGTTAATGAATATTGATGTACAGTGCACTCCCGTTTCAACAAACACTTTTAAAACGGAATTCTTGTTAGAACAAAATCAAAATTGAGGTTGCAAAATTATAATTTATATGTCTTTACACAGTGTTCTGTTCGGTTATAACAAAATTTCTTTATAACAAAAGAAAATTGCAAGTCCCAAGGTCTTGATTATAAAGGGAGTGTACACTATCTAGTTTGCAGTTTTTATCATCTTGTAATACAACATATCTTTAATTCCCCAAATTTAGAACTTGCCATCTATAGTCAAATCGTAACATAGTCTCCACCTATTCCATCTCCATCAGTCAATGGTGCCGGTCTTGCCATGGCAACCATGGACATCATCAAGCTTCATGGAGGAGAGCCAGCCAACTTCCTGGATGTTGGAGGTGGTGTCGGGGAGAAACAGGTGTTTGAGGCATTCAAACTCATCAGTTCGGATGATAAGGTAAGAATGAATCAGTTAGTTCAGCAAAATTTAGATGACTTCACCTCACTGCTAGCAAGCAATCTCCTTACAATCATTTACAGTATTAGGTGATACCAGTTAGCATTGGCTCAGTGGATACTGTTTATGCCTCATTTAATATAATGTTGATTGGAATATTACCAGACAAACTTTGTGATGTAAAGTGTTGCAGTGTGTTTTTGTGTTCTTTTTGTCTTTCAAGAGCTGAAGTGTGCTTGCTCTTGGATAAGATGTGGAGATTGGAATCCCTGTGGGAAGGAGGACTGCATCGCTTTGGTGAAAAAGATCTCTCCTCAAACTCATCTTTCCATGAATGTGGGAGAAATACCTGTTTATTACATCCTCCTCACAGTCAGTCATCCGTATGTCTTTTCTTGTCTTTGTGCATCTGTTAGGTAAAGGCCATCCTCGTCAATGTCTTTGGCGGCATTGTGGACTGCTCCACCATCGCCAATGGGATCACCGCTGCCTGTCGAGGAATGGACCTGCAGGTGCCCCTGGTGGTCAGATTAGCAGGTCAGGGGAATGCATGTACCAAAACATTGCGTTTGCTTCTCTTAAAGTCTAGTAGTCATCTTTTACACCCTGTCAATTCTAACCAGAGTTAATCTAAAGTTTAGAGATTGATTGAAAAGTTGGGTTTGTTTGTTCGTTGTATTTTCGTCATAGTATCATGTGTCAAATTTAGCTCAAATTACTGTTATCACTGCAGCTCTGAACATGAAGGAATTTCCTTAAAACTTGAAATATATCCATATATTATAATAATATGACCAAATTACAAATATTAAACAAAGTGACCCAGACTTCATGCTGCAAGAGGTGATTATCTCAACGGATGTGCAATTTTCTTTGATTCTTGGTTGCTGTTAGAGGATGTAAAATGAAGGCTGGAAGGAATGAATTTCTTTTTATACTTATTCCTTTATCTGCTTATTAAATCAGTCAATATATACTGGGATAATGATATAAAAGGTACAGTCCACAGTACCTGAAATACATCAGAACAAAACGCAGAAAATGCTAGGTCTGTATTTGTCCATGGCGGCAATTATTGAAAGCAAGAGATTATTAAGCAGAGGGGTGAAGATATGAAATATTAGTTTTCTTCAATTGTCTGCCCTCTATACAAATGAAATTTGTAAGATTACAACTGCTGATCCACATTGTTAACAAACATGTCAGAGGACATAACAGTGTCAGAATTTCAGAGCTTGGGTATTTGTTCCAAGTTCATTCCGGCAACCAGATAACCTGGTGGTAGGTCGCTGCCTGGAAAGCAGTAGATGACCAGCTTGATTCCCACTGGTTCCTGTTTTTCCAACATGTTTGTTAAAAATGTAGATCAGCAGTTGCAATCTTACAAATTTCGTTTGTACATAGGGCAGACAAATTGAAGAAAACTCATACCTGACATCTTCATCCCTCTGCTTAATAATTTCTTGTATTCATTTAATATGCCGTGTCTGCCTTGGACTACTTAAAATAACAATGTCAGAATTTCAGAGCTTGGGTATTTGTTCCAAGATCATCGTGTCACTACCAGCAACCAAGGATAGCGTGGTGGTTGTGTGGCAGCCTGGAAAGCAGTAGAGTATGCTTCCCACTGGTTCCTTTTTTTTTGTTGACATGTTTGTTAAAAATGTAAATCAGCAGTTGCGAGCTTACAAATTTCATTTGTACAAAGGGTAGACAAATTGAAGAAAACTCATACCTGGCAGCAAATTGTTATGTCATGTGAAGTGTGTTGTGCTGTGTTATCAACTCCATCTTGGATGTACTGTTACTCTGCTCAAGTGTTACATAATACTGGCATGTCATCAAAATTTTCAGTTTAGCAGGTGTGCCACTTTCATTTTAATGTTGAAATTTATGTCTTTGATTCTCATATTTGTTCCCTTTTTTTAGGATTTAATGTGGACAAAGCAAGGAACATCCTTAAGGAGAGTGGCCTTCCTATAACAACAGCAGAGGATCTAGAGGATGCTGCCATTAAAGCTGTGGCTTGCCTGAATTAATCCTTTCAAGTTTGACCTGCATATGTGGTGAAATGACAGCCACAGAATGCGTGATGATTGTGTCAAAAAAAAAGAAGAGATTTTAGATAAATATATTAGATATACTTCAAAATCTAAGCTCCTGAATGAGCTTTGAGAGCGTTTCAAATCATGGAGAAATCTCTAACTCTTCTTATTGACTTGAAACCCACATATAATTGTGGGAAGCCACAAGATAAAAGTTTGCAGAACTTTTCAGCTTCCATGATTGCGTGAAAGAAAGATTTGTGCGACAAGAATGCAAATAAGGTTATAGCATGACACTGGCCCAAAACCAAAGATGTGACAATCCAATTACAGTGTTTTTCTCTTTCTTTTTCTTTTTCTTGTCATTTCTTTATAGAAATCATGATAGACCCACATGCTTAAATCTTTGTTATCGATTTGCAGCGCACATGATTTCCATCAAGTGTATAATCTCATCTTGATGTAGCCAGTCCACAAGCACAAGGATTCTTTGTACTATGTGTAATGACTTTTAGAACAGATTGCGACAAAGCTCAAGTTTGGAAAAAAAAAAAATGTTGCCAAAACCATACTCTGGGATATTGAGTAAGCCAATACGTGTAGTTTTACATGTCATCATTACCTTGGCCTTTTGAAAGGGAGGGTATAATAGAGAACATGTATTATCCCTTTCAGGATAATGTTGCTCCGTTTGCAAGACTGTATTTATAATTTCTTTCCTGATACATTGTTGCATTGAAGGAGTATTGATACAGATTTAAAATCAAAGGCATCCAAACGCTGGAACTTCATTTATTTCCAGGCTATGTTTGCTCTCACAAGGGTGATGTACATTTTATGCTTTGCTGCAGGGCCCTGATATTTGTTTTCTGCTGTGCACACTTTTGTTGATGGTATTCAATTCATTATAATGAAGCACTGAATGTCTGTTGTGAACCCTGGATCTATGAGCACAGATCAAATGAGAGGCTCCGTGTAATTCATATAACCCAAGACAGTCTTTACTCGCAATGCCTACCACTGGTCACTTTGACAATTTTCAGGCATGAACAGGGGCAAAAAAGTGGAAGGTGTGGCTTGAAACTGTATTTTGCCATTTTAGAATGATACAGGAAATATGCCTCTGACATTGTGTAGTAAAAAATGCTATTCTGCTTCTCAAGTTTTGAAGCTCGTGTGGTAGTTACTCCTTTGCATACCTTACGCTACCCATGTGTTTGTATGTCAGTTATTTGCTGTATTGCTGAGTAATGCTTCCATTTTGTGGGATATATAATTATATATTTTAAGGCGATATTGCTGAGCTAAATAACCCCCTTTCTCATTCCACTGGAGGAAAGTGATGTTCTAAATATACACACAGTACATGTATGTAGTCCTACTGCATTGGAAATTACCTGGTATGCATGTGTGTGTGTGTGTGTGTGTGTGCAGCGTCTTAAAAGCTACTGCTATTGAATGGAACCAAACCCCCTGAAATCAGGTAAAGATGTGAAAGTACCTCGACACTGTCTTAGTTGGTTGGGGGGGGGGGGGGGGTTGAGGGGAATGATGTAGCAAATTTCAGTAATGCAGCAAAAACAATTGTGTATTGCATGTGGCAATACAGATACATAGGCATATCTGGCCAGATATGATTTACTGAATCCGATAGAAAATCTTGTGTTCTCAAGCTGTGTGAACCATTGCACAGTTGCCATTTTATTCTTGTAATAAGTGTAGTTACATATAATCTCCTGGCTACTTTGTTTGCATATTATTTGTTTGTTTGCTTTTTTTTTTCAATGCAAGCCCCAACAAATCATTCCTTTGATTTGTAAAATATGAAGTGCGTTTGATCCTGAAATGAAGCGAATAAACGATATTTATGTATAAAACGTGGAGACAAACTATGAAGCATATCTTAATAACATGTTTTGACAATGGACTGATGACTTGTTGCTGATCACATTTGTGCAAATGTTTATGTAATAGAACATGGAGACAAACTCTAATGCAAGTCTTTATAACATGTTATTGTGACTGATGACTTGTTGCTGATGGCATTTGTGCAGATAAATACATTTTGTTTGCTAACTCACCACACCAACAATATACTGCATTCCAAAACTGCCTTGATTTTTGTTTCATGACAGAACTCAATTGTAACGTTTCTTGCTGTAAGGAAATGGCTGTCTTCACATTCTATTTACATGTGCAGTATAAGTTAATAGGAAAACAAGGTCACCAGGATTGCCAATTCTACCTTGTTACAATGGGTGCCTCACAAACATACTAAAAAGAGACAAGCTAAATACATTACTGTAAAAGTGAATATTTTCATGCGAGTATTTTTTTTGCGCTCGGCTGGGTTGGACGAATTTTGCGTGTTTTTAATTCCACAGAATCAGTAAATTTACTACTGGAACATAAGCCATGCAAAGATATTCGTGTGCCTTTATTTTCACACCAGCTTTTGGTTGTGCGAAAATTTCCACGCCACAAAAATGTCCACTTTTACAGATGGAAAATCGGGACTGCCAAAGTCCTGTGGTTACAAGCGATACCTCATTGTAAAGAAGTGTATAATGGAGTTTAATTAGGTGATCCGAGAATCCTCTCGGATCACCTCCTGTATCTGTACGGATTCTTTGTTGGGTGTTCTTCTTCTTCTTTCTTTATTTCTGGACAAATTTTGTGTATCGATTAGCTCAGAAAGTATTCTTCCTATCAATGTCAAAATTATACCATATATGTATCATGTCCCAAAGACGACGGGTCTAATAAAATCATAGTGATCAGTCGACCGTGACGTCACTATGACGTCATTATATGAAAACACATTCTCATTCATATCTCATTAATGGAATGGAATTTTTCAATGAGATTTATGTCACATATATTTCAAGTTATGCGGATTCTACTCATATTCTCAAAATTCATATTTTCTCTTAAAACGTGCGCGTACGCGCGCGTCGAAATATTTGTATGCTCCAATTGAGCTCAAATTTTTTTTGCACACGTTTCAGACCATTTGGAGCATTTTTTGAAAAATTGAAAAAATTGGACGGACGCGTACGTGCGCGCACATATACGCACGCACAGCTCATATGCAATAGAAATTTCCCGTTTTTTCACATTTATCGGATGCCTGAAATGTCAAGGAATATTTCTACCAAGTTTCAAGTCAATCCGACTCAATATGACGTCATACGGACCCGTCAAAGTTGAAATTCCGCGCGTGCGTCAATGGCGATATACAGTCCAACAATGCCAAAAAACTGCCAATTTTGAATCCAATTTTACTCGTCAGGATGGACGGTGACCCCCCATTTTCTTTACATATTCTGAAAGCTGATGAGTTGTACATGTCATTTCATGGGTCAGCTATGCTGGAAAAATGATTAAAAGATATCAAATTTCTTAATAAAGTAAAGAAAGTAAATTTTCAAAATGACGTCATCAAATTTCAAGTTCACTCAAGCGTATTACACTTATTCTTTTGTTGATTTTCGTCCAAATTTCAATATGTTGTAGCTTATTAAATGGTCTTTCAGTCATATAAAAACAACATTTTTATTGGATGACGGCATCACCTTGTAAAAAGGGATTAAAACTACCATTGTCAAATTTGACCAGTTTACGTGTTATCTCTATGGGAGTGCAGTTTTTCTGGAAATGAAAACTGACATGACTATCTTTATCGAGCAATAGCTCACTTATGCTTCGGTGAATTTCTCCCATATTTTAGTATGTTGTAGCTGAGAATTTGGGCTATCGTGAGTGTGCCCTTCGTTTTTTCATACGGAGTCGGCATCACGTCCAAAAACTTGGTTGAAATTAAAGCTATCTTCGATGTATTGAAATATTTCTTCCTTTCTGCAACTTTCTTTGCAATAACTCAAGAAAAACACCCTATCACCACCATATTTCGCACATGTTTAGTTCATGTCACGTACATTATTTCACAAAAAAACAACTACTTGATCAGACACCATCTTGGGTATGTAAATTAGGGTCAAAGGTCATAAATATTTCATCCTGTATCTTAGTAAATACATGTCCTATCTTTCCCATATTTTGCACACGTAAAGACCATGTTACAAGGATCATTTCACAAAATAACCACTTTTTGCTCAGATGCCATCTTGTCTGTGCAAAGTGGGATCAAAGGTCATATGTACTTTTTTCTGTATCTTCGTTATGACGTGTTATCTCTATGGGAGGGAATTTTTCTAGATAGGAAAGTTGACATGATTGTCTTTATCGAGCACTAGCTCACTTACCCTTCGGTGAATTTCTCCCAGATTTTAATACAGTGTATGTTGTAGCTGAGACTTTGCGCTATGAAAAATGTGCCTTTTGTTTTTTCATACGATGTCTGGATCATGCTAAAAAAACTTGGTTGAAATTAAAGCTTATCTTCGATGTATTGAGATATTTTTCTTTCTGCAACTTTCTTTGTAATAACTCAAGAAAAACAGCCTCTATCACCCCCATATTTTGCACATGTTTAGTTCATGTCACGTACATTATTTCATAAAAAAACTACTTGATCGGACACCATCTTGGGTACGTAAATTAGGGTCAAAGGTCATAAATGTTTCATCCTGTATCTTGGTGAATACTTGTCCTATCTTTCCCATATTTTGCACACACAAAGACCATGTTACAAGAATCATTTCACACAATAACTACTTTTTGCTCAGATGCCATCTTTGGTGTGCAAAATGGGGTCAAAGGTCAAATATACTTCATTCTGTATCTTCGTTAGTGCATACGGAATTCGGTACCAAAGATGGCAGGTCTGACTCCCTTTTCTAAATGAGACTCCAAACATCACATGGCCAATGTCCCCTCAACACAGATGAAACCTGTATGGTCATGCCTATTGGGATCAGGACTCAAATCATTGATTTCCCAATAGATCGGATCACCTAATTTGTCAGTGTTGACAAATTCCGAGTCTAGTTTATTATTTATTAATTTATAATGGTTTTATATATAGGGCCTATATATAAAACCATTTATAGAATAATAAATACATGTAATAAAGTAAAACCCATTATACACTCATTTCGACAGTGTTCACAGTACATGTAGCACAATGACAATAAAATCAAACACGAGAACATACACTTGCTATATGCATGTTTAAAACTTTATTTCTTCAATAATTTATATACAGCAGTTCATATACTGGACAATGTCCTTATTGACATTTGTTGTTGGTTGTTTTTTGTTCTCTTTTATACCGATGTCATATGCATTCTTGCTCATCTGTACTGGTTCCATTTCCTTGGAACTGTATTTTATGACTGCCTGAGCATGCCACTTAATGAAATAATCCTTTCAGTTTCCAACTTTAAATGTCTTAACGTGCAGAATTTTTGGTATGTGTAAGTGATGTTGCTGCCAGGGGACAAGTTTTCAGGATCTAATCTGTCAAATTCTTGTTGTTTTTCATATCATCTGAAGTCATGTTGCAGTATTCTCCATGACAACTGCCATCTCCTCTCATTGTATGACATTATGCCGTTCTTAGTACAGCATATGACAAAGGTATATGCTGTATTGCCAGGTAATTAGCAGCACAGCTGAGGCAAGGACAATTCACTCAGCTTCATGCTCGGCACAAAAGCGTATCATGAAGGACAAGTACCACTTATTTCATTCCACTTTTTAAAAGCAGTAAAGTAAGACTACCTACAACTCTCAAACAGACTTGCAACCCAGAAAATCTTCTGTGTGTCATCACAGGTATTCATGTGGCAGAGTGTCATGACACAACAAAGTATACACTTGAGTGCTGTAGCAGAAGGGATTTCAATATCCATGTGTCCCTGAGAGGGGGCGCTAGTTCTTGGGCGGGACCCACTCATGAATCTTCTTGGGGGTGGTGGAGTAGGGCACGTACTCCTTCTTGGTTCCTGAGAAGTTCTCGAGGTGTTCCTCCATGATAAACTTGCGGGGCACAGGAGGGACCTTGGTTGGTGGGTCATCTGTGATGTTGTGCAGCCACCTGTGCCTGAAGAAGTACAAAGGAAAATGAAGTAATGTAGCTGGTGGGAGAATTGGCCGTAGTATATGCATGAGATGCACACATACAGCCTTACAGAAGAATTAAACAAATTCGCAACAAATCATGGATGACAAAAGGAATACACGCATCTCCTTGAGTATTTTTACAAATCTGTAGATTCAAGGCATTATGGTGACAGGTCATTGGTTGGAAAAGAGGATCTACACACATACCAATACTATTTTAGCAGCACACATACCAATACTATTTTGCTTTTGGTATATGAAACAGAATTGCTGGACTTGACAAAAGCTTGTTATCTTCAGATTGTTACGGGAAATTTTATGTGACGTCAAGAACCCACCATGAACTGAAATTGTAATTCCTGTGTAATACATGTAATGCCGACAAACCTCGTATCTCAAAAATGTCAAATGTTCAGGAGAGCCAAAAAACATGGCGGCCAAAGCACTATACTGAATGGGATAGCCGTTCCTTTGACATGCTGTGGTGGCTTCATTTTTGGGGTAGGACAGCTGGGATTTGGACAGGACATCACTTAACCGATTATTTGACCACTAATGCAAAAAAGTCATTTTCACCAAAATTTGAGATACAAGGTCTTGTCACCCCAGCGATGATATGCACAAATTCAAAACCACACCTTTTATTTTTACTTATTAAATGATTTTTACTCCAAGCATGTTGAACGTGGAAAATGCCATAACACTTACCATTCAGGAGGGACAAGGCTTGCATCATAGTTCCAGTAGCGATCCTGGCGGTACTCCACCCACCTGTTTCTTGCTGCACAAACAAAATATCACAAAAGAAATGGTGGCTGCACAAAAATACTGTCATACTGGGGTATCATAAAATGTCTTACTACCATTAGCCTGACATATTTGGAACAGGTGTACAGTAGCAAATTTCCTCTCCTTTCCTGTACAGAGTTAAATGCTACTACCATCAAAATTACATCAACCTCGGTACAGTCAATCTTGGGCGAGTCCAATCTGTTTGGACTGAAGAAAAAGCTTTGATTTAGAGAAATTTGACTTATGAGGGATTAAAATCAATAGAATATAAAGAGAAGAGGACTTGAAAAGAACTTTGACTTTGAAGGCAATCACAGTATTTGACTTATGCGAGGTCAACTGAAGCAAGGTTGACTGTACCTCATCCAAGGCTTACAAATAGTTACATGTCTACAATTGGGCAATCACACCATTGCTGTCATACAGTTACATGCAGGTAGGTCTTTACTTGTAGATCCTTATTAGTGACTGGGCTTACATCACAAATTAGAAATTCACTACTGTAGTACTAGAAGTAGTAAGTGTACATGGATTAATCAAATCAACAATTTCATACCCCAACCAAGAAAATGAAGTCAAATACATGTATGAATGCAATATGCAAATGGTGTTGTTTGTACTGGTGAGGAAGCCTTCATGACATCTTCAGAACTAAAATATACTCACCTAGAAAAAATCTGTCGTTTTCATAATACTTGTTGCCATATTTGTCCTCCCCAACAAGAACTCCAATCTTCAGGTCCTCTCCTCTGCAAATGACGCAAACAATCTCGAGAATAATGAAGTGTACAAACACAACTCCTTTCATCCAACAACAATTCTGTAGTTGTCACACAAATGTTGTGTTTGATTTAATGCACACATTTCTTTCGATTTCTAAACACCTGTGACAAAGGGTCCAGCATCTGTCTGTCAAGCTTTGTGCAATAATGCAGTTCATGTTGCTCAACTGCTGCAAGTAATGCATTCACATCTACATCTACAGGTACATGTATAGCATCAACTATTACACATTTAATATCAACCTGGCAAATTGATATGCACACATTTTTGTCAAAGCTAAGCTTAATGTAAAAAAAAGTTTTTGGAAATTTGAAGTAGATCTACTTCCATTGTAACGGTTCAAAAGCTTCGACCTTTATGTTCTAGCAATTTTTTTTTTTTTTTTTGTATCAAGTTTTTCCTAGAGAGGTAAAACATACTATAAGGCACTTTTGAACATGATTATAACAAAATTTTGTTACAACAAAGTAATACATGTATTATGTTCATAGAAGTGGAATTCCCCCTTCCCCCAAGTTATTAACTTTAATAGTAAGTTCTACCTTTACAACAAAACATTGTTACAAGTACAACAAAGTACAAAATTCAGGTCCCAAAGGCAATATAATTATCAATAAAGTTGCAAAAAAAAGCTGCAAAATTTCTTTCGGTTATTATAGATCCATCTAGATGTCTAGTTGCACGAACTTGTAGATTTATGTTAGATATAGAATTTTAACTGGTCCCAACCAAGGACACTGATTAAGATTAGATAAATTTTGGTGAACACTAGTCTAGACCTTTTTTTTTTTTTTTTTAATAAAGTCATTATTAACAGGACTATGTATCACCTTCATCTGTTTATCAGAGTCACACTCACAAAAAAAGTCTAGACAGTAAACCCTACAACCTGAAGAGTATTTGCACCTGTACCAAGGTTTGAGCATGCACAAAAGCGTATAGGTTTCTACATGTAGCAGATGGTCGAATTTCAGACGGCGTTGCGGTCGAATCATGCAAATGGGTGGCTTGCGTAAAACTATAGTGAGTCTATTTTTGCCGTTGTTGTTGTTGTTGTTGTTGTTCATTTTCCATCTGTGAAGATGGCTGGATAGCCCATATTCAGCTATAATAAGCTGGTCTTCCATGGGGTCCAGTTGGATGTGGGGTGGGACCACTTCACCGGGTTAGACACCCTGCTCTTTGCGATGAATGAATGAAGCGGGATCTTTTACGTGCATGAAGGTGTGACTCTCTCATACACGGGACCTCCATTTTATGTCCTATCCGAGGGACAGAGTGTTTTGCCTCTTGCTAGAGGGGACGGTATGTTTACACACAACATTGCTCAGTCCAGACTCGGGTTCGAACCCGGGCCGCGTGATCGTGAGGCAGACGCGCTACCGACTGAGCCAACTCACCGCCGTATTGACAACAGCTTAACAACTTGCGGCAGCAACTGGAGAATGCACTGGTCTGTTACTTACTTCATCTCTATTCTGTTATTAGACAAATGGGCCTAATTTATGGTGTGCTAGTGTACTTTCGCATCTCCTCGTCAAATGATATCTAAACGATCACAAACTTATCCTAGTTATTCAGTAAGCTTACGAGTCTGTAAACTTGGATAGAAGTTACATTTTGAACACTTTTACAAGTGTAGGAAAACCTCAATCACTTGAAAAACTGCTGTGCACACAAGCAAGACAAACAGTGCGAATATGCTCAGTGCACACAGTAAGCGGCTGAATGTAGCGATCACAGTGGCTTTGTCTATGGTGTCTTTGAAATGCTAAAATTTGTTTTCCCTTTTCTTCAACCAAGTTTTGCGGAAATGGTTTTACAGAGCGGTTGATCGAGCGTATGTAGGTGCATCCCTTTTAATCTTTCTTTTCCTTTCCTTTCTTTGTTTCCATTTTCTGTAATTTTCATGTATTCCTGTTTTCCCCTTCCTTCCTATCTTTGTGGGCTTCCTCTTGACTGAATTTTCTCAATTTCCCTTCTCATTTTCTGCCTGTATCTGTTTTTTGTTTCAGTCTGGTTATGTTTCCCTCCATCAACTTTCCTTTCTTTCCACTCTAGTATCTTTTTCTTATGTTTCCTTCTGATGTATGTTTTTCTTTATTTCCTTTTTTAAAAACTTGTATGACTCTTTGTTTCTACCTTTCCTACTTTATCTTTACCTTCATCCAGGTTTGATTCATCTCTCATTTCATTATTCTAGAAGTACTATTATCATTTTTTTTTCAATCTTTTTCTTTGCTTTACTTTTTTTTTCTTTCTCTATTCTGTATTTTTTTCCATTTTTCACAGGTTAGCCATTTTAGTTACATTTATTTCCCCCTTTTCCCATCCTTTCTCCTGATATTCTTTGTTTTAATACAATTTCACATTTAACCATCTCATTATATTCTTCAAACACTAAACCTCACACACACACAAGCCCACACACACGCACGCACGCACACACCACACACAACACAATCAACTCCAAAGATTGCTCAATCGATATACCGCAGGACTCGGTTCAAGGGCTTGAGGGAAGCGTAGAAAAACAAATTTATTCTTTTTAACGATACCATAGAAGAACATGCTGTATGAGATCGCTACATTCAGATCAATTGCAACAATGCTCGCTGCCTTGTTGTGAAAACATATTTCGCATAGGCCCTACCTGTGCCGCAGTGTCAGCTTCTGTGCAACGTACGCGTAGTTAGAGCCGAGTGATCTAGCTGCGATCGACTGAAGTGTCAAAACAGAGAATATTTTGTATCTACTGGACTTGGATCCTACTCAGTTAGTCAGAGGCAATAGTTTAGTTGTTGAATTAGTAGAAACCTGTCAAGATTAGTCTAGATCTACTAGACTAGGCAGAGTAGGGTAACATCCCCAGTATTCGGTCACTTAAGCTTTTTTGCAATATTTTTCAAACTAAAATAATACATACATACATCATATCTATAGCAATGTATGTGAAATATATCAAATTTCTTTAATCTCAACTTTCATTTTGTTAAATATCTCACAGAATTGTACAAAATCCCAAAATATTTCACCTTGAAAATTCCCCAGTATACGGTCACCGGCACCAGTATTCGGTCACGCGATGTGCGCGTTCAAAGTCAATGCATGTTCAAGGCAGCTGAAAAATGCACGCGCACGCTACCTTGTTGGCGCAAAATTGTATCAGGGACGTTGCCGCGACCATTGGTGACCGAAAATACTGGGGCCTCGGCACTTGCATTCAACCCTTGTACATTGGGACACTGTATCGGCACGTACAGAATTTTGTTTTTCTTTTGCGTTTTTGAGGATACCATTACACTCCAAGCTTGCGATAAGCGAAAAATCCCACGAGAGAACGGCGTATTTCTCGATTTTTAGCGCTTTTTCGGCGACTCGTACTCTTAAAACTGGGCCTTATCCGCGCGCGCTTTTGGAAAGTAGCGCCGATTCTGCACTTTTGACGGTAAAATTTGGGATTTTGGATGGATTTTTGGAGGGGGCTAAGGGATCGAGTTTCTTGTTGTGAATGAGTGTGCAAGTATGTGAATTAATGTGATTTGCGTGTGTTGTGACAGTTGAACTTACTGGCTGGTGACTAGAGTAGTGATAAGTGACCGAATACTGGTGCCCTTACACTAAATTAAATTTAATTAAGTTTGTACTTTTACTTGAGATCAATTGACAAGGCCAGGAGGTGCAAAAGTACACTAGCGTCATTTACGGCATGTAAAGGTCAAGTTAGAGTACTTCATTTCTCCTTTATTCACCGGTGTAATATACAGACCAGACCTAGACGCTTACCGGTCATAACGTCCCCACGTCAAAACGTCCCCGAGCTAAAACGACCAAAACGTCCCCGGGCCCAGCTGGCACCAAAACGTCCTCGGGTCAAAATGTTCTATATCATAAATTTTTATAAAATCTAAGTATCACTTATCAATTCATAACAGTAAATGTGAAGAAATTTTGTTATTTAGAGTAGCATTTAGGTGGCTCGCTGCTAGCTAGCTGTGCTGCCGTGCGCGCTGTCTGCTCCTATGCAACGCGAATTCGATGCAACGCAGTGATCGCCGAGCGAGTAGTTGCGATCAAGATTATTCCCATAAGTAGATAAGCCTACTGTAAAACAAGAAATGTCCGCGTGCATTTTAATTTCGCGAATTTCGCGAGCGCCAAGATTCGCGAAATTTCTTATCTACATCACATGCATTGAACGCAAGTGGCAATTCGCGAAAATTTCTTGCCGCGAAAAAGGCCGTCGACTCCAATTCGCGAAAATTTCGTGCCGCGAATATATCATGTTTTACAGTAAGTGACAAAAAAAATGGTGAAAATTCCATTTCTACAGGACTCGAATCTCACTCAGATACAAGTAGGACCTAGTGAAGAAGGTTAAATTTACTGGATAACTAGGGTGAGTTTGTGCATGTTTGGAGGTCATTCGACAAACAGGTGCGAAAGTACACTAGTGCCTAGCGCCCATATGCGCCAGAGTGTATTTTCTTCATGCATTTCTATCGAGTCCGCTGGATTATGCGCCATATAGAATCGCCGCGGCAAGACGAGACCGGACCCTCCGCCCCTGGGCCTGGCATGCACACTGATGCAAGAGGAGGCAGAGCGGGGATCGGACTGACGTTTTGACGCGGACAAAAGCGGGGACGTTTTGGTTGGAACACGGCGGGGACGTTTTGACCGGATTCGGACCCAGACCTAGCCCTATGGCCTACACTCAAGTAAAGTGTAGCGATACTGCATAGCCATAGCCTATGGGATCTATAGCACAATAGATTGTGTTATGGAAGAACCCACATGAAAAACTATACATGGGACTATCGCCACTCTTGCACCCTATTCGTTCATGGAGGTGTCACTGCTTAAAGACAACCTTGGAAAGTGTGTATTGCAATAATAAACAAACATTCTACAAAATTTATGACGTGGAAGATACATCAAACATTACATTAATCTATATCTTACCGTAGTAATTTCCAGAATGACCCTCTTAATCCCCCACTTTCTCGGAGGGTTTGGAAGAATCGTCCTGTCATAGAAGAAGCCATCTTTGCTCGCTTAGCCTATTATCAGTTTAGCTTGGAAGTATCTAAATAGGCCTACTAAAAGTTATTGATCAATTCAATTAATGCAAATATCAAAATGATAAAAATAGTTAATAAATACATACATTAAAATAAGTATATGATATTACAAGTATTGCAGAATATATTGCATTCTACTTTTACTAATTAAGCTTTATTTGTTCGAGGATATGGTTCTGTGGCTCGTAAATTGATTTATTTCAACCAATTCTCGCTAAAATGTCACGTCAAAGTAAGAGTAAGACATCTCAAGAAAAATTGTCGCGATCCTTCAAGCAACGATTTGACGTAAGTACAACTGATGCGTGGCAAATTCATTTATGATGATACTGATAGTTCTCTGTATTTTGCTATTCTTCGTATACTCGTAGTACCATCGCCCTTGAATGGCTCAATTTCGAGATGTGCACTTGGTTCACATGCAGATGCAGTCCCATGCGTTTTATTTCGCGTTCTATATTCTTCATCACATCACACACCCAACTTGGACGGCCGCGCCGGCTGCGCGGGCGGCGGCCGACGGCGCGGCGACGGAATGCAAACTTAATTACGGTTAGCGATCACCCCAAAAAACAAAACAAAAAACAAAACAAATAAAACAGAACAAAACAAAACAAAACAAAAACAACCCCCCCAAAAAAAACCCAAAAAACAAACCCCACCAAGTGTTTAAGCGTAATGCGTAGTCTAGACCCTACTCTAGAGTTTTCGCCAGTATCATCAGTGAGTAGAACACCTATGGCATACTCGTGAAATACTGGCCCCATTCCCCACCACTTGTGGCGTGTTCGTATCTATTTTTTTTATACAAACTTAATTTAGATAGGGCCTATGTAAATTTACTACTAGTACTGGTACTAGTACTACGGCACGCGCGACTTTCTGGGACCAGCCCGAACGCGAAGTAAGTTAAAAAATTTAACTGTGTACAAGGAGCACTCCAGGGACATGGTTACGGCGGCTTGTGAATTCAGGCCCACCGTGTGCAGGCGCAGGGTGTGGCGTTCATCGGTACCTAAATAAGGCTAAGCTAAGCCTAACTATACACAGCCCAGTCGCCGCTGCGCTGTACATACGTAGCGCGACACATTCGCGTAGCGTATTAACAGCGTCTGGTCGGGCTACTGTAACTTGTAAGCTAAGCCAAGCACAGCTGTGGGGCTTTTTTCCACAGTATAGACTTAGTATTATACTCGTGAAGAATGGGTCCCACCAAATGGCATTTTACTCGCGATTGATACAGCGATGGGGCCGATTTCCACAGCATAGCATTTTCCTTTCTCCATTTTTTCCTTTGTTCTTTCGTTTCTTTCTCCCTGTTATTCTCGGAAAGACTTCTTTATGTCCCTCAACTAATTTAACCACAAATACAACCCTAACTTAACTCTAAACCTAACCCTAAACCTAACCCTAACCTTGCTTGTTAATGCACATATGCACGCGCACTGCGGTGGGGCTGATTGCATGATTTTGGCAAAACTCTACTTTTGTATCTCCGAATATCAGTTTCATGTCGCTACGGGACCAAACTACACAAAAATTTATTCAATTTAGAATGTTCTTGGAAGTATAATTTGTTTTTTGTCCCAATACTAATAGACTCATAAATTTATCCAAATAAATAACTATGAAAAGACTATGCGGAAATTAAGCTGCAGATAATAAAGTATTCTTGTATGAAAAGTCATTCCTTTTTTCTTTCTTTTTTAATCTTGCCTTTGTTTAATTTCTATCCCTTCATAACAGGCTTTGGACTGTCCCTTTGTGGATGGAGTGGATGAATCCTGGATAGCTGAGCTTCTTTACCAGCCTGGAGAGGCTAGGATAAGACTTCTCCAATGGCTCCTCTCGAGGTACAATGTATTTTTGATACAATGGACTCCTGTCAGCAAATAATCAAGTCCTTTGGACCACTGTGGACCGGCAGTTTTCTTTTGCTATATCAAAATTTCATTATATTACTAAACAATAAAATATTTAAAGATATACAACTGTAGATGATAATCTTGAGACCTGATCAGACTTTTAATTCACTGTAACAAGAATTTCATTATGACCGTGTTCAATATAGGCTTATAGCAAGAGTACACTGTACTGTATTCCAAGGAAATTAGGTTCTACCAACTGGGCATTTCTTGGAGATGAAAAACCTTTTTCTTTTCTTTTTTAGTGTCTTTTCTTAAACAGAAGTCTCTTCTGAAATTGCCAGTTACTAGTGATGTACTATTCTGTTGTTTCCATGTACAAAGGAATTTAACCATAAAGTTAACTGAGAAATTTAAAGCCACTATATCTTGAAATCACTTCATCATTTTCAATTAACTTTGTTGTCATTCTCAGTTATAGACATATCCATTAGATGCAATTGTGGATCAACAAATTCACAGATTTTTGTTATAATATTTCAATGTGTCTTTAGATATTACATATTTGCAATGTGCATCTTGTTCCATTGCATTGCAGGTATGATTCAAAGTTAGCAGAGATGTTTGACAGCCAATATTGGACCAGTGAATCCAAGATGGATGCCAGACTTCAAGGTGAGCCTGTAGGTCTTGTCTGGGAATTCATTGCCTAAATCATAGATCATACTCATGGTGTCACTTCAGTTGCTGGTATTCAAACATGTGAACATACTTTGCTGTCATTAAATCAGAACCTGCAACTGTTCATGCATGCCTGTGATGTTTATTTTCTTGCTGTCCGTTTTATTTTTCAGTTTTCTTCATTTTCATGAATGAATGAATAAAGTTCCAGTATTCCATAAATGCATACACTGTACACTGAAAATGTTTTCTTAGCTGTAGATTGAATGCACAACCAGGATGCACATGTAGTGTCACTTTCTTGGATATGTTGTTTGCAAGTTGTAGTACATGTATTTACCAAGTAAAGTTATGGCACAAGACGTATGTTGGTGTGTTTTGCAAACTATGTTATGAATTATCAGTCAATGATTGATGTATAGATCATAAACAATTCATTGTTTAGGATTTTGTGGTAAAAGATAGTCAAAATATACTCTTGAAAATTTGTAGAATTTAGTGCAGGTTTACTGCTGCATTCCAAACTTTGTGAAATCTGAAACTTGTGAAATTAAACACTAATGTGTCTAATACAAGACCTCCCTACAATAAAACACACTTTGACATGTTTGGCTAAATTCTTCGCACATATTAGGGAAGAGCAAAAAGTGTCCTCAATTTCCTTCTGTTGACACTGTCTCGGTGACTCTGGAGAAATAGATATACAGGTAGACACAAATCTCATTTCATGTATGTTTTGTTTCGTATGAGTTTGGATTGTGCTCTGTATACATGAATGCTTCTTGGCATGATACACTTTCAAAAAGGGTGCATTGTTAACTGCATTTCATATTTTTTGGTTGTTTTCACAAAAATTGTTATCATCTTCATTGTTGAGTCATGTTTTTGAAAACTTTCATATTTTGTTTACAGTTATAACTGAGGTCTGTGCGTACCTAGGAATATGTCGACCAGGAGATATTGATCTTGTTAGGGTGAGTTTTTGTCTTACTGTTAATACAGTTTATACTTACATGATCGGTGTGACTGCACACAAGTACAACTGTAGCATGTTTTAACGAATCATTTCATAGAGTACTTCGCAAACACTGTTATGGCAACTGCTTGTGTGCCAGAAAACTGCAGAGTAGTAGCCTCTGTTTTATCACATGCTGAAATTCTTAGGTTATTGTGTAAAAACAAATAAGAAATGATTCAAATCCACACCCAAGTGTCATAGCTTGTAAAAAGTCATGAATGTACTGCCGGACAAATGTGTACGTACTGTGTATGTAATGTACTGCTGGACGATTTCATCTTTCAAATTCTTTTCTTTCTTTGCTGTGGGGTTTTTGTGCATGTGCAAGGATGCGTAGAAAGATATCTAAAATAATCCTTTTGCCATGTCTTGAGAGTGGTTTGAAATATTAGATATTTTGTTTCTGAAACTATATTGACCCTGCTATGTGATTTCATGGTTGTTGTCTGACAGGGTGTGTCCACCTCGCACTCCAGTCAAGCAGCATTCTGGGACAAGCTCCTGGACATTGTGTACATCAGTGACATGTGTGACGAGTCCAGGGCCCTCGGGGTATCAAGCCATGGCGTAGTGAGGTGAGATTTAGGCTTCTATTGTACCTACTGTGTAGAGAGAGTCCAGTAGTTGAAAGCTTTAATGAGTATCTAAAGGCAGCCGGTCGTCGCAGGCGATTCGCAGCTCAGTAGAAAAGCACGACAAGCTGCTCCTCCCGTTATTGTACCCCCGTACGTACCGAATACCGAACACGACGCTACGCAGCGCACCAGCGAAAACCTGATGGGGCACGAGCGCCGCGCGAGCTGTCCACTGTAATTTCAACATGGACGCCCGAATACCTACCGAATGGGGCCGAATGGGTGAATGCACAAAACCGCACAACAGCCATGCGCATGAAAATCTCTCCCGGTCCGTGACACAACAAGTAGTGAGAGCTGTAGGGTGTACGTACGTACGTATCTGGCTCCAGTCTCTGTTTATATGCACTATGGTGCCAATTTCAGCAATCTAGGCAATAATATTTAAAAATGTCTGAAAATATTATATAACGATATCATAAATTATTCATATATTACGTTGTTTAATATTTGGTATTTATAAATATGCTTTGATGAGGAAATATTAAAACTCTAAGCTTCATGTATAGCAAGTTGCAATGCATATGGCCATATGGCAGGTTGTTATGATCTCATCGTGCAATGTTGTCTGCTGCGTCAGCTGCATGTGTTATACGTACAGCTTACAGTACGTTGGGCCGGATCGTAACATAACAAAGTTGATAGAAAGTCGTCGGTACCGGTATGTCAGTATCAATATTGTGTGTGGTATGCGAGTACTGTTTGCAATAAAAAGTGCTGTACTGTTTCGGCTTAGCCTTGGCTTTGGTTTAGTAATGAAACCTCACAATGGAGATCAAACAGCCGTCCAACTCGAGGCAACGTATCTACTTGTTTGACGCTATCGACGAGTGCATGGAGAACGCAGAGAGACGTGTTCTTAGCTGGAGGACAAGTAAGAGACCAGAGGGGGAGGCTTCAGCGTCAGCGTGCCGATGAAAATTTTGCTTTCCACTTGCTGGAGTTGCATGAACAGTTTTGCAGGAATTTTTATTTAGAATGTGCAAATTCGTGTTACGACATGCACGGTGGAATTGTGTTGCCACGGCTTACGCCAATCAAGCAACCCCAGCTGGCCAAGTCAACAACTTCAAGGAATCCAGATCCAGATGATGTGTAAGTAGAAGTCTACACATGAATCAGTGATTGAAGTGGAATGACTTTTTCTAATCTAGTATCAGTAACTTTAGGGCATTTGCGTTTGATCGACAAGTAGGCCTATTTTTCTATGTATAATTCCGCGTTCTCTTATGTCAAATTATGATAATGCCGTAATTGAAATGACATTTGCTGGGTCAGTTTAATGTCATTAGTCCCATTAAATGAGAAGTTTTTCATATCAATCATGTTATGCAAATTCCCCAAGAATATGATTTAGGATTTGCAAATAAATTAAAAAAAAAATGAATAGATCTATCGCAAGCTCCATCATACATGTAGTCTAACCCAATAGATCTGGTAGAACTCTAACGTTTAAACAGGGGAACTAAAGGTTCAAAGATGATAGATCTAATAGATTCTAGTTTAGGCCCTACTTCGACTTGAAGGTATGTCGGTTGGTGCACGGTCCCTTCTATCACGGCCATAGCCCGACCAGACACTGTTACGCTATGCGGAAACTCGACGTACCATGTACAGCGACTGGGCTGTGTATAGTTATCACGGCCACAGTTACACTGTGCAGTGCAACTGTGGCCGTTGGCCCTGCACGGGCACAGTCGCTTCCGGTCCCCGTCCTGAATTTACACACGCCAGGGCAAGTATGGTTGGACCTACTTCTAATCGACCGCCTAATGTTTATCTGCTTGATAAGAATATGTAACACTGAAATTCACGTAAAAAAACTTGACCTACGTGATTGAGAAAATCCAGCTCTATCAAATGCCGTTGTTCCGTTTTCGATTCGAAGTTTCAGTGCAAAAATATCGCCGACGAACTTGCGTGGCCTCGTTTCAGCTCCCCGCGGTAAATCGCGTTAATAGGATCGACCGCTGTTTTTGCATTGACAATGCACGCAAACCGAGTTGTATTGAACACCGTGTTGTACGAAGCTTTTTAGAAGCATTTTAGAAACTTCCATAGACGTTACATTGTGCTATTGTGCTATTGCTGTGAAAATATTCATTCGAAATTTTGTCCTTGATTAAAACCATTAATGAACAATGAATTATCGCGTTTTCCCACACCATCCTCATCTACATTCAAAGCCAATCCATTTTTATGTGCTTTGCGCGCAGAGAAGTGCGTACTAAGTGTTCAGTGCGCGAATTATACGCGGTCGGTTTCAATAAGGGTGGTCGATATGTAGTAGGGCTACACAAGACACAGGGTCTCCGACCCAATCGTCCGCGTTCAGAATGGACAACTCGGCGGTAATATCCGCTACCCATGACGATGTGTCATCGTCCATGATGGCCACCCTACCTATATATAATCTGATCTGACGATTACAGTGTAGTTAACGACTGACGACGATCGACGGTGCGATGAAGAGAAGGCGTACATTGTAGTCGTACAAGTATAGGCAGCTAGCTACTATAGCTCATGCGAACATTGCATCACACAGTACCGTACCATACATTCAATTCACATTACACAAAACGTACTCCCCGCGCTCAGATCAATCAAGCGAGCAAACGAGATACTATAGCGCGATACATTGCTTTAGGGATGTCTTGCGCACACACACATTTCGCTTCGTAGCAACTTCGGAAGCGAGTTTACGTGCTGCCGCCCGCGGCTGAAATATGTCCATGTATCCTCGCGACTGGGTGTCTTTAAGAGCGAGAAGCTTTTCATTGTCACGATGGCCACCAGTTTTTCTGTGGAGAGGACATCTGGTAGTGGCATAGAATATGTCAAATTTTGTTTCATCTTTCATTAATATTGCATTAGAGGATCTTTGTCTTGGGAATGTTACTGTAGGCATCTTTTGTTACATTTTGCTTTTCATGCCTACCTGTTGGCATAATGTTGTGTAGTGTATTCTTTGGTCTGTGAGTCTGTCTGTTTTTATTTGTTTTTGGGGGGTTTTTTGCTGCCACTTGAATTATGCATGACATAATGGCAAGCTATCTGCACAATGAAACCTTTTCCCCCCTCTTTCTCTCTTTCTGTATAATGCCTTTTCAACACACAAGGAGTTGGATGTATTTGGCATAGTACTATTCAATCTGTCCTTTTGGGATAACCATCTGATATTTCATGTGGTTTATAGGCAAACTACCCATCGAACTTCCTCTTCATTGCTCTTTCTTGCTCACTCTCTATCTCCCTCTTGCTTTCTCATCACATTTAAAAGTTTGCTACGTATGACGTCTACCAATTAAAGCGATGGTATCGTATTGGTGGAGATGGGGATTGGGCTTTTAACTTTTTGCAAGATACCAGGAAACCACTTATGATATTGTACAGAGCATACAATCCAAGAGGAATTCACAGTTTATTTGATGGAAATTGGCTTGGGGGTGGTTGACAAAGCGATTATAATAAATGATGGGTCCCACCTTTTATTAGGGTCGCTCTGTTTTAGATATTTCAGCCAATCAAAGCCAATTTTCATCAAATAAACATTGAATTCTTCTTGGAATGACATGTTCTTTCAGATTTCATAAGAGGTTTCTCAATATCTCACCAAAAAATGTTAGAAACATGAAGTTAAGTCTCAACCAAAACTATACGATCCCTTTAAGTGCATTCCTTCCCTCTTTGTAACGACCCCCAAAATCAGTGAGAGCCTACCCCTGTGGGATCAGTTCAGCTCCGATTGTCACTTCATATCATCCCTGGCCCATGGGCGTGACCTCCACGAGGCGCTGTCCACCAAGCAGAGCCTCTTCCCACCAGACATCACTCGCACCCTCGCCAAGCGGGCCGCGGCGGCAGAGGAGCAAGGCGGAGAACAGAAGTGGGTGGTGCGATAGGAAAGTTTTTGCAGTACCGTTAAAATGTCTTTATTTTCGTGCTGAGCTGCTCAAAAACATATTCATAGGTTCTTAAATTAAGGCTGGGCAATTTTGTAGCCACAAGTTTTCATCCAATTTATAAAAAGAGGACAATTTGATTTGACATTTCCATGTATGAAAATCAATGTACTATATGCCTCACTCTATACAACAAGTACTGTACATTACACATTACACGAGTATACACACAAACAATCTATTCCTTCCAATCCATGTATGGCCTGCACAGGAATTTACTAGCTTATGCACACGTTCCGAAATGGATACTAAGACACATACACAGACAAACTTGTAAACACACACACACACTACTATAGTATAGTAGTGTTTATCAGCTAATGAAAGCACAATCCAACCCGTTCAAAATTTGCATGGAAAATGGTGAAGATATTTTCACATTTTTTAGAATTCACGCTAGCCAAAAGTAAAGGGCCCTATAAAAAATTATATACCCCAGACAATACTGAGATGAAAGAAAGCGACATAACAAGCAGATCAAACACCACTATTATTTAAACTTAATTACCTGAATTCACAAAGGTGGTACAAATGAAACCATGGTTTAAAACCATGGACAAAAACCATGGAGCGCCAAGTGTCGCACGGAATATTTCGTTACTAAATTGATCATTTCGTTGATAAAATGACCGTTTTGTTAAAGAAATTATCATTTCATGTACGAAATGTCAATTTAGTTACAAAATAATCATTTCATCAACGAAATGACTGATTTCGTAACGAAATATTCCATGCAACACTTGGCGCTCCATGGTTTAAACCATGGTTTCATTTGTACCACCTTCATGAATTCGGGCCATTGGTTATAAAATGTTTCCATGAGGGAGCTCATAGGAAAAGGGGAAAAAAAGGAAAAAGAAAAAGAAAAAAAAAAGTTGCAAAGTTGACCCTGTTTCTAATTTCTTAATTTTCATCATTTGCTTGTGTAGATCACCACCCAATATGGATGCTCTGCTTGAGATGTCTACACATCTGTCCATGGAACTCATCCAAGCAAACCAACATCTCACAGAGCTCAAGGAAGCTGTGAGTGAAATTTATTTCCTCAAAATCTATTTTGGTTTAGGTAAACTGCAGGGTGTGCTGTTTTCTGTTGAATATCAAATACATTTCAATTATCCTCTCACACATATCACAATATTGTGTGATCAAGGTTTGCTGAATATGATCTAAGGTACATGTAGGTGAGTGATGAAATGTGGATATTGTATAGAATGATTACCCATTGACTTACTTAAGTGTTGATTATGAATGTAATATGGCTTTTAACTATTTTTTTTCCCCCAAGACATTTTGAAAGTCATATCAATCTCCTCTATGATAATGATTTTTGAAAATAGATTTTGTGTTGTCACAAAGAAATGAATCAGCTCTCTTCCAGTTGATATAAGTGGATATACCAGTGAAAGAAGCTACAAGAGTAGATCAAGCCATGAAATGGAAGTGTTCCGATGTTAAAGTGATGATGGTGTAGAATCATTCTTGCGGCCATGGTACAGTGATGGAGTTTTCAGTAAATTAACAACTAGAGAAGCACTCTAAAGAGCGCAGACCTCTGCCAAGCAGCCCATTTCCACCACTGATCTTGTTTTTCCACATAGATCAGGGATTTCCACTGGTACGTATGCATGCTGAAAGTCGCCGATTTCCCAATATATAAGCCTTTTGTTACGTCATCAATTCACATTATTATCATTATTATGCATTCCAGCTGCGCGGCACGCCTTGCCCTAGCAGAAACAAGAGCACACACTTTAGTGCGCGTATGAAAACCTCAAAAATACGCAGCTTGTACTCCCAATTTCATTGATCCTACCTGCCAAAATATCGAAAATCCTTCATAAAATCCACAAAAATTCCCACATCACTACCAAAATTTAATCATCTCATTCTTGTGCCATTTTCAGCCTTCCCTGTAAGTTTCATCCAAATCTGTCGACTACTTTTTGAGTTATTTTGCGCATGGTCAAACAAACAAACGGTAATGAAAACATAACCTCCTCCCTTGGCGGAGGTAATAATGCAGCTTTGTCTCTTGTTATTAGTGTGATATTATGATGTTTCGTCAATGAATCTCATCAGTACCCCATTCCAGAGAAGAATCCAAAGGCAGCAGACAAGGTGAGGCAGACCATGAAGCTCGTCCTGACCGAGCTGGTCCAGCTGGTCACCAACTTCACCTTCTCCTTCGAGAGCGAAATGAGGCAGTGGTGTGACAAGGCGCCCCCGCGGCTCACCCAGCTGGGACTGGCCGTCAAGAGGGTGCACACCCTCCTGCAGCAATTCACCTCGGTGAGCTCAATCTGTCAAGAGACTTGGAGGGAGGGGCTTGTAAATTATGTGTGACCACTGTGGCTCGTACAGAATGGATCTCACTGCCAAATGAACACAAGTTCACACATTTTAGCAGCTAATCATTTTTTTTTTTGAAAGTGGATCATGCTCTTTTTGTAAACCCAAAGCTTGCTTGCAAGAATAAAAGAAATGGGATTGTTACAAAAAGAAGCCGATGTCAAATTTCCTAAAGATATAGGCTAGATTATATGACGAGCTGCTAAGACGTCAAACATTTCCACTCCAATTCACTCATCAAGGGTGCTTGAGTAAATTGAATAACAGAATGTGATTAGTTTCTGCATTTCATTACAAACTTTATGAAAATATAATGTGATGTCTTTAGTACTTCAGCTCAAATGATGAAGACTTTAAGTTTCCTATCCTGATCCTGGACTTAAAGAGAACATCTAACATATTGGTTTTTTTTTTCTTTCCAATAGCATTGCCCTTGAAATGTAATGAATGTCATTCATAATAAATGCTGATATTTTTGCATGGTTACAGAGAAACAGTTACCTACTGTTTGCTTCTACAGATGTTTCAATCTAAGGCAGGTTATCTATTGAGTCCATTTGGTAGCAACCTGTCTGGAGTGCATCAAGAACATTGTGTGTTAAATACCCGTATGTCAGTGGTATTCCCTTATGTTTGCTAATAGTATCACTAAACAAATTGTCTTTGAGTGGTATGCACAGAAAGATATCATGGACTGCACAACACCAAGACAATGGACAACCATGTTTAAACTGTGATCATTATATTGTTGTTGTTCATTTTTTTCCTTGTAAACACAGCTCTTGTCTAGCTTGCGTTCCATGCATGCTTCATACGACGGCATCGTCAACACAAAGCTGGCTCCACATGAAGGAAAGGAGGCCATAGAGGGCGCTGATCTGCTTGGTAAGAGCATTCTAACTCTTGTTCTACCACTTTGTTGTAAACACTGCAAAACACATATTTCATCTATGGTAGGGATTCTCATTATGCAACTCCTTTCATGTTATTTTAAAGGCATTATTTTCCCATTATCAGACATACTATACATGTATCTCAAACAGGAAATGGAGTATCAACTATAACTGTTTGGCTTATACAGAATGACTTGCATTTCAGGGAACAATGTGTATTTGTTTTATAGTATTTTCAAGATACGCCATTTCATAACTGATCTTTTTAAAGAAATGCAGCTTATTTTATAGTTCCATATTGACATCCATGAGTTTTTAATCTGGGAATTGATTGCACTTCGTTTATAAGAGAGTATGTGCTATTCACAAATTCATAAGGATTTTTGTGATTCTGATCACTCTCCCCATTATGACCATTATCACTACTTCCATAATCATTCCACCTTTATGACCTTTTGGCTCTCCCTTTATTAGCATCTGTTTCCCAGGCTGCCCTGAAGTCCTACGGGGAGTTCATCAGCGTCATGGAGGAGTCGATATCGCGAAATCACGAAACATGGTCAGAAAGTACGCTCCTCAGTCAGTCGTTCCGATGAAGTTCCAGAAGCGACGGGGATCAGCTTGACGGGCGTCCTGATTATTCAGTGGCCTAGATCTACAATGGAACAATGCAATGATCATGTCAAAACTGTTTCTGTGTGTTGTGCCAGAGATGCACTGCACATAACTTTTAGTGCACTGCACATAACTTTTAGTGCGTTGCACCTAAAGCAGCTATGCAGAATAAGATGTTATCCCAAGCAGCTGTAGAAGCGCACTATCACTGACTCGAGGCTTTTGCGTGCAGTGTGTACGTTAAAGTCTGTTGTTTCTGCAGTCGTGTCAGTAGTTGAAGAATGGAAAGCTGTTTTCAGGGGACAAAAACAGTGCACTGTGGTGAAAATTTCCATTCAAAACTTACAAGTAAGTCAAAAACTGTCTTGAGTCGATGCTCCTCCAAAGTCCTGATCATGTATGACATGATGGTCTACTAGGATGTGGTTGCATCAAAGCAACATGCTGATATATTTTAGCAAAAATGTAAAAGATTTGCAGCCGTCAAAGTGCCATGTAAAAGCTTGGTTACAAACTGAAGAATTACAACTTATAATAATAATAATAATAGACAAAATTATGATCAATCTGTGTGTGATATTTGTACATTACAGCTTACTGACTGATGTGAAATATCAAAAAATATGGCTAGGAAAGCACTAAAGAGCATAGATAACCCCACAGCTGCAGAGATGCCAATTCCAAAGGATTTGTCAGTAACAAATGGATGTCTTTCCATAACAGTATGCGGCGAAGTAGCATTGTTGTCACACACAAACACCTACTTTTTTAAGCATACCATTTTGACTTAGTTTACCCAGCTTCAAGATTCTGCAGGAAAGAAATGTTTGTGTAAACATGCATATCCTCATTGATGAACCACATTGATGATCCACGTTGATGAGCTTATGCATTCCCAATTTTTATTATTTTCTTTTCAGCTTCTAAAGTCTGTTGTGATTACTGAAGAATAAACACCAGCTAATGAAAAAAATGGCTTTCCTCCATATCAGTGGATGTGTACCAGTCTTCATTAGTTACTGTAAAACAAGACATGTCTGCTTGCATTTTATTAATTCAATTTCATGAGAGCCAAGATTTGCAAAATCAAAATGCATGGAAAAGTTCTTGTCTACACTTTATGCATTAAACGTTTGAATACCAGTGACAGTTCGCAAAAATTTCATTCTGCAAAAAAAAAGGCTGTCGGCTGTAGTTCATGAAAATTTCATGCCGCGAAAATATCTTGCTGTACAGTATTGAGAGCTCTGTAAATTACTCCTTTGATCCGCCCCAGAACTTCACTTGGTAGGTTCTGGTCGTAGCATTTTCCTTTGTAGTTTGCCTTTGCAATCAAAACTTCTTTTCAAGGTCTGATCACCCAAATTTGGCCAGAAATCTGTTCAGTTTTTTTCTCAGAAGCAAAAAAGCCTTTCACAGTCTGCATTGCTACATGTATGTGGGATTACAAACACTCCCTTCATGGCGTTGCTGTACTTCACAGCTCCACTGTTTTCTCTTAACTGACCAAGCTTATGATTCAGCTTCGCCGGGTAAATAAAGAAAGGTTTCTTTCCTTTCAGGCAAACCTGTTTGAAGTCCTCCATTCTGCCCCTCCTTAGGTTTTCAACCAGCTTGCTGAAATCCTCAGCGATGTATATAACTTACGCTTGTTGCACTCCTCTGCCTTTAACTTCTTCAAACATTAAGTCTTCACCTTCTCTTTCTGACTCGAAAGTCGAGAAGCATATGCAAATCGTCCGTGGCTTAGTGTTATCTGCTGGAGCTGTTAAACCTGGCCCAGGGCTTGCTGCATGGTGGTAGGAGTACAATGCACTCTTTCCATTGTGTATGTTTGTGGTGACAAACCAACAAAATCTTGCAGGATAGTGTCCACAATCCACTTACATTTTTTTCCTTCTCCTCCATCTGGAATTTCATGTAAGACCAGATTTTTGTCTTCTTGACCGGTTCTCTAGGTCATCTACTGCAGTTCTCAAGGATGAGTTCTCCTCCTTGGGGCTCGTCAGCTCTCTTTTGCACGTTTTCAACATCTATTTCTAGGGAGATTATTTTCTCTTCCTGCTCGTTGATCTTCATTGACAGATCATTCAATCTTATCACCAGGATGCAATCAAGAGGAATACAGTACAGGAAAAGAAGTGATAGGATTACCGACCAGACTGTGTTTAAATCACAGGGCGTAAGACGTGTCTGGGTGGCTGACTTTAGGCTATGGAACGTGAGAAGGGATTGAGGGAAGAGATGAAGGAAGAAAGATAATATAGTTTCTGAAGTGATCAGCAGTTTCAGTCAGCAGTTTACGTAATACACAATATTATGCTCAAACACAATAAGACGCAACATCTCGCAATACATGCTTACCTGCAATGTCATTGCCTCTAGAATTTCATCTTGGACATCATGTGAAACATACCTGTTGGGTTTTTTTGTTTTTTTTTCTAAAGCCACTCTAGCGTTTTAGGATTGTCTTTGGCTCAAAGATGATAAGAGTCGTACGAAGTTTCATTCCTCGTCCTCATGGCCTTGAAAAGCCAGACCTTGTCTGGCTAAGAACTATATATTCTCAGTGATATTTGCCATGTTCCTTCAAGATTCCTCCTTCTCTGGGCTGAAGGTCTTGTCAAGCATTTCGCCAATGTCAGGACATGTCTTTGGTAGAAACATCAAGACATGTGCTTCAATTTATGGCACTGCAATATTTGGTGTTCCGAAATTTCTCTTCTGCCTTCTTCCAATTTGAAAAGCCGTCTCGAAGGAAAGACATGTCCTTGTATTTTGCCTTCAACTTCTTTCTTTCTCAGCCTGTAAACATGTGTGGCAGAGTACTGTATCTGAAGACTTATAGTGTACTCATTGAAACTCTTTTGTACAATGATGGTTGAAATGACTGTTCGAGTGGCTTGTATTCTCTTTTAACCAGTTGAGGACAGACTGACTATACTACAACATGCATTTCCCATTGACACCTGCCCGAGTATACACGGGATTTGTCCTCAACGGGTCAATGGGGTACTTTAAGTTGAATGGTGGGTTGGGTGTTGATGGTGGATTTGATTCTGCCTCCACCTTGTCATCCAAAGCTGGCTTGTCTTCTGGGGGTGCCAATGGATTTTTAATCATTTTCACTGGCGAGTCACTCGGCTGATTCCCTGTTTTGAGTGTACTTTGTTCACATTTCTCTTCCTTACCCAGCACCCTACGAGTCTAGGACTGCAAAACATTTCTAACAATGTCTGTATATTTTTTTTTCCCTTGGCAGGGGGCTTTAGTTTGACCTATTAGAATAATAAGAAAGATAAAAATTCTTCAACATTTCCATCCTTGTGCAAGTCGCCATTG
Source organism: Diadema setosum (assembly GCF_964275005.1). Lineage (NCBI taxonomy): Eukaryota > Metazoa > Echinodermata > Echinoidea > Diadematoida > Diadematidae > Diadema > Diadema setosum. The sequence goes on along the minus strand of NC_092686.1, from coordinate 14,785,251 downwards.
CGTTATGATAGATTGATAATTTGTTTCATTAATATGATGTTAAAGAGGAGGAGGAATGTTTTGAAAAGAAAAATCCAAGTAATCAAGCTATTGAATAGAAGAGGCAACTTCCCTGCATCACCTAGTAATATTTCAGGAAATTGAATGACACTGACTTAATTTGGATAATTACCCATCACCTGTAATATTCACCAATATACACTGTACGTAGGCAGTGGCGGATCCAAGGGGAGCGCACCAGATGCACGCCCCCTCTTTAATTCTTGTAAAAAAAAAAAAAAAAAAAATGGGGGGCATGCACCCCCCTTTAATTTTGTGAAGGCGTCCCCTCCTTATGGAATTCCTGGATCTGCCCCTGCTTATGGATGTAATAATACTTTAAAAAATCTCATCATGTGCTTTGAACTGATAGCTTTGCCAGGCATTTAAAAAAAAACAAAAACAAATCTCTAAAAGCTTGAACACATTCTCATCAAAGATTAAACAGGTCCCTGAACTCTGGCTCCATTATTAAGTTAAAAAGAAAAAAACAAGTCTCGGCTTCTTGATGACCCGTTTCAATGAAAAAGACTGAAGTTGACCACATCACCAAGCTTGAAAGTCTGTATTAGACAGATTTGCTCAGGAGTTCTAACTACAAATAACATGCATTGCAATCAGAATGATACTGTGTGTAATACATCGTGATGGTAATATAATAGATATGGATGGATAATCGCATTTACACATAAGACATTGTCTCGCCATGACGCAAATCTCTCGTTTGAAGAGGCTACACCCCAGTAAATAATGCCAGTGTATACCTTGGCAATCAATGACTTAAAAACCAAAGATATAAAACACCTGTTTCTTGACCCTGGCCTAATCTAAGCATCAGTCATCGCCACAGCGCCACAGGGGAGGGGGGGGGGGGGGGCACCGCGAGAGGAGGAGATTGTTTTGGTTTTAGCATGAGCTATGTAGCTCCATGGTGCGTGTGTGTGTACGTGTGTGTGTGTGAGTGTAGACATTCAGCGTATGCAGACAGAGCATGCCTGTACTGCAGTGACTGGAACTATTGTCATTCCATTTTGTCTCTCCCCTTCTCCCTCCCCCATCTCTCCCCTCTCTCTCTCTCTCTCCCTCTCTCTCTCTTTCTCAGCAGGCTGATTGTAACCAGGGAGGTAGTCTCACCTCCCCGTTGTAACTCACTGCCAAATAGCACATTGTCAGCACCGGCAAACTGGCAATGCTCTCCTTCTTATTCATGTATTTTCGTTATTTACGGGTCAATTTTTTTCGTTCGAAATGTAAAATGGATGACCATAGAATTTCTCAATAGAATATAAAATTGAAAACTTTAAAAAGGATAGAGAAAATTGAGTTCACTTTGAATGGTCTGCCACAGGCAGATATCCTTATCATGCTCTTACGTAATACGACAGCTGCTGGAGTCATCAAACCCTGGCTTGGCCTCCAGGTTTGTCACGCCGAGCAGAAAGTTTATTTGCAATGGACAAGTACTTCGACTCCCAACTCTCAAACGACAAATATACGCACCCCACTTTGGAAAAACCCAGCTGGGGTCTCGCCTCAAACGAGGGATTGACGGCATGCTTAATCTTTATCTGCAATATAAGATGCATACAATGTATAAGACATGGTGTTGACCCATTCTACTTGGCTTTAAAACTGGCCATTCATTAGAGTATTCCATCTTAAATGTCTGCATCCTTTTGTGAATTGTTGTTTTTTTGTATACAATCACTGGAAAATTGTGCATTGCATAATCATATCAACTGTTTGAGAACTGGTTTGAAAAAATTAGCAGAACTTCATAATTACAAAATTTCCATAATTTTTGTGACTGTGATCAAATCTTTATTGTTTATAAAATATCACACTTTCTTTTCAAGCTTTTAAGTGGCCTAGAAGTTTACTGTGCTTGATTTGTTGTGTAATGTGTGAAGAACCTCTGTTGTTTGGTATCAGTTAAGACTATATTTGTATCGAAGGCCAAGATTAAGATGGCACATATTGAAAACAAAGACAAGTGGGGACCAACTTAAACATTCAGTGTTTGCTGGCTGTCAATACATGTGTTTCTTCTGCAATACAGACGTGTAGTGGAATGATATTGATGAAAGGCATACTGTATATGTCGAATATTTCACGAGGTTTTTATTTTCGCGAATTTTGCGAGTCAGATGCTATTTGCGTAATTAAATACACGGAAAAGTACTGTATACGCCGTTATTTTCGCGTACAGATATTTTCGCAAATGACGAGGTCATAGACATTTTCGCGAGATGTTGTTTTCGCGAATCGACGCCGACGCTTACGTTAATGCTCTATTAACAAAGAGCATTGAGACAATTTCGCGTGCTGTTAAATTCGCGATCCAACTGCAATTCGCGAAATTCGCGAAAATTCAACCCTCGCGAAAATAACAGCTTATACAGTAATGATTCTGATCCCGATATGAATGTGACGCACACGTATGCATTTCTCCATTTAGTACAGTACTCCATGATTGTGAATTTATCCACTCGCGAAATAGTCGGGAAGTCCTGATTCGCAAAAAATTTAGACTCGCTCAATATATGGCGTATCCAGTAGTTTATGGAAAAGAGCAGAAGTGCTTTGTGGAAAGCCTTCCTGTTTGGACTTCAAGAATGACCATGAGTGTTCTCTTGCTGCTAAAATGTCTTTTTTTAATGGTTGGATGAAGGAAATTAAAGAAGGCTTCATGCTTATAGTACAATAAGGAGACATTTTGAAAGTAGAAGCCGCAGAAACTGATGTACAATAGACCTGATTTGCAGTTGTGTTAAAATTGATTCAGCATTTCATGGATATCTGCATAAATAAAATAATAATAATAATAATAATACAATACATTTATAAGGCGCTTAATACAGATGTTTCTAAGTGCACAGTCTACTGGAAAAATTAATATTTAAATAAATGAATATATTATCTAAGCACACATCTTGTTTTGAAGATGATCATTACTTCTCCCATATTTTGCCCACTGTTAGACTGGCAATAGCCAGCAACACCTCAATGACGTGGTTTTATCATATGGACACTTGAACTAAAACTTTCCAGTTTAAAAACAATTGTCTTGTGTTATTGGTGTGATGGTTGTGATTTAATTAACAAATTCAAAGTTAAGTAATCACATGACCATTTCCTAGGAAAAGCGTGTTTGTGTGTGTGTATATATGTGTGTGTGTACGTGTATGTTTAAAGGGACTGTACAGTACTGGTTGAGGTGAGAATTCCAGTTTATAACATTTTTTTTTGGTGAGAAATAAAAGAGCATGTAACTTCAAGAAGGATTCTACGTTTATTTGATGAAAAATTGGCCTTGAAATGACTGAGATATCCAAAAAAGTGATCCCAATAAAATTGACAGGATGCGACTTTTATTAGGATCTCTTGGTTTTTCTTTGTTTTTAGATATCTCAGTCCTTTCAAAACTGATTTTCATCCAATAAACTTTTGATTCCCCTTAGAATTTCATGCTCTTTAACATTTCAGAGAGTGGTTTCCAAATATCTCGCAAAACGTTACAAGCTGAATCCTCACCTCAACCAGTACTTTACAGTCCCTTTAAAATGTTCATAGTCAATGATAGTGAAAACAAAGACTACGCAAATTCATGCAAAAAAAAAAAAGAAGAGAAGACAAAAAGCTTTCCTCTGTGCAAAGTGAAGTTTTGTCCAACAAACAGAGTTCCAACAGTTAAAGAATATCGTGCACCTGTACTTATTTCTTGCTTACAAGTTTCGTAAATCATTTGAGCCAAGTTACAATGTATGTGTATAAAACAGATCACTTAAGGAAAAACACAGGTCCTTATAAAGAGTGACAAACACTTATTAAGAAGATTCAGAAGAAATCTCTTGCAGAATACATTGTACTTGCATCCTCATTCAGTTTAGCACTCCAAATATTCAACAGGATACTTGGCCATTTCCCTGACCCATTTGAGCCATTATGTTTCATTATTTTTTTCCCGGGGAGGGGTGGGGGGGGGGGGGGGGGAGACATAACCACGTCACATGGTTATACCCCCCCCCCAACACACACACACACACTCACAATGGTGACCTTTTCAAAAGAGAGATGTGGAAGTTGTGGAAAAATGACTTGCAAGACCATAAATTTTCGTGTGCATTTTAAGTGCACAAATTTTGCGAGAGCCAAGATTCGCAAAATCAAAATGCATGAGAAAGTTCTTGTCTACACTGTGCATTGAATGCCAGTGGCAGTTCTTGGACATTTCATCCAACAAAACAAGCCTGTCAGCTCCAATTCACAAAAATTCTGAAAATTTCTTGCTTCACAGTATAGGAACAGAAGAGGCACTTCACAAAGAGGTCAACTTTCAGCAGGACAAGTGCAAATGGACAGACAAATGACACAATGGCACTAGTACCAAAACTGTATTAGAGTTCCATGGAGTGATTTACTTTCGAACACATACAACATTCAAGACACACATAAACAACAGGGTATAATTGTCTTTCGGTGTGGGAGAGTCTTTTTTTTTTCTCTCTCTCTGTTAAGACTTGCATGCATAGCATTAATCATATTCAGCAGGTCCTTGTGCGCTTTTGCAATTGCTTTCGTCAAGACTGGGGGACTGTCCAAAGTCATGGGAAGCTGACAACAATTTGATCACATCAAAAACAGGAAAGAGAGAGAAATAGAGAGAGGATTCATTCAGCAGCAGCTTTTAAGGCACATATTTACAAACACACACAAGCACTAAGTTGGTTAATTCCTTATTGATGGGAACGATCAAGTTTGGTTTATCAATACACGGGAGGGGGCTGCTTACATCTCATCTCGTGTACTGCAGTAAGAATTGCGATACGACGGGTTTTGAACAGTCAAAACAGATGTCGTGCTTGGATCCACTTATTCACGTAATGCAGACAAGTTTAACGGTACGGGTACATACTCCATGGCACTGTTGTGTCTAGGGATTGCTTTACAACAGACATAAATATCACATAGAAACAGGATTTTAATCCATCAGATTCCAGAATTTAGGTCTCGCAACTGATTTTCAGGTGAGAACATCTAACTCCTTCATTAGCAATGACAACCAATTTTTTACATGCATGTTGACGGCATTTTGAAATTGCAATCGTGCAGAGGGGTTACTGAGTGCACACCTATGTACATTGTTGAGTTTTACTTCAAATCCCTTGATTTGATACTCTGTGTCATTACAGCTATATAGGGAAACACGAGGAAATGACAGAGAAAGAGAGAGAGGAAAATAGTTGGCCAACATTTCTTGAGGAAAGTCAGCCAAGAAATGTAAAGATAGTTCATAGCAATCTGCATGTCTCAATTAGCAACACTGCACTTCATGGGCAACTCACAACTACCCTGTGCCTGATATAACTAATACATATCTTCCACAATTACGGTAATTATTATTGTCTGAGGTCTGTTTCATCCATCTTTATTCATGGTGGCGTACTCCCGTCTTGCTGGAATCATTGTTTATTTTACTTTTACAAATTCACTTTGAATTCATAATGAAATATACAAACATGCTTCCAAAACTCACAAATACCAGGTGCACTGATCCACTACTGGTAGTCTACACTGCACATCAGGCTTTCTTTTGCAATTAAGGGTATACACCCTGGTACAGGGCAAATTCTACCTCCTCAAAAGGTCTAGACTTGTCTCGAGGAAAATCATAACAAGTTCGCTTTTTCGACATGACCGGCTCATGCCATATCAGAATAAACACCAATACTGCACAAGGAGCTGACAAATTACAACGTATGTGACCCGCTACGACCAAGTAAAACCAAAGTAAACAAAAAGTTCTGTTGTAACAAGAACATGTGTTTCTATTTGTCACCCCCTGGTTTACGAAACACTAAACATTCCTTGCTCAAATTACTAATATTGATACTGGATTACAGATAGCATTGAAACCAGTTTTTAAACCAATACAACGAAATGATGATCTTGAGACTTGTATTTGAAGTTCACTCATTTAATATGCTGCCCAAAATGAAGTCATCTTCCGTTTCATGGCTGGTTATATGTCTACAGCGTCAAAGGATGCACAAATGAAACAGCACGGACAGGAGCAGCCTATGGCATTCTGCTGCCATCTGATATACTTTACACAGACGGTAAATACACTGGTACAAAATGTTAGTGCAAAAACATGGAAGGTACAAGCACATTCAGTGAATGACAATAATGACAAATAGACAACTTCTTCTCATAATCAGTACCAAGAATGGCTACAGATTCATGCCAAAATTGAATGATGGTTTAATCATAGCATGACAAAGTTCTGGTAACAAGCTGTGATAGCATATTTTGATATGTAATACATGTCTCGGGGAAAAATCTGGCTCAATTGAAGATCTTAAAAGGACCCACCACCATGCATGCTTTAAAGCATTTCATTGCGAGTGGATCATGGTTATCATTTGCGGGTAAAAGAGGTTTAGCACCATGCATACTTCCCATGAAATATAAAGGACCACGCACTCCGAGGAGGGAACCCCACTGACCAGCCAAAGATACATGCTTCTGGTTGAAAAAGCTCTTGTTCTATAAAGTAACCTTCACAGCTTACGACAACAGTACAATACATATACGAGTACATGACATGGCCCAGCACCTCACACAGCTCAAATCATTGCTACGTGATCAAATGATCACTATGAAACGACATGGCCGGAACATGCAATCATGTAATTCACAGTCATAAAGCACTCTGCTGGGATCATGGCTTCACATTTACAAACTGATTGTGACATCATCATGAGAGACAAGTCAAAAGATGGTCATGCAAATAGGACTCATTTCGCACATGTACCAAAAAAGCCTTCTTTATTTTCCTTTGCTAGAAGTATCAGACATAGCTGCAATAACTACAAACAGAAATTGTATGCGCCACATACGAATCTCCACATCTTTATTTGTAGGCATTCAACTCCTAGTCGTTTATTCAACAAGGCCTCAACTTTGTGCTTTGCATCATCAGTTTACCGAATTTTTTTCTGCAAGACATTCCAATATGCATACAGGATTCTGTTAGCCACAGAGCCTCAAAGGTGGACTACTAAACACGAATAAGGGATGGACTACTGAATATTAAAGGGGGCACAATTCCTTGAACGCCAAAGACCACTAGCGCTAGAAGTAATAATGCATAACTACAGTGCCATTTGTTTAGGTTAATGTATCAACATAAGCATGTTTCACCCAAGAGGACATCCATCACCTGATCAACCATGTGATCACATGTAAATTTTTCCCCAACAGAACTGTGACAAGAATAATGCTCTATGACAGTACAGTAAAGAGACATGGCCAGAATGATGGCTCATGTGGTTGACAAACACGGCGATAACGGAATGCCCATGCATATTCACGGTTGTGTGTTCTAAAAATACACCATAGCTATTAAGTTTTCTGTAAATCTCTTTCTTGGTGAGTCCACAATTGCAGAGAAACTAAGAATGTATATGCCCTCATTTCAGCAGGGGCGGATCAAGGAAATCCGTAAAGGGGAGTCGCCTTTCCAAATTTAAAGAGCCGCCTTTCCAAATTAAATGGGGGGGGGGGTGGGGCACATTGCCCCCTCCATTCCTTTTTTTGTTTTGTTTTTTGTTTTAGGGGGTGGGCGATGTGCCCCCACCTGAATCTGCCACCGTTTCAAACATAATGGAAAATACCACTCTCCTCAATTCATTACAACCAAAAACATGTAGAAAGCCCCCATAATATCACTGTGGAAAGACTATAGCAAGTGCCTCACGTATGTCAGATCCACATACTTCCTTGGATGCTTAATCTCTCTACTTCTTTGATGACCATGTACGAATATGCATGTACACTTTTTGATCATGCGCTTTAAGTAAAGTTTCCTAACCCACAGTGATATGATCTGATAGGGGAAACTGCAATCAACTTACCACCAATTTTTTCATCAACTAAGAGACGAGGGTCTTTTCAAAAAATTTTTAAAGTCAGTTTTTAAGAACTGACGAACATTCAATCTGCCACACACACAATTTTTCACAAACAACGACTAACAGACGATATCCAATGGACACAACAAAAATTTACTACTGGTCCACAACAGGACAACATTCACCGAGTAAGTCTTTACTGCTTTATGATAAATCAGCTCCAGTCTCAAATAGGCCATTTTTTCAGTCTCCTCTTGAGTGAATGGCACAGGACCCATTTCCATGTTAGACCTGAAAATATTGCCACTAGTTCCTAAGAGCTTGTTAGCAAAACATCAACAAACTTTCACCAGGCATATATGTATTGCAGTTTCAGCTCTTTAGTTGACAGAAATATACCCGATATTCACTGACAAATTCCCTTTGCACAAAAAATAACAGTTGTGATTTGAGGAGAGCGACAGAGAAAAGCATACCCCTTGCTTATAGATACTTAAATTATTTGAATTTGAACAACTTTATTATTCTTAGCAATGGAGAGCTGTACGGGCATTTCCACACGATGGACATTGGAAAGCACGTAAATGATAGTAAATGAACAGACATTCAATATGTCGGTTCATATGTACCAGTGAAACAGTACACCACATGTGGCTTGTTCACAATGCAAGACTTAACACATGAATAAGTACGGTTCTGTCCTCTTTTACTTATGATCATATCAGTAAAATCAATGATTAACTGCATCAGTGCCACCAGAATTGTATGTCATTTATTAATGTCATCAAGGAAGAGACCATCATCTTCTCAGGACACATATTAGCTTATGGATTAGAAGGAAGAATGACTAACAACTGTATATTAAATAGCATAAAGTTTAATGAAGAAGAAGAAGAAGAAGAAAAGGAAGAAAAAAAAAAAACCTTCGAATTTTCAGCTTGGTCTTTCTGTTAAAGCTCCACAAAAGCAATAGCATGGCTTCCTGTCATGACATGCATACATTTAGATTGCGTTATATTATACAAAGCACTTGTTAACTGATGCAACTTGTTGATCTGGAAAAAATTTACAGCCTTACATTAGCACATACATCTATCTACATTGACATACATTCCTTAAGAGTGCTCTGTAAGGATAGTGGTGGCCAAAAGGAAAGAAGAGAGGTGAAGGGGGGGGGGGGGGGAGAGGGGGTGGGGATTCAGCGGAAGGTGTAGCGCACGTAGGGAACCTCAACATCCTCATCCTTGTCATCGTTACAGCACAGCTCAAAGACCAGACTCTTGACGTGCTTGGGAATCTTCTTCTTTGACACCTTGGTGACGACCTCCGACATCCTGAGGGACAAAAGAAGCGAAGACAGAGGAACTTTTGAGACCTTGTGACATGTCAGTCATTTCTCACATTGTAGGAGAGCCAGAATTTATGGTTTCAAAAGCAGCGGCAGTCCTCCTCTGTTAGCTTTAACCAACATTCCTAATACTTTCGTGGGTTGCTGATGGTTGAAGTAAAATTTATGTATTTCAATGATCAAAAAGAAAAAAGAACAAAAAAATGTCTAACCCCGGTTTCACATATCTATGTTTGCAATAAGTAGCAGAAGTGGTCGGTAGCGTATCTTGGTGGACATGCTAGTTCCAGTAACAGCATTGTGCCGACATTTGAGAACTTGATGTGAAAATCAAATCTAATGATAATGCCTGCCAAGTATGGTGACAAATTTGGGCAGGGTGCCCATTCAAAAGTATTGAGATCCCATACCCCTATGGATGCTACCTGCCAAGTTTGGTGAAAACTGGTTCAAGAAGCTCACAATGTCAAAAGACACATGATGGATGGTGCACAACAGATGACTGACAACACACAACAGACGCCACTTGAGCTTTAAAGCCACTGTTTACCACTGGGAGCAGTGATTAAACAAAGGTTCGAGTTATCACACTTGATGTGTATGTATAGTTCAGCTATATCACAAAACATCCTACCTTGTAAAAATTTTGCAATAAAGCCACAAATAGAAGGCGATATCACTTATTTTTTCAATAGTCCATATCTGTAGATGGTTTATTCTAGAAAGATTTGAATAAAAACTATTGCTTACATTTTGTAT